>NC_140588.1:467657675-468257675 GCF_964204655.1 Triturus cristatus | reverse complement strand
CTCCCCAGCCAAAGGTAAGACCTCCACTCCACACCTACAAAGACCCCTGCCTTGGAACAGATCATCGAAGACTGATGCCAGGTACACCAGGCGGTGTTCCTTGGCGATGAAGCTGGGACTACTGATGGGGAGGGGAGTCTGCATATCTTCGCCACCGATGAGGATTCAGACACATTGCACGTGTCCTTGACCCCCTTCACATCTCCCCAATGCTGGTGGCACCGCAGATGGCAGACAACCTGATATAACCTCCATCAACAGCAGATAGGCGCTGAAAACGATGGCGACTGGCCATAACTGAACAGTAGACCGCTCTCCTTGCCCCTCCTGCTATGCAGGAATTAAGATGCTATGGATTCCTACTGTATAGGGAGGCAATGAATCAACCCTTTCTCCCACCCAGCTCTTCTACACTCATAAACGAGCCCAGCACTAAAATGATGTGGCAGGGATCGTGGCCAAGATGGCGGACTACTGAGGCGTGCTCCCGGGTCTCTCTGTCCCTGGGTTATCCCATTTTACAGCTGGCCCACCAGGAATTTTGGCCCAGACTGAAGATGGTCACCTCTGACAGCTCTGACCTCTGATTTACCAGGCTGACATCGTCGTGAACCAGTGGTGCGTGGAGGAGGACGTGCCTCAGGTTAGATGGTAACCAGATCAGTTTGGACCTGACCACTGACAGGCCCTTGCTCTGTAGCCCTGGCGAGCTGCCAGAGACCCCAAACAGGACTCCACTGGACGATCGCTCTACTAAGGGGACCAATGGAAAACACCAGGTGCTCCTAGCCGAAATCCACAGCGGACCTTCCACCCTGCAAGCCTTCTCCCAGTCTGGGGAGAGCTGCACCGGGAAGCACACCAGCGACCGGGGGACAGCCCTGGCTCTGGGGCAGTGGCGGTGAGAGCCCCCCCTTATGGGTCTAAGAACAATACTGGTGGCTCCTTGAACAGCGGTCCCGCCCCAGATGACTCCGGTTCGAGGGATGGGCTGCCAGGGCCCTGCTCTGGCCCTTGCCTGCTGACTGAGTTTCCCGTTCGCTGAATTGCGACCCTCTGCCTGACCTCAGATATGTGCCACATGTACTTGGCTATACTCTGTACCTCCCCGGGGCTCCTGCTAAGGTTCAAGCCTGCTGTGGGGATGGAGGTTGCTTTCCCCCTCGGTTGTCTATCTTGGCTGGCTGCCTAACTGACTGTGTCTCCCGGGCCCTACTCACCGAGGCCTGCGCCAGGAGGCGCCTGATGTTCCTGAGGGCTGCTGCTTTGGCATTCCCTTGACCTCTTCTATAGGTATAACACCCCCTGCCTTTGCCTCCAAGTGCCATAGCACCTCTGGCAGACCCTGACAGCACCCTGGGTTCGAGGCCTATTCCACACAGCAACACCCAGCCATTCGGAGTGGAACAGTCCTTGACTTAATCAGCCATTCCTACCATGAACTTGATGGTCTTCATGGACAATTCCTGCTTCACCGCCAACTCCTAGATAGCTACCGACCATATCAGGACCTAATCAAAGGGGAACCACACACATCCAGTTCTCCACACGATCCTACACATGGGAGCAGGGCGCCATCTAACTACATGGCTTTATAAAGCCATACGGGAACTGACTAATAAACCACTGGAGACCCTGAGAGCCACCTGGGAGGCTGAAATTGGGCGTGTGCTCCATGAGAGTGAGTGGGAGAGGGCTTTGAAGTACCCTAAGAAGGTCTCTAGAAACGCACGCTTTAAGAATATTCAATATTACATTCTGCACAGTGCCTACTTAACACCTGCGCGCCTCCAACGATTCTACCCCGACACTCAATTCTTATGCCCCAGATGCCATGAACGGAATGCAGACTTCCAACATATGTTTTGGAATTGTTCCATCATTAAAATTTTCTGGCACCACATTCACACTGCTTTGGGTACCCTCACAGGGCTGGCCTGCATGAACACGTGGGAGGCCAGCGCCATAGGCATCTTTCTCGCAAGTAAGCAGCACAAGGTGTGGACTAGTTTTCTCTCCCTTGCGGTGCTTTTAGCCAAATGCAGCATTGCCATGCACTGGCGTTCCCCCACCGGTCCACCGTTGGCGGCTTGGGTGGGAGCTACACAAAAATGGGCGGCGGCGGAGGAGGAGACATTGCGGTTGGAGGAGGTGAGAGGGGTCCTCAAACACCCTATATCTATGGAATGGACCATGCTATTATATCAGTTCAAGCAGCTAACCCCGGGAGCAGATCCAACAGACGGCCCGCCCACACTGTCAGCCCTGCACACGCAGTCACGGACCCTACCCAACCAATCTCTCGAAATACCGACCACATGATCGCATAACCAGCCCCAGCATCAGGTGTACTATCGCAGTTTTAGGTCGAACCAAATATGATAGGCAATCGTGAGTCACAGAGGTGCCTTACCCATACGACGTTTCATACCCAGGCTAGAGTAACTGGAGATGTTCTTCCATACCCGTCCCCTAGGTTATACCCCGTTCCACCTCAGTTCCTGTGCCATATCTGGAACCTGAGACAACAGGGTATACACATCACGATATATCTGTACGTTATGCATGCTCCCCGTTGACGTATCACCAGTATATAGAGATGATATGTACCACCATTGGATGTACAGTCTGACATAACTATGCGTAAACTTTGTAGGATGTACAATGTGTGAAATATTTAAATGGCAATAAAAAGATGTTTAAAAAAAAAAAGAACTTGACGGTCTTCATTGTTGCTGATGCTGCTGTTTGAATTCCGCACTTTATAACCTCTGAAGGTCTGATCACCTTTCTACTGTGTCCTGCTGTGATCACTTATTTGCAAGTCGCTGCCTCCCTGCGGTCCTCCCCACTGGACACTATTGGTTATCCCCTCATGTCTACCAGCCACAGTCTCCCGGGGAGAGCCCTTTGCAAACCTAGGCTTAACCACCCACAGAATATCTGTGCCATATTTTAGTTTGCCTTGCCTACTGGGGACACACTTCGCTGGGCTTTGCAACAGACACACCTCCCTCGCCCTCACTACAGGAATGCATCAGGTATGGGAGACCATGGCTACTCGATGGGGGGCAAAAGGATCGTAGATGGAAGGACCTGCTCGCTAACACTCCCTGCCCCCAGTTGGAAGAATCTTCTTCGTCCTTGGGACTGAACATTACATCAGACCTTGGTGGGATGGACTTGAGTCCTTATTCGCTTCTTTACAAGTCTACCTCCAAACTATCACGCCCACAAACACAACACACATTTTACTCTCATGCACATAAAACATGCCTGTTAGATTACTTTTTAGGGACTGTCCGGTATCAAGTCTATGGTTTCGGCATCCGAGATAGAACCTTTCTCCTTATCAGACCATGCAGCAGTAACTTTCACACTGAATTTTCCCCCCTCTAGGCTTGGCAGTTGAGGGAAACCCTCTTAAAACTCCCAAGGTTGTTAAATCACTAAGGCACAAGGGGACTTTTGAGCAGTCAGTGATACGCCAGATGTTTCCATCTTCACACTATGGGAAACATTAAAGGCTGTAATCTAATGCAATGTCTGCGGCTGACAATAAGTTGCGCAAGGACAAGATGGATCGCTTGTCTCATCGGATTCAAGAGCTGGAGCGTACTCCAGCACATCTCGGGTATGGCAACAACTCTAAACGGCCCACTCTCAATTGACAGGTCTCGACCTAGATACAGCGGAATACACAGCCCTCTAACTACGCCACATGTACTATATGGGCAGAGATAGATGCGGATGCCTTCTGGTCAACAGATTGAGAGAGCAATGCCAGGCAAATGGTGGCCAGGCGGTGCTCGATTCTAAGGGTCTGGAGCAGAAAGAAGATGCGCATATTGCAGCGACTGTTCTATTTCTTTATAAAAAAGAACTCTATATGGAAAAGAACCTGACTGTAGGTGGCCCGGAAATATACCTCCGGCACGTCCATACTCTGAAACTAACACCAGAACAGATGGCAGAATTTGACCGCCTGATTCGGATGGAGGAAGTTATTTCGATTTAAGCCTGCCAGAAGCTTCTTAAATCGCCGGTTCACATTTGTTTTCCAGTGATCTTTTATAAGACATTTTGTTCAACACTGGTCCCCCTTCTCGCTAGGTTGTTCAATGCGATTAACAATCCTTACTCGATTTCTTCTTCTACGTTAGCGGCTTCTACAGTAGTTATTCCAAAACCAGGCAAATATGACCACTGCGCGACGTATCTGCCAATATCCTTTGTGAATGTTTTCCTTAAACTCTTCACTGGCATCTTAGCTGCCTGTGTGGGCCCCTTACTACCAGGCATTATTGTCCCTGACCTGGAAGGCTTGGTACTCCACCACCAATGTAGCGACAACACAAAAAGGTTGTTACACCTCATTGAGAAGGTCCAACGCTCGACCCTGGAATGAATGCTCTTGGTAATGGATGCCGACATTCGTCTGATTCTCTCACATTTTTTGACAGATAAGTCAAGAAAACTGTCAAAAGCAATGTGCAGTTCTTGCAAAGTGCACACTGACTTTGATATCTGTAGAATAGCCGTAACGACCTATCTGAAGTTTTATATGGATGAAATCTTGACCACTTGCAATGTGATATATAGTCCCCAACAGCAGTTTTCAACGAGACACCTATTTGAATTGAAATTCTTCAGAGAAAGTTTTTTTTCGAGCTCTTGTACGAGTTTATGCTTCACTGGTTTGGTTGCAGCATCTCCATCAAATAATGCACTTGTTGGAAGAAGACCATGCAACAAAATGTCCTTGATAAATTCACCCCTTTCTTTTGCTACATCCATCTCTCTGTGTGCTAGCAAAAGTTGTGTTTTTTGTAACCTGTTTTGTAGTGGCTGGTCGTGCGAAACTCGTACTATGGCAATTAAAGTGTGGAAGTTTAGCTTTAATGATTGTCTAACAGCTTATACATACAAATCTCTCCTGCTTCAGTTCTGTGTATAGTTTTGATCCATGTTCCAGGATATCTAGTGTCTTTATATTGTTATCCACATATTGTTAGGTCACAAAGTTGTGTAGTTGCATAGTCTCAGTCATTTCAAAGGGGTTTTCTTGCTGCTGCATGAAATGAAGAAGGCTGTCAACATGTCTATTAAAACAGTCCCCTCTCTTCCAGTTTCATGATGATCCTTTAATGTGTATCTCTCTGAAAACACTGTAAATAGAAAGGACTTCATGGTAAACTAGCTGCCATTGAGCAACGTACCTGACCAACAATTCCCTTGGAGCTTTTCTGTGATCTCTGGATCATCTGTTCAAGTTTCTTATCTGAAGCTACAGCATTCTACCTTCCCTCTCGGTCTTTCACCACAAAATGTTTTTGTATGCATTTTCTGTAGAGGTATGATTTTTCCACCTCTAGCTTCTTCACTCTTTCCAAATACCAAGACCCATTTCTCAGTTCATTTAAGCAATCAAATTCACAAAACACAGTAATCAGTGACTCCACCATTTTCATGTGCAGCTCCAAATCACCTTCCCGATCAGCATATACCAAGTTTTTCACTATGGCCATCATGTGTAAAACATTTTCCCAGTACTTGCAAAGTTCTTATTTTTCTTCACATTCTTTGACAAATCTACGAAATTGGTTTTGTGATTTTGAACTGAGTGTATTGAACATTGCCCAGCTTTACATTATGCCTCTTGAATGAAGGGCATCCTGTGCTTTGTTCATTTCTGAGATAAGATATGCAATGTCCAATTTGTCATTCTTGTTCCAGAAAGCATTCCAGCACAATGTTTCTATAGCCTCAGATATGATGAGCATACCTTATAATGAACGGACATAAGTTCCACTCAATACTGACTGGACAGTTTTGCTTCCAAAGATTTCAGCCTCAATAAGCGCATCGTCCATGCCCTATCCACTGAGAACTTCCAGCACACTGAAACGCAATTTTTGTCATGTGGAAAACGTCAATCATTGGATAAGGATCATCAAATTCTACTGGATTGCTCATAAAAATGCCAGCTGCAATATGGAAAACCCCTTCATCTCAGAAAATTGACAGGATATGTTTGTCTTCAAGCTGAGCACGCACATTTTGAAAATGTGTTCAGAGATGTGTATATGGCTGCTCAGTTTGTGACTGGAGATGGTATTAGTGGTAAAAACCAAACCTCCTTCAGTGGAACAGTATTCTGTGAGATCAGAGCATAAATTCCAGCCCACCAAGAAACTGGCATTTCTTCATCCTTGAGTCCACTCCAAAAACGTGATACACATTCAGTTAAATCAGCTTTGCATGTGAACAGCAGCATCAGAGAGAAGATCCATGTCCTCAGCCACTTTGAAACTGTTTGGTAGACTGGGATGTGTGGATGGCTTGTAGTGATTTTGCGCACGCTGGCGAGGGAGTTGGGTTATGAGTTTGCAGCTTTTTTTGTTTATGCCTACATCTGATAGCTTATTTTCCAGCAGCTACTTGGTACAGTCTTGAAAAAGCACCATCGCAGTATCATGTGTCCTGGATGTTCCAGTCAAAGAAGAGCTGTCATCAAAATTATCAAGTGACTTGGAAGTGGTGTGCTGTTGTATTCACATGATTTTCCAGCATGCGCTTCTACAAAGTTCCTGCTCCCTACTATGTCATTATAGCTTGTTGATACACCAATCCTTTTCATTGAGGTAATTGGCTCTCTACTTTTGCACTTGTTATAGATTGCAAGGGCAGTCAGCATGTGTAGCGGAGTTTTCTTTTTGCCTTGATGTAATTCATGAAACATGATTTGGAAAAGACAGTAAGGGCATTTGCATAGCATACGCCTGTCTGTTCATGGGATTGTCTTCCACTTCTTTGCTTATATCTTCAAAGCCATCATCAATGTTGTCTGCTTTTGTTCCTAACTCAAAAACTTTTGTTTGTAAAAGTTTTGCATTGCTCATATTAAACAATGATGTAAAAAATGTTAAGACAACATCTGGCATTCTCTTTGACTCCCATGATTTGCAGAGCTCTGGGGCATCACAAAATTTGTCATCAAGTCCAAAATCTAAATCTTTCAGGATATTTTTTTTAAATGGTTCCTGCTGATTTTACTGCATCCTGTGTTCTTATTTTGGTAGCAAGAACTTCAGGAGTTAAATCAGCGGAGAACACCATAAGTGGCTCATTCTTTTTGAGTGTGAACCCACAGCCAGCACTCAAGAGTGGCTTTAAAACGTCACTTAAGTTTGCACACTTTGAAAAAGCAAATGAAGGCTGGTGGTTACATTGCTGCTCGGAGCTCATTGTACATGCATATTTTCGAATGTATGCACACATGCAGTTCGGAAGGGCATACAGATCCGTTGCAAATACATTCATCTCACTGTTAAGATCAGCTACTCTGCTGAAAACTTCATCTTGGAAGAAACTAGCTGTAGATAAAAACATGTTTGCCCTTTGAGGCTCACATGCTCTGTTCTTTCATCAATCCCTTTGGCCCTTGTTCTGGCTAAACCACAGATAACACATTGAAGATCCTCTGCTTTCTAATCAGTTGTTGGAGGTGGACAAGGGGTAGCCATTGAACTTCTAAGTTGATGGTCATTGGGTTTGGTTGTCGTCGCTTTCTCAGAAGATACAGATTCTTGTGATTCACTGGTTTCTGCTATTTTTGGATGATTTTTACAGGTTTTTTCCCCCTATTGTTTATAACTTGTAGCACTTGTTAGGGTGATTAAATATTTAATCCTCTTCACCCATCAATTTCAATCTCTTGTGAACTTTTTCTTGCCATATTTCTGCAGCATCTCGAACTCTCTTCTGTCCAGCCGCAGTTGATGTTAGCTTTTCTTTCGGATTAGTTTAGCATATGACACATTTTTCTTTGAAGGAGTAGTTTTGTGGATTTTGTAGTTAGCAACACGCTGTCAGGAGGTAAAGATCCATTGCTACCACCTGCTTTGCTCATGTTTACGAATTTGAATCAACAGAAACCCTGAATCAAATACAATATTAAAATTAATTACCAATATGATGGCTAAAACACATTATAGAGCAGCTATTTTGAAAAATGGTGGAAGGGTTGCTCTGAGGAGTTATTTTCTGTCTCTGTAAGGCTACTTGACCCCCAAAACCTGTGTTTTGACTCCAAAATGAAGTGTATAGGTCTCATGGTTCCTGATATATTACATCATCACTGCAACACATCCGGCATTTTTAAAAATGTTGTCCAGACCATTTCGGCCCGGATTAGCAATGTCTACCCCTGCTAAAAATACTTCTCTAACGATACAAAAGCACAAATCAAAAATGAAAATCTCTGGACAAAACCTTTTTTTTACGGAAGTATGTCAAGGTGCCCTCACCCACTGCTCCCCCGCATGTCCAAGCAGAGCACTTCGTGAGTTGGGTCCGGCACTGGGAGCTAGTAGATGTCTGGAGGACTAAGTACCCCATCACCCGGGTCTACTCCACGCCCCATAGCCTGGACCACATCCTCTGTTCCCAACCCATTCTACGTTTAATACAACATACAGATCACCTTGGGTGGGTATTGTCAGACCATGATGCACATGTGATAAAAGTGCAGTAGAATACCCCACTCCCCCTGATGCCCACTTGGTGCCTCCCGAGAGACTGTTTGGAGGATCCACATTCTGCGACTCAGGAGTCTCGCATTCGCCAGTACTTCACAGAGAATCGCGCCTCAGCATGCACTAGAGCAGTCGAATGGGGTGCTTTACGGTGGCCACAAGGGAAATCGCCTTGCAAGATGTGACGGAGTGCACAGAACTCTAGACCGTGAGATTGAGACCGCTGAATGGCTCTTGACCTTGCAGGAAAGGGAGCCAGATTGTGACGCTTCTAGGAAACTGGCGCTAGCTGAAGCCAAGACAGCACGCTGCTCTCTTGGAGCCTTCTCTCCTGGCTAATTGCCAGGAGGCTCACTAGCCCCATACTAGAAATAACCTCTCTCAGCAGCGACACCCTCTACGCACAACATGACCTTTTGAGTGCGTACTTCAGCTATTACTCCCCCCTCATTTATGAAGCACCCCTCCCCCCACCTCCCACCTCACTGAAGACTAGTTGGTGCCTTCCTATCAGGACTTGCCCTACTTCGCATCTCCAGAACATTGATAGAGATCCCGTCTGTTTGTCCTATCGGCCGATTGCAATCCTAGGCACAGACTATAATATGCTTAGAAAGATACCAGCAGACAGATATGCCCGAGTCTCCCGGGGATCATCCGTCCGGACCTAAACTGCTTTGTTCCTGGTCGCAGCACATCTCACAACATCAGGTGCCTCTTCCATGTGCAGGACCAGGCCCCCAAAACAGTATCCCCAAGCAGCTTACCTGATCTTGGAACTTGAGAAGGTGTTTGACACGCTCATGTGGGACTACCTCTTCCAGATACTGGAACTACTACTTTCACAACTACACAAATACACAACTATTTTCAACGAAACCCATTTCCCAGGTACGCCCGGGACAGCTCATCTCGTCAACATTTCTCAGTGGGCTGGGGAGCCAGACAAGAATGCCCCTTGTTCCATCTGCTCTTCATGATGGCAGTGGAACCCCTTACCATCTGCTTTCGTCAAGAGGGGCAAAATTGGGGAATCCTCCTCGGCTTAACTACTTCCACGGTGTTCGTTCCAATCACCATCAATAAATGCCACTCTAAACGCATTTGCACGTACTGCAGTTTTTAGGGCCAAATCCAGTGTATACCTGCTGTCCTCCGGCACCCCTCCACCCCCACAGGCAGTGCAGCTTGGGGGCACCACGCTCAGTTGGCGTGGCACCCTGGTCTAATATCTGGGGGTGCACCTCTACCACTTCCAAACCGATCTATAGGACAGCAACCTGAAAAAAGTCCTAGCCTCACTGAAACAAAGAATACGATTCTGGAAACAACTTCCATTGGCCGTGTCTGGGAGGATAGCCCTATTGAAAGTAGTCATCCTTCCCCAACTCCTTTATTGCTTTTCTCATCTTCCCACGATTCTCCGCTCCCCTTCTTTCAGAAGCTCGACACTCTCCTGAGGGACCTTATCTAGGGTGGCAAACCTCACCAGATAGTGTTGACAAGGTTGCAGCTACTGGTCAGCATGGGCGGACTTAGCGCCCACTCTTTTGAGGTGTACTACTTGGCAGCCCAACTGCAGAGGATGTCACGCTGGCTAGTAGAGCAAAATCTGGGAGAAATATGTCAAGGGACAGCAGCCTCCTCACACACCATGATCAGAGATTTCCTCCTCCCTGTGGTCTTTACAGACTAAGGTAGCCAAGAATTGCATGCCTTGGGTCATTTTCTTACGCGTCATATTCCACTGTATTCCCCAGCACTCCCACTACAGGCCCTACTGTGCCTGCCTGGCTCCTACTCCGCAGCGGATCTTAGGTGTTGGCATGAGCGCTCTTTACACATGGGCGATTTCTTCACCAACGGTTACCTACTCACCTACGAGCAACTTATCAATGACTATGACATGCGACCCAGCCAATTTCTTACTTGCATACAATTTTGCAGCATACCGGGCTCTCGGGTGGACCCTAGACGAGGAGCCCCAAGTCCATGCCATCCTGCAAACGCTACTCCATACGGGGGCAGGGAGATACATGGACTTACAAAGCGTTCCAAGAACACACTAAGTCCCTACTGACAGCCCTGTGTGGCAGATGGGAAGATGATATTAGGAGGGTATTACATTGTAAGGAATGGGAGCAGGCCCTGGAGTTCCCACAGAATGTGCCTCGGAATGCAAGATTTAAAAACATTACATTTTCCTTCCTCCACTGGCCTATTGCGACTTCCCAAACGTGCACTTGTGATGTCCCCAATGCTATTTGACCATTGCCGATCTGCACCACATTCTCTGGGCGTGCTCAGCCCTTTCCACGTATTGACTTTCAGTACATGAGGTCTTGCAAGAAGTTACAGAACTGCCCAATGTCTACACAATGGAGTCCTGCGCCCTGGGCATATTTAGATGCAGAAAACGCCATAGGGTGAGAACACGCTTTGCCGTTATGACCATCTTACTAGCGGAGAGAACCCACACAATGCTCTGGAGTATGACCTCTGCGCCACTGGTGGCAGCGTAGGGCAATGTGCAAATAGAGGGAGAGGTGAGGGGGTCACTCTCCACTATAAGGAGGCTTGCCGCCTTCGCAAACCTAACATATCCTCAGCACAGGATACTCTCCTCGACCAGTTCAGGCATCTTACACTGACTGCTAACTCAACCCTGTGAACATGAAGGGGCCCAAACACTCCCCACCATATTTGCGATGACTCGACCAGACCACAGGTCCGCCTCGTCAGCCTTTTATTTTCCACTCCCATGCGCAGCGGTTCTGTCCATTCACAACCCCAATGGCACTTCTGTGCGAGCCTAGCTCATAACCGTCCTCACTCCAACTGCGAGGTCTCAGTTGGAGCTTAGCCTCAGAACTTGGCTGACACCTTCCCCCTGCCGCACACCCATTTAGCATGTACTCGACATCCTGTACATAAACAGCTTATAAATAAAATACAAGGAGTACAATCCCAATGACGTGAGGTTGCATTATTTCTGAGTATAAGAAACACAGACGTTATGGTATTAATGTGCCTTGCTGAAAGCCTCTTTATAGGGAGCTTGTACTGCTATAGCCCTATGTTTATTTGAAAAACCCAATAAAAACGGCTTAAAAGGGAGGCGGAGCTTGCCTGACTCGAAAATGGCCACGAGTTAGCCCGGCTCCCCGGATCGCCACCAATAATCTGGCAAAATCCTGATATAAATCCTCCCTGGGGTGGCGGAGGAAACCACACTTAAAACGGAGGAGGCCCGTGGGATGCGCAAACACCCGATCTCCATGCCCTGGGCCATGCTAATGCACGCATTCACGCAGGAAGCTGAGGCCGCGGCGAGCTCGGGACGGGTAGACCCCTCGGGGGCGCCCGCCACTCCGGAATCCACCCAGGGTAATGTGCAGGCGGGTCCAGCACCCGGCGTCTCGCAGGGGTTGTCCCCACGGGCCCCACAGCCAGAGTCCTCATAGGCCAGGCGCGCTGCTTCTGCCCCCCCCCCCGCCCCCTCCCCCTCCCCATTTCCACATCCGCGACCACACCGGCCCTCCTCCCACATGATGGTCTGACCTCAAGAGCGCGCAGCTGCTAGTACCCCCGATGGGCGACACAGTGCAACCCCCTCTCCCTGTTTTTTTGACCCTCCAGTTCGTTCGTAGTTACTCAGTGGCCGCACTTCCATAGCCTCTGCGATGCCCCTCACAGGGGGTTCAGTCACATTACACGGCATCCCTGCCGCGAGGCGATCATGGCGCACTCCAGTAGGACACACTCAGAGGCTGGACCCAGGCACATCTGCAGCCCCACACAGGACAGCGATGAACGGCCTGAGGAGCCGAGAGGCTGCTAGATTGTAAGAACTGTGACTGGGCGCACTTGAAATGTGAATCTCTGTGATAATGGTGATATCGCATGTGCATACGTGTTTTCCTACCTATAAATGCCAATAAAGAAAGTTTTTCAAAAAAAAAAAAAATCCTCCCTGGGACCCTCGCAAGAGAGTTCGCTAGTTTGCTGTCGATGAGGGCTTTCTGAGAAACTAAGCAGATCTGAGAGCTGAGCCTCCAGCCGAAACGGCTGCGGCGCCATACGGGAGAGTGGGACCTCCGCACTATGCAGCAATTGCTTTCTTCCTGAGCTTGTGTGAAAGGAGTGCTGACGGTCCCCCGTGCACTGCAGCATGAGATGCGTGGGTGCCACTGAGGAAATATGAATTTTGTGATCAGTTATGTCCCCTATCGTAGACCCCAACGGCTCCATGTGCATGCTATAAGTACATGTATGTTCCCTCCAGTTCCAGTTTTGAAGACGCAAATACATGCGCGTCCACCGTCAACATGTCCTCTTTCAGATCCACCATGAATGGGTCAGATATTCCATTCCTAAGTATGGAAGGCCACCGACTTTATGTGGTTCACTTTCCACATTTTACAGATTCAGGCGAGTAGGCCCTGAATTCTGCCATCAAGCCTTTCCTGCTTTCTGCCTCTGGAAGCTCCAGCCCGAGCTTGCATCTGTATCCATGAACTTTGTCCTACTCCCTGCGCGGCTAACGGTGCCTGATCCAGCCTGTTGCCTGCCAAAAACTGTATTTCACCTTCAAGATTATCTGCTCCGCTCCTCATCTGACGCATTCCTGTCTAGTAGTTTAGGTAAACATTCCTCCAAGCTACCGTGCAAAGGGCCAGGCTTCACTGTCCTCGTGCAAGTAATTCATAGCCCCTGTTACCATGGAAGAGTCCTGCCCCCTCGCATCTCATGTAGACACTTAGACGCTCGTACACGCACTAACAGTCAGTATAGAATAGATTCCGTCCGAGAGACCTTTCCTTTTGGATAATACAGTTCTTTAAACATAAGATATTAGATATGATTTGGGATTAGGTTGACATGACCCCTCAGACTTCTGTCTCCACATGTAGAGCTAAATGTCAAGTCCCCTTCACCCTCTAGTTGCATGTCAATCACACGTCATGCGGCTGCGCGCGCATCTCTGCCAAATATTTCTGCTGACATTACAGGATTCTCTTATGGATCCACCCACTTGTGACATCATGTATAATGACGTTTTCTAAGTTACGCCTATATGTCCGCCTTTTTTAGTCACGTATGCTTATTTTATCTGTATTATCAGCTGTTACGCCTCTTGCATCTGTCTTAATTTAATGCTTTCCATATAAATACCATTACCTGTCAATTATGTATTGCCTTCCTTCCTGAACTTTCGTGGTGATGGAATTTGAAGCCTGCAATTCGAATTGTATTTCCTTTGTAAAGGAATAAAGCCTTTTAGAACCTCTAATACCACGGATTCTGCCTCTTATATTTACTGAGTTATTCTTACTAGATTTTACCGCATAAAAAATAGTACCGGTAATGAAATACCACAGAAATTGGCGCCCGAACAGGGACACTTTCTCATCTCACGCGCCGGAGGTGCGTTGCAGGCCCGGTCTCCTGCCACAGCTGAACGGACAAAAACGCGTACCTGCAGGATTTCCTGTATCTCCCTCCGGCCAAGCGGGGGTGACTGAGGCTGCGATCAACACCCAGACGAGGCGGTGAGAAGTGCGAAGTATCCCGACCAGAGCCTAGCTGAGAGAGCAAGATCCGAGGTATAAAGAGGCCCACCAGGTTCTGAAGTTCCGAGTCCAGTCGAGTCCAGTCCGGTCCAGTTTCAGTTCAGTTCCGAGGCCTTCCGTTCCGCGCTACCCGGTGAGTACCATTGTCGGGGAGGCATTTAAACGTGCACATAGTCTGTGCCGGTCAAGACGGGTTTGGGTACACAAGTCCGGTCTGCACTGTTTCAGCAATGTATCTGTACTGTTTAGCAGTATATCTAGTATGTCTTGCATATAAATAAGTATTACCTAGTGTCAGTATTATGTCAGTAACTAGTTTCCTATTAGTCTTCATTATTCGTTAAATGTTAAATGTTAAATGTTTTAATACGTTCTATACATTGTGGTGTGAATGACTGTTCATTATTGTGTTTATTTGTATTAAGTGTGTTTAAGATTAAGTAACAAGATCTAAAAATGCCGTTCTTTTCGAAATTAAGACAGATCAAAACTAGAAAAGGGCTACTCGAAGAAGTTGTTCCCATTCCACCGAGGGACACTCCAGGATACTTTATGTATCATAAGCATGGCCTAGATGCCGTGTTATTTCTTGATTTATGGGTGGACTACACCAAAGAGTTGCCAGAAAGTCAGAGGTGGCCCGCAGCGGGGACCTGGGATGCAGACTGCATCATGAGAGTAGAAGAAGAATTATGGAAAAAGAAAGCCAGACAGTCACAGAAAGATGCCATTGAATTATGGCGTAAAGAATCATATAGACGTACAGAAAAAGCGCTCAGACAGGAAGAGAAAGGTAGGGAGAATTCAAATAAAACCCGAGAAAATCTATTAATTGAGGAAGGTACCCGAGTAAAATCAGAACAAGTAGATAGGCAAAGAAACACTCTTATGAATGGTATGTATCCTCTTCTGGCCGAAGGGTTACCTAAGGCTACCCCGGAAATACCAAAAGACTTGACTCCTCCATTGCTCCCGATAAAAGCACATCCTAAAACAGCAAAGGACGTTTTCCTTTCCTCCTATTTGGATGACGTAGCTCCCGAGTATGCTAATACCACAACACACATACCGCTTGCCGATGGTGTTCAACACCAAGATCATCCGTCTGTATCCCCGCAACAACAAACTCCTACGCCCATTCCCACAGGTCCGTCCGTTTCTACTGTTTTTCCCGCATCTACAATTTCTATCTTACGTCCAACGAATCCTTTCTTGCCCAGCACCTCAGACGGTGCTACAGGAGGTACGACAGACATGTTTGCCACCCCGCCGCGAAATAAACAGACCCTTAGAGATTTAGCACTCCAACGTACACCCCAACTAGTGACATCCGACATGTTTAAAGACCATCTTGTGGATTGTAGATACGATCCAGTGCCAGGTAAACAGGACAGATTGCTAATATCATCACTACGTATACGACGAGCTACATTATATCTAATGACGATACCAGGAATGGTTGAACACCTAGACAATATATATCACTTTGTCCAAACAGGGCGAGGTCCAGAAAGTATTAACGAAGCTATGGAATACCAGAAAGTGGATGTACAAAGACAACTACTACGTTTTTTCATAAACTGCGTGATCAGGAACCAAGACAGGCCTGGGGCAGATCATGATACCATGCAAAAACTTGCCAAATGGGGTCAGAACATATCAGAAGAGAAACATGATAAACAGGCGTGTATAATCGCCATGTATCGAAAGATCCGCAAGGAAGTAGAACGAATACATAAAGAAAGACGAGAAGCAGACAGAATTGAATCAGAGGGAGAGGAGGAGCAAGAATCAGAACAAATAGAAACGATAGCTTACGTAGGTAGAGGAAGACCCCATAATAATACTAGAGGCTTCAATGATCCGATATGTCCGATACGTCCAGAATGTAACAGACATTTTCAAACCCCTATGTTAAATACAAGGTCCCCTGAACACCTATTCCAAGCCGCTGATAAATTACTCCGAGATCGAAGGGGGTACCATATGCTCGATTCCATGGATGAACAAGAATTAGCCAGGTCAGCAGTACAATGGGCCGACTGTCCCGACAAATACAGTGAAGATGCACTAGTACACACGTTTCTGAATCTTACCCCATACGAACAGCGTTTGGCTAGTATATACATGATTCAACACCTCCTTATATTATATAAAAGCCAACACTCCGATCCAGGACCCTTACCTGACATATTGATAGAACTACTCACGAATAAATGGAGAAGGTCAGGTACTGATTTGATTAAAGAAATTCTAGACTTTCGAAACCAATATATAACCTTCGTGTGCCCAGAACACGTTCCAGTTCCCACTATGGGAAGAAAAATGTATCACATAGATAGACTGAATCCGTTACGCGAAGTACACCCAATCAGAGGTGAAGGTAATAACTTTACACGCGTGTTTGTGTACACGCCTATAACTAAAATTGAATTATTAGAAATGAAGAAAGTAGTACCCAGCCATGACAAGGATCCAGCAGGTTTCCACCGTGAGATAAAAGACATGCTACTCATGGGAGAGTATACCTACCCCGACATTATGAAAATACTGAAAGTGTTAATGCCTGCCGGTGTTTACGAGAAACTCAAAGAAAAGGAATGGGAGGTGGGAGACCAAAAGATAGATTGGACCGCATTAGAAAACGAAGAAAAGGCCCGAGCTGCAGGAGCAGGGCTTGGGGAAAAGACTACAGCACTACCAGGATTACTAGTGCAGGTACTGCCACGTTTATTAACTACGAAAAAGGAGGACTGGGGTGCAATCTCAGCCTGTAAACAAAAGCAAGATGAAGACACTAGTGATTTCTATTCCCGATTTGAAAAATGTTTTGGTATAAATAGTGGCATAAAAGCAAGTAGCGAGTCATATCCACATTTGTTTGTGACAAAATTAGTTGAAAATTCCCTGCCGCAAGTTAATAGAGTATTGAAATTTGAGAGTACCTGGCAAGGTAATACCCCATCACAGATGTTACAGATGTTACAATATCACCACAATAGAATTAGAGAAGAACAAGAGCATGAACAAAGACGTATGAAAGATACAAAAATGAAAATGCTTGTTGCTCAGTCAGTTCCAGCTGATGGTCATCAAAAGGGTGATTCCGCAGGTCCAACGAAAGGGACATGCAACTATTGTAAACAACAAGGTCATTATATACACGATTGTCCAGTCCTGAAACATAATATTGCCACAGGTAGAACCCAAGAAAGACCACGTCCACCTAGACAGGATCAGAATCAACAACAAATTCCTCAGCATGCACAACATAGGTCAGCTCCGCAACAATTAGCTCCGCAACAGGCAGCTCCACAACAGACCGTAGCACCACCACCAGCGCAGCATTTGCTGCCACACAAGCAACAACGCAACAGATGTACCAGTATGCACAAGCAGATTATCCCGATTATCAGCGATACACATGAAATAGCCTAGAGAGGGAAGTTGGCTTACCCCTTATTGAGGTTCCTGTAGATCAAGAGGGACCTTATGTACATAGTGAACTATTAGGGGAAGACAGAAAGTTTTTACTTGATACAGGGGCAAGCAGAACAACTATACGACGCAGTGAAGTTCCAGGGGCACCCCTCTCAGGCTCACAGAATATTTCCCTTGGATTCTCAGGAAAGCCTATCATTAATGAAGTTACACAACCCCTTCCACTTACGGTTGGTCCATTGACACGTACTACAGATTTATTGCTTACTAAATCATGTCCAGAAAACTTGTTAGGAATAAAAACATTGAAAGCTCTAGGAGCTATAATATGTTGTTCTCCGGAAGGAGTACGATTATTTTTACGTGATTTTAAAGGTCAATACGTGTCCAGAGACATGGATCACCGGCTGCAGAGTTTACCTACGCATTTATGGGCACAAGGCCCCACTGATGTTGGTTGCATGAACATTACACCATATCGAGTCACACTAAAAACAGGAGTAGTACTACCACGAATGCGACAATATAGGTTACCACCAGATGCTGTTGCGGCTTTGCTGCAAATCATTGACGAACTCATTGCACAAGGAGTGGTTGTAGAAACCGACTCCAATGTATGCAATTCCCCGATAATCCCGATTCTTAAAAGAACGGACCCAAAAGCACCACCAGTATATCGATTAGTTATTGACCTGCGCGAATTAAATAAATGTATTGTACCACAATACCCTGTGGTCCCAGATATCTCTTCATTACTAACGGCTATTGACTCAGAAGCAACGTTCTTCACTGTAATTGATCTCAAGAATGCTTTCTTTAGCGTCCCAATAGATCCGGGAAGTCAATATCTGTTCGGATTCAGTTTAAATGGACGAAGTTTTAAATTCACACGCGCACCTCAAGGATTTACAGAAAGTCCCAGCATCTATAGCCAAGCACTAAAACGAGAACTTGACAGTATCCACATGCCAGTCAACACTGCCTTGCTTCAATATGTCGATGATCTGCTGATCACCGCCCGAAGCGAACCTGAATGTGAAACAGCGTCACTGACGGTTTTGAAATTTCTGGCCGACAAAGGGCACAAGGTGTCCCCTTCTAAGCTGCAATTCTGTGTCCCGCGAGTTGTCTACCTTGGGCACTCGCTGTCCAAGGAGGGAAGACAGCTTACACCCGACCGCATCCAGTTAATTGCTAATATGCCACCCCCCAAGACACAAAAGGGGGTGCGGGCTTTTATAGGCCTCACCTCATACTGTAGGCAGTGGATCCCTCAATATGCATTTCTAGCTAAACCCCTCATCCAGTTGACAACACAGGAGGCAGCCACATCGACTGTCCTCCCTTGGACTCAAGAACACACATATGCCTTTGAAAGCTTAAAGAAAGCTTTATGCCAAGCACCTGTTTTAGCAACACCATGTTACAGTAAACAGTTCACACTCTTTGTTACAGAACGCGAAGGTACTGCCTTGTCAGTACTCACTCAGGAACAAGCAGGATCACACAAACCATGTGCTTATTTCTCTAGTACATTAGATCCAGTAGCTCAGGCTCTTCCTGCGTGCCTGAAATCAGTGGCAGCAACAGCTTTAGCAATCAGACAAAGCGATGCCATAGTGTTAGGACATCAATTGACAGTACAAGTACCACACGCAGTAGAGGTTCTCTTGAACCGCACACAAACACAACACTTGACTATAGCGAGACTCACCGGTTATGAATTAACATTGTTTCAACCACACATAGAAATCAGACGTTGTAATACGTTAAATCCTGCCACGCTTTTGCCAGTAAATGGAACAGATCCATTAGCACATGATTGTATAGAAGTCATTACTATCACGACAAAACCCAGACAAGACTTGACAGATATCCCTTTATCAGATCCAGACTTGACATTGTATGTAGATGGTTCATGTATGAGAACAAGTACAGGAGAGTTAGTGGCCGCTTACGCAGTCACAACAGACACTGAAGTCATTGAAACAAATTGTATTAACATTTTGTCAGCTCAAGCAGCAGAGCTCATCGCTCTGACACAAGCCTGTACTCAAGCAAAAGATAAGAAAGTCAACGTATACACAGATTCACGTTATGCATTCGGAGTCGTCCATGACTTCGGCGTGCTGTGGCGAGAGAGAGGTTATCTAACTTCTCATGGTGCCCACATCCAACACGGACCCCTCATTCAAGCCCTATTAGACGCGATTCATCTACCTACTGCAATATCAATTATGAAATGCAAAGCCCATACAAAAGTTACCGATATCATTTCTCAGGGTAACGACCTAGCTGACAGAACCGCTAAACAGACTGCTCAGAACCAGACTCATACAACTGACGCGACAAAGACAATAGTCCCGACACCAACACATTGCATGACAGTTAAGGATCCCGCCCTTGATATAATTGACATACAGACACATGCTACACCAGAAGAAATAAAGAAATGGACTGAATTAGGAGGGATCCAAACGGATCAAGGATGGATAACGAAGGAAAAATCTATATGGTTTCTTCCCGATTCCATGGTTCAAGTCATCATTAACACAATACATAGTCCAGCGCACCTAGGAGAAAAAGCTATGCTAGACAGTATTCAACACATTTGGTTCAACAAACACTTGCGAGCAGCAGCCAAACAGAAAGTACGTACCTGTATGATATGTTGTCAGTTTAATCCAGGTAAAAGCATCCCCGTAGAGCAGGGTGGATTTCAACCTCCCGATCATGCTTTTGAAGTCCTCCAGATGGATTATATCCAGATGGAACGATGTCGAGGATTCAAATATGTTCTCGTAGTTGTCTGTGCTCTTTCCCGTTGGACAGAAGCCTACCCGGTTTCAGATTACACTGCCCCGACTACTGCCAAACAGTTAGTTCGAGAATTCTTCCCACGGTATGGTTTGCCACGTGTTGTCTACTCAGATAACGGCCAGCCATTCTCATCGGAACTAATGAAACACGTTTCACTCTTATTAGGCTACCAATGGAAATTCCACTGTGTCCGACATCCTGAGGCAGCAGGTCTCGTGGAACGTCATAATCAAACTCTGAAAATTAGATTGTCCAAAATATGTAGAGAAAAAGGTGTCGATTGGATAGTAGCCTTACCAGTTGCACTCTTTTACATGAGAATGGTAGCACATTCTCGAACAGGGCTATCCCCGTACGAGGTGATCTTCGGTAGACCACCAAATATGTGGGGGACGCCTATACCTCGCAAAATCACTGATGTTGACTGTAATATGCTGACAGATTACCTGGCTTCCTTGATGTCTGCACTACAATCTTGTCGTTCACAGGTAGCTGCAGCTTTTCCCGATAACACTGAGGTGAAGCCCCATGACGTGGTTCCAGGTGATCTGGTTCTGGTACGGAATTTCGACCGGAAGACCCAACTGGAGCCTAGGTGGAAATCGCCAAAACTTGTTCTACTAGCAACAAGGACAGCCGTGAAGATCGAGGGACGTAAAGGGTGGTTGCACTCGAGTCATATCAAGAAATTTTATGGACTACCGTCCAGTGTGAACATTCAGCCCTGCATTTCCTCACAGACAGACTCAAAGCTCCCCTTGGTTGAACCCACGAAAACTGAACTTTATAAACTGAAATTAAGGTCTAGCAAGTCAGACAATTTGATTGTTTAAGTCCTCTCCAAGGTGAATCGGTTGAATTTGTCTCTGACATGTATCCTCTAGACCGGAATAGAGAAAGAAATCAACAGATGCAGTTTAAAAAGCATGCGTATTGTAAATCACTTCGTAGTCACTGCACAGTAACACTATTAATTTTGTTTTTTCTAAGTTTTCTGATCATTATAACTAGTATATTACTTCGTATGTATTACCCTATTTCTGAACGTGCTTACAATGTTACTGCTGAACATTCTTTTAGCGAATTACCTCCGCATGAGTTGTCTTATAGATTTGCGCTGCGCAACAACACATTCATTAGTATGTTACATCATTCCCATCAGACCAGCAACGCTACAAATTGTTGGATATGTGGCCGACTCCCTCCCTATCAGAACTATAAGGGAGTTTTGCCCCTCTTTCCGTATCCGTTCACACACAATGGCTCCTGTGGAGCATGGTTTAGTTTGATTAATTCCCTAGATTCAAATTCCGCAGTTTATCAAGACAACTGGGTATGGGGAAACCTGAACCTGGTTTTGCTTAAAGTCTGCTACCCTAACAAGGAGGGACTTCCCAAAAGAACAGGAACTGATCTAGAAAATGAAGTATATGGATTAGGTAATTTTACACTTAACCTCATGATCCTGAATGTTGAATCCGAAGCCACACCAATCTTGCCCGCTATGTCAGTATTCCCAGTTAAAGGGGAATTATGTGTAAGAAAGAATGGTTCCATACACATGGGCCATAGTAAATGCACCACTGTAATAAAATTCAGTGATCAAGGCAAGTCTACATTTAGAGCTTCCCGTCATTCCTACTTCATATGTGGCCAGACCGCATATATACGTCTACCTCTAGATTGGGATGGTACCTGTTACATAGCATTCCTTCTGCCACCTGTTTTCCTAGCTCCTCCTGATTATCACAGAAATACCCATTTAGTACACAATAGACAGCAGAGAGATCTCCCGATTGTCGATTACACTGAAACGGCATGGGAGCAATACACAGATTTCAATAAAGGTTTCTTTCCTTATATAGGAACAGTCACTAATAGTAAACTGATACGTAGATTAACTAGAACCCTTGAAGCAGTAGTAAACGAGACTACTTCCGCCTTAGGCAATTTAACAGAAGAGCAGTCTGCTATGCGGATTGTTGTGCTTCAAAATCGTCTTGTCCTTGACGTCATCCTGGCCGATAGGGGCGGAGCTTGTAGGGTCATCGGATCAAGTTGCTGCATTTTCATACCAGAAAATTCACCGTCCGTATATAAAGCCATAACCCGCCTTCATAAGATTATAAGCCAGATACACCAGAGTCCAGGCACCTGGACTTGGTCCGGGTGGTTCTGGAGCGTGTTGTCCGCCTGGGGATGGAGGATCCTATCCTTCCTAGGTATTGGCTTTCTCATACTATTCAGTTGCTGCTTATGTCTACAATGTGGGCCAGCGATTTGTGGCCTGTGTGCCACATCGTGTATCCCACCTCCAAGTTTTCGTTCAAAATCCCGGAAGAAGAAAGAAGAACAAATGATGCTATATGAACAGATCGATGGATTGATGAAGATCGATATCTCCTGAGGGTCCGTAGGGGACAAGGAGGGAATGAGGAAATATGAATTTTGTGATCAGTTATGTCCCCTATCGTAGACCCCAACGGCTCCATGTGCATGCTATAAGTACATGTATGTTCCCTCCAGTTCCAGTTTTGAAGACGCAAATACATGCGCGTCCACCGTCAACATGTCCTCTTTCAGATCCACCATGAATGGGTCAGATATTCCATTCCTAAGTATGGAAGGCCACCGACTTTATGTGGTTCACTTTCCACATTTTACAGATTCAGGCGAGTAGGCCCTGAATTCTGCCATCAAGCCTTTCCTGCTTTCTGCCTCTGGAAGCTCCAGCCCGAGCTTGCATCTGTATCCATGAACTTTGTCCTACTCCCTGCGCGGCTAACGGTGCCTGATCCAGCCTGTTGCCTGCCAAAAACTGTATTTCACCTTCAAGATTATCTGCTCCGCTCCTCATCTGACGCATTCCTGTCTAGTAGTTTAGGTAAACATTCCTCCAAGCTACCGTGCAAAGGGCCAGGCTTCACTGTCCTCGTGCAAGTAATTCATAGCCCCTGTTACCATGGAAGAGTCCTGCCCCCTCGCATCTCATGTAGACACTTAGACGCTCGTACACGCACTAACAGTCAGTATAGAATAGATTCCGTCCGAGAGACCTTTCCTTTTGGATAATACAGTTCTTTAAACATAAGATATTAGATATGATTTGGGATTAGGTTGACATGACCCCTCAGACTTCTGTCTCCACATGTAGAGCTAAATGTCAAGTCCCCTTCACCCTCTAGTTGCACGTCAATCACACGTCATGCGGCTGCGCGCGCATCTCTGCCAAATATTTCTGCTGACATTACAGGATTCTCTTATGGATCCACCCACTTGTGACATCATGTATAATGACGTTTTCTAAGTTACGCCTATATGTCCGCCTTTTTTAGTCACGTATGCTTATTTTATCTGTATTATCAGCTGTTACGCCTCTTGCATCTGTCTTAATTTAATGCTTTCCATATAAATACCATTACCTGTCAATTATGTATTGCCTTCCTTCCTGAACTTTCGTGGTGATGGAATTTGAAGCCTGCAATTCGAATTGTATTTCCTTTGTAAAGGAATAAAGCCTTTTAGAACCTCTAATACCACGGATTCTGCCTCTTATATTTACTGAGTTATTCTTACTAGATTTTACCGCATAAAAAATAGTACCGGTAATGAAATATTTACCACACCACGCTACATTGGACAGAGTGGCAGCTTGCTGGGCCATGGACTTTGGAGGGGGCCGTAGTCTGGTGCTTGCAGTGGAGGCCGGTGTCAGTGACGGGGCACCCATGGGTGAGAGCCGTCGGCACTGTGGGTTGTTTTGCTTCACCAGCCGGTGGGCGCCCTCGCTTCCTGGGGACACGGCCTCTGACCATACTTGAGGGGCAGAGATTGGGTGCCTGATGCGATCGCATCAGCATGAGGACCTGCTATATTAAGAGAGCGGGAATCGGCGATCTGGTGAGCTGCGCAGCGTCCTCTGAGACTGCGATTGAGATTCCCTAAGCGGCCCCTCCTCGGATTGTTTTTAATTGAGCTTCTCCTTACTGAGGTCGCTACTCGGTGACACCGGTCACCCTGCCTGCACCGCATACCAGCAATCCAGTGTATCTATATGGCATGCATCTGCTGATGGTGGAGCCCTAAGGAGCACTGTGCCTACATAACAATGCTGCTTACTGCCGGAAACAATATTCATATTTTGGGAGTGCTGGAGACCTCCAACATCAGAAACATGGAGCAACATGTGGATCAACTGCTCATCATGTTTCTAGGTCGGGGCACTTTCTCAGCCATATTCGTTGTGGAGTGGGTGCATCGATCCTTAGCACCTTACCCGGTCGCTGGGACCCCCCCCGAGACCTATAATTGCAAAGTTGTTAAACTACAGGGACCGAGATGCAGCTTTGCGAAAGGCAAGAGAACTGGGGACCCTCCAACATGAGGGCACGGGCATATCGCTGTTCCTGGACTTCACAATGCAAGTGCAGGAGGCGAGACGGCTCTTCATTCCCGCCAAAAAGAGATTACGAGAGCTGAACATGGAGTATAGTATGCTATATCCCGCCAAACTAAGGGTCAGAATGGATGGTAAGGTACATTTTTTCAGACCCCAAAGCAGTCCTTCGTTTTCTTAAAGACAAGGGGCAGCGTTCGAAGCACCGAGGCTCACTGACCACTTGACAGCTCCGCACGGACAACCCTGCTGGTACAGATGGAGAAGGTGAAGACTGAGAGACACTGAAATGGACTCTCATGGGCAATGACATGGACAATGCAGTGACTGCGTGTTTAGTACGCAGCCAAAATCCCATGGGATTCCTGGGCAGGGGGAATACTAGTATACTAATGTGGATGGAAGGTACAGTTCATGTGTAGTTCTCCACTATCCAGGTGTAGAGTATCACTGTCAGTACTAATGGGCTGTTAATTAAGTGTCAGACTCAATGTCCATAATTTTTCTGTATCAGTGTGCGGAATATTAGGCCAAGATTACTGCATTAATTTCGCCAAATGACTGCATCGTAGTGACCCTCGCGGCATTGTTCATTTGGGTGACAGCACTCAAGTGCGGAGATATGGTGGTGAGGGACTTCAGAAAAGATGGCAACATCTGCAACCAAGTGTATTACACTATCTTGTTTGCTTTGTTGGGTGTTTTGTTAAAGGGGTAATGGGGAGGGGGGTGGGATGCGAAATAGCCACGGAAGTTGTGGGTTTACGTCGCATGGGAGGTATGTTTTAGTTTTGTAGACAGGGCTGTACGTTGTTTGAGAAACGAGTTGCGGCATTTCAGCAATAGGCAGGATGTATGTATATGGTTCCCTCTTTCATGGTTGACAGGCTCACACAATGACACTTGAGAGCGGGAAGGCACAATCCTTACATCTTATGACCTGATCCTCAATTATAGGGATCATGACCACCTACTACAGGCTGCCCGAGACAGGGGTCCACTATGTGTAGACAACACCACCGTCCTCATCTTCCCGGAATACACAGGCAGTCCAGCGAAAGCGCTTCTCCTTCATGGAGGTGAAGGCGCGGGTCCGAGCTGCGGGCCTCCCCTTTGCGCTGCTTTTCCCGGCCAAATTGAAAGTGGTCCATCAACAGAGGGCTATCTTTTTCGACACACCGGACAGTGCATGGGGCTGGCTGGACAGAAACTTTCCGGAGGTTCTCCCGGCTAGGAGGCTGGATTCTTCAATGCCGCAATCGCATAGACTCCCACGAAGGCGGAAAAAGACTATGCTGACGCAGAGCACGTCCTCCAGCGTTCCGCCGCAACAGCAAATCCTAGAGGGCCAACGCGAGGCACTGTGCTCGGCCTCCTCCTTTCGCTCCGCCCGGCCTCCGATCAGCACTAGCCCATCCTTGGGAAATTCCATAGACTCTGACACGGATGGAAGCGTGGCCCTATTTCCATCGGATTCCATTCACCTAAGCAAAGACCCTTTAGAGAGCCTCCCGGACTGATATTCAGACTTCTCTTTATTGTGGGGCTTGTTCTCCGGAGGTGCGCTTGGGAGTGAACGCCCCCTCACTGTTTGTTGATGACATCTCCTATGCATTTTGCTCACCTCAGTGGGCCTTTGGACCATATTGTGTAATCCGGTCATGTATGGGTAGTTCCCCGGCCTGCCCTGACTTGGGTGCTTCCACGATTTGTACACGCTACTGATAACTCAGTGTGACATTAACCTACTCCCCCACTAGGCGATAGCACTGGTTTAGGTTCTGTAGTTATGATTCGTTTACAGTTTGGTCGGACGCGGTTGGGGCGTTGGACCCAGTATTGGGTAACAAGGTTTTTGTTAATAGGTTTGCCGCGTGGTCTGAGAGGTGGGGGGTTGGCGGTGGGGCAGGGGGATGGGGGCGGGGCAAGGGGGGTGGGGGGCAAGGGTGATTGTCTCCTGCCACGATGACAGTCCCAAGGTCATATGTCTTTATATCCTGGAATGTGAGGGTCATGGGCTCCATTCAGAAACGCCACAGGGTAGTAGCTCAGTTGCACCGCCGTACGGCTCAAATAGTATGTTTTCAAGAAACTCACCTGATCCATGCCGAATCCCTAAAATTGCAAAAACGTTGGAGGGGCCACTTCATAATCCGCCTTTTCTAGAGGGGCTGCAATATGGCTCCGGGCAGGAGTCCCCTTTTCCTTGTTAGAGAGCCGGATTGATGATCTGGGTAGGTATGTGTTGTTACGGGGTCTATTAGATGGCTCACCCGTAGTGCTGGGCTCTTTGTACGCCCCTAATGTGGATCAGGTACAATTCTTCTCCCGGGTTTCCGTGGCTTTGTCTGACTGGAGTGATTGTCCACGGTTGCTTGGTGGAGATTTGAATGCTGTTTTTGATGTTGAGCTGGATCGATCTCACCCTCCCTTGGCTGGTACTGCTGCGCGGACCCGAGCCGCGGCCTTGGGTCAATGGGCACGGGGTTGGAATTTGCTAGATCTTTGGAGATCGCAACACCCAACTGTGGGTGGGGCCAGTCCCCAGCGCCGATACCGACTCGGAGGATGCAGCCCCTCCAGTTAGAGGACCAGGTCTTCCGGGATACCTTACAAAAGGCGATCAATACATACTTTACTGTTAACGAAGGCACTGCCTCGACACCTTCCATAGAATGGGAAGCCTTTAAGGTATCTATACGGGGGGTGTCCTTGAGCTCCTTAGTGGGGGCCCGTAGGGAAGTGATCCGGGACCTAACGGAACTGGAGGCTGCGCTGCAGGAACATGAAGTGGAGGCCCAACGGGACGAACAGGCTGAGGAATCCTTACAGACGGCCAGACTAAAATATGCGGAGGCTCTAGAGCGTCTTCGCTTATTAGATTACAGGGCGTACACTCAGCGCACGCATTCGGAGGCTGACAGGGCGGGCCCATTACTGGCGCGGCTAATCGCCCCCCCAACCTGCCCTACTCCCATCCTGGTCATTATTACCGCACAACACGGACAAGTCCAGACCCAATTGGGGATAAACTTGGCGTTTCGGACCCATTACGAGACACTCTATGGGGCGCATCTAACGCCGGGTACAGATGCTGTGACTGAGTTTCTGACGCAGGCGAACTAACCAGTGCTCTCTGCAGCAGAGATCCACGACTTAAAAGCGCTGATTACTTTGGCCGAGATCAGAGTAGCTATTAAGTCCTTAGCCCGTGGGAAGACCCCTGGTTCTGACTGGCTGTCCATCGAATTTTACTCCACTTCCTCTCCTCTATTAATCCCCAAACTACTTCAACTCTATACAACATCACTCGCGGAGGGGAGGCTGCCCCCTACCACTCGGGAGGCGATCGTCACCTCCCTCTTAAAGCCAGATAAAGATCCCTTAGAAATGACATCCTACCGGCCTCTATCGATCCTTAATACAGAATATAAAATGCTTAGTAAACTCCTTGCTAATCGCCTTCTCCCACTCCTTTCGCGGTTGATCCAGACCAATGCGGTTTTGTCCCATGCGGGAGTACATCGCTGAATCTTCGGCGCTTTCATGCCATCTTGCACGCCTCCGGGCTCCGCCCAGCGGGAGCGGGGTGTCTATCCTTGGATATATCGCAGGCCTTCGATACTCTAAGTTGGTCTTATATGCTGGAGGTGTTGGCAAAAATGGGCGTTCCCCCAGAACTATGTGCCTGGATTCAGCTGCTCTACACCACCCCCACGGCCAGGGCGAAGACCGGCTCGATTATCTCCTCAGCCTACCCTATCTTTCGGGGTACGTGCCAGGGTTGCCCATTATCGCCTATATTGTTTGTTTTGGTGCTTGAGCCGTTGGCCCAGAACCTTAGGCAGGCCATGGTTCCCCATGGCATTCCGAGGGAGGGTGTCCTGCATTCGGTCTCGCTTTACGCAGACGACATGCTGCTGTACTTTCGTGATCTCCAGGCCGACATGAGGGAGGTGGCGGATCTTTTTCTTCACTTTGGGGAGATATCCGGATTGCACCTCAGTGCTTCTAAGTCCGTAGCCTATTCCTTCAGTGGCACGCTCACGGCTCCGGAGCTCCGTTTTGGGCCCTTGTCCTTCAGGGTGGCACCAGTCACTTTTAGGTACTTGGGGATGAATATCTTTCGATCCGTGCCGGATGTCATTGCATGCAATCTGGTGCGCACAATCTCTTCCATACGTTCCCAAATTACATTTTGGAATACATTGCCTCTTACCATAGCGGGGCGGGTAACGATATCTAAGATGGTGATGCTGCCTCGCCTGCTTTAGCATTTCGTCAAAATCCCGGTGGTATACCCCGCTTGGATCTTTCGAGAGTTGGATGCACTGCTGATCTGGGGACCAGGGAGGCATAGGGTGGCATTAGATAAGCTGCGGCTCCCGAGTGGCGCCGGTGGAATGGGAGCACCCGACTTTCGGGCATACTGCATTGCTGGTCAGCTGCAATGGTTGGCCTACTGGCTGGCCGGGAAATTCCTGTTTGAAATCGGCTACACCCCGACCCAACTGGCACGTGGTGCCTTGCAGCCGTTGCTGTGCCCCGGCGCCCCTAGGCCATTGGACCCCCCGGCCCTACTGAAGTTAGCGCTCCATTATTGGACAAGGGCATGTAAGTATGCTAAAATCCAAAATCCATATTCTCCCAACATGCCGCTGTGTGGCCTCCCCACGAGGCAGGGAATCTGAGCGCCGGACAAGTACGGCCTTGGACACAACAGGGGGTGGAAACAACAGGAGCCTTTTTTCAGGAAGGTAGTTTAATGCCCCACGTGGACTTTGTGAGGGTAAACGGGGTACCCGACACCCAGTTTCTGCTCCATGCAGCGATCTTCCGGTATATCCGGACACAGTGGCAGGCGACACCTGTAGAACCCTCAACATTCCACCTCCTGCGCTCCCTTCACATAATGGGCCATGGACGTTTTCTGGTTCGTTGGCTTTACCGGGGCCTCCGGGAACACACACAGATCTCCGTGGCTCCTCTCAGGTTGCGGTGGGAAACAGATTTGTCCCGGGCATTTAGTGATAGAGAGTAGACCTATATATTGGAATACCCTAAAAGTGTCCCGCAATTGTAGGTTACAAACTATTCAATTGTTTATCCTTCACAGGGCTTACCTTACTCCCCATACACTAAGTAAGATGTACCATTCAGCGGTTGCGGCCTGTCCTCGTTGCCCGGCACCGGATGCCGACCTGATGCATATGCTGTGGCTCTGTCTGGCACTGCGGGGATACTGGGGTAGGATAACGCACGTCTTAAGTACAATTACCGAACGCCCCTCCTGGGACGCAGCAGAGGCTTGTTTATTGGGTCTTTTACCGCTCCCCCTTAAAGCGAAACTGATGCGTCGTTTTGCCAATCTGGCATTAATGCTAGCAAAGCGCCTGATAACACAGCGTTGGAAGTCTCGCGCCCCGCCACGTGTAGAGGCCTGGGGAGAGGAGGTGTTGAGATGGTCGGTGGCAGAGCGATTGCGCTGTACCGTGAGGAGAGTTGGGGGCTGCGCAAGCGTCCTATATCCCTAGAATGGGCACACCTGACTGAGCTGTTTTAGAGTGAGGGGGAGGGGGCTGCGGGGACCACTCCCCAGAGTCCCCCTGTACAAGCCGGGGTGCATGTCAGCCGATGTGATTGGTGATTGGTGATTGCGAGAACCTGTCCCCTGACACTGAGTGATGAAGTATCCCGAATGATTGAAGCCACTTCCTGGTGGGTCGTGGTCTGTGCCCCCCCCCCCCCATACTCCACTTGTTTTCATTTATTTAGTTCCCCCCTCTTGCTGCGCTGTTCGACCTCCTTCCTTCCCCTACTGCACGCTTGGGGTGTGGTTTCCTTCTCCTCCTCTTCACCCCCCCAACCCCCCCCCCCCCCAGGGGTATGCTCTACGGCCCTCAGACTGAATTTTTGTGGCATGGTTGGTACGGTGGGTGGGTTTAGGGTGGGATTGGGAGTTGTGGGATTGATGGGCGGGCACTGCTCCCCTTGGGTACAGTATCTTGAAGGATGGGAATGTAGCACATAACAATGTACATGACGGGTGACCTTCCTAGCTGTCTCGCGACATTTTCGGAATGTATCGACGACTATGCTACATTATGTATAGGTTTGCACAAAACACCTGAGTTGTCTCCTTTGCCATACATGTACTCAATGTGATTACTGCAGTCTGTAACTCACTGCTCCTTCTCATGAAAAATCTTAATAAATTTTGTTTAAAAAAAATAAATAAATAACAGCCTTTGGTCTGTGATGTGATGACATCACTATGAAGTCATACTCGTGGTGGACTGTGCACTATACAAATACCTCCAGCCTAATGCAACCGAACAGTTACTACTGGCACAGATCGGGGTGGCGGGGCAGAAAGCAGGGAGATAAAGGAAAAAGAAAATAAACTTACCTTCTTGCCATGTCGCTCCTCCGTCGTCTCTCTGCATCCGGTCGGAACAGGGAGCACTCAGGCTCCCCTAAGCCAATCGCAACACTGGATTGTAGCATTGTGATTGTTCTGAGCGCTGTGGTACGGCACTCAGATGGGGACTGGGAGCTTGGGCATGTTCTCCACCCAGGCTGTAATCCAGCTTTGGTGGAGAACATGCAAAATGTATTGTAAAGAGAGAGTCCCGCTGCTAGTAGGGTACTGTTCCTTAAGGCAGGGACTAATCAATCTAGTGTACAGACTTAAGGCAACAAAAGCATTTTAATAATGTTAGTCATTGATAATAAACCAACTTGAATACAAAGGAGAACCAGTTGTATCTAAATATGTTTACAAAATTGACATTTTTATTAGATGATAATATTAGAAAAATTGCTTCGTTGTTGTGTCTCAAAAAATAAGAACATTCTCTCATCTATCAGTCTTCACCTAATCAATATCTGTGTAAAATGTCAACTCAGTTTTTTTAATAAAGGGAAATAATTTTTATTATTGAAAAACCTGAGAATGTTCTTGTTTTTTTAGACACAACAACCGTAGTTTTAACAAATAGAACTTAATTCCATATACATTTATGGTCTCTTCCTTCTCTATTTGTCAATTTCAGAGTGTGACTACAAGACCACGGTCCCACAAAGGTCCCGGGTTTAGAGAATTGCTAGTAAACCCTTGTAAGTTTGTGGACATTTTTTTGGGTGAGATGGTCTATAAACTATTGGGATCGAGTAACAGGTGTGCGATTAGGGCACCGTATTTTTGGCATGTTCTGTTTAATAGGCAGTATAAGAGAGTCCTACATTTCATCTCACAGAGGTGTGGTGCTTTTTATGTGTGAACATGTGGTGAGGACAACACCATTACAAATTTAGAGGCTGGCCACTCTTTCTTTTGAAGGTATGTTATGTTAATTGGTGCGGTGAATTAGAGGATGTAATAACAAGACATTATGAAGAGGTATTAGGAATGAGTGAGTGGAACAATAATTATATGTTCTACTTTTATTTACAGAAATGTGTTCTCTCTCGGAAATTAACCCAGAGTAGAAGATATTATGGTACTGTTCGGCCTGATGAAATAAGGCAAAAAACTCCAAATAGGGGCTAAGACCAGATAACGAGGGACCAACACCCTGACGAATGCCAGAGAGACCTCTCTGGGCGTGAAAAATTGGCAGAAACATGTTGGTATCCGCAGCATGGATATAGGGGTCTTTACCTCACCTGAACATCCCAACCTTTGAGTTTTAATCCTACCAAGGGGTGATAGGAATAAAGGATGATGATGGTTTCCTCTTAGGTAGTTTTAACTGTATATGTCTGCACTTTTTGGTCCCTTCTGATAGGAATATTCTTTTCCCTATAGAGATATATTTTCTTTGTATATTTTGTGATCTTTTGTCTGTTCCTTCACATTTTCTGTACCCTAACCACTAATCTTCATACATACAAAAAAAAGTGTGTTGGTCTGCACCTGGACGTCGGATGCGGCCCTATGATGAAGCATGACACTGCAAAATGTATGAGGGCAGTATTAAGACAATTGTTGTCTTTCCTTCTGTGTACTATCCTCTTCTAACTGCTCTGTATTGTTAAGGGTGTTGCATAGTCTAACCCCTTTGTATCTTTAACTTTAGAATAAGTAGTCTGACTGATTTTAGTACTTCTCTGTTTAGTGAGTTTTCAATGATGCTAGGGGAGTCAGAGAAGGCCCTTTCCCTAGTCTCTCTTTTTTGTGATATCCTGTAAATTAACAGACAGCAATGTAGATTGAGTAAGGTCCTAAGCATCTAAAAAGACCGTGTTTTCCATCTGCAATTTCTCGTGCCACAGTCTAGCATGTGTCTAAATCATCCAGCATCAAACTGTTCATAACACTATAAAATTGCCCTATGGAACACTGCCTCACAATAACCATATCCACCAATGCCACCCTAGAAAACCCAGCTGACCTTTCTCCTTTTTTAACTAAAAGATCCCGAATTTGTACATATTTAAAAAATTAATTTTCAGCAAGGCTAAATTGTGTTTTGAGGCCCTCAAAAGAAATTATATATTCGACACAAAAAATTCCTAGCCTGTGAGGGCCGTGCTCTTTCCATCTCCACTCATAACAGTCCCCAAAAATATCCGGAAGGATAGGATTTTTTTGCAGAGTAGTATAAAAAAGTAAACGACCAATCTCCAATCTTTTCCGCACTGCAGCCCAGGTTTCAAATGTGCACTGTAGAGTCTCAAATCAAACTTTTAAAATATCAACATTTGATTTGCCGCAAAAGATACCCCCATGTCCCTTCCCCTATTAACAACTCCTAGGTACATGGAAAATCATTAATTCCTACCCCTTCTTTAGATAGAAAAAAATTGACATCTATTGAAGTGATGCGACCCGATAGTAAAGTTTGAAGTACGGAACGGCCCCTCAATCTCTTGAAAGAGTAAAAAAAAAATGTCATTGCCCTTCTGGGCCCAGAATACTCCCATAAAAATCCTGAAACCATACCGTCAATTAATTTAAACCAATAATTCCCCACTTCAAGAGGACTAGCACTAAAAGAAATAAGATTTGGGGTAAAAAAATCATTTTAACAATATTACTTCTACATATTATTGATAGCAGTAAGTTATTCATCCTTCCAAAATCCATTTTCTTTATTAAAGGATCAAAATGTATCTCCATAATTTTATCTACATCTGAAGAGATATTGACTCCAAGATGTGCCGCACTGTCAACCACTCTCCTGCCCCTAAGTTGTACATTACCGTTCACAACATCCCGAGTCTTATTTGCATTTAATAAATATCCAAAGAAGCTGCAAGCCTCTTTTCCAATTTCCCTGAGCGAAGCCCCTGGGTCCAATGTGACTACCGCCACATCATCGGCATAAGCTAATATTTTGGTATCCCAGCCTTCATAACGTTTTGGTAATATTGATGGCTTGTTCTCAATCCTCCTCATCAGGGGATCTATATAAATGGCAAATAAGGAGCAAACACAAGGAGATGATGGACGGAGCGCTGAAACTTTTCAGAAGCTCTCCCCGTCACAGATCTGGATTGAATCCATCATTGTTATTTAGCTCACTTGGCCACCCCAGTTCGGACCCGGCTATATGCAAATCAGACTTGACCCTGTGCATCATGGGAGCAGTCCAGCCTGAACTGCCAAGCCAGATCTTCCCTGGACCGGAAACAAGCATTCTGGGACCAGTTTCGGGGTAACACAATGTAGTATGGGTTAACCACTCCCTATGTACAACGCTAAGTTAGCATAACCTCACTGGCTGTTAGAAAGCCAGCTTGCCGCTTCTGCTGCTTTTGCACGCGACACTGTTGTTACATGTTATTCATTCGAGAACTGCTGACTCGACTTTGCTTCACATGAGAACCGTCTGTTTAACATCCTTAACAGCGAGCAGTGACCTTGGTCTGTACACCGTGTAAAGAACGAGTCTGGGTCACTAGACGGTGCAGGTTGTTGTGTTCAGGTTGATCGTACCACTTCTTAGCCATAACATACATACAACTGCCAATACCTGAAAGACGAGCCCTTTAATATTACAGAGCAGCATGTTTTCTGTTACATTCGAAACGAAGAGCTGGAGAGAGCCTAGCTGATCCTGTGATGTGATTCCACTAAGCTGATCTATAAGGTATGGGGTCCCCCATGCAAGCCTAAGAGACCTTCTATTAGTCTAATAATACCTTATTAGTTGCTAGAGAAAGGAGGGTGGTTGCTTTCCACTGTCATTATTACTATGATCGCTCCTTTCATTTTCTATGGTATTGTAACAATGCTGATGGTGCTGATCCTAACCATTTGTCTGCTTGTGTTAGCCAAAGTACTGCATCTTAGGACGCGAGGTTTATAAAATAAACTCTTTAAACTTTACCGTGTCTTTGTTATTCTGTTGTGGACTGATATATAGCTACCAACGGGTATTTCGGATTCCCACCACTCCTGAGAGTATCTAAGTCGCTTGTTCTGGGTTGTCTATACATTGGGACCGCCGAGCTAAATCTCGGATAACGAATGTGACACTAAGCTAGTCGGATAGGGGTTCTTGGTTCTGAGGGGAGTTTCTGGTACACCACAATTCTCTGAGGTCCTGGTTTCCTGCGCATAGTTCTGTGCATAAGCAGAATCCCTGCAACATGGCGCACCTAACGTTTGGTCTTTTGATCTGAGACGCCTTAGTAGTGCTTTTATAAGTCCACAACGCCCTCACTCTGGTTTCCGGACAACGGGAGTGACGGCTTAACCTACCTAGGTTTCGACTAAAGGTTCTTTCAAGCTTGATAATTTAAAAAGGTTTTCTTTTTCTGAACCCCAGTGCTACAGTATAGCTTTTTGTTGTTCTTCTGAGTGTCCCGATGGCGGTCAATGTTGCCGCGCATAGTCGGGTTCCCCTGACCGCACATTTGAGGGTCTATGGGGTCCCGGATGATGGCTTGGCTGTTATTTTAGTGGTAGGCGCTGATGCGGCGTTCCCGTATGAGTTGTTTTACTCTTGGGTGACGTTTGAGAAGGTGGATGCAAACGACAATTTGTTCCACGAATATACTCACACCCCGGTGCCTGCAGCCTCTGCCCCTTATCGGACACTTGAGATTCCCCTCACTGCCTGGCAGCATACTATTTGGTTTAATGGCGCCCTTCCCCATGCGGTAGTACCGGCGAGAATGGGCCCGTTGTCAATTGCAGGGGCCACATGGCCGGTGCTGGCCGGTTATACACCCCATCCCCGCTACATGACTGTGGCGGTGGCGGAGTTACGAGTGCTACACACTGCCCTGATTACGGTCCATAGGGCGTTAGTGCAGTACGTGTCTCGCAATGTACAGGTGGGGGCACCTGCGGTTGCGGGCCACACGACTGACCATCACGCGATGGTCATCAGTCCTGTTATGGTTAATGCGGTTGTCGGCAAGCGCCCCCAAAATAGGGATGAATTTCCTTACTGGCTTGCTGAAAAATTTGATCAATTAGAAGCCGTGTTTCCACATACTTCTCCTGTGGATAAACACAGGATACTCACTATTACTTTTCCGAAGGATCTGGTCCCGGATATGGTCGACTGTGACAATTGGGGCAAGGTCTTTGCTGCGACCTATGCGAAGTGCTATGGCACTCCGTCTATGTCTGTACTGCCCTCAGTCATCAAGAAGGTCCAAGACAATCATGGTGCAGAGGCAGCCATTGATTTGGGAATGAGGCTTGTCGACAGCTTCGATATGGTTTGTTCCATGGTCATGGGCAACCTCAAAGGTGATGCCATGCAATTCCAAGTGTGCAATATGTTGGCACTTGTGGATCCGGGCGACAGGCCAAAGGAATTCGCTAAGATTATAGCGAAAGCCTACAGAATGGTGGGACGTAGCGCCTTGGTTGTGAAACCCACCGTGATCATTCCTACTGTGGTGCAGCAGCCTAAAGTGAGTTCGTCTACCAAAGACGAGAAGCCCGACTTTCCAAAACAAAGTTGGCGAGCTAAAAAACAGGGGAAGCAGCAAGAGAAACGGAGGTCTCGTTCTGCGTCGCCGGTGCAGATACAAAGTGAACGCACTTATGATTTGCGCGATCGTTCTAATATTAAGTCACCTGATAGATTTCAGGTTCCTGAACAACGCTCTCCTCGTTCTTCACAGGAAACATCAGCTTTTCAATCCGGTGGCGGAGATTGTGGGAAAGGAAGGGGTGCTCAAGGTCGTGAGCAGCCCCATCAGACTAACGGTAAAGGCAAGCAGGACGAGTCTGCACGTCAAAGACCCCCGTTTCAGAAGAAAAATGTTGCTGCTCTGACTGCGAGATATGCCTCAGATGGTACGGACACAGCTTCTGAACCAGACATGGGCGCTAACGCTGCTAGACAGCGCGGCGGAAGTTACAGTAGTGCGACAAGCGCTGCGTCCGTTTCTGGCGGCGACAGCAACTGATACATTTGTAAGTGTTGAAACTGCTGATACTCGCGTAGCTCCCCCTGAACGGATGTTTAAAATTGTCCTTTTAAATTAAGGGTGACATACAACGTAAAATTAAAGTGGTATTTTGGGATAATCTAACCACCACCTATGATATCCTTTTGGCGGAGGCAGATTGGCCCCCGGCTTTCGTGTTAGAGGCTCCTAGAGGGGAGGTAGTAATCCTCCCGTCCTTTGGGCACACAGTGCCACTGGAACATTCTAACAGGTTAGCCGGGGAGTGGGCGCAGGTGCTTGCACCTGCGTTGTATCGTACCGTACTCAGGTGAGCTGGGACAAATTTTCTCCCAATCATACGATTCCGTTGCGGTCGGAACCCCAGCCACAACCCCAATACCCCATGCGTCGCGAGGCTCGATCTCACGTCGCGTCCATCCTTGAACAATTGGAATATCAGGGAGTAATTGAAACATGTGTGTCACCCATGAATAATCCTTTATTCACTGTGACGAAGCCTGACGGATCGTACCGCCTAGTTTTGGATTACCGGCACTTAAATTCGCACTGCCGGACATGTGCGGTAAAGAATACACACAGTTCGGCTCTCGTCGATAGTCTCGTGAGAAAACGATTTAAAACTACTCTTGACATCTCCAATGGCTTTTATAGCCACAACCGGTCTCCTCATAGCTATGAGTGGACGGCGTTTACCTCGGGTGGCAAACAAAAGAGGTTCAAAAGGCTCCCGATGGGCTATAAATATAGCCCCAGGGTCTTTGCTGCTTGTGTGGTCTCTCTCTTGGAGATGATTGACCCGGAAGCATATTCGTATGTAGATGACATCTACCTGACGGACGACGAGTTGCTTCCACACCTTGCTCGCGTGGATAACATAATAACTATGTTTGCAGATGTTACAAGTTCAATTTTGCGAAGTCCCACATTGCCGAGTTCACAGTGTTGTTCTTGGGGTACGAACTCAATCATGAGGGTCGAGGCTTGGCTCCGCAGTTCCTTGAGAAATGCGCACGCCTTAGTACTCCTACGACACTGAAGAAATTACAATCTCTGCTGGGTTTTCTGAATTTCGGTCGTACCTACATTCCTGATAATGCCCAGCGTATCAAGTCGCTTTATGCCTTGGTACAACCTACTTTTACCAAATCTTGCTGGCTGCCTGAGCATTCGGCTGCATTGCAATCTTTGCAGTCTGATCTTCTTGCTTCAAAATTCTTGCAAACTCGTGATAACCACACTAACTTGGTCATTAGAATCGTACCGGGTTTCACCTACTTGACGTTCAATGAGGGCGACACCATCCCCATTGCATACAAATCTCATCTGTACACTTCGGCGGAGCTGCGCTTCTCCGCTGTCGAAAAAGTACTGACAGCAGTTCAGATGGCGATCCTGAAAGAGCGAGCGCTATCACAGGGGAAGCACATGCTGGTGGTAACACCGTACACTGCCCTTGAGGCGGTCACTAAAGCCAGTGTACCGAATTCTAAGGCTTTGCATCAAAGGTGGATACAATGGGCAACCTCCTTGACCTCGCCGGACGTCACATACATCTTTGACGCGGCATTACAGACACAGGAGTTCTTGGAGTATGAATTTGTTCATCCGGCTCCTCTGACTTTGCGCCCGTTCGAGGAGTACCATTGTGTCATTTACACTGATGGGTCTGCGCAACCCGCAACTGGATCAAAGCACGCCTATTCAGCGGCCTGCGCAATTGTAGTAGGTACTTTCGTGAACAGTGAGTTCCAGTCTGAATTCGTGCATACGCAGTCATTGGGTGATTGTACCGCGCAGTTGGCCGAACTGAAAGCTCTGGTGCTTGCACTGGAGTTTGCTGATCCTCGAGTCACCACTCTTATAGTGAGTGACTCGTTCTATTGTGTTCAATCATACAACGAGAATCTACACTTTTGGAGTCACAATGACTTTCGTGATTCGAAAGGTAGCACAGTAAAGCACAAAACGCTTTGGGTTCGAGTGGCAGAACTTAAAGAAGGTCTGCCCCTCGTGAATGTAATTCACACTCTTGGTCACCAACGAGTTGGTGTCCATGCTGTCGGTATCAGTTTGGCTGACGAGGCAGCAAAAACCGCAGTGGCGACATTTAGTAGCAGCAGTTACAAGATCCAAAACTAGGATTGATGATGACATCTTGGCAGCTATTGCTACGTCCGAGACAGGGACGGGCTTTCCGAAAGGATTCCCTTCCCGCTACCATTATCGTTTAAGTCCTGATAACGTCCCGTTAGTGAGGATTAACGACGTTGGTGACAGATTGATTCCCAACGCGGACTGCAGACCATCTCTGATTACAGCTGCCCACGAAGGTGTTGCGTCTGCGCATGCCGGCATTACGGCGACTGTATCTCTTTTACAGCAACGTTACTGGTGGTACGGTTTGTACAAACAAGCACGAGTTTATGTCCTTTTATGTGACATTTGCCAGCAGATTAAACCTTCTTCTGTCGCGCGTCCACCACAAACGCAGCTGTATATATCTAATCAACCACTTGCGTGTGTTTATTTAGTTCACTGCGGTCATTTTTCCTCTGATACTGCGTACAAGTACATCTTGGTTGCAGTGGATTCGTGCACACGTTTTCTGTGGGTGTGGCCGCAAAGGAGTACTGATGCCCGGACGGTCATCAAGGATTTGCGTGTCTTTATTGGGAGTTTTGCATGTGGTACCCTTCATTCTGACCAGGGCCCTGCGTTTGCCTCTAGGACTTACAAAGAAGCCATGAGAAGTTTGGGGGTCCAAGTCAAATTTTCGTCTCCATACCGGCCTGAGGGCAATAGTGTTGTGGAGCGAATGAACCATGACCTAAAGCAATCTTTGACAGCAAGGGTTTTAGGTACAGGCCGAAGCTGGCTAACCCACTTGTATGACGTGCAACGTGCACTTAATAATCTCCCTAGAAGGTCTCTGGGTGGGCGGACCCCATACACGGTGCTCTTTGGAGTACGAATGTTTGTTCCGGACCTTGAGGGTCTAGACATGGCGGCGGCTGCCGCGCCTTTTGACCTAGATGATCACTGTGCTGTATTACAGAATCTTCAAGAAGCCAGAGACACTCTAGCAAAGGAACACGTACCCTCTACATGCGAAGCTGAGCTCCAGATTCCGGTAGTCGGCTGGCTACCTCGAGTTGGTGACCTGGTCCGTGAGAAGGTGGAGAACAAGAAGGAGTTTGGCCCCTCTTATCGTGCTCCGGTCCCGGTGCTTGGTGTCCAGGGTACACGTACAGTTATTTTACCTCCACTTCCTGGTCGCAAGGATAACAGGTACATCTCGATTGACAATGTCAAGCTACAGCGAGTGGACGATTCTCCATAGTATGACACCTTCAGTTTCTTGCCCTTCCATTCTGCGAAATTCTGTTGTGATGCCGCCCTCGAACATCATGCCTGAGGTTGCCGTTGAGATGCATGCGGTTGCTGCCCCTCCTATGCCGCCTACTGAGGGTGGTTTGCCTGATGATCCTGAGTATGCTTATCCTGCAGGTGTCCCGTTGCCTCTATTACATTCACCAGCGATTAACCAGTCCTGTTCTTCCTTTGACACTGAATCAATGACTTCCACTGCCCCTTCCAAAATTGCTATATTTTTTGCCTGGTTCAAGAGACATTTTTTGGTGGCACCATGGACTTACATCTGGCTGGTGCTAATATGTATTTTTTTGTTCATGACAATTGGCTTTGTGGTAGTGTTTTTTAAACTTATCAATGGACACTACCTGACTGAAAGATCTACGATTGGATTAATTGATGGGACTTTGGCCCCCCCATTCCTCATCACACATTATGAAAAGGGACCAGACTTTTGTGAACATTACTGCCTGGCCTGTGCGTGATGGGATCGCTTGGGATGCTGTTAAATTTCAAATTCATGGACCTACCGAAGTGATTAATGTGCCTAATGTATTTCGTGTTTCTATGGGTGATGTAGTTAAACAGAATATCCGATCTGATGATTGGGATGTACAAGCAATAGAAGCACTATTTTCTGATCTAAAATATTATGCTGCATTTGATGCTGAAGATTTGTATTTAAGTTCTGCTAATTATGGTGAACAATTTTGTTATCAACATTATGGCACATATTTCCTACACAGAGCAAATACTTTTCGTAATTTTGTGAATTACACACAATGGGAACACTGTCCGGCCCCTTATCATGGCAGTTCTGCCACATTGGTGAACAAGTTCACATATTTTTCGGATTTTAGTGTGTCTAAACCAACCTCCTTTTACTTTAAAGTGGCGGCTGAGTCCGCCTCTAAGGTTAGGTTGACACATACCAAATTATTATATTCCAAGTCCTTTATGGACGAATTGGCTATCGGAGGCTATGAGCTATGGAAAGCTACTATCGATCTTAAATCGGTTTGGGGAACTAAACCATGGCAGGTTCAGGGAACAGAAGCTTTGCATCGCGCCTGTCTTATCCCAAAGCACATTTTATTTTTTAATTCATCTATTTTTCAGACAACTTGTTTTGGTTTGGCAACATCTAAAAAAATTGAATTTCCCCACAATCCCGGATCTGGGTGCTTATCCCGGCTGGGGTAATTACACAGATCTTTCCCTTACTAGGTTGCAGTCCCTCATTTCCAACACCACCTTTAATGTTTCGGCGTTTAATCCTGAGGGGTGGTTGGTATGGTAAACTGGTTCAGATTCTTGTCAACGTCGATTTTTAGCCTTGGCACCTGGGTACACTCAAGTCAGGGTAGATCCTCGTTTTGAATCATCACACACTGCAACTACCTACTCTGTGGGTAAGTTATGCCAGTCGTGGCTGCAACATTCCACATTAGCATCTGTTAAACTTCATTTGTCACGTTTAAACGATAACATTGATCTGAATGATTTTATTAAAGGTCCTGCAATAGGCAGGTCCAAAAGATGGGTATATGCTATTTACAACAAAGTTTGGAAATTGTCACAAATTGAGGCTGCGTCCAGATTACGTGCTATTGACCAGGCCAATATGGAAAAAGTGTTGGCTGTGATTGATAATAGTATAAATACCTTGTCTTCTAGAATTTACACTTTAGATAATATTGTTTCATCTGTCGTAGACATTGTGCAGGATGATTTGTCTGTGTTGTACCACAGCCAGAATCACTTGCGTTCTGTTATGCAGTTTGCATGGACTTTGCAAACGTTAAAGGCAGGGAAGGTCCCATGGGATTACATGAATGTTTCCCCTTTGTTCCTCCTTTTTAATTTAACTGCGAAACAACAGTTTGTCTATGAAGGATGCGACTTATTCATTACTGCACATTGAGAAATTAGAACCATTGCCTTTCTCAGTTAAATTCAGCCATGTGGCTTATCCACGGCGTGATCACTTTACCTTTTTCGCTTTTTAAATTTAGTTCGTGCATGAACAACTTGGTAGTGCATTCCTGCACGAAGTTTGGTCGCTCCCATTTACATATAGATGCATGCGGGAGGGCACAGAGGTTTATCTGAAGGGTGAGGAATGCACTTCTGCTCCTGATCATTCTGTGGTGTGTAGACACATACAATTATATGGTGCTTGCAATGTACACGCTCCTAATTTGGCTTGCGTCCTGAAAGGTGTACCAGTGCCAGTTATTACCCCTTCATTTACACTGCTTGCTAACGGTAGTTATTTGCTTTTGAATAATGAAAATTGCTGTGGGATGCTAAAGGGCATACCATACATAGTCACTGTTTCACAGCGTGTAGTTTGCTGTAATAATGTCCTTTTCCCACCCCCGCATGGCCGGCTCGATGTTTCGATCTAGCCTTCGATTCCAACCTTGAGCGCAGAGTTCAACCAGATGAGCAGAATAAGGGCTCTTTTGTCTCAAAGGTAGGTCGCTTTGACTTCATCCCGTGAAACCTTTCTTCTTCACGTGGCAAACACCCGCACGGAGGTGCACGCGCTTTTGAATACTGACCTCCCCTTCCATTTTGGAACGTTGATACAGACTATCTTTAATGCCTCGTCTACGACCGGCATAGTGTATTTTTTTAAACTTGTGGGCTCCGGCCTCGTGACCTCCTTTCAAACTATTTTTGGTGTGATTCCCGCATTTTTTCATTCTATTTTTTCCAGCGTCTTCGGAGGTCTTCCTTTGCTTCTCGCCCTTATAGCTGGGATACTTATGTTGATTTGCGTCCTACGCAATGGCTGCGCAACTTGCGTACCGAGACTACATGCCCCGGCTGTTGCATCTGCGTAACCGGATGCTTGAATACTATGGCACGTTGCCCCTGGCGACTTTAAGTGTCGCGTATGGATTGTCTTTCCGGTTTCCCTTCTTTACTTGTGTGCAACCCGTCTTTCACTGCCTGGATTGTCCATTCCAGTGGGCTCTGGATTTATGCCTGTCAACCTCGGTGTCACCTGTACCGGATTTTGGTCAACTGATGGGCCCCTTAACGGCTCATGAGTTTGAATGTTCTGGTGTTGGGTTTATGGCCTTGGGTGCGGCACATGGAGTCCTTGGAAATTGGGCCATTGAAGAGGCTGCGATTGACTTTTTGGAACGAAGCTTTATCGAGGAACCTTCCTGTTTTCCCCGTATGGTGCTGGAGGCTCCAATTGTGAGTGAACACATGTGTTCCTTTCCCTTGCTGAATTGGATGGCGGATAATTTTGCGGAACGCTCCAATGACTTCCTCTTGGAGGCTGTTGCAACTTATTGTGCCTATACCTTGATGGATTGACTTTTTGTCTTGGTCATCTCATGGTGCATCCATCGATGTCATTAATCCCCATTTTTTCATGGTTTTTTTATCTGACGACATCATTTTCCATTTTTGGGCATTTTTTTTTTCCCCTTTCGAACTTTACACTTACCTTATATGGACTTATAGGTCATGCCCTTGATTCAGTTCTTTCTAACTTGAACTCTGCGTTCTTGATAAGTGCGCCCCTAGTGGTTAGTAGTCCGATCAAGGGGGGGTGTAGTATGGGTTAACCACTCCCTATGTACAACGCTAAGTTAGCATAACCTCGTCGGCTGTTAGAAAGCCAGCTTGCCGCTTCTGCTGCTTTTGCACGCGACACTGTTGTTACATGTTATTTATTCGAGAACTGCTGACTCGACTTTGCTTCACATAAGAACCGTCTGTTGTTTAACATCCTTAACAGCGAGCAGTGACATTGGTCTGTACACCGTGTAAAGAACGAGTCTGGGTCACTAGACGGTGCAGGTTGTTGTGTTCAGGTTGATCGTACCACTTCTTAGCCATAACATACAAACAGCTGCCAATACCTGAAAGACGAGCCCTTTAATACTACAGAGCAGCATGTTTTCTGTTACATTCGAAACGAAGAGCTGTTGCAGGAGAGAGCCTAGCTGATCCTGTGATGTGATTCCACTAAGCTGATCTATAAGGTATGGGGTCCCCCATGCAAGCCTAAGAGACCTTCTATTAGTCTAATAATACCTTATCAGTTGCTAGAGAAAGGAGGGTGGTTGCTTTCCACTGTCATTATTACTATGATCGCTACTTTCATTTTCTATGGTATTGTAACAATGCTGATGGTGCTGATCCTAACCATTTGTCTGCTTGTGTTAGCCAAAGTACTGCATCTTAGGACGCGAGGTTTATAAAATATAACTCTTTAAACTTTACCGTGTCTTTGTTATTCTGTTGTGGACTGATATATAGCTACCAACGGGTATTTCGGATTCCCACCACTCCTGAGAGTATCTAAGTCGCTTGTTCTGGGTTGTCTATACATTGGGACCGCCGAGCTAAATCTCGGATAACGAATGTGACACTAAGCTAGTCGGATAGGGGTTCTTGGTTCTGAGGGGAGTTTCTGGTACACCACAATTCTCTGAGGTTCTGGTTTCCTGCGCATAGTTCTGTGCATAAGCAGAATCCCTGCAACAACAATAAGGAAGAATATAGGCATCCCTGCCGAGCTGTATTATCACCGCCCCAGATTGGTCTCCCATCAAAGATATCTTTACCCTTGGGGTATGATACAGTTCTTACAGAGTCCATAAATCCGCTCCCTATACCCACCTTTCCCATTACTGCCCAGAGATGTTGCTGTCAAATGCCTTTTCTGTGTCAAGAAGAATTTAAAGCCATAGGGTCTCCTGCAGTTGTAGCGGTATCAAAAGGGGATATAACCCACCCGGTTATGATCCATCATCCCCCTCCTTGGATTAAACCCATGTTGCTTGGGGAACACTATCTTACTGATTACACCTGTAAGTCGCGTAGCCAGTATTTTTGAGTAAGTCTTGTCGTCGCCATTCATATGTGTGAACAGCCTATATGACCCTAATTCCTGTAAAGGCTTATTTTTGTTTGGAAAAACTACTATATTTGAAGGAGTCCACGACTTAGGCGGAACTCTTTCTGAATCTGCTCAATAATCGCAAGTATAGATGCCTGCAAGCTAGCAGAAAACACCTTATAAAACTCAGTAATATATCAGTTCCAATTGCCTTCCCAGAGTAGAGGCTTGTAATAGCCAATTGAATTCAACCCACGAGAGAGGTTTGTCTCGATAATCATGAGCTTCTTCTTCCAATTTCTTATAAAAACCGAATCTAAGTACCGTCCGATATCTCCCACTGCTGACCCCCTCCTCTTCTGCGTACAGCCACTGATAACATTTTTGAAAGGCAGCTCTAATGTCATCTGGATCAGATACCATTCCATTTTGAGGATCCGGGGTTTTCCTTATCTGACCCTGTACCGCCTTGTGTCTAGATTGGACTGCTAGTAAATGCCCCACCCATTCACTATATACTCATAAAGATTTTGTTTCCATGCTGCATATTTATTTGCGGCCTTTGTTAACAGAAATATCTGCAATTGCTGCTTTAGCAATGGCCACTTTATGTTGAGCACTCTCTATATCCACTTCTTCAGTAACTGCATCGATAAGATTAGTCTCAGCCAATGAGCGTACACTTTATAAATCTAGCAATTACTGTTTTTCTTTTCTTTCTCAGAACCAGCAAAACCGTATTATCTTCTACCTCCTTTAAAGTGTCTCATATCACCACAACAGGGGCACTGCCAGCATTCTCGCTCAAAGACGGGAACCCAATCATTTATATACTTAATATAATCTGCATCCAATAAGAGAGCTCGTTCAAAAGTCCAACACTGAGTGGGACAGGGTACAACACTAACTGGCAATTCCAGCACTAGTGGGTAATGGTCTGACATTACCCATGGATATTTCTTAATTTGACAATCCTGAAGTAAACTATGTGAAATAAGGAAGTAGTCTAACCATACATGTACCCGATGTGGTACTGAAAAATACGTGAACCCAGGGTCAGGCGCGCATTTCTTGCCCCAAACATCAGCTAAACCATGCACCCATCCCAAATTCATCAGAGATCTAAAAACTTTGGGCATCCATCCTTGTTAATGTTTAATACCAGAGTGCAAAAAGCCCCTAGGAAGGTTTATATTAAAGTCTCCACAAAAAATGACTGGGAGTGACCACAACATCAACTTGTTATTTAACCAATCAAATAATGCAGAATCATCAGCTATTGCCCCGTAGACAGAGCAGAGGATGAAAGTCCCTTTAGAGTAACAGCACTTGGTAATTGCCCACCTACCATAGTTAATCTCCCTAGAACACTGGAAACTACAGACACCTCTCCAGGCCAGGAATTGCCATCCCTCATTTTCATGTCCCTTGTGATGTGCAGCAAACTACTTGATACCCCAAAGACTCTAACACATGTTGTCTAGTGCCCTCGATGTATGTCTCCTGCAAACATATAAACTTTTAAGAACTTCATGTCTAGTGCCACCTTTTCTCTTTTTAGTGGATTATTTAAACCACATATGTTCAGTGTAGCAATTGGAATATTACTCATAGAATATGCTTAACATAAAAACAAACCAATGAACGTCCATAACACTATTATCTAGCAGTCCTACCAAGATGCTGCAGATCAATCTAACTGTCCAATTGAGTTGTTCTACCCCCACCCGAGGCCCCCCCCGAACCACCACTAGCCCCTCCCCAGACCCCACCGCTCCCCCACATCCTAACCACCGAGCAAACAGGTCAACGATGACCCTGGTGATTCCGCCCATTAACACTCCCGCTCCCCACCCATCTGAGCACCACCCACTGCCGGTAAAAACAAAACATGTAACTTGTAGCAGAAAAGTATTAAACTAAACTTAATGGAGAGGCACAGCCATGCCGAAAAGGACAGCCCTCCATTAGCAAGAAACAAAACTTGAAAATCCACTGACCCAATCATCCTTCATTCGCCGTGACAAGATTGTAATAATCAGGAAAAAGACCATTACTATCCAGAATCTATCATCATGTTAGGCTAACAAGCTCTACTCCAGCACCTCTGAACCATGACCCCACCCGACCCTGTCCCACCAGTAAGCTCCTTTAGGTATTCTTGAGCCATTATTGTGGGCGTAAATGTCCAAACAGTTCCTTTTCAGATAACCTTAAGACTGGCCGAGTTCATAATGATCACTTCGTACCCAACTCTCTGAAATGGCTTGAACAGTTGTCTTAGGTGCTACCGCCTTTCCACAATGGCGTGGCAGAAATCTGGACGGGTGAGGAAAGTATGGCCATCATAAGACTGCTTGGCCTTTCGTCTTGGTTTATAAAATATCGCCCTTCGGAGAAGAAAGTTGTCAACGTACACTAAAATTGCTCTTGGTTGCTCTGCTTGCCCAGCCTGCCGGGTTTTCCTAAGAATCAGCAGAAAGTGGTGAACTTGCTGCATTTCAGCTTCCCAGTCCCACTGGGAAAGATCGGGGAAAGCCCCTTTACGCAGACCAATCATGAATGACTGGATAAAATTCCCATTCACATTTTCAGCTAGGCCAAGAAACCTCAGGTTATTTCTCCACCAGCAGTTTTCAAAATCCTCCAATTTCCACATCACATCGACTAGTTGAGATTCATGTGACTCCTTGTGATCTTTCAATGCTCTAAAATCTGACTCCAAGGTAGCTGCTCTATCTTCAACAGAGGACACCTTATCGGCAATTTCAGAGTATGTTTTATTACCCTTCCGGATCACCCCTTGTAGATTTTTAGTAGCCAAGTCAGTCCACCGATTCTTGTTTCAAGCTTCGACCTGCATCAGTTTTAACACGCCATAAATTAAACTTATAGAAGGCTCCACGGGTTTCCCAGAGCTGCCCACTGTCACTGTTTGAGAGGTGACATCAAATCCATCCTTATCTAATTCGTAAACCTGTTGGGTAGCTGAGTAGTCCCCATTCAACTTACAAGCCACACTAGCATCAGATTCTTTCCCTGCCCCCCAGGTCTGGTCTTCATCTTGTGCTTTTTGTGAGACGACTGACATTTAGCCATAGTGTCTGGTTCACTGTGACTACTACCAAGACTAGCACCAGAAATCTGTGGCCCTACCTCGTCGTCTGCCACCCCATCACTAGTAACTGAGAGGTCAGAGTCATCAGTGAAAGATTCTTGTCGTGTTCAGGGAAGCCAGCATGAGCCAAAGGAGAGCTCCTACCCTTTGCAGTGTTCATTGTTTCAGAACTTAAGCCACCACATAGATGAGGGTACAACTACAGAGTAGGAGGCAGCCCAGCTATCATGTCCAACAAAATGTTCTCCAACGCCGTGGGACATCTCACACCCACCTTGGCTAAAGGGTCACCGGCAAGGAACTCTGCCAGACCTACCCCCTTCACTATACTCCCCTCTGCACTTATCCTTGACACATCACCCAAATCATGCATATTCTGTATTTGCAAAGGGGTGCACTTACTTGCAGTATCTGGGGAATTACTGGCCCATGCTGTCTCTGCTGTTACATCCAGACAGGTAGGATTTTCCAAAACTCCCTGTGTAGCCGTGGGATTTGTGCTCAACACAATTCCCTTGTGGAGACTCCTTGAACCGGCGACAGCTGTAAAAATATCTGGGATTGAAGGTTGAGCCAAGCCAGTCAGACCAGAAAGGGGCCCCTTTCTGGTCTGGCTGGCTTTCGGCTCCTAATTCTTCGTATTGAAAGCCATAGCCTCAGCCTTTTCCCTCCTGCAGCCTTGCGTCAAGCCTGTGTCCCTATCCAAGCTGGAGCTGTGGAGTCGGTCCACTCCTTTATTTACAATTTTTCGATTGCATGTTCCACGTAATGCAGTTGCTGCTGAGATCAATGAATTTAGCACGGACTAGCCTTAAGGCTGCGATTCAAAGAGAGTCCGGATCACTGTCCTTAGTTCACCAGCCTCCTGATCGTGCTGCTGTGCAGGGGAGCTCCCACATACTGTGCCTCCACAACCAAAATCGCCGGCACTCCTTTTCCACAGTCCTTTGAACCACCGGGCGGCTGGAGCTGAAAGGAGAAGCCAATGTGGCATACTACTCAGACGACATCTTGCTCCCTCAGAAAAAAAGCTATCCAGAAACTAGGCTAATCTTCTGACTGAAATCTTGCAACCTGGTTATTTATCTTCAAAGAATTTACTGCCCTTTAATGAAGCCATGACATACTTTCTGGCTGTGTCGTAGCCTAAGCTCTACTTGGAATCACCAGTAAGTCACCCTATAGCTAGGTGCCACACACCTGTTCCAGGGGGGCCAGCATTTTCTAATCGCATCCTTACCAGAAAGCCTTGTGGTGCATGCTTCGGTCAGCAAAGTAAATCTGAATGCCTTTTCCACTGCTCCAACTGATAGAAAATCCAAACTCATTGATGCACTTCGCAGGAGGGTGTGGTGGTCTCCTTCATCAGCTTGCCTATACAGTGAATGCAGTCCTTCGAGGCAGATACACCCATACCCCCCAGTGAGTTTCAAAATACTTTTACCCAGATATTCTACCTTGAACACAATGCAGTAAAGTGCATATTGCTGCCTGGACTAGACACCACATACTGTGTAGACCGTGCTGTGGACAGTAGCATAAGTTATTCAGCATCACTCTGTATGCTTTGCACGGGTTTATCCCTCTTGGACAAGCCCTTTGATGGCATTAGGCTGTTTTGAGATATTAAAAAGCTAAACGTAAAGATGTCTTCATCTCAGGAGACCTCAAACTCTTTGCTTCTTAAGACTTTTTAGTTGAAGAGAAAACTCTTCCTGGCAAAACGCAGCAGATGCAAAAATGTTGAGATATGCTTTGGTCTCTTTCAGTCTGCTTCCATGTTGCTCACATGCGATAGACGCACACTGGAATTGAATGACTGAGGCCAATTGGAAAATTTCTTGGGCTCCTGAATGCTATCAGATATGGACACTACACAGTTGTGCCATGACTTCAAGTCCCTCACCTCCATACCTCCCCGGCCCCATCCCACATCATTGTAACCGATAACCCTCCCTTCATGATGATGCACCTGAAAGAGAATACCTTGAATAAGGGACAAGGTAGTGGATGACTGGAGATGAGCACAAACAACATCACCAGCTTTCGCATGCCTGAGATAAATCGCGATGCTGAGATCATCCTTCCCTATGGTACCTCACTAGTATCCTGCGTTGATGATACGCTACTTGTCTTTTCCCTCAATTCAAGTCAAGACAGCCCCCTGTCCGTCATTAGGGTCCCTGTTTAGAGAAGGTGGTCAAGTGGATAAACAGCTCCCGTCTCAGTTTAAACTGCAACAAGACAGAGCTTATGATCCTAGGCAGCAACCTTAACTCAGCTTTGGACCTGGGCTGGCCAAGCTGAATGGGGAACTCTCCTTCCCCAAAAAACAGCCGTGAAGAGCTTCGGAATATGGCTGGATAAATCTTCCAAATTCGACTGAGTAAAGAGATATCCAGGCGAATCAGGAGTATGTTGAAGTAGAAGGTTTAGTGTAATACAACTCCACCCAGCACACGGAGCATCCCCTTCAATAGAGAGCCGAACAACAACTGTGGAGTAACGTTCAAGTCTCCATCAACGGACGCCCCTTGTGTGAGCCATATATTCAAAGATAAACTAGAATACAAACAAACCATCATCTGATGCACGAGTATAGTGGAATACGAATAATACATCGCGCGCTGCATGACTAACACAGGATACTATTACGATGTACATTTACCATTACTTCACCTTCCCCCTTATAAAAATAAACAGAAGAAAAACATAATGAAAACACTTAATACCTAACATAACTATCAAATCTTCTTGGAGCCCTAATCGTGCGGCCCCGTGAAGAACGTGGATAAACACTTTGTGAATTTTGACTGGTATGAGGGGAGGCAGAAGATGTAGAAGGTTGAGTTGATGTATTGGCCTTGCTAGATGGGTCTAACAAGTGACTCCAATCAAGGTCACTTTCACCACTCCTACGCCTGTCCTGCATTATCTCAACTTGGTGAGGTGATACGTTTACCAGATGTCTTTTATTCCACCACCCTTTCCTATTGATAAAAGCAGCTCCCTCACTGACTTTCAGAACTTGGACTTTATCCCATCCTCATCGCCAAATGTAAAGAGATATCCAGGTGAATCAGGAGTGTGTTGAAGTAGAAGGTTGATTGTAATACAACTCCACCCAGCCCACGGAGCATCCCCTTCAATAGAGAGCCGAACGACAACTGTGGAGTAACGTTCGAGTCTCCATCAACGGACGCCCAATGCCTGAGCCATATATTCAAAGATAAACTAGAATACAAACAAAGCATCATCTGATGCACGAGTACAGTGGAATATGAATGATACATCGCGCGCTGCCCGCACGATGTATGACTAACACAGAATACTATTACGATGTACATTTACCATTACAGACTGCCAGACAACAAAGCTCGCAGCCACTTGTTATGTCATGTTGAGAATGTTTCTGAAAATTCTCCCTATTATTCCTGCCACAGCAAAAAGGCTAGTAGTCCAGGTACTCATTCTTACTCGCCTGGACAACGGTAATTCACTTTATCTGGGAGCCCCCAAAGTCACAATAAGAAAACTACAGATAGTACAGAATTCCCCGGCTCGAATATTGTACAACATCCCCAGACACCAGTCTGCTAGACAAGCCTTGCGCGCTCTTCACGGGCTCCATTTGACAGAGAGGATACAATTCAAATCACTTTGTATTGCCTTTAGGGCACTTCTCTGTAAGGGCTCTTCTGATTTCCCTGGTATTTCCCTACGCCACCGGGAGATCTCTGTGCTCTTAAAATGCCCATCTGGCCGAAATCCCCATCATTAAAGGTTAAACCATGGAGGGCGATCCTTCGCCTACAATGTGGCCAAATTGTGAAACAACCTTCCCCCATCTCTAAGACGGATCGAAAAGGAACTCGACTTTCGGAAATCACTGTAAACCTGGCTTTTTTAAGACAGGCCCTTCTAAACTCCCTTAACAGCCCTGTACCGCATTTTAAGCGCTGGGGCGCTCATGGATAGCTATACAAGTGTTGTAGAATAATAATAATGCATCAGGGGTGTAACTTGGCCAATAAGATTGAGGGTGTGTGAGTGTCAGATTTTCAAACAAACATTGGTAGTGTGCGTGGTTTATGGCCCTGTAGGTAATAAGAACACCTTCTTTAGAGACGTCTCCAGGCACCTTCTATCCTTTCCCAGAAGCATACTATTGATAGGCGTGGACTGGAGCCAAGTACAAGACCTTTAGCTGGACAAAAAACGATCACAATAACCCATCCCTGCTCAAGGACCTGCTTTAATATTTCTCACGTACATATCAGTGTTGCATAGTACAACCATGGGGAAGGGACTACACATTTGCCTCCTGGGCTCAGGAGTACCCATATCAACTTTTCTCTCATTTCGAACCGCTTATTGCCTAAGGTTACATTCTTTACCCCTGCTTTTTGTAGTATATCTGACCACCTTTCTATATAGCTTTACATGGACCTAGCACTGGGCACAGTTGTGTTGGGGCAGAGTCTGAGAATTTGCGCAAGTGGCAGGTCTGGCACTGGTGTGGCATGTGTCTCCAGGCTTAACCCCTTACCACCCAGGAGAACAGTACCCAGAAGAAAGTGACTCGGCAAGAGAGAAGCCCTGGGAGAGAGGCTCAGTGGCCTTCCCAGGACCCTAAAGACTATGAGTTTGAGCATTACCAGGCTGCGGCTAAAACTAGAGGCAATAGCTAGGTATGGAACCAGGGGCAATAAACCATTCCAAATGTGTGTGTACCGCAGACTGGTAAAAAAACAAGCCAACAGTCAGCCATCCGACAGTGGTGTAATTTAAATGGTACAGAAATATGCGTCTTTATTCCCCTCTTGCTCTCCTAAGCAAACCTCAATCATAGTCGAATAAAATCTGTACAGGCATTGTCCCCAATGAACAAAATTACTTTACCAAAGACATAAGCTATGATCGAAAACTGACCAACGAAACCAGCTCCCTAGACCCAGAGCAGAAAAGCCCATTCTTCGACACCCGTGAATATGACCAGGGACCATCCTACAGCATCTTCAAATGATTCTGGGAAAAATCCAGAAGGGGAAAACCGTGCTAAGAGGAGATATACTTCTGGCCCATAGTTGTCCCCCAGTTTGCAGTGCAAGTCTCAAGCCCCAAGCTGGAACCTTAAATCCATCTACCCACCTCGTTTGGAAAATCTGGTAAAGTAACCACACTGGTGATGATCCACAGGCAGACAGAGTCTGAGAACCAGACCCCATCTGTTCGTCTATTGCTCACCAGACCCTGGCATCTGGCTGGAGAAGCAATGGCCACACTTTCAATGCACAAGTATTATATGGCACATTCCTCACTCAAATTGTCAAATTGCTCAAAGAAAAAGGAAGACTAATATAATGATTCATATGATCGAGGAAATTCTTGGGCTGTTGGACATTTACAATCCGCAACGCATTGCTTCCTCCCCTGTAAAGGCAGGTGTTAGTAGCTCTATCCCGCATACCCCTACATATGAGCATGCACCACTAGAGTACAGCGCGCGCAAGTCTATCGCAAAGTATATTGATTCAACCACGGTGCAGCTTATCCTGGCTATCATGAGGACTATATATTGCACATTAGACACTGTGGCAGGCGCCCTGACCTCGCACACGATGAAACTTGAAAGTCAAACTATGGCCTTGGGCGACGTATTAACCCATATAACCCTACTAGAGAGAATGCGCACCATGGAAGAAGTTGTAAGTAATGCCCTCAAGAATGGCCCCCGAAAACCCCCTTGTAACTGTTCAGCAATGTTGGCCAAGCTGGGGGTGGGAAGGCCCGAAGTAATCAACTCCATTATCGTGGACTGCAAGAGAAACTTAAATAAAGAAAAACTTCTCAACCTTGATCCCCAAAAGAAACTGACAAGTCTGGCAATGAAGACCCCCTCCTGAATGAACTGGCCACCTCTGAAATCCCTGACCCAGAGTTGGTTGAGAGCTCAGAGGGCCACAACAGGTGAATAGCCCCAGGGGAGGCCAGAAAAATATTAGCAAAGGAACGCTTACTCGCAATCATCAAAAAGAGAAGAGGAATTTGGAAAGCTCAAAAATCAAAAAATTATGCCAATCACAGAAAAGCACCAAAAAGCAACACCCACCCACAATTTCCCTCTCTGGGTGTACTCTACAACTGAAAAATAATAACACCCACATGTGCAAGCTTTAAACTAGATCGCCTTTGCCATAACAGAGAAAGCAATTGTGAAATGCGACCTGACAGGCAGGGAGCATTCCCACAATCACAGGATCCCCACTGGCCTTAGATCATCACACCCTACTCTTCTTTCTCTGCTTCCCTCCCCTTTTCCAACACAGTCAACAAACTGCCCCCTGTACTCCCCTCGCCCCCATCCTTTAATTCAGGCACAAATGGCCTTAAACATGTAACCATCAGAACCTTCCACCAATCCATCGTGAAACACACAGCTAGTACCACTGGGGGTTCTCCCAGGGCACCCCAGGGAGCCAGCAGTGGAAACAGGTGAAAGCTTTGCCTAGAGGACCCAATCACATGGAATCCGTGAGTAAAAATTCAAGATGACATTTCTGCACCAAGAATCATTAGCTTAAATATCAAACCCCAAGCCTACAAAAGTTGCCCAAGTGATCTTCTGCCAATAAGCAACCAATTGGTCATTTATAATTGTAGGAAGGTGGAATCTGAGTGCATGGTTGCCCCCACTTTTTTCCCGGTGTTTTGCTGGTTTTCGACTTAGTTTGGCTGGGATCCTGCTATTCAGGACCCCATCCTATCTGCTTTCCCCTTTAAATTGATTACCAGTACTTTAGGTATACTCCAGATTGGATTCTGGGGTACCCTTATAAGTCCCTAGTATATGGTATACTATGTACCCAGGGCATAGGTATCCCAGAGGCCTGCCAGGGGCTGCAGCATGTATTGTGCCACCCCTGGGAAGCCCTCCAAAATGACACTACAGGTCTGGTACTGCAGCCTGGGTAAGGCGGTGTATGCACCCCTTACTGAGATGTAGGTTAACTATATCTCTCCATATCACTGAACATGTAAACCTATCAGTCACCCCTATGGCAGGCCTTAACAATCCTGAAGGCAGGGTGCAGGGTTTCATGTGAGAGGGTGCCCATGCATGCGCAGAGCCCCTCTGCAGCTTTCGGAACCTTTATTCTGGGGTTGTTTGTGATGCAGCCAAACAATATACTCTTAAGTACATTATAACCTTGTGGTAAATGCTAACTTTGGAATGGCTGCATGGAAACATGTCGTGTTTGGTGTCAAACACCTTGGAATCATACCCCCACACCAGTAACTGGTGTGGGAGGTATGATTCCACACTACTAGAGGGAGAAACATGACAGCACCGGTATACCTGGTAACAGCTTAACAGACCCTGGCATCACAAAATGGATGCTGCCAGCCACAGACACGAGTCTGCCCTCCTGCTGCTGGACGAAACTCCGGCAGGGGAGGCCAGGACAATAGGTTTCCTGTCACAGGGAGGTGTAACCAGCTCCCAGACAGGCTTTAGTGTATTGGGGCTGGGTGGGTGCACTCCAAGAGTGCTTTGATGTCTGCACTGGGGGCACATTTGGTGTCCCTGTGCATACTCCAGCTCAAACCGGTTGCAGGGGCTACCAGCTGGTGCTACCAGCTGGTGCAAAACTGGACAAAGGAAATGGGTGTAGCCACCCCTCTTTCCTGACCCTCCCATAGGTGGGTCCCTATAGTGTGTCCCACCCCTTCCTTGGGTATAAGATAGGAACCCCTGGCTACAGGACTTTAGATTTACCTGGACGAAACTCTGATACATAGTCCTGGAACTTCGACGATATACAAGGCGCTAGATGACTGAAGAATCTCCCTTGGAGTAAAGGAGTTTCTCCCCTGCAAGGCAGGCACCTAAGATGCATCTGACCGTTTTTTATCTCCGAAGCTCCCGCTGGACGCCAAAGAAATTGCATCGCAGGAGGTGGGTTCCCAGACTTCCCAGAGGCCGACCCAAGCTCCCAGCAAAGCTAAGACCCATAGCCCTCATGGGGAACGTGGAACTGGAACCCCTGGACACCGTGCACATTTGCAAGTGCATATGCCTCTCGTCGATCCTTGAAGCTGTGCTTTGGGCTACTTGTAGTCCACACCCCGAGCAGTGTTTCCACCGAAGATTACTGGCCTACATTCACTGAGTGTCCCGTGGGCTGGTATTGTGTGATTCCTCTCGAGGTCTCTTCGCGATCTCTGGCCCGTCGACTGGTGGGTCCCTGTGAAGGCAACTCTAACTCTGATTGGACTTACCTGGTTGCTCCAGACGTGCCCTGACTCTCCATTGCTTGGGGAGTCCCCAGGACCTTGCTGGTCCGCACGGAAGCCTCTTTTCTCTTCCTGTGTGGGTTGCTGTTGCCAAGGCTTGTTGGGTTCAATCCGAGCACCGACACCGCAGCACTCAACATCCTTTATGGGACAGCTCGAATACAGCTCCTGGCTGTCGTTGACACCTCCTGGTCCTCGTGGCTGCAGAGTCAAGCTTCACCTCTTTGCATCTGAAACACCCAACATTGGTGGGCATTCGTCTATCGTGCCCCTGGTCACTGGCAAGTGACCCAGACTCTGTCCCCTCTGCTTTCAGGTTCTTCTGATCTTCGTTCAAGGCTTGGATCACACCAGACACTTTTCTTCTTCCCGGCAGCAGCACTTTGCAGCAGATCGCCATTGAAATCAACGACTATTCCCAACACCATTTGACACCTATGCACCCGGCTTCCCTTGGTGAGGTAACTTGAGTACTCCGGTGCTCCCGTGGGTGTTTGCCCTAGAACCCCCTAAGTCTAAAGGGGTTTGCTCAAAGTCCTCTCCTAAGTGTCTTTAACTTCTAAAATTCCAACCGCTACTTTCCAATATAATAGTACGGGGCTCGCACCTGTGTTCTCACACTGCACGCGTCCCCGTGGGTCTCCTGTGTCACTACCTTGGGTGGTTCCTTGGGGTCCCAGTGATTCTACGTGCTCTAGGCACTGTGTCTAGTCAAGTTGTGGTTCTTATATCACTTTCTTAGTATATGGTTTGGTCCCCCCTCGGGGCCCATTGTATATTGTGCTATTTACTGACGTTTTAGAACTGTATTATTGTGCATTTTGGACTCTAATCTCATAAAGAGATCAGTAGTGAGTGTTTAGAAATAAATACATATATTTTATATATACCTTGTGTGGTTCTCCTTTCATTTAGTGATTCAGGAGATTTTATAATCTGGTAAACCAAGCTGCTTTACACTCCTTCAAGACTTAGCCTGAAGGCTGCTCTCCATAGCTTTCAATAAAGGTTGTCTTTAAACCTATTCATCAAAAAGGGTTGTTTGGACTGGTACAAGGTGCCCACTATAACTAGTGGACAGCATATACCAGGCCAACTTCTCACAATAATTATATAGGGTCCATCTCGGAAACCACCATGGCACTTTGCGAACTGGGGAGATTGCAACCACTAAACTACTGCCAGGGGTTAGCGCCAGATAGGGGAGTCCTAAAAAAGGGCAGAATTCAGCTGTTCACACCTCTGTATCATTCGAGGGAGCCCTAAAATATTCTGCCCAGAAGCAACCTACTTAGAGTATTAAATTCACTGCATAGCCTGAGTGAGGTGCGCTCCTCACACCTGCTCCAAGTAGGCTTTGTTGCATCTACCATGATTAATAAAAACAATAGTGCTGTATCGTGGTGAGCGGATCAAAACATTGTCAATAATATCGTGGCCCATAGCAATGCTCAAGCAGACTGGGGAATTTTAACATCGGAAGGAAAGTCCGAGACTTATCTCAGCAATTTTTAGAACAATACTTGCCCCCAGACGAGCTCTGGCCCCAGGTAACAACACACACATCCTCCTTAGAGCCACAAAGGACTCCACAAACACCTGAGAATAATGGTACAAGACACTCAGACGTGAGTCCCGTGCTCTCCATGCCACTGGAATCAAGCTATCCTGGCTGAAAAGGGGTGAAACCCCGAAACTGGTCCTAGGATGCTTGTTTCCAGTCCAGGGAGGACCTGGCTTGGCAGGTCGGGCTGGACTGTTCCCATGAGGCACAGGGTCAAGACTGATTTGCATATGGCTGGGTTCAAACTGGAATGGCATGGTGAGCAAAAAAACGATGGATTTAGGCCCAGATCTCTGTACTGGGGTGAATGTATGACATTGTTCTGCATTCTGTCCATCAATTGTTGTTTTTGCATTTGTCACCCCGAGTGGGACGGGTATGCTCAGACGTGAGTCCCGTGCTCTCCATGCCACTGGAATCAAGCTATCCTGGCTGAAGAGGGGTGAAACCCCGAAACCGGTCCTAGGATGCTTGGTTCCAGTTCAGGGAGGACCTGGCTTGGCAGTTCGGGCTGGACTGTTCCCATGAGGCACAGGGTCAAGACTGATTTGCATATGGCTGGGTTCAAACTAAAATGGCATGGTGAGCAAAAATACGATGGATTTAGGCCCAGATCTCTGTACTGGGGTGAATGTATGACATTGTTCTGCATTCTGTCCATCAATTGTTGTTTTTGCATTTCATCAAGCCAGCAAGCAGCGGAAGCTTTTCATCTGGAATATTGCTGGACTGACAGCGAAAATGGAAGACAGACTGGGTCACCTATATCAAGTCACACTCTATTTGCTGCCTCTAGGAGACTTGGGCGTTAACTGAAACTAATCTCAGCGGTTACTCCACATACTCATCCAGGTATCAAAAAAAGGAAGAGGTTGGCCTAAAGGAGGCTTGGTCACATGGGTTTCCCTGCAATTAAATATAGAAATTCAAATCACTGAAAATCATCATAATTAAAACATTCAGCATCTTAGACTTAGCCATGGCTTAGGGGATCTTGACATTTTCAACATTTATTTTACACCAAGGAATCTGAATGGATTTGTGTCCTTCCTTAAAAGATCTGGAAATTGCATTACTGCCTCCAGAGAGGAATTCAGTAGCCATCTACTTAACCTACAGAGGATGGGGGGGATCCAAAGCCATAATTGTCCGTGGAGACTTTAATACCAGACCTGACTTGTTAATGGCAGACCATGACGTCTGTAAGGGTTTGTCTGGGAGAGGTCCACCTAAATTCGTCATTGGCAACCTTGGCTGTGCTATGTAGGGTGAGAAACTTAACAACTTTTTAAAATGAACCGATCTATTCTTTCTCAATGGCCGAACGCCATCGGATACCGCAGCCCACAGCACATTCAATTCTGGCACTCATGAGAGTATCATCAACTACTTTATAATAAGCCCTGAACTTCGGTCAATGGTCAAATAATCGAGCGCGATCATGGTCCAAGTGTAGTCACTTTTAAAATCACAATTTTTCATATTACCAACACACAAAGCCTAATTCGAAAAATGTCTTCTGGGGCTGCAGTTTTTTCAAAACTTACCAGTCTCCCAGGGCTCTGGAGCAATTTCATTCTTTGCAAAAGGAGTTACTTACCCAAAAGGAGGTCCCATCCCCAGAAATAATTCAATATTTGGAAGCATTGCTAATAAAGCTCTATCAAGTAGGCCCTTAACGGAACAGGGGCAAACAAGGATCAGAGATCATCTCAAGTCCCTAGCATTAGGCTGGTTTGACCCTGAATGATTCAAGCTAAAACACGGTCTCGCATCGGCCTTAAACAGGCTTGACACAGAAGATGGGGAACCTAGACTAAAGTTACTGAGGCAGGAATACAAACGCTCAATTAAACAAAAGAAGAAGCATGTAGGCCTAAAAGCTTGGTCTATTTTACACCAGTCAGAGTGTTCTGAGGTTTGGTCAGATGGGGCAGTAATTGTCCTGCCCGAAATCTGGATTCTGTGATCACTGCACCTGAATGGGACAAGCACTTTTCTGCGATGCACAACTCTAGGCACGGATCAGCCTGCAGTCTGGCAATGTTATCTGCCTCCCAAAAGATGGCAGGCCTCACTGGTACCCCTCAGCATGGAGGGTGGGAATGAGGTCCATTATGAATTCACTAGCCCATAAACCCATACTGTATTGAATACAGATCTGGACAAATCCACTATTAGCAGAATATCTCAAACCCATACGCGCAATCAGGGAATTTGGCAGCATAAAGAAGTTCCCCTGGTATAGTCACGTTGCAAACGCCTTACCGGCTTGAGATGTGAGTCCTTTTGGACCAGCGCTGAGACGATGACACCTGCAAGCGTGGCCTGCTTCAAGGACAAATCCTGGTCCCATTTGACAGCAAAGCAAGGAGGAGATCTCTTGACACGATTTCTGGAATACAAACCTTCCTGCAAGTTCGAGCAGTATATGGACCAGCCTTATCCTGATCTGAAAACATCCCTCTATGCAAGATTTAGGTTGGGCACATTACCGTTAAAAACGTAAACTATAAGCTGGCACAAAAAGGCCCCGGCCTCAACGCTAAGTACTTGTACTCAAGGTGGTGACAAAACGTAACTACATTTTATGCTTCTATGCACTTTGTCCCTGAAAGCAAGGCAACAGTATTTGCCACCCCTTTATTATCAGATGTAATGTTAGGCAATGTAAAGCTGCTTTGTCACTCTTATCTCCTTGTGGACGATGAGATACTTGCCCAGTGGCTTCCTATATTTTTGTGACCGGGAAAGTAACATGTCCTGCCTATGGTGCTCTGCTCCCCACTTGTCCATGACACCTTGTAGATCTTAATACATAGTGAGATGTACAAACCTGGACCCGCCCTCCCAAATTGTCAAGTCTTACGCAAAGTTCAAATATACATATTTTACTGAAACTCACTGTCATTGTCCTTACGCCTCTGACACCGTTATTTGTTTATATTTAAAAGCCTTTCTGGTATAAGAAGGAGATGAATTAATTTTTAGCACTCACTTTCGTGGTTTTTGAGGTGCGGAATGCCTCATGAAGATGATGAATGGTTCTTAATAATGGAATATTTCTAAGTGCTATTTTACTCACTATTGTTGGACCTGGCTCTTTTTGCAGGGTTGTCCCCAAACTTTTTGCCTTCCTACAGCTATTTTTCTGACCTTCTTTTTATTGGCTTTAGGACTCTGGGCACTTTACCACTGCCAACCAGTGCTAAAATGCATATGATGTCTTCCTAAAAGGTAATTGTTTTCTCCTTGATTGGCTTATTTGACTTACTAGTAAGTCCCTAGTACAGTGCACCAGGTGTGCCCAGGGCCTGTAAGTCAAATTCTACTACTGAGCTTGCAGCACTGACTGTGTCACCCACTTGAGTAGCCCTGCAAGTCTCAGGCCTGCCATTGCAGAGCCTGTGTGTGAAGTTTTAAATTAAATAACAATATAGTTGGAGAGGCACACACTAAGTTAACCTAAATCAAAAGTGTAAATTCACTTGGTTTTAGACATTTTCAACATAAGCGTGCTGCAGGGGGGGCATAAACAGTCAAAAAATGCCTCCGATACACATCAATATTTTGGGTCAGTGAGACCCTTCCTCTGCGCACTGTAACTTCAGGTAATAATACCTAGACATTTAAAACATTGTTAACCTCACAATATTTGTTTGATATCGGATTCTCTGAAGAAACAACAAATCCACAGTGGACTAAAAAATTAATTCATTGTATTTGCATAAGTGCATTCAAACATTGTTCAATAAATGTCCATGAATTCATCAATTCATTTCTACTTTGTGATTGAGATGTAAATTCTAATGACTTCGTGAATTTTCTTGCTGCCCAATACATTTCGGGCCAGTATTTGGCCCTTCTTCAGGGGCTATGTCCCCACATACGATACCAACAAGCTTGAATGCGAAATAGCACTCTTTAAGTTTCCGAGAATTTTACGTCTAAGACACTTTTTTACGAATGTGCTACCACCTAAAAAAGATGAAGTAGCCCCAGAATTTCTGGAGTTTCACCCAAAATCCAAATTTCAAGCATCTATTTCCCACAAAATACTGGATTCATTCGAGAATTTGGTTAGAAAAGATTTTCACCATCTGCACATCAAAAGATCGAAGAGGACTAATTTATCCAAAAATGAAAACTGTACGCTACGTTCCATTCAGAACGATGCTGACGTTCAGGTGCAAAGAGCGGATAAAGGCGGTGCTATCGTTATAATGGACAGTTCTTTCTATTTCAATGCAGTTCAAGATCATGTTGCAGACTTACAGACATACTTATTGTTAGACAAAGATCCCATTAATGATCTATAAAATTACCCTCAAGAGTATTCTAGATCATGCCCTTGAGATGGGCTGGATAACCATCGCCACCAAACAATTCCTTACCGTGGACTATCCCCGGAAACCCCTTTTATATATGTTGCCAAAATTTTACAAAGACTTGTACAACACCCCCATGCGACCTATAGTCACTGGATGCGGAACTATCTTTGAACCACTTGGGGGCATATGTATCAAGCGATTTTTTACTCGCAAACGCTGCGATTTGCAAAAAACAGCGTTTGCGAATAAAAAATCGCTAAACGGTATGTATGAGCCATTTTTCAGCGCAAATTTAAGGAATCGCTAATATTGCAATTTCCTAACTTTTCGTAAGCATTTAAGAAATCGCAAATTGCGATTTCTTAAATGAAATGTAACAGGCAACAAAGTTTTGCGAAAAATCCGTAAGAAATCGCAAATTACCACCAACTTCTAGTTGGTGGTAATTTGCGAAATCTTTTAAAAATGCACTATTTTTTATTTTAATAAGTGCCACGTGGTGCACATACATGCCCTTAGGGCATGTATGTGCGCCATATGTCCACACATGCTGATTTCAGGGGTGCATCAGGGTGTCATCTTGACACCCTTGCACCTTTGAAATTATTCTCAAATTGCGATTAGCAAATTGCGAATCGCAATTTGAGAATTACTTCCCATTCATTCCTATGGGTCTCCTGGCCCATAGAAATGAATGGGCAGGTATTCCTTAATTGCGATTTCGCAATTTGCTAATCGCAATTAAGGAATTTTAAGAAATCGCTAAATATTAGCGATATTTTAAATACATCCCATTTTGCGATTCTCAAATAGCGATTCTCAAAAAATCGCTATTTGAGATTCGCAAATTCGGGTTTTGATACATATGCCCCCATGTCATTATATTGATTATTTTCTACAACCCTTCGTCCAAGACTGGTACTCTTACATAAAAGATACTAAAGATTTTCTACAGAAACTGGAGACTGTGGTCCTCACAGAAGAAATTTTACTTTGTACCATTGATGTTAAGTCTCTGTACACTTCCATACCACATACTGCTGGTATGGAAGCTGGCGAGTGGGCCCTGCTGCGTCAACCCTCACTAAGAGCTGATAAAGTATTCATACTTGAGATCTTGCATTTTTGTCTGTATCACAGCTACTTCTACTGGAACAATTTTTTTCTTCAACAACAAGGTACTTCAATGGGCTTCGCGGGGGCTCCCGCATGCGCGAATACGTTTATGGCTAAATTTGAGTCCGACCACATTTACAATGATGCCGAATGGAAAAGTAATACCCTGCTTTATTGCAGATTCATAGACGATATCTTCATCTTATGGTCAAACACCCAGAAGTTATTAGAAGGAAAAATTCAATATCTAAACACAGTTGATGAACACATTCAATTTACATATTCTATCAGCAACACTACTATTTCATATCTGGATGTTAATCTTGTCCTGTGTGGAAAGATGATTCGGACTAAAGTACACAGAAAACCCACTGATGTTAATAGTGCCTTACACTTTCAAAGTTTTCATCCAACTAGTCTGAAACATAATTTACCTTTTTCACAATTTTTGCGGATCAAAAGAATATGTTCTGATTCCAATGACCTGGATAAACATTTTCAACTACAACAACAAGAGTATCTTCAAAGAGGATATCCCCACGAAGTAATCGAACAAGCCAAACAGCGTACTACTAAACACACGAGAAACAGCCTGTTACAAACTCAGTCACGTAGACAAACGTCCCGACAAGTTTTTGTTTCTAAATTTTCCACGAGTTCACAGAAACTGAAAAATATCATCATCAAAAGGTGGGAAATGTTACAGAACGAACCTGATTTTAATGGTATCTTCAAAGATCCGCCTATGTTTACATATACACGATCTAAAAATCTCAAAGAGCTCATCAATACTCCGAAAAAACAACTTGGCATCAACTTCAAAGGCATGAGTAAATGTTACAACTGTGTACAATGCAATAATGTTATTACAGGAAACGTGCTACACCATCCCATTTCCGGAGAAACGATTAAACTTTATCATGACTCTGATTGCAATTCCAATAAACTTATTTACTACATTAAGTGCCCATGCGGCAAGCTCTATGTGGGCAAGACGGAACGCAAGATAAAAGTACGAATATCTGAAGACAAGAGTACTATAAGAACACAAAATAAAAGTAGTAGCTTAGCCACACACTGGCTGGAGGAGAGACACAGTATAGCCCAACTAAAATTTTCAGTGTTAGAGAGAGTTGTACATCATTCAGATATGGATCTCAACAGAGCTCTTTTGCAAAGAGAAACATTTTGATTAGACGCCTTGACACCCTGATAGATAAGGAAATTAATGACAGAATAGATTATTCATGTTATTTATAAATTTGACATGCTTACTGTAACTGGTCTGGTCTGCATGAAGTCTCTGAATACTATAACTGTTAATATGCTGAATTGTTGATGTATTCAAGTATACAATATTATATCTGAGCACTACTTTTACTTATACTTATTTCTTCACCTTTATTTCTTTAGTCATTTTACAAATCACACCTTCTTTTCGATGGTTGTTGGCTTCATAACTTTACAGTAGTTATTTGAACATTAGTATCACCCAAACAATAGTCTCAAAATGGTCGTAATCTCCTCTTGTATTCCCAGATGAACACTCTAGTTTCCGTTTTTAGTTTTTACTAAGGTTCCCTTTGTTCAGGTTAGTCCGTTTTTGATTTTTGACCCGATCGCGTACTTCCGCGTTTCGGAGAGATTGTATTTAACTTAAGCGGAGACGCGGTAGAATAATCCCGAAACCGCCACGCCGCCAACGAGGGTTTTGGCATTTTTAGATCCCAAGCCATCCCGTACGGTACGATGTTTTATTTTTTATTTCTTGTTTAATATATAACGAGATTACCACCATGTATTTTTTCTTTTTTCGGGAGGACAGTGAAGGGCTGACCGTTGTTGATTTGTTGCCTTTAGGTATTCGAATAGCTGTCTGGCCATTAGTACATTTTTGATTGAGAGTCAAGGTACTTACTTTTTTTATGTCTTTTCAACATCACGGTGGTGATTCCCTCTTGGGCTATTTTTAAGCGATGCTAACAAGCTTGAGAAGTGTATTTCTGTCTTCACAGATGTCTGAGTAGTTTTTCAAATTTTCAGCGTAATATGTGCTTGGACTAGTGCCATATTCTGGTGGAGGGTCTTTCTGCTCACTTAAGTATTGTTCATGAGTATATCTATTATTCACCATATCGTTATACATTGTAATTTTGCTGCTTTGACAATAATGATGTTGGCGCTATACCTGTTTTTGCATTATTTTTCTGTTTATTTTTTAGAAACTTATCCCCTGAAGAAGGGCCAAATACTGGCCAGAAATGCATTGGGCAGCAAGAAAATTCACAAACTCATAAGAATTTACATCTCAATCACAAAGTAGAAATGAATTGATGAATTCATGGACATTTATTGAACAATGTTTGAATGCACTTATGCAAATACAATGAATTAATTTTTTAGTCCACTGTGGATTTGTTGTTTCTTCAGAGAATCCGATATCAAACAAATATTGTGAGGTTAACAATGTTTTAAATGTCTAGGTATTATTACCTGAAGTTACAGTGTGCAGAGGAAGGGTCTCACTGACCCAAAATATTGATGTGAAGTTTTAAATTGCCATGTCGAATTGGCAAGTGTACCCACTTGCCAGGCTCAAACCTTCCCTTTTATGACACATAAATCACCCCTAAAGTAGGCCCATGGCAGCCCTATTGGCAGGGTGCAGTGTATTTAAAAGGTAGGACATGTATTGCTGCATTTTACATATCCTGGTAGTGAAACACTGCTAATTTAGTTTTTCACTACAAAAGTTTATCTCTCCCTTAGGTTAGCATTGGAGCTGCCTTGTAACCAGGGCCAGGCTGGTCATAGCGGGCACCGGGCATTTGCCCGGTAGGCCGCTAGGGTGGGGGCCAGTTTTGGGCCCCTGGGGGCCGTTTTTGTTACCGGGGGCCAGCAATATCGGCCCCCGGTAACAAAATCAGCCGAAACCGGCCCTCGCAGACTGCTCGGCTGTACTCCCCATCACCTCAGGGGGGCCGGCTGAGCAGTTTGCCAGGACCGGTTTCTGTTCCCAGTCCGGCCCTGCTTGTAACATCATACAAGTGTATCTTCCAATTGGAAGCTGATGGAAAATTGGAGTTGGTGTCTGTGGACTCACAATTTAAAAACACATGTTTTAGTGAAGTTGGTTTTCAAACTGCAGGTCTGAAAATGCCACTTTTAGAAAGCTGGCATTTTCTTACTTTCACTATTATGTGCCTCTGCCTGTCTCTGAATACACATCTGGGTCAGGATGACAGTTGGGCTCTTGTGCGTTCACTCTAGACCGTCACACAAAGGGAGCTGAGGTGTGTCCTGCATATCCTGATGGCCCATCATCAGGTTGATAAGCCATCCTGATCTAGAGTTGTGGAGCAGTTGACACTAACACCTAATTAGGGCTCTGCCTGTCCTCACACAAAGAGGTCTTCAGCCCCTGTAATGTGTCGGAAGCCACGCAGGATCTTGTGCGCTACAAAGACGTTTCTTTGAAGTTTGCCTACTTCAATGGGTGAAAATGGTATAAGTACTGGACCTTTGACACCATATACTAAAAATACACTTCTGGGTTGAGGACATTGAGGAAGAAGAGATGGATTTTTGTCAAGCGGGACTGCCCCTTTGCTGTTTGCTTTGCTGTGTTGGCTTGCTGCTTCTCTCCTGAGAGTGAAAGGACTGGACTTTGCTTTCTATATCCTGCTTCCAAGGTTCTCCAAGGGCTTGATTTGAGCTTGCCTACAAGTAAGAAGTCTCAGGATCATCAAAGACTTCACCTGCAATCACCTAGACTCTTCTGAAGTGAGCCCTACTCTGCCAAGTGGTGCCAAATCCAGTTCCTGGACCTTTGGAAGTGAGTTCTGGTGATACAAAGAAATTCCATGCATCAACTGCAAGCGTCGTTCAGAATTGGCGTAGCACCGCCAAAACTTGATGCATCATCGCTGTCTGCACCAGAGTGTGGCCCCTGCTTGATGCAATTACCACGGCTTACAACGCAGGCCTCAGCCTTTCGCCACAGGGCCTCCAAAGAACTGTCACTGCGCGAGTCTTGAGCACCACATCACCAAAGTCCATGATGCATTGCCACAACTCTGACGCATCGCCTGCTTCAACGCTATGGAATCGACACAGAATGACTTGACTTTTGACGCATCGTCACTGGGTGCTGATTTCTTCATTGACACCACACCGCAGTAAGGAACCAAGGCATTGTGCCCGAAAATGACGCATCCTCTTCCCTGTAGCAGCATGGAACTATTGCATCACCTCCCCTGCCTAGCATTAAATAATCGACGCATCACCTCCCCTGTATCAGTACAGAACTGACTCATCACATGCCTTTTCAACTCCTCAACTCCCCTGCGCCTTGCATCCTCTTTGATTTTTGACGCATCAAATGTACTTTGTTCTGATCAAGCACAACCAAGAGCTACAACTTTATTTAATCTTTGAAAATTCATATCTTGACTTCTGTATGTTGGATTTGTGTCCTTTTTGGTCTTGCTTTCTTCAGATAAATATTAGGTATTTTCCTAAACTGGTTTGGAGCCCTTTTGTAGTGTTTTCACTGTGTGTGTACAAATACTTCAGACAATCCCTCTGGAATAAGCCTGACTGCTCTGTGCCAAGCTACCCAGGGGGTGAGCAGGGGTTATTTTAGGTGTGTGACTTGCTTACCCTGACTAGAGTGAGGGTCCCTACTTGGACAGGTAACAAATCACTGCCAACTGCGTTTCTAACAACTATTTTAAATTGCTGACACAATAAAGACTTGACTCTCCCGGCAAGAAACCTCTCCCAGACTAAAACACTACACACATTTCTCTTATTTTCAAACCAGTTAAGGATCCAATACTTTCTGGAAGCTGTTGGCCGATTTCTTTAATCAATGCGGTCCTCAACATTTTGGCCAAAGTACTAGCTAACCATTTAGGGAAGGTCCTGCCAGCTATAATTAAACTCGCCCCAGGTAGTCTTTGTCCCTCATCGTTCGTCCGCTTCCCATTTACAGTCACTCTCACATGTTCTATGGCTGGTGCGACACGTCCCCTAAGGAGGGGAGGCTTCATCAGTTGGAATTAAAGAGAGCCCTTAGCTTTACATCAATTGAATTAAGAAGCATCAAGTGGTTTATCAGCTCTTTGTGTAGTTTTCTGGTGCGAATTAGAGAATGGCAGCCCAGAAAGCATCATTCAGAAGCACAAGTTATTTACCTTTGGTGACACTCTGGTGGATACTCTAACCACAGATTCTTCCCAGACTCCCCGTTTTGTGGAGTGAACGTCTAGGCTTTTCTAAGGTCTCATGTTCGATTCTGCACACTGTCACGGTTCACAACCTTTTACTGGTGCTCCACGTCTAATGGCACTAAATGGTTTATGGTAAGCTAAAGCTAACATTAGCATGCGAGTGTGTTACCTATATATGGCTCTGTGCTGTCACTTCTGAAGGCAAGGTAAGATCATCACAGTTTCCAACTGTGCCACCTATCGGTGAGTTGGAGCAATTGGTTCAAGAAAGAGTTAAATATAGAGAGATGACCAATTAGACTGGCAAAGAGATGATGGAGACAAGACCCATCAAACTCACACCTCACCCTATTATGACTCGCATGTAACAAATACAAAAGCATACATTTCGGAGAAAAGGCAGCTTTCTTCAGATCACAGCTAGACAAAGCCAGAAACTGCCCCAAAGAACTTTACAGTATCATCAAGCAGCAACCATCCCCTGCCATACAAATGGACATTAATGCTATGATAGAACATTGCGAAGACAGCAACATTCTTTGTAGATAAAATCACTAAAATCTCATTCTTGCTGAACATCCACCATGGCAACAACAGCCACTTTAGTGCCCAACACCTACCAATGAACACAACACTTATGTAACCATCAATCATCCCTGGTACAAACACCCAAAGAAGAACGCAATTTGGGAAAACTTTAGCAACTTTATGCCAGAAACTATCATTAAAGTCATAACTGACCTTACACCTGCACCTTCAGGAGGAGCTCCACAGCGTGTCCGCTCTATTAAAGCCTCATTAACCCAGCTTTAGCCTAATTTATTTATTTTCATGCTCGTGGATGGCTTCAGATGGACAAAGGTGCCCGTCAGTATCTGATGGGCTCATGTATATGCTGCCATGCCTCCAAGAACTGTCGGTACAGGTAGGAGCACCTTTGCTTGTCTTAGCATATCTGCACCAGTTGGAGAGTCTAGAGAGGCATTAACCAAACTTGAAGAACACACCTGCAGTGTGAAGAAAATTGGGACCACTATATACATTATTAGGGAAGTACTGGTGCTGAATTCAGTTCAGGAGCAGATCTGTATAAGCCATTTTCCTCCTAAGGAGCTGACTCACTGCCACCAGAATCTGGAGAAGAGGGCACAAGTTGAGGGTATTAAAGCACACATTTCCACACCTAAAAAGTTGCGCTACTATTCGAATGGATCGTTGGTTTTCAGCAGAGGTGTTTAAACTGAGTTATCATCAAATCAAATACATTTCAAATTACAGTGAAACCCATTTGGTTCCTCATTGACAACAGGCTGTAATCTTTTCGAACTAAGGTTTTTAAACAGATTAGTCCAGTTATAATTTTATTCAATCAGTTAATCATTAGTCAGATAGTCTTCAATAGTCAATAGAGTTAATATATTCAAACTGAATATATATGAGTAAATACAGACATGAATCATTTGAATAGTTCTAAATGTGAAACAGTCAAAATTTCAATTTCTTAAAGGAATTTACCTAATACTAAGCTAAGGTGCCTAAAATGACATGGGGAAAGTCTAGCAGGTGTCAGTCTTTAAAGCTTGAAAAATTAACCAAGTGAAGGTTCAAACAAAGCAAGGTAAAGGCATATGTATTCGAGTCTAACTGATGAACAGAAAATATAAAGTCTCTATCAGGCAAAATCAGAAAAGGTTCTGTCTAACTACTGCTCTAAAGACGCCCAATTAAACATTTCTCATCACTCAAAAAGCCTTTCCCACTAGTTCCCGAGACACGAGGACGAATGAAAAAACAGACTCTTCTTAGAATAGGAAACGCCCTTCTTTCCCACCGTCGGACAAAGGACCACACAGCTGCATGACCTTGAATGTATCATAAGACGGTATGGTACAGGAGGCTTCATCTCATCCGCATGTATGGTATGGATCACAATGTGACCCAATTAAAATACCTACTCTGACCTTCACTCAAGACAAACAATGTGATGCATAAACTGAGACTATAGCTCAGCTCTACAAAGTTTGTTTTCATTCCCAGAGGTGACACGAGTGAACTTAGTTCTAAGCACCCAGGCCTGAGTGTGAAAAACAGGTTTCTGTAGCCCTTCAGAACCCCACCCAATACATATTTAAGTGATATCCATGCTTTTGGGTTAGTAACAATCCTAAAACCGGGATCCAGGGAAGCCATGGTGATTGGAAACCAACCTATTTCGTTCCTATCAATACCACACACACAAACTGCACTAAGAAAAAGACAGTTCAACCAAAAAGTGTTTATTTAAACAGCCTTCCCTGTTTCTGTCTCCACCTACTTGGCAAGCTGAAATCTTTGGCCCTGAGGAAAATCCGTGGATCCCGCTGTCTGCCACTGCTTCCCTGTTGCCTGAAGCCGTTCCGGTCTCCCGCCGCCGCATCTCCATCTCGCGCGGCCGCAGTGGGGAGACCGGACCACAAGACCCAGGTGCCCTAGCGGTCACGAACCACGTGACCGAGCGCTGCGCGCCAGGAGGCGCTTAAAATCACGGCGCTGCTGCCGCAGAGCGGGTTCCCTGTTTCTGTCTCCACCTACTTGGCAAGCTGAAATCTTTGGCCCTGAGGAAAATCCGTGGATCCCGCTGTCTGCCACTGCTTCCCTGTTGCCTGAAGCCGTTCCGGTCTCCCGCCGCCGCATCTCCATCTCGCGCGGCCGCAGTGGGGAGACCGGACCACAAGACCCAGGTGCCCTAGCGGTCACGAACCACGTGACCGAGCGCTGCGCGCCAGGAGGCGCTTAAAATCAAGGCGCTGCTCCCGCGTCGCGGGATCGCGCGCGGGTAGCGCCGGGAGAAGCCCGGGACAAGGGCGGGACCGTCTGTGGCCGTCCGGGCCGGAGGAGGCTGGGCTGGGGCCCACTGCCTAAGGTCTATCGAGGCGCTCCCTTGCTCACCCTGTATCCTATCGACAAGGTATTACTGTTGTTCCGTCTCGGAGGCCGACTCGGCCCTTGAATTATGGGGAAAAAAATCATCACGAAGAAACGATCTATGGATCTGCAGACCAAAAATACTAAGGTCCCCTTGCCGAGTCTGACTGCGATCGATAGGATGTTGCAGAAAACTATAGGTGTTGTTGTAACTGCTATAGAGAGCACAGAGAGACGTTTATCACTCCCCCCCAACATGCGCCTTGCTTCGCTAAATCCTACCTCTAATGAACAGCCAATAGTTTCACCTGGATCCACATTTCTGGACTCTTATGTAGGGCTTCCAGGAGTTGAGGGAAGCCACAATATCCCATTCTTAAAAAATCCTTCTCCCGTAATGTCTCTTTCTACAACAAGTGTAACTAGTGCGCCACATATATCAATTGCACAGCACCAGGATACATTTGTAGAGACACATGGTATAGCAACTGAACCAGCGGCCACGGAGGACCTGGCCCTCTCCCCCTGGGCGACATTGAACAAGAGTGGGAGCCTTACTGCTTTAGATAGGTCCCCACCCTTGCTAGTAAATGGGAACATCAGTCACCCAAATCACAATGACATGAGGCCATATAAAGAGTCACCCTTAATGACCAAAACCCCACTGCCTAAAACGATCAATAGACGTATTGCTAATCGAGTAAGAACTGGTGGGGCTTCGAAGAGGAAAATAATAGAAGCGGTACAAAAAGGGAGGGAACCAAAATTACTTAAAACCCAAGATTTGGAAATCCCTAAGCAAAGACCTCCCACAAAAAGGATACCTGTAAGGCCTAATGATAATCAAGGGCGATCTACTCAAATCACTACAGGCAGCCCTACTGGAACCATAACTCCTGCTTCTACTGAGGGTGTCTATGGGTCACTGGCACATATAGAGCACATTGTTAGGTCAATGATTTTGCCAGTCCTTGAAAGGATTAAATTGGTAGATGAAAAGTTGGAGAAATTGGAACAGTTAACTCTGGATAATTTTATTTCCCTAAAAAACCTGATAAAGGTAGAAGTTAGAGGGAGACCAGAGAACTTATCACCATCTAATGCTGATTCTGCAAACACCATAAGTGCTGTAAGTGCTGTAAGTGCGGTATCGATAGTACAACCAACAAAGGTACTAAACTGTAAAGGTCTGAATTGTAATAAACAAAAGTTAGAAAAACGTGCTAAAAGTCCAACATCTAGTGCAGGGAAGTTCATGAAGGAAAGAGCTGTCATACCACAAAGCACAGAAAAAATAACACACAAGCATGATGGAAGCATAAAAACTCCTTTGGTAACAATTGACCTACCACCAGATTCACTACCCTATACAATTGCACTTACTGGCGTCCCTGAATTGAAGAATGGGAAATCAGAATCATACCAAGAGTTAAAGAATAAAGTGCTATTCTGGTTGAACACGAACAGGCCGATCCCTAGACATTTAAATGGAGAGATATTGTTTGTCAGAAGGGTTGGCTGGATAGGTAGGAAGGTAAAAGACATACAAGGAGACACGATTATAGTTAATTTCAGGGATAGGAATGTAGTGGCACTAGTTTGTAATGACGAATATTATAACGACAAGGGCCCTATTAGAATTAAAAATCTTAATTATTTTTATAGTGAGAAGGCTATCCGTACATATAAACGCCGGGCAAACACGGCATACGAAGCTATGCCGTGGGGGCCTGACAACTATTTTCAGATACCCACAAATAATCGTTTTTCAGAGTTATATGGGTTAGACGAGACAAACTGACTCGAAGAAAGTTATGATAAAGAGAATGATATAATTGTCAAACCCATTAAGGCAACTATGGATGGGTGTATTACTAGGGACATAGCCAAACAGGATAACAACCCAATCCTGCAAATAGAAGTGGGGAATAATAATTCACCAATAACAAGAACTGGTGAAGTTATAAATATAGACTTGAGCCAACTTGATAGTACCAAGGAAGTTGTGGTCAAACTAATTTCTTGGAATATTGCTGGTATAAAGAAAAACATGTCTGATCCTGCATGGCATAATTACATCAGCAATGCGGATCTCATTTTGTTCCAAGAAACATGGGGAGTAGAAAACTTTTTTAAAGTAGGCTATAGGTCTTTTCATATAGCAGCATCACATTTAAACAAAGGTAGACCATCTGGTGGTCTGATAATTTGGGCAAGAATTACGCTGGGCATTGACTTTACACAAGTGGATTCTAATAGCCCTGATATTTTGGCTATAAAATTTAATGACACTAAAGGACGGGCAATCTGTATTATCAATATTTACAACAGACCCCATCCGTCAAACAAAGAATCAGACACAATAGTCCAACTAGATGGTTTCATTCGTAGTTTAGATCATAAAACTATGTTGATTATAGGAGGAGATCTTAATAGGAGTTTTGAACCCATTACGGGGTTAGATGATATCCATGGAGAAGAAGACAAGGCCTATAACATCCCTAGCATTGACGCAAATCATATAATACCTTGCACAAATGGTTCATTGCAGATGCTAAGATTGATTATGGAACATGGCCTACGCTCTTGTAATGGTCGACTCCCTTCTGATTGCCCAAGCAAACCGACCTTTGAAAGAGGTTGTTCTACTAGCCATCTCGATTACATATTGGTCTCCTTGAATTTATGGCCAATGCTCATAGATCTGAATGTGGATAACCGTATTGAAAGTGACCACTTCCCTCTTTCTTTGACTATCACTGGCTCATTGTTCATGTTCCCTAAGGTATTGATACCTAGTGATTACAATTCCATTTATGACCCCTTAGAGTCCAACAATTGCAGGTCTCTAAAATGGCCTGCTGTAATGGGTAATGTTGGTACAACTAGAGAAATCTATGTACTTTATGTAAAACTTATGTCGCCCTTAGTCAACATCAATACTGAGGAACACTCGGTAACATTAGTACATAGGAATTTGATGCAGCAACTTAGAAAAATCCTTTCAAAAGAGGTCAACAAAGGTCAACCCTGTCGGACTAACCGGCCTAAGGAGGGACCTTGGTATAACAAAGCCTGCCGGCAGGCTAAATTAGAACTAATAAAGGCTATAAAAGGGAAGCAAATAAATATCCTGAGAGAAAAGAGAACATTTTATAAAAATACTATTTTACTAGCAAAAAGATTATGGGACGAACAAGTTTGGGCAGATCTACTCCAAGCTTGTAAATTAAAAGACCAAACGTTGTTCTGGAACCTTATAGCAAAGGGCACCAAAGAAGGTGTGCAATCCAGAGATAGGTTTCTAGAAGAAAAAGTCTGGGTCAAACACTTCTCCACATTGTACTCATGCGAAGGGGAGGAGGAAGGAAAAACAAATGAATACCTAGGGCAAAATACTTGTGATACAACGTTAACATTTAGCCTGGCAGACACCATACTAGCCATTAATTCAGTTAAACAAGGTAAAGCCCCAGGACCAGACAAAATTCCTGGGGACCTCTGGAAACACGAGAACAACTTGTGGGCCCCCTATATTAATTTACTTAGCAATGATATTGCAAGAGGTGCCCCAATTCCAGAAACCTGGCAGGGTGCAGAAATTGTGACCATTTTTAAGAAGGGGGATAGATCCAACCCATCAAACTATAGACCTATCAGTTTGATAGATGTCTTGCAAAAAATGTATGCGCGCCAACTTCTCAATAAATTGAACATGTGGATTGAGGACCAATCTATTTTTACCAAATACCAGGCAGGTTTTAGAGCCAGAATTAGTACAGTAGACCAGGTTTTTAGATTTTTATGTTTAATATGGAAATATATTAATATAAGGAAATCCCATCTATACGTAGCCTTTGTGGACCTTAAAGCGGCCTTCGATTGGTTCCCAGGGGGCAGTTATGGAAAAGGCTGAGGGATATGGGCGCCCCTGGGGACATCTGTCAGCAATTGATTAGGCTACACGAGGGTAATTATGCAAGAGTGAGGTGGGGCCCTAACGGAGAGCTATCGGAGAGAATAAATATAAAGAGAGGTGTCCGGCAAGGTTGCGTTTTGGCACCAACCCTTTTCTCTCTTTATGTAAATGACATCCCTGACACCCTCTTGGGCTGCGAGCATAACTCTCCCAAGTTGTGTGGTCAAGCCGTTCCGGCCTTATTATTTGCGGATGATACGATTTTAATCTCCCAGACGCCTAATGGTCTACAAAATCTCCTGAACAAATTTCGGGCCTACTGTCTGGATAAAAACCTTGTAATTAATGCTTCCAAAACGAAAGTTATGACGATTAACCCCCATAGAGGGTTTAATAAAGTCTTCGATGTAAATAAGGAAAAGATTGAACAGGTGAATAATTTTAAATATCTGGGTATTACCCTCGATACTAAAATGAACTGGAAACCGCAAATAGAAAAATCGAGGTTAACATTAATACAAAACCAAGCCCCTATAATCAGGAAGTTTAAAAGTAGTCCTACTAAAGCAATATCACCTGCTATTGAACTTTTTAAATATAAAGTCCAATCAGCTACCCTATACGGGGCAGAACTATGGGGCTATGTACCACGAGATTCTTTCTCAGCCCAAGAAAACAGTTTTTTTTAGGCAACTTTTAGCGATCCCGGGCTGCACCCCTCTTGTCCCGTTATTTTGGGATTTGAATATACGTCGTTTGGACGATCAAGCCCATTTACGCCCATTACTGTACTGGGTGCGCCTGTGGTCAACCGATGAGCTTGCAGACTACAGAGATGCATTGAAGGAAATAATTCAAATAAAGAATGCTACTCGGCTGGTTTGGTTAGCGTATATTGAAAACTGGTTCACAAAGTTGGGCTTACGCAACTTTTGGACAGATCCTGATTCTCTTACCAATTCTTCCAAAAAATTGCTGAAGGACACATATTGGGACTATATTTATAATGCTGTATTACACAACCCCAAACTTGGATCATTGACCCTTAAATTTTTAAATTTTAAATGTGGAAGTAAATTCGAATATTTTATGGATGAAATTGAACCCCCCTTGGCTAAATCACTGTATTTAAAGTATCGCTATGGCATTTTGCAACTTAATTTTAGAACATCGAAGTGGGCGCCCAACAATAATAATAATAAATCTGACCTGTGCAAATTGTGCGATATGGACGCAAAGGAGGATGAGACCCATGTCCTATTTATGTGCCCTGCATATATGCGGGCAAGGATAAAATGGATCAAACCTATCTGCTTAAACTTGGGTCTTCGGCGTGTCCAGGATGGGGAAAGAATATTTAAGGGCGACACATCACAGAGCATAGTATTCAGCCTGAGTCGTTTTTTATTTAATGTTGCGATAATTAGGAAAAGGAATGGTCAAAAAATGTAATGGTACTATCATTATCCCTGGTTCTTAAATTTTTTACTCTTATTTTAAATGGTTGATATACCAATATTGTGTACAAATTAATATTTAAAACTTTTTATATTGTATATTGTATTTATGTATGGATTATTTGTACCCATTAGAAATGCTGCATTGTCATAACGATTGTTTTTATATTTTACGGTACTCTTTTATGGTTATTATAACCGAAATAAAGAATTGAATTAATTGAATTAAACAGCCTTCACCTTATGCTTAACACACCAAAAAACAACCACACATAATACAATTAAAACAGCACAAATGGATATTTAACAATAAGAATAAAATGGAAATGTCTATCTTAATTAAGAACCTAACATCCTAAATTCTACCTCTATGCGCTACACTAGGAGAACATGGAGTAGTACAACTTGCAATTAGAGTTTGTTATGGAGAATCAGTGCACCCCTTTATACAGCAAAGGGCTGTACTTGTCAAAAGTGGGGGAGGGCGTGTTCCCTGAGAAAGGTAAACACACGTTGCTTCGGCTCCTTTCCTTCCGGACTTGGCTCAATATTAGCTTTCAGAACAAAGTACTATGCACAGCATCTTTGGCAGTCAAGATTGTCTCTGGCAGTATCTTGCACAGTAATCTAGGGTGAAGGGTCTCTCCTAACAAGTGGTCAAGTGTCCGGCCTTATATACTTTATCTTATCTAAGATGGGGATTTTTTTATATAACCTTAGGAATGTCTGAAACAACCAATGTGCATTAGGATTCTAGTCTAAGACCCATTCTTCAAAACAAATAAGGTAAAAATACATCAATACAGACTGTACTGTTTTGGCTATTGTTCTTGTCTGACCTTGAAATGGGGATAACAAGGCACTTGTTCCAGACTGATGTTGCAAGAGGTGTCTTATTAATGTAATTGTCTGATTGATTTGACACTTTCACCGGCTCTTGGGAAGATGAAGACTGATGACATTTGCTTCAAAAGCATACATATTGATGAGTCTACAAAAAATAGAGAAAATAGAGTCTCTGCCTACTCAAGATCGAGTCGAGCCCAGCTTGTAGATCTATATTGTGACGTCATATGGGAGGAGAGCTATATAGAGATTTATCTATTTGATAGGTAAATCCATGCTCCAGAACATTAAGATATAAAACTCTATAGCAAAAAATGGTTTAAAAATGTAACAAAATAAAATATATATGAATGTGATCTATTTAGTGTATATGGTTATCTGAAATGGCAAGAATTAATGCAGAAAGCTATTCATAAATGTATCTCTTAAGCCATGCTTGTATCAAGCAAATAAATATTAGATCTTATAATACATGAAAGGCATTATAAAAGACATTATCACAAAAGCATTATATCGGTTAAGAGGTATGCATGCTGAGAATTGAACAGACCAGTTATGATACTTAATATGCCAATTAAAAAGAATGTGGCATTTAAAAGGAAAAAAGGAAAAGGAAAAATAAGAATAAAAATAGTCAGTTGAAATTTTGCATTTCGATGGCACTGTCTCTTTTGTAGATTGAAAATCCTGTGCATGTATCTGGTTATATTATAAGTTATTTTCAATCCTCATCTGAGGACATGTCAACCTCATCAGGTTCATGAGCAGCATACCTGTGGCAGTGGAGAAAACCATTCAATGCGTGCTTGCTGTCATTAGCCTGCACATTAGATTGACCAGCTAGCAGTAAAATTTCAAAGTAACCAGTGATGGTGAGATTACTTCATTTTCAGGCTCAAACAATAACAGTGAGTCAAGTCGGCTATCAGTGGAGTTGAGCCATCATAGTTAGTATGTTTCAATAGGTACAAATGCATTGCTTGGAATTGCCTCTGGTGTGACTGCAATGGTGGCAACATCATTTACATGATTAGGAAACCACTGTGTGTTGTTTCAGATGTAGATCCAAAATTATTTCAACTGGCCAGTTTATATACCAAAACACAGGTTTCACTTTCATATTGTCTATTTTGCGAAAAGGTAGCATCTAGTTTGCGCTTAATTTAGAAAGCCAAGCATGTCTCAAATAGCGTGCTTAGGTTTCTCTACATCTTTGTTCAGCTGGATACATGTACTCCATGTTATTGATTTCCTCATCGGATCAAGAGAAGGAGAACAATACCACAGCCAATGAACTCTAGAATGGTGAAAAATCCTTCATAAATGCTGTAAAATAAAGAGTGAACAAATGATGGTATCATTCCAAACACTGCTTTAAATCCTGTCACTTGGTCAGACTCAATATTCTTAAAAAGGTGCTCAATACCAGTTGTTGTTAACAAATTTAAAATTGTATGCATGATATCGGCAAGGTGAGTTGGGTATTGTGTCTGTAACAGCCTCTGTATCTCTGAAGCAGGTGTGGCTGTCTATAAGTTGAACATTTCTGCCGCAGAAGTAAAAAGGACTTATTTTTGTAGTAACACAGCTACCTATTTGCTAATTTTGTCAAAACGCATGCCTCTCATATCAATACTAGGCCAAGGGACATTTTTGATTACATGCAGAGTCAGTGGGAACAAGGTTCTTAGCAGCACTATATTGTTTTAAAAATCGTAATCAGATAGACTAGGCCATGTTTCAATCTGCAACAAGCAACATTGGTTAACATTAGATAATAACCATTGTACAGTAGTTCATGGTGCGTAGGGATGCGTGAAATAGGAGTGACTGATAAAACACAACTTAACCCTGGCATCAAAGAACTCAGTTTTTTTTTTAACTCTTTTTTATTAATGACAGGGCAAATTTTCAAGCAAAAGCTCTCACTTTTTGACCCGGGCGAGCAGAGGAGGGTAGGTCTTCCGTACTCTTCGCATGCAAGCCACTTAGCAGTTGTGTGCTAACCTCTGTCCCTCCGCATGGGGCAAAATGTGTTGATCTGCAGGGTTGGGTGATCATTTTATCTCTGAAAAAGTAGGTAACATCCTTTGAGAGGGATCCCTCTTGAAGCACAATATAGTTGTGGCGTAGGCTTATTTCCTTTCCTATTCTGGTCCCATAAAAGTGCCACGGATCAATTTCAGACCATTAGGGTGCGAAACATGTTGACCCAATTATACTTTATCCTCACATACTGAGCTACTCAGGTACATTATACCCCTACAGTAGCCCTAAACGTTCATGGCTTTTTAACTCTGTCAGGAGAATTTTTACATTAAAGAATGATTTGATAACCCCTAGAAAGTTTTAATTCACTTTTTTTCAGTCACTGGACACCTTCATACGCACACCTTTCATCAGATGGCATTAACAATAAAGGATTTCTGCTAAAGGGACCCTTTGGGGGGCCCGTAGGGCATTGCAGCGCCTGCTGGACAAGGGGCACTTGCCCAGTGATGAAGCATGACATCTCTAGGGGTGTGTGAGGGCAACACAAATAGTGTTGAGGATTGCCTTCTACATCCTGTCTACAACCTAGTTCTCTCTACTCTAGCTATAGAAACAGTACCTTCTTTGTTGAATTGACTAAGAGTTTCGAAGCACAGGTACTGGACCTTTATTTGCTCCTAGTCCCTCCTCCTTCCTTTTTGTTCTACTTCAAATCTCGCACTACACAAGCCATTCAAGGAAATTGTATCACACAGAAAGGGGTGACCTGGGGGATATCTGAAGGTGCTAATAAACATAGGGTCATCTTTCATTCAAACACATGTAGGAAAATGGAAACTTCAACAAATGGAACAGTTGTGAATTGTGCGTTGTTTCAAAGCAGCCTAAAGATTAATATTTCTGGCAGTCATGAAAATAGAAAGTTGTAATTGGTAGAGAAATAATACAGTGTATTAGCCATGTAATAGGTGGATGGTCACTAACTGAAAATGGAGCTTCATCCACTTTCTCAACAATCGGCAAAGCCATTGTCTTTTGTGTTTAGGTCAAATTATAAGGCTAAAAAATGGCTGGTTCATTTAAAAGTTGCCGAGGCACAAAACTGATCTGAGCGCTTGCAAAGCTCAATTTAGTTTTTTTTTATAGTCCTCATTAGCCTCGATTCCCAATCAATTATATATATATAATTTACTCCAGGGCCTTCCTTTTTGATTAGTGCCAACCGGAGGTATACATATATATTTCGAAACGAGGATGGATCACTCTATACCATGCTTGATTAAACTCCACCATAGGAAAACTTCTTTTCAGCTAAGGAACGGCTGCGAAGTCACCAAAGGAGTATTCCAGCAATATAGAATAGAGGCCTAATCACTGGACTATGTTCAAACTGCAATGTTTCACCCAATCCTCATAAGGACGCCAGAAATCATTTCGCTTTCTTTTAGATGATCTATCTAACTGGTTAGTATACTTTATAGCCATTAACCATTCTATCTTTGTTGGGGGAGTAGATTTAACCCAATTTTTACAAATTTCTCTACGAGCCAGAAGTATCAAATAAAAAATCAATTTTTTAACATTATTTGTCAAGGCTTCACCATGCTCCAACATCCCAAAAAATACAAGAGTCTTGCTTACCTGGAGTGGACCTCCATGTATGGAAGATATTATGCTAGGCGCGGCCTCCCAAAACTCCTGGAGAGCCGAACACTCCAGAAACATATGAATGTCATCTCCTTTGTCTTTACCACACTTTGGGCATCTCGGGGTGGGACCAATCCCCATTTTTGCCAATTTATCCGGAGACCAATAAACTCTGTGGAGACAGAAAAGGTCATTCCACCTTAAATTTGCAGCACGAACCGTAGAGTATAAAAAATTACAAGATACTTGCCATAAATCTTCATGCTGCTCTCCAGGCAAGATCTTCTCCCAGAGTAATGATGGTAAATTAAAGTCTCCGTCTGCCAAGTCCAGTAAAAGCCAATACCAGGTCGCCACCTCTTTTTTCCGGGTGATATTTGTCACCATCTTCGCTTCCAGCTCATTTGATACTCCTGCTGCATCCCCAACAGATAGGAGCCAACTTTTTATTTGGAGGTATTTGAATCTTGAAAGCTGATTTTTAGTCAATTCTTGACATTCCGCCCTTGGGATCAATGTACCATCCCTTACCATATGACTCCAGCGTACTATGTTAACTTTTTTCAGACGAAGAGCCAGACTATATTTGGACCATTCTGGTGAACCGAGGGAGTTCCAAATAGAAGCCATACCACTATAATAACTCATCTTTAGCTCTTTCCTGATTTTATACCATGTTGCAAGACTTTAAGTCTCGCTTTTTTAAAGAAACGCGGATCTCCATATTTGTGGATAAAATTAAGTTCGCCCCCTTCCACATCTCGCAACATCGCTTTAAACATATTCCCAAGGTCTGAGAAGTCTGGAAAGCTATAGAGCATTTTCCCTGTTTTTAAAAGAAATATCCATGCATAATACGATAAGTCTGGCAAACGTAACCCCCCTTTATCGTATTTTCTCCTCAACTTCTTTCTTGAGATACGAACCCCTTTTGATGCCCAAATAAAACTGGAAATTTTTGATTGAGCCTTAGTGAGCCAACTTTCCTTGAAAGCCAATGGGATGTTCTGAAACAGAAACGTATATTTGGGGAGGATGAACATTTTGACCAAGTTTATTCTGCCATATAGTGTTAATGGAAGATGGGACCAGCTTAACAACAGTTTTCCCACATCTTTATTTACTTTTTCAAAGTTGACTCCCGGGATTAACTCTACTTTTGGTGCAATCTTGATACCCAAATATCTCATCTCCTCCTTAATACACTCTGATAGAGAGTCGATATTCCAGGTCATTACCGTTGTTTTGTTTTCATTTATCTCATATCCTGAAATAGCCCCAAAATGTGCCGCTAGCTCATATACCACTGGAAGGGAGGAATCTACTTCTGAGGAGTACACAACCAAATCGTCAGCATATAATCCCGCTTTTTTCTCCCACCCTTGAAATTTAAAAGAGGGGATATTCTCATGTCTTCTAATCTTTTCTGCAAAGGGCTCAATATATAAGTTAAAAAGATGGGGAGATAAGGGGCACCCTTGCCCAGTTCCCCTAAAGATTTTAAACGGTTTTGACAAGGTTCCATTCACTATAATTCTAGCTATGGGGTTTCTATATATTAGATCTATTGCAGTACAAAAATGCTTGCCAAGATTGGATAATTTTAAGATCTTCTGCAGGTAGGACCAGTTAACCCTATCGAAGGCTTTAGTAGCATCAACTGTTATCACTGCCAATGGTAGCTTATATGAAGTGGCTATATTAATGGCACCTATTAAACTATAGAGATCGTTGAGTCTCCTACCACGCACAAACCCTTTCTGGTCTTCATGCAATAAGTACCCAACCACTCCGCTAAGTCTGTCTGCCAAAATTTTCGAAACTTTTTTATAATCTGAATTGAGTAGCGAGATAGGCCTGTAGGAGTCACAGGAAGTTGGTGGTTTGTCTGGTTTTAATATCAACATCACTGAAGCTTCATTCCAGAACGGTGGAATCTCACTACCCTTCTCAAAAATGGCTACAAATAATTTAAACATTACAGGTGCTCAATAGGGAGACCATCGGGCCCGCTGCTTTATTAGATTTCCCTATTCTTATAGATTTCCTTATTTCTCCAACTGTTATGGAGCTATTAATAGTTACCCTTTGGATATCGGGAATCTTACTTGGAAGGTCCAGTCCCAGCCATTCTTCCACATCCTTCTCCCTTGTACTCAAATCCTCCATATACACTTCTCCAAAATGGTTGAGAAAAACCTCCTCAATACCCTCCCTTGTCTTAATCAGAATTCCTGAATCTTTTTGCTTTAACTCCTTTATAAAGGATTTTACCTCATCTTTTTTTGTCTTCCAAGCAAGCAGTTTGCCAGCACCTTCTCCATAGTTAAAATGAGCAAGTTTGCTTGCTTGCCACCTTTCTTGTACTTTACCTTCCAATAAACCTACCAGATCATTTTTTAATGTCTGAATAGAAAGTTGAAGAGGTTCTTGAGCAAGTTCATTGTTTAACAACTGCTGTTCCAGAGTCCAGATCTTTCTCGCTATCTCTTCCCTTCTTTGTTTATTCTTATGGGACTGTACAGAGATTATTTTCCCCCTTAAGAAAGCTTTGTATGCGTCCCACACTATGCTATAGAAGCTGTACCCAAATTGTCCTCAAAGAACTCTTTGGTTTCCCGTCTAAGCTTTTTTACTATCTCATCATCAAATAGTATGGTGCGATCCATTTGCCATCTCTTCTGTACAACGTTTTTTGAAGGTGTCAAAGACATAGTGATGGCTGAATGGTCTGACATGTGTGAACCCAGATGACTCACACTACCAACTTGTTCTTTTAAGATACAACTAATCAAAATAAATCAATTCTAGATTGATGTCCATATTTTTTATTATTAAAAGTATAGCTCTTAAGGGGTCCCTTCCTCTCTCTCCAGATATCACACCAACCTCTATCTTTCATTGCATTTTTAATCAACGATTGTGTTTTATTATTCAGCAAGGCCCTGCTTTTAGTTGAGTGGTCCAAGTTAACATCTAAAACTATATTGAAGTCGCCGGCCATGATGACAGGATCAGGAAAATCCAAACGTTCTACTAGCAAGTTGCCAAAAGGGGTAGGGTCATCTCAATTTGGGCCATAATAGCCCACCACCGTTTATGCCTGATCATAACATCTAACCGTGGCTATTGCCCATCTGCCCGCCCTATCTACTTTACTCCGCTCTATCACTATCTGGGGATTCGTTTTGACCAGAATCACTACCCCTCTGATGGTAAGCTTCTGATCAGTATATACTGCTTTTTGTAACCAATTCCTTGATTTGAAAATCTCTTTAATCTCATCCCCAGTTAAATGGGTCTCTTGTAAGATTATGATCTGGGCCGGGGCATCTTTCAAATATTGCAGCAGCTTCTCCCTTCTGTACTTCAGTCTAAGCCCGTTAACATTCCATGAAATTAGTTCTACCTGCTTTACCTGGCTAGCTGTCATCTTATGTTATTTGAAAACATTAATGTTTTTATTTGAGGATTAAGAGTATGTTTTTCAATCAGGACTAATTTTTTTGGCTTTTTTCCCCACTGCTCCCTCACCCGTGTACTAATACCTATTTGTGACCCCACTTTCCCCCCCCCACCCTTGGAAAACCCTCCTCAGACTTCATATTGGCCTAAAGCCTTAGGAGGCCCCCTTACTTGAGGATTCGAAAATAGACTTTAAAGATTATTAATAAACAAGAAAAAGAGAGAGGAAAAAAAGAAAAGAGAAAAAGAACACTGAATAATACTTTTCTATTATTACATCATAACAGGCTGATGGTAAAAAGGGGGGGAGATATGCGAAGTATGATACTAATCCACAGCTTACAATTAAATATCCATTATCTGTGGAAGAGAGACCCTAACTCCTCCCTGTCTCTAGTGACTTCAAAAATTCGGCTGCATTCTCTACCCTTCTAAAATTGTGTAGTTTGTTATTATGCATCACTGAAGACTGGCCGGAAATCTCAACTGAGCAGTTGCTCCCATTTTTTTATAGGACTCAATCATATTGCCAAATTCCCACTGCTTATTCGCTGTTATTTGGGATATGTCAGATCTAATCTCAAAAGTCATTCCGTCCATTGTTAAATTTTTCTGTTTTAAGGCTTTTATTAATATTTATTCTTTGATTTTGTATGTTTTAAAATTGGCAAGAATTTTCATGGGTTTAGTCTTTCCCGGGGATGCCTTAAAAGGGTCTCTGTGGGCCTTCTGGATATCTTCCATCAATTCATTCACAGTGGACTCAATTTGTGTACTTGATTTTATGAGCCTTACGACAAAGGCTTTAAGGTCTTCTTCCTATGAACCTTCTGGAATTTTTAGAATCCGAAGATTATTTCTTCTCATATTATTTTCTAATGATTCCATTTTATCTTTCCAGATCGTCTTTAATATTTTTATTTCTTTAGTGTTGACCTCAGTTTGAAACGTAAGTTCTTTAACTGAAGACTCCAGCTGAGTGGTCCTGCTAGCAAGGTCATCCATTTTTCTCTCTAGGCTATCACATGCTGATCTGATCTCTTTCTGATTCTCTTCAGAAACTTCAAACCTATTCCTCACTTCCGTTGTTAACACCTTGATTAGATCAACAACTGATTGAGGCTGAGACTGTGGTTCAGATTGTGCTTCAGATTGAGATTGCGATTGGGGTAAAGTACACTGCGGTTGGTTTGTGTTTACTCGCCCCTCCACGGTTGATATAGAAACTTCCTTCATCGCTCCTGCTAACTCACCCCCTACCTCTTGCTGTGACTCAGCAGAAGGTGGAGTGCTAAAATCCATATCTATAACAAGGGTATATATTCTCTCTTCAGGCCGTAATGAACTGGACTTCAGCACAGCCTCCTTCTCCTGAGGATCTGGGAGATTTGCTAAAATCTGATATCTATTCGGGCTTGCTATGTCTTTATTCCCACCCTGATTATATGCCGTATCAGGTTGTAGTGGTTTTTTCAACACAAAGGTTTTCGGTACTACTTTGAAAAAAGTTCTTAGAGACAGGGTAATTTTTAAGCTTGTGATCGGTAGCTCTCCTTTTTTGCTTCTCTGCTTCCTTTTCCTGGGGATCTCCCACTCACTTTCGTTTCACGTTGTTTCGGGTCAGAACCCCCAAGAACCTTTACCGCCTCTATGGTGCAGAAACCTGTATCGTCTTCTTGGTTTATACTGGATGGTATCTTCTCAGGGTTTTTCCGGTTCCTCAGCTGATACCTATTCTGGCCCGTACCTCTATCTACAACCCATTCTTGGTCCTGGCCTTCCCCCACTTTTTCCAAATTGCTTGATGCCACTTTTTCCAGATTTCTCGCTACCTCACTACTCCTTAGACGATTCCCTGACCACGTAGGTAAGAGACTAGGTAAGGGACTGGGAACCTGGCTTAATATGGGTGTTAATACAGATATTCCAGGTTGCTATCTGAGGTTGTGTCTGAGCTCGACCCACTTCTTCGCTTTCAAAATCGCAAATGTCTTCACACTCAGCATCCTGCACTTTTACTAACTGTTTCTTTTTAATTATCCCCGCTCCAATATGACACTGACCTGATTTTATTGCTGTTGTGTTGCTATGTATGTTTACATATTCTGCAATGTTATAATTTACTCGTCTCCTACCATAACTTTCAGATCCTTCTCGTCGAGACTTCACTACAGGCACAGAGACCCCTGTACTACCACCTTGCATACCAGAGCACTTCATTGCTCTTATTCTGCCTCTGCCCAGACTGCCCTGAAGGGAGATCAACGCCGCTGCCCTTCTTCCCCTCCCCACCTCCCTTGCTGCACACGTCCAAAGAAAGCTTTTTGTCTCAAATCCTGTGCCCCAATCCAAAGCACCCTCGGGCCTCAACAGATGCCAGCAGCTACCTCTCTTCTCTGCCGCCAGCCTTCCCACCGTCAGCCGGCCACACTCTGCCAACGTGCACGCCACAAGAAAAACTCCTAGTAAGGCTGCCTTTTTACAGCGCTTTTACCGTCTTTATTCCGCGCGACTGCTTCGGCAATAACATATCCGTATTTGGATCGCTTTACCGCCGCGTCTTTCTCTTAAAGCTCCTCTCAAAGTTTTATTTACACATCGTTGTTCTGCACCACATTAACTCCTCAGTCTCGGGAGCCTCCACGACAGCGTCTCATGCGGCTGCCATGTTTTCCCCCAGTGTTTCACACAAAGCTCTATTTAGTTGTATAATAGCTCTTAACTGAGCCTTGCCATGTTGTAACAGACCCAAGTCTCCTTTGAGGAGATCAAATGCTGAGGACAGGATGTGATTTAATGAGTATATTCTCATAGAAAGCGTACGCATGCCATCGTCAATCAACTAAGGACTAGCTAACCGACTGCCAGTAAGTTCCCCAAATATCCACATCGAATAGTTGCCCACCTCTTCTTAATCAGCTGCCCGACATCACAATGTTACAATAATATAACAAAAAGAGAGGCAATGTCTTGTTATCAGTTCTAACAAAGTTAAGTAGGTCCACATGTATATCAGAAAACACACAATTATATGTTGGACAGAAGCCTAGGCCTTTATTCAGAACATCAAGTTCATGCTTACTCAATACACAACATTAACATCCATTTCAGCCACACCACGCAACCCCTTGGACGGATCACCACTGTGTACACTTCTACGTCGACAACCCCACACCACCCAAACCGGCACCACACCCTCCACGAAGGAACTGGAGCAGTCACTGAAGAACAGCTCAACTTCACCCCTAACAATGATGCCCCCACCACCTGGACCGATGCCAACCTCGCTGCCAAAGAACTCCATAGATGGATCTCTAACTGCATAGACAAGCTCGCACCACTACGTAACCCCAACAAACAACACCCCAGGAAGGCCACCTGGTTCACCACCGACCTCCAAGAGTCCAGACGCACCTGCAGATGCCTCGAGAAGAACTGGAGAAACAGCAAAACTCCGGAAGACCGCACCACCTACAAGAACGTCTTGACGGAATACCACCAATGCATCAGATCCACCAAAATGACCTTCATGCAAAATAGGATCCTCGCTAACTCCAGCAACTCCAAGGAACTCTTCAGCGTCATCCAGGAATTCACCAAGCCCCCCAGCAAAACCAAGGAGATTGCCCCCTCCAGGACCTCTGCAAAAAGCTTGCCTCCAACTTCCATCTGAAAATCAAGAGCCTCTACGACGACTTCAACGATCAGACGCTCGATCCTGAAACCACTATCCCCTCCAGCAACGCCAGCCAGCCCCACCATCTCCTCCTGGACCCCAGCCGCCAATGAAGACATCGTCTCGACCATGAAAGCCATCCACTCAGGGGCCCCTACTGCCCCTGCCCACCACACATCTTCCACAGATCCGTTACCGCCATCGCTCCAGAACTACGACGCACCATCAACGCCACTTTCAAGACCAGCATCTTCCCCGATGACTGGAAACTCACAGAAGTCAGACTGCTGCTCAAGAAGCCCTCAGTCGACCCCACAGACCTCAAGAACTACAGCCCCATCTCCCTCCTCACATTCGTGGCCAAAGTTACAGAGAAGACCATCAACACACAACTAACCAAATTCATCGAAGAAAACTCCATCCTTGACCCCTCCCAATCTGGATTCTGCAGCAACCACAGCACCAAGACTGCCCTACTCGCCGCCACAGATGACATCCCCACCCTCCTCGACCAATGACACACCGCGGCCCTGATCCTGCTCGACCTCTCAGCAGCATTCAACACCGTCTCCCACCACACACTCACCAACAGACTCCACGATGCCAGCATACAAAGAACAGCCCTCGATTGGTTCCGCTCATTCCTCACCGGAAGAACCCAAAGAATCAGACTTCCTCCTTTCCTCTCCGAACCCATGGATATCAACTGTGGAGTACCACAAGGATCATCGCTCAACCCCACGCTCTTCAATATCTACATGGCCCCCCTCGCTGCAATCATCAGACAGCACAAACTCAGCATAGTATCCTACGCCGACGACACCTAGCTCATCCTCTCCCTCTCCAAGGTCCCCAACAGTACCAGACTCAACTTCCAGAAAGGAATGAACAACGTTGCATCCTGAATGAGCAGCAGCTGCCTGAAGCTCAACTCAGAGAAGACAGTGGTACTCATCCTCAGACACTCCCCTCTGCATTGGACAACACCTGGTGGCCCACCGCCCTCTGCAGTCCCCCCACCCCCACCAACCACACCCAAAACCTCAGCATCGTCCTCGACTCCTCCCTGTCTATGACCCGCCAGGTCAACGCCGTCACCTCCAACTGCTTCAACACACTACTCATGCTCCAAAAGACCTTCAAATGGATCCCCCATATCAAGAAAAACTGTCACCCACGCACTCATAACCAGCAGACCCGACTATGGCAATGCCCTCTACGCCGGGATCAACAAATCTTTGCTCCAAAAACTCCATACCATACAGAACACCGCAGCCAGACTCATACTCTGCATCCCTAGACACTAACACATCACCCAACACCTGCGGAACCTCCACTGGCTCCCTGTCGAGAAGAGAGTCACCTTCAAGATACTTACCCATGCCTACAAATGTCTCCACAACACCAGCACCATACCTCAATAAAAAAAATTCTTTCCACCTTCCCAAAAGAAGCCTCCGATCCACCGACCTCGTCCTCGCCGAAACCTCTTGCATCCGCAGAGACAGGACAGGAGGAAGAGCCTACTCCTACGTCGCGGCCCTAACCAGGTACGAGCTCCCGATCGACATCAGACGCGCCCCAGTCACTGAACATCTTCGAGAAGACACGCAAGACTGGCTCTTCGACTGACTTACAATTCCCCTGATTGATTGATACACGATCAGACAGATTAATCACCAAGTTGTTATCAATACATGGAGTAATTTAATGTTGTCATTCATTATCAATACATCAAATTCAGCATTATTGTCCACCACTGAATAAATAATTGTTTCTTTTTCTTCTTTTGATTTCTCATTTGTACATCTACTCTTGCTTCTATTGTTTCTCCTCCCCCCCTCTCCTTGTTTTACAAAATTCTTTTGTTGCTGGTATTTCCTATTCTGTACCTCAACTTCCTCTAAAAAAAGTCAAAGAGCTGCATGGGTGTACAACATCAGTACACATTGTACTGGGACCCACTTCATCGATTGATGATACATCAGAGCTACTCGCTCCACTTGATATGCTCTCAAAATTTGATTTCCTTTGTAACTTGGTCTTTGGAAAAGCCACATTATCAAATTTGTGTGTGAAGGTGAAAATACTTCTTTTTTTATAATCATGTTGTTTACTTCTTTAGTAAATGTATGAAATTACAAATGTGATAAAGAGATTCTGTCTGATGTCAGGGTGGAAAGTGAAGTAATGGATTTCTTTTGATGATTTGTGAAGGACATTTTGTTCTGTGTGCCACATTTAACTTTATCTTGTTTTAGTTCCAACTAGCAAAATGTTCAAATTGACCAGTTGAATATAATCATTTAGGGATGTTGTAAAAAATGTGGATATTGTGTTTTAATTTGTAATTATTGTGATCTTTTTAAGGTTTTTGTAATTTTGTAAATTGTAGCCCAGCTCATGGTGTTTGAGCGGAATGTGTTGTGAGGTTTTTTTTGAACGTATAGTTTTTTATTGGCATTTCGAAAAGTGCATTACCAATATTGACAAATTGCATCGTATTACATTTTCGATGTCAAACAAAACTTCTCCTAAGGTACCCCACTTCCCCTCCGGCTCTAATACAATCTCTGTAGGATATATATGTACAGTGCTGTATCGACTTTTTCTCGTGATGGATTAAAGGGGCGTTGAGAGTTGAAAGAAAAATAAGGGATGAATTTTTAAGAACATCAGTTTGGGAATTTTGGAGCCTTTTTGTCTTGACCTATGGAAACAATTTATGTAACTCTTATGTAATTGATTACAAGGCATTGCCTCTTTTTTTGTTATATTATGTCATTATCAATAACTTTCAAAACTGTTTGCAGGTTTTCTTGATTTATTTGCCTAATTCTCCCCGCAGCTTCTTTTTCTGAGTATTTATGTCGTTCACTATAAATGGTCTATATTCCTGTTGTTATTATAAATTTATTTCGTGTGGGATGTTGACCTAGAAGAAAATCAGAGAAGTCCATGTTTTCTTTCATTGGGGGTAAAAGTTGTTTCACAGCCGACAGACTGGAACGTGTTAACCATTGTTGGAACAGCTTGCCCACACTGTATGTGGTAACTACTACAGGCATATGTGTGCTATATCGCGGATCAGGACGATTAGCTTTAGGACCAGAGGTGTTTGAAAGAAAAACAACACATGAAGCTATTGGAATAATTGGGCCATAGGGCCAAACCTTCAATTGGGGATTGAGTGAAAATATAGGTTCCATTCTGGATCATTTCATTTTTATCAGAATTGGGAATGTTTATTTGTAATTGACAATTATTAAAGAGGGTCAAATTAACTTTTGGTATAGAAGGTTTTGTAAGAACTTGCATAGTACCAAATCCCAGACATGTGGCCAGCTGGATGGTTTTCTTCAGAAAATAATTTCTTTAGGTATAATACATGCCCAAAATAAGGTCTCCTTACCTTGAATTTGCCAACATTTTGTTCCCCAAATGCTTTTTTTATCAACATTTTCTTTCCGTTGATCATATCCTTGAATAACCAAATTCTGACTAAATTCATTTGAATAAATCAGCTTGTTAGTTGTGATTAGATTCTTCTGCTGTCATTGTGGATTTTGTGGAAAATAGACAACTGAGGGATGTGACGTGTCTTCTCTCTCGAAGTTATTAACTTTTGTCAAGAAATTCGAGTGACTATTAGTAAGTGTAGCTTCTCAATGCCCCGTTTGTGCGTAATTGTAGGTTTCTCTAAGATAGATAGTTCTATGTATGTAATAGTGTGCATAGTGATGATAACAATACATATCTTTATAATTGACCAAATTAAAATAAGGATCTTCATAGTTCAAAGTGGCATATGCCTGTAAATCAGACATCATTACTTTTAAAGTCTCTGTATCCCAGTAATTTGAAATCGAGCCAGGAATTATTACATCATTCTTTGACATTTTCAAAATAAATGGTAAGTGCAATGTCTCAGTAGGTCCCATTATTTGATAAGGATCTTCTTCCCAAGCTATGCCATCCTCTTGCACAGGATAAGCTGTGATACTTGCAGCATAGAGCTCTCTTTGAGATGAAAGATGCTGTTGTAGTTCATGAACTACAGGCTGTGCTATTGTTCTTCTTGGGACGTAATATCCATTCAGTAGCTGTAGAACGATGAATATCATTGCTAGCCATATAATGAAAAGAAACACTCCTAGAGTGGCTCAAACATAGGACCAATGTGGAATCAAGTATCTGCCGCTAAACCAATGATAAGCAATGTTAGAAATTGGGTTTCTAGTTGGCAGAGGCTTGCACCCTGTCCTAGTTAAGTCAGATACACAGCCTAAATTAACCTGTGCTCACCCTGTGGTAGCTTGCCACAGAGCAGTGAGGCTTAAACTATGGGGCAATGTGTAATGTATTTGTGCAACACTTTAATTATAGTAAAACAGAGAAAACACCACAAAAAGACTTCACGCAAGTTTAGAAAAATATAGAATGTTTATGAGTAAAACAAAACCAGAAATTACAAAAATCCAATAAGTAGAACTTGAGATATGAATTTTTAAAGAATAAACTGCAATATAGTGATTAAAAGCAAATAGCGCTTAGGGGTCATTTGAGATCATCATGGACCAGTGTAATATATAAAGTTCAGGCTGACCACATTGGAGGGCAGGCTGGCTACAGGACCCATGCAGGTCCTGCTGAAAAAAGTACCTTGGATGGAGCACGTTTTGGAGTTGAAGACTCATTGCGTTGGTTCCGATCCACGCAGGCGGGTAGAAGCGTCATCGTTAAGCCTCGGAGTCAGGTTCAGCGGCATCATCTAACCCCTTATGATGAAGGCACTGCATCATCGTCGAGACTACCAGTCGGGTCCCACATAATCAAAGTTTAAAAAAAAAGACAAAAAGAAATAAGAAATAAAACAAGAGAAGTACAACGAAGAAGGTGACAAAGTACATAAGAGGGCCCCACTATGTCTGCATCGCCTCAAGATGCTGCTGAAACCACACCACCCCAACACTGCTCACATCCCCCAGTAACAGCGCTACCCCTAATTAGCTAGCTGTCTGATACCGCAACGGCTGCGCCCAGATGGCACCAATGGATTGGCCATCTACAGCATTACTTTTGCATGACACAGGAGAATGATGGCGCAGTATAAAGGTCCATTATGTTGCGCTTGGGTGTGGATGAACTCTATTAGTTAATTTGAAAATGTACCCAATACTGGAGCTGATGATGGCTTTGATGCAGCAGTAGTAAACCCCAACAAGCATGTTGATCCCCAACTAAACCCCAATTACAAACAATTCAAATTACAACAGGCCCGCCAGGTGGAGGTCGAGGCTCTTGATTCTTTCTGTGCAAGATTACACAAATTGTCAGGCACTTGCATGGGGATAGACAAGCAGGATGAAATCAGACCACAATTAATACAAGGTTGCTGTTCGCCCACTCTCAAGAAACAAATTCTAAGACAACCTGGCATTACGCTGAATGATATTCTGATCCTGGGTCGATCTCATGAATTGACCGACTCCAAGGCCAGTGAGATTTAATCTGCTCTCACTGGAAGTGCATCCACCCTGACCACTCCAAGCAGGGTAAAAGTCAAAGAGGAGGATGTAGAAGCAATTAAACGATGTCCCAGGTGACATTGTGACACTGTTGTGCCAGAACAAGTGGGAAAATGTATGGCAACAGTGCACTGGCTAGCCATCGACCAAGGGAATGCCCCGCACAAGAAAAACCATGCCTGAAATGCGGGCGTCAAAAATCACTTTTCGAAAGTCTGTTCCATCTCCTGGGGGCAGTCAAATGCTGGTGTGAAGAGCATAAGGGGTGTCAACATTAGGTAGTTATCAATGGAAGAGGGAGGAAACAGTCAAACAACAGCCAGCAAGGCTCAGATGAATCAACTTGAAGAAGAAGATGACGATAAGGATGTGTTTACCATCTCCTTTCCAGGGAGCAGCAATCAAAGGCGAAGACCCCCTGCCATGTGCCACGTAGATGTTGGTGGTGCTCTGATTACAGACTTATAGACACCAGAGCATCGGTAAACATCATTGACTCAGAGCAATTACTCAAGATGGTCTCCAAGTCTGAAATCAGTCTGACAAAAGCCAAGATATACACGGATGGGGGAACAGATCCCATTCCGCTGCAAGGGGTCATAGAGGTTGAGATGGCCAATGGAGACACCAAGACACATGCTAAATTTTATGTGACCAAGGACAACACTGGAACTCTGCTGGACTGTCACACTGCAGAGGATTTGGGCCTGGTGTTCTTTGCCAAGCAAATTCATCAGTCGCACACCAATGACATCTTGGCTGAGATTCCTGAACTGTTTGAGGGACTGGGATTTTGAAAGGTGTTCAAGTCAAACTGCACATAGACCTCACCATAAGACCTGTGGCGCTGCGCCACCGGCAAATGCCTTTTCATCTCTGCCCTTTGGTAGAAACAGAGCTGGAACAGTTAGAGGAAGCGGGAGTCATAGAGAAAGTGACTGGTCCTACTCCCTGGGTGTCGCCACTGGTCATCGCCCTGAAGCCCAAACAGCCTAGGGCCATCAGGTTATGTGTGGACATGAGGTTGCCTAACAAGGCTATTCGCAGAGAGAGGCACATCACACCGACCATTGATGAGATCGTGGCCGATCTGAATGGCTCTAAATGTTTCTCTAAAATCAACCTCAATTCTGTATACCAACAACTGATGCTGGAGATGCAGCATATACATAAGGACATTCCCCACTCATGTAGAGCTGAGGAGGTTCAAGCGTCAGAGCTTTGGGGTGTCGTCTGTAGTGGAGGTCTTCCAAGATGCAATACAGGACACCCTGTCTGGGTTGTTGGGGGTGAATAATGTGAGTGACAATATATTAATCTTCTCCAGCACTCTTGAAGAGCATCACATCCAACTAAGGGCCACATTGCAGTGTCTGGTAGAGAGGGGGCTGACCCTTCACCGCACAAAGTGTTCATTGTACTCCAACGAAGTGGAATTCTTTGGGTACTGTTATTCTGAGGGCTTGCAAGTGGATCTCCAGAAACCTGAAGCCATCAGGACAGCAGTCGTCCTGCAAAGTCCCTTGGACGTACGCAGTTTTCTGGTGATGGTTAACTACTGCAGGAGGTTTATTATTTATATATTATTAAAGAAGGATGTTCCATGAGTATGGAACAACAAGGCAGTGCAAGCATTCAGAGACATCAAGAAAGCTCTCTTTCACGATGCCACCATAGCATACTTTAGTCCAGCTAGGAAAACTGAACTGATTGTGGATGGCAGCCCTGTTGTGCTAGGGGCTGTGCTACTGCAAATGAAAGACAATGAGGAATGGGTTTCAATTGCATATCCCAGTCACACTTTCACTACTGTGGAAACTCACTATGCCCAAATCGAAAGAGAGGTGCTAGCAATCAGATGGACTTGTACTCATTTTCACCTGTGCCAGTGTGGGCAACGTTTTAAAGTGATCCCCGATCATAAGCCCTTGGTACCGCTATTCGGAGGCATGGCCCAGAATAGCCCCAAAAGATATGAATGATGGGCTGTTCAGTTACAGCAATACTCTTTTAAGGTGATCTTCAGGCCCGGAGTCAGCAATCCAGCTGACTATTTGTCACTCTATCTTCTAGCGGCGGATCCCAGAACAAAGCAGAAAGATGACCCTGGTTCTGAGGGTTTCATCGAATGGTCATCCAAGGTAGCCTGCCCAGGGTCCTGTCCTTGGAGGAAATCACGGAAGCCATTAACTCTGACATCTGCCTCATTAAGGCCAAAGAAGCGCTGTGAGAATATCATTGGTGGAATTCCCTGGATGGTCTCCGGGGGTTCACGGAGGAAGAGTATGAAGCGAGAACGCAGCTATGGCAGTGCCGCAATGAGTTGAGAGGGAGTGAATAAGGGCTCAGACTGCGGGGTCACCAGATCTTGGCCCCTGAAATCTTTTGGATGCGGGCAGTAGAGTTGGCACACCAGGTCCACCAAGGCATGGCCAAAACGAAAGCACGTTTCAGAAGTAAGGTGTGTTTCCCTCTTCATTCAATATCGGCAAATAATTCCCCAGTGACCTCAAGTGAACGGGGACGTGGAAAGATTTATGAGAACACTCAACAAGGCACTGAGGATTGGAGTGAAGCAGGGGGAGGAACTTGAGTTCTCCACACCCATTTTTGAGAGCATATTGTCAGACCCCTCACAGCACCACTGGATATGCAACGAGTGATCACCTAATGAGGAGGCATACCAAACCAAGGATCTAGTGCTAGCCGTTCCTCGGTGGGAACCAGCCCTCCTTGATACAATGGCAGCCCAGGTGAAGAGGAGAGCCAACAATGACCAAGCTATCTGGAAATGGAGCACGGCGGAGCTGGTCTTTAAAGTAGGTGTCCAAGAAGTCGTCAGAGATCATCACCCAGGCTGGAAGTTTTGGAGTGCGTTTGAGAAAGAAATGTGAGTAATCGTCAGAGTGTGAGGGACCATGGTCATGGCAAAAAGAGGAGGGGTGGAAGTATCAAGAAATGTAGCGTGGGTCAAGAAAATCTCTCAGGAACAGTCCACAGCCAAAGAAGACCTGACATATGAACAGATTGATGTTTCCTGCGAAGCTAGCCAGGGAAACTACAGAGAGATCAAACCAGCTGATCACAGCCGGAACGAAGCAGCAGCAAGATCAGTGCCCCAAATGAATGAGGACGCTCCTGTGCTCGTTGACATGGGAGCCCCCTCAAGGGGCCACCCCTACCAACTGAGATCTAATCCCTAGCCCAGCCAGAGGCTGGAAGACTCTGTGTGCTGAACACTTGCACCGGCTAATGTATTTCTTGTTCTGTGTTTGTCTTTTTATGTTTGTCTCTTATTATGTTTTTTAAGTTTACAAGGTGTGTGGTGAGCCACCCAGCCACTACCCTACATTGTATCCACTTGCACCCGGAGTGCCGGGTGCGGTCGCAAGGTTTAAATAAAGGTGCCTTGGCCGCTCCAGGCTATTGCACAAACTGTACCCATGTGTTAGCTGTTGCTGTCATGCCTGCCTGGCGCTGGGGGGTTGCAGTAAGGCCCCTATCTGGGGAGCCCCCACCATTACAGTGTTTACTGTACAAGAAAGAATTGCGAATACTAGTCAAGACGAGACTAGACTTCAAAGACAAAGAGTATTTATTGCTTGGAATCATAGGCGCTGGAGCTAGGTGTGGGGGGAGTGCTGCAGCACCCCCAAAAATAACCATGATGAAGTTTAGAAGGTGAACGAGCAATAAAGATTCATTGGAATTTTGTATTTATCATGTCCCATTTGCTGCATGTTCAAAGACAAATGTCAAACATCAGGCTATGTTGTCTGACAAATTGGTGGTTATTCGGTAAACTAGTATTTCTTTTTATTTCTCTGAATGCAAAGTGAAAGGATTTTGTCAAAGTGACCTACGTGACAATCTTGATGGGGTACATGAAGTGGAAGGAAAGGCCGTAGAATGTCATTTTTTTCAAATGCACAACAACGTTTAAATACCTGTAAATGAACTATACACATACTTCAAAATATCAGCAATTAGGAAAGCACAAGTGAAGCACATTTCTGGTAATTCTCAAGTATGATGGATGGAAACAAGGATTTTCTTAGGCTTAAAACAAATCGAGGCACTTTACTTGGTGATGTACAAATGATAAATATTCTCTGAAACCCGGTTTCCACTCTTTGTGCGCTATATCGTTTCATCAGTAAAACTATCTAGGCAAATTCAGAGCTCCTTGAATGGAAAATCGTCTGTCTGCAAATGCCAGCGTGCTACCTCATCAGTACTCGAAAAATGCACCACCATCTACATACGCACCCTTACTACTCTTCTGCTGAGTGGGTGTAACTCATTTGCTACACGTGTTCTTTGTGTGATGTTTCGATTGGTCACAAACCCTGTGACTTCAGTGATGTAACATTGATAGCAGAATCCCCACTCTGACCAGTAATCCAACACCACTGTTTGGAATGTAAAGCACTGGCAACGCCTTGCTGTGGTATTCAAATATGGAACCTCCTGCAGAAAGTAACTGACGTGGAGACCCATAGCAGGAGAGAGACCATCTGAATGGTGTTCCTGAAAATGAAAGCAGAGATAAAATGCTAGACTTCCTGAAATCTTTCTTCTAGGTGCTCTAGACCCTGAAGTTTGATCCTACAGAAGAATTTCAGGGAGCCTATAGACTCTTAGCTATGAGGATGTCCAATCTAGAAACTCTCAGTCAGACCCATAATCGCATGCTTGCTGAGAGACTGCCACATGAGAATAATACATCAAACTGTCAGTCACCATGGTCCATACAAATAAAAACAGCTCAATATCTTGATTTCCACCGATTTGTACTTTGAAATACATATAATTCGCAAAACATTCCTTGCTCTCAGGCCGACCGTGAAAGTACGTCACATCAGATATGCGATAGTGGATATGGTAGTCATGCTTGTTACTATTGCTGGCAAGACCAATGGGGTATTGCGATCCAGACAAGTTAGATAGATCACAGGAATCAACAGAAGAGTACACCAAGGACTTCGCCTCTGCCCAAATACAATGAGACCACTACTGTGAACCTAGTTCCTCTGCTTCAACACCAACATAGTGAGACATTGTAAGCAATGTAATGATAACCTGAAGTCAAACCAGACCCGCTACAACCTCTCACAGAGATCTTTCCAGGTGCCTCTCACAGAAAAAGACAACTCCAGATTTCCCTGAAAAATAATCCTCAAAAACTGAAACAACTCCAGCTCTCTCCCATACATTGAAACATCTAACAATCAGTGGCGATGCGTCCATTGGGGCGCTGGGGTGTTGCCCCACTAATGCCACATGGCCCCAGGGCCCATTCATCGTTCTACTTCTAGTTCTATAATAAACAATAACTCGCAGCTCACTGATGGTAATTTCGGCACCGGGCTACACCCACTTGGTGACTGACAGACTACTGTTGTTGTGAGCGCAGCGCATCAGCAATAGTGCGCATGTTCGGTTTTGGGCTGGTCATTTTTACGACCAGACCGAACATGCGCACTAGCCTTCCCCTTAGGAGAGCGAGGGTTGCTTCATGCAGCAGCCCCCGGTCTCCTAATGGGCGCGGAGTATCCCTGGTCTAGCCAATCCTGGCACTGCTAATGCAGCGTCTGAATTGGCTGAGAGTGAGACACCGCGCAGTCTGAGGCTGGCATAAATATTATTGGGTGCCGCGTGTGGGTGGGACAGCACTGCCGCACTTGGTGAAGCGTATGGCCAATCACTGTGGCTTATGTGAAGCCATGCAGACAGTGATTGGCCATTTTGTTCGTGGTGACGTGATGTGACGTCGTCGCAGCAGACCGTCACCGCGCCACACGACATCTTGTGTTAGTGCCTACTGCTCGTGGCCTGTCCGCTCGTGGTGTACTTCGGATCGGATCACACCTCATTCTCAGCCTTGGTTGGTTCAAGAAAGATCCCCTGATCATCGTTGAGATTGAGAATCAGTCAGATTTTCAGATAGATATTGAAATAGTAAGAATCCGTAAATGCTTTTATAAATGCGTCAATGCACGTTTGGCCTATGATATGATGTGTTTCATTAATGTAACAGTTAACCTTAAACCTTTTAGGTTTGTTATTGATCTTCTCAGCGCTTTCCTGGCCCAGAGTGTACAAGCAGCCGCCAAGGCCTGCACCAGGGGGGGCTTGTTAGCAGCCTAGCCTGGGACAACCTTAATCTCACGTTTTGCCTTTATCATCAAATCCATTCCTCTGTTATTAACACAACTGAGCAGCATCCCACCGTGTTCCTCCGGTTTCGGAATTGGTGTATGCGAGGACTTCTGCTAATCTGCAGAGAGCTGCCTCTGCACTGTAGTTTTGCTTGATCAATAGGGGCCGAAGGGGAAGCGAATCTGGGCCGGTGCAAGTTGCTACATGCTGGCACACATTTAAAAGTGGGGGTGGACAGGGAAGTACAAGGCGATGCCGCGACCAGAAGTGATTTGGCTAGTGGATGTCATGGTGCTTGTAGGCTCGGCTATAGTGCCCATCACCCAAACAGAGCTGTGTCAGACAGAAGCCCCTCGTGTCCCGCCTGAGCCTCGGCCTCGCCCGGCGCATGCCATGGCACCGATTGGAAAAAGAGTGCTTTCACTGTTCACACCATTCCAGGCTGTAAATAAATTAACCTGTCACTTTATTATTTGGCAAGATCTTCATTTTTATTCATCAGGGCTTGGGCCAGAACGGGTGCGTTAAGTCAGTAAAGACCATATAAGCCACCCTTAATGAAAAGATAAATGAATGCATAAATAACATTGTGCTCTGCTCTGTTTGCTGAGATCAAGGGTAGATTCTGAAGGTTTTGAGAGATCAGACGTACATCCCCTTCCCTTCCACCACGTAGTCTACTTTTACATTTAGCAGACATTGCACCGAGTATAGAGAACAGCATGGCACCTTAAAAGAACCCAGATTTTTTGGGGGTACTGCTATGTTAAATAGAGAAAATGGCAGTGGACTGGAAGGATTTAAGTTAGAGGCAGCTAATGCACACAGACACATGTGTTAAAAAGGTAAACGCACTCACAGTACATTTGCCTATATAATTATTGAGATACATTCTTAGATTATATTTGCATTATGTTTAGAAGGGGACTTCATTTTTATTCCCAGCACTGATTTCCCAGTTTAATGCTTGAGGATGGTGATTCTCATAAATGTAATGTTTAAGCTGTAAAAATGCTAACCAGCTCGGCGTGTCTAAGGTTGATGCATTCTAACAGAAAACCATTGGGAAGCATATTCATTTCTTCAAAGCAGAATGTTCATCTGACTTAAATTGCATCGTCCGTAATTAACATGTCACACTCCTGTTCGGAGGAACAGGATAGTTCAGTATTAGAAGCAGTTCATCTCAAGTATTTCATATTTGTATGCGTTTTTTCTACTCGCAGATTTTCAGATTAACATCCTAGTTATACTGAATAAGCAGCTACCTATGTTATATGACATCTCTTTATTAATGTAATAACTGCACTTTCACTATTTCTTTATTAACCTTCCTGCTTTCTCAAATTTGCTTGAAAATGCACCATTTGTTCACTCTTTTTTCAAAATTTTCTCGGGGGGAGAACCTCCCCGAACCTACCATAGGTTGTTCGGGCTCGCCAGCTACGCTAGCTCACTACGGTACAGTATGACAATCATGCCGCACCACTTTCAAATGTCACCAGCCGCCACTGCCTTGTCACCAGACACTTCATGGTCTTTAATACAAGCCAAACTCGGTTTTAATTTGCTGTTCACCTCCAAGCCGAAAATCACTGATCAGAATTAAAATAAACATAGAAAAAGTAATGGGAAAAATGCTTACAAATAGCCAAAATCTTTGCCAATTGTTTTGTAGCATTCCCACCCATTTGTTTTTTTTGCCCACTATGCTAGGCTACACAGAGACCCGCATTATGCAAATCAGTACTGACCCTGCTCTTCATGGGAACAGTCCATTCTGAACTGCCAGTCGAGACCTCCTCCAGAAAGGAACACAAGCAACCCCTGTGCGGTTTCAGCCTTATTAAGCCTTGTCATTGAGGTACAACTTGCATCCTGTGGCACAGCGAGCAAGGGACCCAAAATCTGGGTATAGTCTTGACCACTTATGGCTGGTTCCAAACTGGAATGGCATGGTGAGCAAAAAAACTATGGATTTAGGCCCAGATCTCTGTACTGAGGTGAATGTATGACATTGTTCTGCATTCTGTCGATCAATAGTTCTTTTTGCACTTATGGACAGCACAAAAGGTGATGGGAGGCATGCTTTCAAATAGTCGAAATCATTCACAATCACTCTGTTCCTACTGGGGCAGGACCTAGACTTATTTGTTAATGGCTCGTTCCTGTTTAAGGTGACATGGTGGACAAAAAATGATGGACTAGGATGTGATGCTGTATAAATACAAGTGCTGAGATTAATTCAAGCATTCCACCCATCATTTTTTGTTCCTTTTTTCAGAATTAAATGTAAGCATTACAAGCAAAATGGGAAGGCCTGTAGAGACACAGGATTACTGATGAAGCAAGTAGAATCCCATCATTCAATCCCAGCTATCAAATCTGCAATGTTGATCACAAATTCACTTCAGATCGCTGAGGAGTTCTCGACATTCTACAAACTATTTTACACTTCCAAAATGGATAAAGGCTGCCATGCAGAGGAAGAGGACTTTTTCAAACCTCTACGCCTTCCCCAACTAAAGGAAAAAGCGGCATAGGACCTTGAAGTTTATTTTTCAAAGGACAAAATCGCACAAGCCATTGAAATCATAATAACATCTAAAGCTTTAGATGATCGCTTTGTGATTGAATTTTACCGAATTAATGCCTGAATTCCTGTCCCCATGCTATGCAAGTTTTTTTTTAACATCCAAATGTTAGTGTTTTCAGAGAAAAACATCAAATACACAGGAAACAATTCCAAATGTCTGACGGGTAAGCGTGACATCAAATATGATCCCGGGGGGGGAGGAGCCAAGATGGCGACCGGGACGGCAGCGTAGACTCCCGGCTCCGTGAACCTCCGCATCCCGCACGGATATCCTGCACGAGATCCTCAACCTGTGCTACGCGGTTGTGTTTCTGAAGGAGAGTGGCACCCGACTGTGTGACTCCGAGGTTTCTCGCTGCGTTATCGCCGGAGAAACGAGCATTTGAACTTTGCGGCCTGTGCGGCCCTGGAGCCGGGACCTCAAGTGGACGCCGTGGCCGGGTGGCAGTTCAACAACAGCGGCCTGTTGTGACTGGGCGGAGGCGGTCCACCGGAGCGGTGCCAAACTCGGCCTACATTTCGTCGTGGTCGTTTCTACTGTCAAGTGTAGCGGTCCGGGTGCATGCCCGTGGGTGCAATTCTCAGATCCTCCGGTGGCTGCCCCTGCTTTTGATGGTGAGCTGCCCGGCTGCCGCCCGTATCCTGCCCTGATCCTTGCGGGCCGCCCCCGGCTTTTTACGGGGGCGGGTCCGTAGTGGGGACGACTGTTGCCCGTGACCACGCAACGGATAACTTTTCGCCTGCCCCCGGAACCCGGTCACCAGCGACGTGGCCATCGGGACGCTTGTCCCAGGGTCCCGGCCCCGGTGGGGGTCGGGCATACTTGGTGGCCATCTTGTTGCGATGAAGCCTACCATCCTGTCCGCTGGGTCGCAGCGGGATTGTGAGAGTGCGACTTTTGGGAGTGTGGCGGCGCGATCGCAGAGAGCTGTGCTGGGGTACGGCGACCTCCTCGAGGCCCTTGGTGCTCTTCACTCCTCCTTGATTCATGGTGTCGGGGTCTTGGGGAGTAAGCTCGACGGTGTGGCGTCGGCGTTGGGGCAAAGGCGGCCCGCCTGTCCGCACGTACATAGGGCCTGCCCACACTGCGCACAGGGGGACATTTTGGCGGCCACCCCTGAGGTTAGTGCACGGCTGGACACTCAGGCCAGTATGCTACAGTGTGTTCGTCCAGCTGAGGGCCTGATCTGTCCCGGAGGCGTCGGACCTGAGTGGGGTGTGGTAGCCTCGTCCCGTACGTGCCCTCCTGCGACCCAGGGACAACTCCAGCAACTATTGTCTGCTTTGGCTGCTTCTGCCTTCCTGGACCTTGAGTGCAGTGCATATCCTGGGGCAGCACTGGGAAGCCTGTTTCTCCACGCTGCGGACTGTGTTGATGCTCAGAGACTTCCACCCCACCTGTGTGCGTCGCTTCTCGGACGTTTTTGGACAATTCTCTACCTTGGAACGTTGGATATGGTGCTGGGTCGAGGGGTAGGCATGGGCAGAATTCCAAAGAGTGGTCAGGGATAAGGCTGATCCTTCAGGGGTGGTCATCTAGTGGACGGGCGGGCTCAGGGGTTGCGTGCTCTCCTGGCATAGCTAACAGCATAATAGGTGCATAGTGCTCCCCATCTTGCTTTGAGAAGATCGCTTTTGTGCTGTTTATTGTTCACTTTGGGGGAAACTTACCGTGCGGGAGGGAGAAGCCGGGGGTATGTTTTGAAGGCCCTCCTCCAGTTTATTAATACTTTCTCCACCCCCCCGTCTGGTGGGGTTCTTTTCCTACTTCTTTTTCCCTCTTCTCCTATATTTCGGGTCTGGTTCCAGGGCGACAGGCACACTGCTGGGGGGGGGGGCCGTACTCATCTGCAGAGGTGCAGGGTGGGGGGTTGGGGGAGGGGATTCTTTCGTCTTTTATCTCTTTTTCCATGGCCTCCTTTTTCTTCTCTGATTTTTTTGTTTTTTCTTTTTCTGGGATCAGTGTGATACACCTCCTTTCGCTATGACTCGTTGCCGCTCCATGTGTACCACAATTTCCGGGGTGCTCTCCGGGAGTTCTGGCGGGGGACTGCAGGCGCAACTGCTTATGATACTCTTCCTCATCCTGATGTTCTTGTGTTTGCGCCATTGACCTAATAGATTGCTGTAAATCGTTTACTTCTATTACTCTGCGTACCTGTAATTGCTGTTTGAAAATTGTCTGGCACCTGATCCTTCTGCCTTGTTTCATTATAAAACGAAAACCTTTTTCTCCTGGTGCCCTACCTACGCTGTTCACAGTATTAGCATCACGATTCTGCTCCCCGATGTGCTGCCTGTGTTTATACTTGCCTGTTTTTGCTCTGATTGCTTAGCGGCCGGCCCCGGGGGGTTGTAGGCCCATACTTGTTCTCTATTGAACTGTCAATAAAGGTTTTCAAAAAAAAAAAATATATATGATCCCAGGTCATGGCTCCTGGTGCCTGATCCCAAGGTGGCGGCATTATCGTCCTCTCACCGGCTGAACCTCCATGCAGTAAACGGGAAAGATCTTACCATTAGATCCCTGATCCCTCAAGATAATGCAACAGCCCCCTGTAAATGAAACTGCTTCACACCCGAGCCGCCTCAACAATGGGAGTCGGCGATCTTGAGGCTTGGCACCTGACCCCAATATAGCAGCACAAACCTTCATCTTCATGACTGCCATGCAAAGTCTGTATCTGCCCATTGCCTTACCCTTGATACCTCGCCATTCAATTTCCTCCTAAGAGTCACCCTCAGTCTTATGCTCCGGAGAGTCAACGACCAGCCCTAGATCAATAGTACAAATCTCTCTGCTACTCGCACTTTACCCTCAAAGGAAGGCTCTGGAAACTCCAGCCCACCCTTCCTTATAGGGAGCCTGCCCCCCGCCCCACCTAGTCACTATGCCATCTGCCGTGTCAGCCTACTCCAACCCCGCCTCTGTGATCCACTTAAAACCGCACGGCCCGAACTCCTTCTCGATCAGTTTCCCCCCTAACCTCTCACCCAAAGCGAAAAAAAACTTTAAACAAAAACTGATCAGACAACATCCTGAATCACTATTCGCGGACATCTATCACTGCGCCTCCAAAGGACAAGTAAAAATGGAGCTCTCATCTTCCACACTGAAAGACCCGAAATATGGATCTCAATCCTCAGATCGCAACTCAATATCTCCAAAATGATTAACACTTCCCATAGCTGCAAACTGACTTTCTCAGCCCCTAACCGCACTAGGCGAAATGGGAACACTACTGCGACCATTTACTCCAATGGCACAGTCCTGATACAAGCCAACAATGACAATCTAGAATACTTTGATGCCCTCTTCCCATCCCTCCGGACTTCCCCCTCCCATGCACTCCTCCCCTGCTCTCCCATCCTCCTCTCCCTGACAAACCCGACCCACCAACGGAACTCACCCATCATTCCGGTGCACCCTAGTAATAACAGCAGCCTCCCGCCGCGAGACACCACCCCCAAAACTACCAGAAAGAACAAGTCCCCTCTACCCCCCTCTGGCAACCGCCCACCCCCGTCCTCCATCCCTCCCAACCCACTTCGAACGACCTCAACACACAGTATGTGACTATCAACCCCCTCCCCAAACCCACATGCAATTTAACACCGACGCCCCAACACGGCCCCCGCCTCCCCGCATCCTCGGCCCCACTGCAAGACACCACCCCCAACACTACCAGAGAGAACAAGACCCCTCTACCCCCCTCCGGCAACCACCCTCTCCCGACCCCCACCCTCCATCCCTCCCAACCCACTTCAAATGACTTCAACACACAGGCCGTGACTCCCAACCCCCTCCCCAGTCCCTCATGCAATTTAACACCGACATGGCCCCTACCTCCCCACACCCCCGGCCTCTCCTAGATCCCACACAAACAGCTCACTCACAAAAGGGCAACTTAACAACGTTAGGCTCTGCCCCCCAGATTTAACTTACCCGCCCAGAACACCCACACCGACATAGAGACTGTGCAGTGGCTCACCCTACTTGAAAGCCAGATAACAACCATAATCTAGTGTCTTAGTGAAATCCTTACCAACCTCGCCGCACCCCTAAAGCCTCACCGTTTCCCTTCCTTCCCCTCTCTCTCTCAACAGAGGCTTTCCAAGGCTCCCCTCTCGAAAGGGATCTCTACACCCTCTCTAATCAGACACAGAGACCAAAAAGAACTAGAGATGAGACGTCTGCGAGTGAAGCGGCAGCTCTCGCTTCCTCGTACGACATTTCTATTACTGCCACCCTCCAATCCAAAATACAGGTGATCACCGGACTGGGAAGAGAACAGACCCCTCAGAAATCTCCTAGACCCCCGCCCACACGCACTATCATCCCCATGGTCCCCCAAACGAAAAAACCCACAACAGAAACTGCATGGTCATAAACTGCAGATCAGCCACCAAGCATGCCAGCTAGCGGAATCCATCCTCACCCACGACATAGACATAGCATTCATCACCGAGACATGGCTGAATGACTCCTCATTTCCACTCATGGATACTCTTGTCCCCCCTGGCTTTGTAATCACCAACAAAGATAGAAAAGATCAAAGAGGTGGAGGCATAGCAATCGTCCACAAAAACAATATTTCCGTGACGGAAATAGACTCCTTCAACTACACCACCTTTGAGTGCCTAACCACCAACATCAACACTAGCAACAACAAAACACTTATCTGCCACCTTACTTTACACCCCCCAGGCAACACCACCACATCCACTGAACACCTGTCTGACCTGATTGCCCACTGCTTTCTCTGAGACATGAACAACCTTATTCTGGGCAACCTCAATCTACACTGGAATGAAGAAAACAACCTGCTAATCCAGATCCTGAAGGAGCTGCTTCACAGCAACAACCTTACCCAACACTGCTTAGAGGAAACCCACAACAAAGGACCAATTCTAGACACCACCATCACTCAGCACGACACTGTCACGATAGACCACACCCTGCCCATGGACTGGTTCGACCACCACGTAATCCTTTCCCTCCTCACTCAGCCGATCACACTTAAACCCCCACCCAAGACCCTCCAAAATGGACTCAGATTAACATGACTGACCTAGAGGGAAGGGTTAACTCTCTCCTCACTGCCTCCACAGATGATCTATCCACAACAGAACTCACCTCCCACTACAACACAAACATGACATCCATTCTAGATCAAGTAGCCCCCTTGAAACAAAAAAAAAACCAGGAACATCCCATCCAGATCTTGGTTCAACACGGACATTAACAACGAAAGAAGACAACTAAGAGCTACAGAAAGACTATGGAGGAGCAACCCCTCCTCAAGCCTACTCGAACAACTCAAAGCAGCCCGAAGGAAATACAAAAAACACATCAGCAGCGAAAAATCCACCTTCTTCTGCGCTGCCTTGGTAACGCAAAAAGCAGGCTCAACGGACTGTTAAAAATCATCGGGCAACAAACCTCCAAGCCTCCGGAATCCTCCCTACAGGCCTCCAAGGACTTGTGTGAAAACTTTGCCAACTTCTTCGAAGAAAAAATCACCAAGATTGATCTCTCACTGGACATCAACGTCAACCACGTCTGCAAAAGCCTGCCCCCAGTGACAGTAGATAGCACGCTTAAGCACCCCACAAAAACCTGGAAGTCCTGTAACCCTATCCCGGAAACCGAGATCCTCAAACTGATCTCCACCTCCAAACCAGCCTCTCACGTCCTTGACCCGATACCCACCCAACTGACCAAAAAACTGAAACTCTCCATAGCCCCGTTCTGGTGCAAGATCATAAACAGCTCCCTGAGAACTGGCATCATACCTGAATGCCTCAAAGTTGGCCAAGTCACGCCACTACTGAAAAAAACCAGGTCTTGACTCCAAGGAACTGAATAACTTCAGACCCGTCTTCAATCTCCCCCTCCTATCCAAAATCCTTGAAAAATGCGTCCTCTAACAACTGACTCAGCACATGGATAGCATCAACCTTCTTGACCCCCACCAATCGGGTTTCAGAAAAGGCTATAGCACCAAGACCGCGATCCTTAACATCACTGACGACATCCACAAATCCATCGATACTGACCAATGTTGCCCACTCATTCTCCTAGACCTATCGGCAGCCTTTGACACAGTTGATCACCAACTTCTCATCAAGGCTTTGCAAGAAAGGGTAGGTGCTGATGAGGTGGTCCTACCCTGGTTCTCCTCCTTCTTACACAGCCGCTCACAAAGGATAAAAAAAAAAAACTTTACCTCCGACCTACACCCCGTCAACAGGGGCGTCCCTCAAGGTTCAGTGCTCTCACCTCAACTGTTCAACATATCCATGGAACCCCTCACTACCCTACTCAAAAATGCTAACATCCCTTTCAACCTCTATGCAGATGACACCCAGATCTATCTAGAAACCTCCTCCACAGATGACATTCACAGACTAAATGTCACTCTAAAAGAAATCCAACATTGGCTGTCGCTTAACCACTTAAAACTCAACCAAGATAAAACCGAAATCCTCCTCATCGCCAACAAAGAAGAGAACCCTCATATTTCAGAATGGCTAAAAGCTTTGGATGCTCTTAACGGCAATCACACTCTGACCCACTCCGTTAAATCATTAGGAATCACCATAGACTCAAAACTCGACATGGCCAAACACATCAAGAACTCTGCAAAGAGTGCCTTCGTCAACCTGAAGCTACTTAACAAAATAAAACCATTCATCCCAACCAACGACCTCAAACAAGCCACTCAATCACTGGTGCTCTCCAGACTCGACTATGGGAATGCCACCCTCATTGGTACAACAACATCTCACCTAGCTCCCCTCAAAACTACTCTCAATGCAGCAGTTAGAATGGTCACTGGAATCAGGAAATACAACCACATTTCATCTGCACTCAGAGAACTAAAATGGGTCCCAGTCGAATTGCGTGCCAGTTTCAGAACTGCCTGCCTCACACACAAAGCCCTGTACACAGAAAAATCTGAGTATTTGGCTGCTAAACTCAAGAGGGCTGGTCAGACAAGGAACCTCAGGAGCTCCAGCACCATACTACTCATCCCTATAAAAACACGCAAACAAAAAACTGCCGCATGGTCTTTCGCCGGAAAAGCGCACAAAATCTGGAACGCCATCCCAGTCGGTATCAGGACTATCTCGTCCTTTACAAAATTAAAAAGACACCTAAAAGTCCTTTACTCAACCGCCACCTCCCGAATGGATAGCCGCCATCTAAACACAAATCCCTGCTCGACGTCTCTCCCAGACATTGTAGCTCTAAGACTTATCTTCTCCCTGCTATTTGACCCCTAACTGCTCCTCCCCACCCCCAAGTGGTTCAACCCCAAGACAACGTGCACTCTGAGGTTATCTCAGGACTCACGGATTACCTCAATGCTGCTCAGCACACTTGGACTTCCAAACCTATATGTAGAATACTGCTTTATTGTATCAACCCCAAGACAACGTGCACTCTATGAGGTAATCTCAGGACTCACTAACTACCTCAAAGCTGCTCAGCACACTTGGACTTCCAAACCTATATGTAGAATACTGCTTTATTGTATGAATCTTGCTCAAAACTGTTGTGAAGCGCTCTGATACCCTCGGGTCAGGCTAGCGCTATATAAAACGCCTTAATAAAAATAAAAAATAAATATGACACATCGGGATTAAACATCCAGCTCATGATGCTCCCACTACCTGCCACAGGTCTTATCATGCTTCTGCAGGCATCTGCAAGCTTCAAAATAGGTCTCTGCTCAGCGAGCACAATAGTCCACCCCCTTCTCTACTCTCCCATTGAGGGGGAACCAGAGATTTCCAGTGAGTGCAGTTTCTCGTTTGGCCACCAACGTGGTGGCTCCAAAGAAGGACTGCTTCATCCTCTGTCCCCCAACCTCCTCCAGAAGCTCCAGTAGTGCAACCCCAGGGGTAAGGATGGTTGGATGCTCCAGGAACAGAGAGAGTTCCCCTTCAATCTCTGACCAGCCAAAGCCGGCCAAGCCCTGACCATGTGAAAGAAATCAGCTTCTTGTAGAGAGCATAGCACACAGCAGGCCCGAGGGGATCTGCCTGCCCGGAGTGGTTGCTGTGGGGTCAGGTATGTAAGATGTAAATAATTGAGCTAGATCTTGCGCAGGCGAGCAGGGATGGCAAGCTCCCAGGGGGCCTGATGGGCCTCACGCCATTCATCATCATCGAGGTCTCCCACCCACGCCTCAAGCCTCCTTCGCAGGTCATTAAATCAGTCTGGAGCATTAATAATGAGGGAGCAGTATGTTAGGGAGATAGTGCCTTCACCCAATTTCCCCAGAAGGAGCTTGGCTTCAAGAGGGTTGCATTCTGGGATGTGCGTACTAGTGGGTAGGTGTTCCGACAAGGCATGTCTTAGCTTTAGGTAGCAATAGAACTGGGTACGAGGAAGCCAGTATTTTTCCTGCAGTTCCTGAAATGACAAAAACAACAGTTGATGGACAGAATGCAGAACAATGTCATACATTCACCCCAGTACAGATATCTGGGCCTAAATCCATCGTTTTTTTTTGGCTTTTTTAAAATCTTTTTTTATTTTGTCAAAGATAACTACAATAAAGCAGAGGTTCTCCGTCCGTTGGTTATACAGAACAATCAGCAGCAGTACATAATTCCAACATTTTGCTGCGAGAAAGCACATTACATCATATTCACACCCCATAACACCTCTTGACCATCCTCCACCCTCCTTAGCAGTCCTCATCAAGGCTCTCATCCGTTTGTTCTTGTAGAGGCTCGCAAATGTTGCCCCTATATTTGTTCCAACCTCCCCATAGCTTGTTCCATTTTTTAGGGCAGCCCCGATTGGCAAACACAGTCCTCTCTGCTATCATGGCCGTGTCCATATCGGTGCACCATGCGCTAAGCGACGACACCTCCTCCGCTCCCCATTTCCGTGCTATGTTGCGCTTAGCCATCATAACCCCAAGTGTCGCCCAGTCTTGCGCCAAACTGTGTTAAGTCGTTTGGTTCCCAAACATTTAGCAAACAACCCCTTGGCTCTGGCAAGAGGGACACCCCCGCTACCTGCGAAATCGTCCTCATCACTTTCACCCAATAGGTCATAATCTTCGGGCATTGCCATATGGTTTGATAAAAGGCGCCCTCCTCCCCACATCGCCTAAGGCAGTATGGGTGCGAGGCTCTACCCATCCGAAACATTATGCATCTCGTATAGTAGGTTCGATGCAAGATTTTGAGCTGCACCAATTTGAGTCTCGAGGGTATACCCACTTCCCTCGGGGAGGACAGCGCCTCCTGCCACGCTCTGTCATCTAGATCACCCACATCGCGGATCCATCGGGCCCTGAGAGACATCGTGGGATCCGGTAGGTTGTTAACTAACTTGCGGTAAGTAAACGACGTAGCACGCTTATGCATATAGTCTGTCAACAACCTATCCTCCATAGGGGAAGCCTCCGGGACCGCAGTACCGGGCGGCAGGGCCGACGTCAGTGCGTGCTTTATCTGCGTGTATCGGTAGAATTCAGTGGATGCCAATTCGTACTGTTGCTGGAGGCGTTCAAAGGTGACCACCTCCCCCTTATGCCACATGTCTCCCACTGTAGAAATGCCAATGGCATCCCACTGGTCGAAGCCCTTACTATTCCTAAGCCGTCCCAGTTTCCCCGTGTCCCACAGAGGAGTGAGTTGGGTAATGACCCCATGCCAGCCCAGTTTTGTCTGCGCTTCGTGCCATATGGCAACTGTGTGTTTCGTGGGCCCTATTAGTGTACGGGTGTGCTTCTTATTATAGAGGGGGGACCGCAAACTTCTTGTTCCTAGGAGGGATCTGTCAACCTTAAATGCAGGATCCGTGTGTGGTACGTGTACCCACTGATTAATCACCTTCAGTTGCGCGCGCCCAGTAGTATAGTTGTATATTTGGGAGCGCTATCCCCCCATCATACCACCCCCGTACTAGCTTAGCCTGCGCTATGCGTGCTGGTTTGTTTCCCCACATTAAGTTGGAGACCTGGGCCGCAATTGCTTTGAAGTAACTGGGATGGACCGGGAACGGGGCGTTTTCCAGCACATACAGGAATCGAGGAAGGGCCATCATTTTAAAAAGCGCTGCTCTCCCCAGTAGAGTCAGCGGCAACAACCCCCAGTGTGCCGCGTCCCGTTTTAGGTGCTCCAGTGGGGGCAGCAGATTTCTTTTAAAGAAGTCATCAGCGTCAGCCGTGACATAGATACCCAGATATTTAAACGCGGCGTCCGTAACCTTAAGCGGGCAGCCCGGAGGCAGCTGTGGCGGGGGACCATGCAAGACATATAAGATGGATTTGGACCAGTTAATGGTGTACCCAGACACCCGCCCAAAGAGCTCGCATACATTGAGGAGAACCATTATGGAACGCCTGGGGGAGGCCATATATAATAAGATGTCGTCCGCATACAAAGAAATGCGGTCCTCCCACCCGTCTGACCATCTGAGACCTCTGATCGTTGGCTCCCACCTAATCCATGCCGCCAATGGCTCCAATACCAGGGCGAAGAGTAGCAGGGACAGGGGGCAGCCCTGTCGCGTGCCCCTCGTTAAAGGAAAGTCAGTAGAAATGTGCCCATTAGCTGTAACATGCGCCACTGGCTTGGTGTATAGAAGGCGGACCCACGCACAGAATAGAGGGCCAAAGCCCATGTGGCGAAGAACTGCAAACAAAAAGGGCCACTCGACCATGTCGAACGCCATTCTGGCATCCAGGGAGAGCACAACCACCGGTTCCTGCAGATATGGAATACGTGCATTACTCCGTGCAGGCGCCGCAAGTTCAATGCAGTACTCCTACCTGGCATGAATCCGGACTGATCCGGGTGAACCAGGGTCGCCAGGTGCGGCGTTAGCCTCAATGGCAATAGTTTTGCCAACATTTTTGCCTCTGCGTTAATTAACGATATCGGACGATAGGAGGTGCAATCGTCGGCAGGCTTGCCTGGTTTAGGTATTGCCACTATCGTGGCAGTTCGCTGGTCCAGTGGTAGCTCGGCCTTCGCAAAACAGTCGGTGTACATCTGTAGCAAATGCGGGGTTACGGTCCCCGCTACCTTTTTATAAAGCTCAACTGGAATGCCATTTGGTCCCGTTGCTTTGCCGGATTGCAATGACCCAATTGCCAGTTGTATCTCCTCTACCGTGAGGTCCTTCTCCAACGAAGGGGCAGCCTCCGGAGTAAGCCTAGGCATGGGTATATCCTGTATATATGACAGTGCCACCTCTGGTGTGATCGTGGACGACGATTCATACACCTGCTGAAAATGGTGCGCCAGGGTGTTCACTATTATGCGTGGATCCGTTGTGAGTTGCCCCTCCCTCGTCCGGATTCTCGCTATCCACTTACTACCCCGCTCCCTGCCATCCAGCCACGCCAGAAGTTTCCCGGCTTTATCTCCGGTTTCGTATATCTTGTGTTGCGTGGCCGTTAGACGCGATCGGGTTACACCTTCAAGGTATCCCCTATATTGTTGCTGCTTAAGGTGCGTTGGGCCTCCGCGTCATGCAGCTCCAACTCCATATCATGCAGTTCCCGCTGCTTTTCACGGGTGTGCCCAGCGATCGAAACTATGGCCTGTCCCCTAAGGACAGTCTTATATGCCTCCCACAGAATTGTCGGGGATTCTACCGTCTGCACATTCTCCTGAAAATAGTGTTTCGTTGCCTTAGACACAGCTTTCTTGATCTCCGGGACCTGCAAATAGCCGGGATAGATGGGATAGGTACGGCGCCTAGCCGTATGGTGGTATGTGTATGTCATCTGCACCAAGGAGTGATCGGATATCCCCCAGGGTCTTATCTCGATACTAGCAACGTGTTTTAAGCAGGCCATTGGAGCCAAGAAGTAGTCTATTCTGGATAAACTGCGGTGCACCCCAGAGTGGAAGGTGTACTGCCGTGTCGCGGGGTGGTGCCATCTCCACACATCGGAAAGCCCCAGTGCCTCCAGAAAGCTCCCAAGGCGGGACGCACCCGGCCCAGGAGCTCTCGTTGGATGGCGGTCCATGGTGTCATCTACAGTGGCATTAAGGTCCCCCCCAATCAAAAGGTCCCCCGCCGGGAGACTCAGCAGGAAGTCACTAAGAGCTGGGAGGGTCACTGTGTGTAAAGCTGGGGGAATGTATACTGACACTATATTTATAGATCGGCCCTCCCATTGACCTATTAGGGCCGCAAAACATCGGTCATCCGTTTTAGTACGGTGCACTATCAGTGGTGATTGTTTTTTAACTAGGATACCCACGCCTCTAGAGCCTGAGGAGAATTCAGAATGCGCCACCATAGTAAACCCCCATCTGTCCATTGCCTTACAGGCGACGCCAGTAAAGTGCGTTTCCTGGAGCAGGGCCACCGCTGGGGAGCATCGTTTAAAGCATTGCAAAACCAGTCCCCTCTTTATTTTATCGCCAACACCATGTACATTCCAGGTAATCAAGGACAAGGGTTTCACCGGTGTCACAGGGTGCGCGTCAGGTGTAGGGGTAGTCTGAGTGTGTGCTGCCATACCTGATGTTGGGGGTATGTGGGTTCACGGAGATATCCCTATACTGCAGCTGCCCGATGTCGTGGAAAGGTACCCTCCGCCTTAGAACTTCCTTAAATTCAGTCAAAAAACATAACCAACAGAGCATATTCACCCCTCGCTCCCCCACCTCTACCCCCCTCCTAAACACAAAATACCAACGTCCCCTGTACCTCCCTTCCCCCCTCCTCCCTAACCCAGAATCATTCATTAGCAACAAACGAGTTATAAGCGTACGAGCTGCAGAGTCCAGTGTTAGGTACATTCTCACATATTCCCAAAATCCACCCGGCCTTACGGGCCTCTTATTTCTCACCCCCAGGAGAGGCCAGATAGAAATCTCAGTTCCCTGTATCTGTGCTCGCACAAGGTTATCAGCTACAATAGTCAGCAAAATAAGGTAGAAACCAATCATGAATAAAACCAGAAAACTTCCCTTCATACCCACCCCCCTCCCTGCCTCCCTGCCAGACGGATCCCCAACTATCCGCCACCCCAACATAGCAGAGTGCTTCAACCCCTTCAACAGTACTTGCGTGTGGGGGAAAAGAGAAGTCCGTGGGATACCGCAGTTCATCCCCTCCTCAGAGACAGTCTAGTAGTCGTAGCATGCCACAGCCCACTGATCAGGCCCAGCACGTTGGGTCCAAGCCCAGCCCCCCCGAACGGGAGGGTGAGTACATCCTCTATAGTGCGGTCAGGAACTCAATGCCCCTCATACTTATGGCCGGGTCTTGTCAGCCATGCCCCGACAATGCTACTCCCAATCTGTGTACGCCGCTGTCCCTCAACCCTCCTCTTCAGTCCGGTGCGCACCGGCCTCCTCACCGGTCTCCACCCGTCCCGGGCTACGGTCCACAGAGCCCTCGGCGTCTCCAGAGCGTCTCTGCCGCCTCTCTTTCCGCCGGGACCCTTCCGCTCGTCGCCATCCCTCGAGCCAGTCGTGGGTCTCCTCTGGGGAGTCGAAAAACCAGGTTTTACCATCCGCCACCACTCGCAGTTTTGCTGGAAACAGCATGGAGTATGATATTTCCCTGCGCCTCAGTTCTTTCTTTACTTCAAGGAAACTCCGGCGTCGTTTTGACACCGCCGCCGTATAGTCCGGAAAGAAAGATACCACCGCGTTCTGAACTCGTAGTGGAGGGGCCACCCTCGCCGTTTGGAGTATAACGTCTCTGTCGCGATAGTTGAAAATGCGGGCCAGGATCGGCCTGGGGGGAGCTCCGGGTTTGGGTCTGCCCCCTGGCACCCTATGCGCCCTCTCCACAGAGAAGAAATGTGAGAGTCCTCTTGGCTGTAGTTGGCTTTTATAAGGTCTTCAACATAGAGGTCCATAGCCAGATGACCTTCGCTTTCAGGAACGCCCCTAATTCGTATATTGTTACGTCTCGCGCGCCCTTCCTGGTCGTCCAACTTCTCTGCCATACTCCGATTTTCCGCCTCCAGATGGGTGACCCTATTGAGTAGAGTGGCGGTGTCTTGCGACAGAGATTTCGTCAGCTGTTCCACCTCTGTGACTCTGGCGGTCATTTTTTGGAAGTCCGCTCTCAGGAAGGAGACATCAGTTGAGATAGTGCCCACCGTCGATTGTACATTAGTAAGGGCCGCCATAATATCATCCAGCGTCACTTTCGTCGCCCCTGACTTCTCGGGGTCTGCATGAGGGCTGTCCCCGTGAGCAGGCCCCGCTGGAGCACTTTTATTATATGCGTATTTGTCCAGTTTGGCCTGCGAGTGCGTGCGTGGGCCCCTGCCCCCCATCCCCGCCACAGCGACGCCGCTCCGACTGGTAGTCGCCGCCACCTTCTGCAGGAGCGCCCTCCTCGCGCGGCCTGTCGGTTTTCCCGCCGTGCTGTCTTCCCTGTGCGGGTGGGGATCTATGTCCGTCCAGCCGGGTCAGTAGAAAAAAGACTTCATGGCATCAGGGGCACCACACCACCCAGACGTGTTTGGTCCCTCGACCGCCACCTGGCACGCCAGCCGTAGACTCCGCCGTCGAAGGAAGCGGCACCGTGAATCCCGCCGCACCCCCTTGTAGGTTGGGCTGTAGGGTCAGAGCGCTCGCCTGTCACTCCTTGTAAGCCGGGGGCTCCTCAGCCCAGCTATGCAGCCCCCGGTGCCTCCAACTGCTCCAGCCACGTACAGCGGTGCTGTAGACCCAATGTGTGCCGATCCAGTGTCAGTAGCCCCAGCAGGCCACAAACCATTCAGCGCCGTGGAGGAGGCCCCTCGGACCGTCACCCGCTCCAGCAGCCCCCGGAGCAAGCGAAATGGAGCTCTCCCGTCCCTCTCCGCTCAACTGCACTTGGCAGTGCAGGCTGCGTTGCAATGCGTGTCTCGCCGTCACCCTCAGCCCCCAGGCGTGTCCGGGTGCCCGGTCCCGCCAGTACTTTGATCAGGAGGGGGGGGGGCACGGGCTCACCCACCGCGCTCCGATGCGGGCCGCGATCTCACCACAGCAGTCACTGGCAATGCGGCCGCACACCGCACCTTCCGCCGCTCCCGGAGACACCGGCACTTCCGGCCGCTTGCTGTCCACGCCACTTCCCGGCTTTCAACGGGCCGCCAGGCCGCACCTCGCCTTGCGTCTCCCTCAGTGCAGAGCGTGCCCCCGCCAGGCACAGAGCAACTCAATGGGTTCTCCCGGCGCAGCGCTTTAAAGTGGAGTATCTGAGGCACGATAATTGACTGGATTACTGTACGGATGTGTCAGGGATCCTGCGTTTCTCCCCGGAGCTTCTCTAACTTGCGGCCATTGAGCTCGGCTGCTGGCCACGCCCCCCCCAATCCATCGTTTTTTTTGCTCACCATGCCATACCAGTTTGAACCCAGCCATATGCAATTCAGTCTTGACCCTGTGCCTCATGGGAACAGTCCAGCCCGAACTGCCAAGCCAGGTTCTCCCTGGACTGGAACCAAGCATCCTAGGACCGGTTTTGGGGTTTCACCCCTCTTCAGCCAAGATAGCTTGATTCCAGTGGCATGGAGAGCACGGGACTCCCGTCTAAGCATACCCGTCCCACTCGGGGTGACAAATGCAAATACAACAGTTGATGGATAGAATGCATAACAATGTCATACATTCACCCCAGTACAGAGATCTGGGTTTAAATCCATCGTTTTTTTGTTCACCATGCCATACCAATTTGAACCCAGCCATATGCAAATCAGTCTTGACCCTGTGCCTCATATCAACAGTCCAGCCCGAACTGCCAAGCCAGGTCCTCCCTGGACTGGAACCAAGCATCCTAGGACCGGTTTCGGGGTTTCACCCCTCTTCAGCCAGGATAGCTTGATTCCAGTGGCATAGAGAGCACGGGACTCACGTCTGAGCATACCCGTCCCACTCGGGGTGACAAATGCAAAAACAGTTGATGGACAGAATGCAGAACAATGTCATACATTCACCCCAGTACAGAGATCTGGGCCTGGCAGTTCGGTCTGAATTGTTCCAATGAGGCACACGATCAAGACTGATTTGCATATGGCTGAGTCCAAACTGGGGTGGCGTAGTGGGCAAAAGAACGATGGATTTTACCCAGATCTTTTGACTGGGGGAGAATGTTTGCATTGTCAGCATTCCGTCCATCATTTGTTTGCTGTAACACTTTTCGCCCTAAGTGGGATGGGTATGCCATTTGTTTGCTGTAACACTTTTCTCCCTAAGTGGGATGGGTATGCCCAGACGTGGGTCCCTTGCTTACTGCGCCACTGGATTCAAGCTAGCCGGGCTGAAGAAGGGTGACATACCCTGAAACCGGTCCCAGGATGCTTGTTTCCAGTCCAGGGAGGACCTGGCCTGGCAGTTCGGTCTGAACTGTTCCCATGAGGCACAGGGTCAAGACTGATTTGCATATGGCAGGGTCCAAACTGGGGTGGCGTAGTGGGCAAAAGAACAACGGATTTAACCCAAATCTTTTGACTGGTGGAGAATGTTTGCATTGTCAGCATACCGTCCATCATTTGTTTGCTGTAACACGTTCCTGAAATGACATCAGATCATCCCCTCGCCAGAAATAGCTCAGATGGGTAATTCCCATTTGTCCCATTGTGTGAAGCCATGTAGGCCAGCTGTTTGGTTAAGCCACGTCCCTTGCCACAACAGGGTCATTCCTGTGAATTTACAATCCCATTCGACAAAGCAGTGTGATGCACTCAGGCAGATTAGGATCACTTGGTTGCAGTCAGGGAGGGACCTAGGGAGTGGGCTTCCATAAAGCAGGACTGTGACTCGGTTAAGGCCTAGGAGGTGTAATTCTATCTGATAGGCCGTGCCATCCCAACCTCTGCTAAACCAATCGTTGATGGTCACAATTTCGTCAGCTAGGTAGTAGCCGTAGAGATCCGGAAATCCCATCCCTTCATCGTAGGGAGATTGTCTAGTATTAACGAAGGCCACTCAGTGATGACCTCACCGCCTGGAAATCTGCTTTGGGAAATTCATGAGGACGTACATAAAATGCAGGAGACTCATCATTTTGAACAATGCTACTCGCCCCAGGGGATTCAAGGGAAGCCTACACCACCTCTGCAAGTCTCTGGTCAGCCCCATCATAAGGGTCCGCAGCTTAAGACTCCATGTTAGCTCTGGGAGAATGGAAACATGGATGCCGAGATACTTAAAGGAAAGACAGTGCAGTGGTATCCAAGGGTACCAGGAGTTCCTCTCGTGTCCCCCCTCACGGGCACCAGTAGAGACTTGGATTTGTTTGCCCGAAGCCCGGAGACCTCCTTGTATAGGCTGAGAATCTCCAAACATCTCAGCCCTGATGTTAGCGGGTCCTCCAGGAACAGCAAGAGCTCATCTGCTTATAAGGCTATACGCTCCTCTAGACCTCCTCCACAGGACCACCACAGTTGAGCGTCCCATCTGATTAGATGTGCCAGTGGTTCAAATGCCAGCACGAATAAGAGGGTAGAAAGGGGCAACCCTGATGGGTACCTCTGCAGATCGGAAAGGGGGACAAATGAATACTGTTAACCTAAACCAGCATGGATGGTCTAGTATAAAGGAGGCTGATCAGTTTACAGGAGAAGGGCTCAAAGTCTGTCCTCTGCAACACCGCCTCAATAAAGGTTCTCAAAATCAATTAACAGCAAGGCCCATGGGGCCAGGGACAGAGCCTGTTGGACCCTACGGATACAGTGGCGAGGACTCCTATTTGCCATGAATCCACATTGGTCGTGGTGGATCAGGTGTGGAAGGGCCTGACTCTGGCAGGCAGCCAAGATTTTAGGGAACACCTTGATGTCCGAGTTGATGAGATAAATAGGCCTATACGAGGAGCACCAGTCAGAATGGTGCCCCACCTTGGGTATCACAACAATGGTGGCTGTGTCCAAGTCATGGGGGTATTATCCTCGGTCTGCCATCTCTGTATACAGTGCCAGGAGGGTCGGTAGCACTTAAGGAATTGGATCAGGAACCTATCAAGGCTGGGCATCTTGCCCAAGGCCAGTTCCAACAGGGCCCGTCAATGTCCTCAGCAGTGGGTTGGCTGATCGAGGTCATGGGCCAAGGACAATGCCATTGTGGCCAGTAGGATCTCCATCAATATCGGGGATTCAAGGTACTGAATTGAGGTGGATGTAGCTGTATAGAGTGTGTGGTAACAGTCTGAAAGACCTGCGCCACCTCTGTGTTACACTTGCGACGGCAGCCTGCAGTGTCTCGAATGGAGGGTACGATTCTGGAAGCCATCTCCCTGGTTGTCAGCCAGTAGAGGAGTTTGCCGGATTTATCTCCATGCCTGTACACATGCTGAATCGATGTTCTCCAACACTGTCTCACCTCCTCCAAGGATATTTGTTTCAGTCGGGATCTTGCCAACATCTGCTGACGGGCTAACACAGCCGATGGTCAGTGGCATGTCAGCTGCTCCAAAAGAAGGTCTGAGCCTCTAGGTTAGTCACCTGCGCCAGTTTCTGAGCTTCCTTATATCGGATGTAGCCCTTGATCAAGCCCCGAAAGGTGGTTTGCTAGGCACCCAAAGGGTCTCAGCGGGAAATTAGTGCGAAGAAGGCCTTGACCTTCTCCTCAACATAGTCTGCACATTCCTGATCTACCAGGTGGCAGGCATTAGACACCACAAGGGTCGCAGGTGCCCCTGCAGAGGACGCATCCCAAGGAGTAGGGGGGCATGATCTGAAATGCCAGGAGGGAGGATTTGGACATGCATCAAGTGAAGGATATCAGAACCCAGGAATGAAATCTGATCAAAATGCGATAGCTTTTTGTGCACTGTAGATACATGGGTTTACACGTGCATGGAGGGGGGAGTTCGCCCAAAGACAGAGCTAGGTGGAACAGGCGCAACGGCCCAGCCAGGGGGGATCAGAGGTGTCCAGGCCAGGATCGGGGACATCAACTAATAACTAAAATGGCCTAACTATGTCATATGATCAGTGGCCACCTATGTCTTGTAAAATCGCTGCAGCATATTGCACGTGTATCGTTGTTCAAACTATTAGAAATTACTATATACTGATACTTATAGTATACAATGTTTCGCAGTCTATGATAACTTGGAATATAGATGGGATTCTTTACTATTCAGTTGATCCTACTTTTATCTCTTTTTGAGCTGTGGAAGTAGAAATACCTACAGTGGCTCCAACCTGTGAACAGACTCCCTTTCACACCAAAGAGATTATGGAAGGCAGAAATAGACACACCAGTAAAATATGAGCTGAAACTGGACTTTCAATACATGGGCTAGTCACAGGGCTGGGGGTCGTGATCACTGGTAAAAAGAACACACACAGTTCCCAGAAATAACCTACTGACCTTAGCACTCAGTTGAGCATCTATGGCCTCGAGGGAAGTCAGGGATTAGCTCACACATTAATAGAAGACACTCACAGCATAAACAAGATGGTGTGACTTTTATCAAGAGCCGATGTGCTCGTCTTGAGCACCGGATTGTGGCCAGGAGGCAACCATTGTATCCAATGTATGTAAGCTATGCGCAATCAGATATGCTTTGATTCTTGATGAATGTGTCTGTGCATGTGATACTTCAGGGGGCCTCCCGGCCGTGAATAAAGATGATCCTAAGAAACCAACACGGAAGACTGGCATGGTTTTTAATGGGCAGAGGGAAATAAAGTACCACATTTGACATTGGCACCCTAGATGGGACACTTCTTGCGGTCAGCCTGCCGGACCTAGAGGGTCAAGCGCACCATCTCCCCTTCGCTGAGTAAAGAGCGCTCAAACAGGTCAGCAGATACCCGTGTTGTACAAAATCTTCCTCTGAGAGGGAGTAGTGTGTCTTCATGGTTCGGGTTGACAGGTGAGTCCAAGAGGTGTATGAAAAAATGTATGTCTTTTTAAAAAGAAATGTAAGTATTTCCCTCTTGAGGTTCTTGGAAAGTGCAAAAGGCACATTTTGAATGTTGTAGGGTGGACTACTAATTAGTTAGATGTGACTAAGAATGTCAAAGTGTCTGCATTAAGAAAAAAGTTTAATAGTGGTATATCCGTCGTGGGTCTTGGTGACCAAACAGGAATAAAGTGTCGCTAAAATAATAGGAAAGTGACAGTAGTATGATAAAGTAGTAGTGGTGTATCCGTCCTGGGTCTTGGTGAGCAAACAGGAACGATGTGTCACTAAAATAACAAGAAAGTGACAGTGATATGATAAAAACTAATGTTGTTTTTTGATGACTGTATTGTCTATGTTTTTCATTCACTGATATTCAGTATATGTTAAAAAATGTTGTGAATATTAAAGTTCATTAAGATGTCTAGAATGTCTAATGTTTTTTTGTGACACTCATTTACAACATGTTATCAAAGTGTTTCAGGGTGATCAAAATAGGATAAAGGAAATATTGTAAAGAATGGTATATGGTTACAAAACATAGTCCGTGTCCTTGGCCAGAAGAGGGATCATTTGACCCATGTCAATTGGGACATTTAAAAACATATATTTATGGGGCATATAAAGGCAAGAAATTGAAATAAAAATAGTAACCTTAAACATGTGGAAAGCATTTGAACCAGACAAGTTAAAGGAACCCTCTGAATGCAGTTGACCTACCCCACCTACTGTACCCCCTCCTCCTCCGTAAAAGGAAGATAACGTGGGTCCATATCAAAAAGCCAAATGGCTACTTAAACAGGCACTGGGAATTACCAGCTACCACATAGTCATCTCCTGACTGATGAGCAGCACACTTGACCACCACCACTTCTTTTGGCAATTGTATTGCTTCCAACAGTTCTTTCACAAATTTTCCACTTTTAATAGGGGATCCTGAAGAAGTCATGAAATCCCTCAGTATCCAGAGCTGGCCAAAGTAATGCACAACCCCGTAACCATCAGTGTAAATGGTAACTTTCCAGTTCCTCCCAATTTGGCATGCTTTAATTAAAGCTGTCAATTCGGCTACTTGTGCAGACTTGACTCCTGGTAAATAGGATGCTTTGACTACTCCAGCCAATGTGCATACAGCATAAACTGCACTTAATCCTCCTTCCTCATGTCTCCTACACGAGCCATCTACAAATAGCTCATGTTCTGATTCTTTCAAGGGTTCCTCCTGAATGTCTGGACGGGGCTTAGTACATAACTCAGTGACATCCAGACAGTCATGCTCAACTTTATCTCTCACTTCTTCCCCACGTACATCTGGCAATAAAGTAGCAGGGTTCAAAACCGTACACCTGACCACTGTCACATTTTCTGCTCCTAAAATGATTCTTTTATACTTAGTCATCCGACTAGGGGTAAGGTACTGTGTTCGAGTTCTAGTTAAAAGAATCTCCACTGAATGCGGAACATACACTTTCACAGGATGTCCCATCACTATTGACTCACTTTGTTCCAGACTCATACAAGTAGCAGCTACTGCCTTTAAACAACCATGTAATGCTAAAGCTACAGGGTTCAAAGTAGCAGAGAAATATGCCACTGGACGTCACATCAAACCATGTCTTTGGGTTAACACTGAAAGTGCACAACTTTCTCTTTCACAACAGAATAATGCAAATTCTTTTGTATAATCTAGCATACCTAGGGCAGCGGCTTCACACAAACAATTTCGTAATTTCACAAAGGCTTCCATACTTTCATCATCCCAAACTATTGGGTCCTTTGTTCTCTCCCGTGTCATCTGGATCAATGGTTTCGCTAACAAAGAGAAACCTACAATCCACTGTCTACAGTATCCCACTACACCATGGAACATTCTGATCTCTCTATGAGTTTGTGGTAACTGCATTTGTTTTATTATCTTTATTCTTTCAGGGGTCACTTTTCTCAGTCATCTTTCTATTTGGTGTCCTAAATATTTGACTCCAGTTCGACAAAATTGTAATTTTTCTGGAGATACCTTATGTTCGCCATCAGGCAAATGATTAAATAATGCAATCAGTAACACAATCTCGTGACTTTGAGGCTATGAGCAGGTCTTCAATATACTGAACTGGAACTGAATTTTTAGGCATAACTAGTGTTTCTAGACACTTTTTAAATATTTGATTGAAAATTGAAGGGCTCTATGTATACCCTTGAGGAACTCGATTCCATACTAAAATATGGTCCTCAAACTTAAATGAAAAGAGATACTGACTGTCTGGGTGTAAAGGAATGGAGAAAAATGCTTGGCATAAATCAATTACAGTAAACCATCCTGCAGTCCATGGTATTTGATACAGAATCACTGCTGGATTTGACACTACAGGGCAACAAGGAACAATAATCTTATGAATCTTTCTCAAATCTTGCACTATCTGGTATTTTCCGCTAGGCTTCCTAATGCCAATTATAGGTGAATTACAAGGACTGCTCATTATTTCTTTTGAAAGGCCTTGTTTAATCATTCCATCGATTTCTGATGCAACACCTTTAACTTCAGGGCTCATTTTGTATTGTCTGGTATTTGGATAGACTGCACCTTCCTTCACAGTCACTTTCACTGGATCTACATTTGCCATCAACCCCACTTCCTTTCCAGTGAAATCCCACACTTCTGGATTCACAGTCGTTTTTAATTCATCTGGTAAATCATCTTTTGTCATAAATGAATACATCTCGTCTACCTCTGTGCCTTGTTTTGCCAACACTATTTTGTAAACGCCGTCTTCATCAGGGGTCTGAGTCGCAACACCATCCGGTGTGCAATAAATTGTGCAATTCATCTTGCACAGTAAGTCTCTTCCTAGCAAGTTTACTGGACTAGAGTCGCACACCACAAATTTGTGCATTTCTCTGAAATTGATAATGCACACCTCCATGGGTTCTGTAATTGGGGTTCTAATATATTTGTTTGAAACGCCTACTACTTGGATGGCTTCTCCCGAGAGGGGTAGTTTTGGGATGTCTGCTGTTCTCACAGTAGAACGGGTAGCACCAGTGTCCAACAAAAGAGTGATATCTTTTCCTTCCACTTTCCCATCAATAAATGGACCTGACTGATCTACCGGCAAGGATGCCCCAAGTACGCATTCCTCTTCCTCCCCCCTCAGGCACCGTCATTGTTCATCTTCGTGAATGTAACTATTCTGCAAAAGAAATTGTGAAGATACAGAATTTTTCTTACCACTTCCTCCTGGAAATCCGGGGTCCGCACTGTACTTTGCTCTGTTCACAAAATTAGGCATAGGGGCAGGTGGCACCTGACTCTGCTGATTAGCAACCTGCTGCGGTTGATTCATTATCACCTCATTCTGCGTCTGTGGATTTAAATTTTGATTTGGGCCATTTGTATTCGGAGTATTTTTACACTCGTTTTTCCAATGTCCCAATTTTTCACACCCATGACAAGGAAATTTCTTCTTTGCTTCCTCTCTACTCATTCGTCCTCTGGGTTGTCCCCAATTCGCTGCATTATCATTCTGACCCTGTCCTTTCAATTGATCATCAGTCTGACTATTTAATTTTAGCTCTTGGTGTTCTGCCAATTTCACTTCGGCCCATATCACTTTTTCTTCCAACTTTTTACGTCTATTGTCAATATCATCTCCGCAATACTTGCCATACTTTAGAATTTCATCTATAGGTTCTCCCTGCCAGCACAACGTGCTGCTGGATCATCTGGCAAATTTCTGATCTTAAACCATACCCAAAGCGATACACAAAATGACCCATATCCTCATCTCCAATGTTTTCAAATCCGCTATACTGCTTGAATAGCTGTAATAGACGTTCATAATAAGCATGTACAGACTCATTTTGTTCTTGGGTTGTTCGATCTATTTTTATCCAATCTATTTCTTTTGGTGGGATTTTTCCTTTCAAGAAAGTGATCACCTGGTGATATTTCTTCATTACCTCATCTGAAGGGTCTATTGTTTTTTTGTCTCTTGGGTATTCATCACTAGGCCAATCAATCGTGATTTTACATTCTGTGCATAAATCAGCAGGCACCACTATGTCAAACAGACCATCCAAATCCTTCAACAGAACCTTAGAAACCTTCCCAAACCTTTCAACTTGCTTGTACCATTCAACTGTTTTTTCTCTCAGCTTGGGAAAATCATTAGTAAATGACAAAATGTCTTGTCGACTCCATGGAACATGTACATATCCTCTTCCTGGAACTTCTCTTATTGGGCACAATCTCTCTGCTTTTCCTGATTCTTTCAACAAGAATTCAGATGTTGTTTGACTTGCCTATGCTTCCTACTTTTTCCTCATCCACCTAGCTTTCCATTTGTCTAAGTCTCCCCACTTTTGTAAGATGGTCATTAACTCCTTAATCTGCAATTTTCTTCCAGACACATTCATATTTTCCAAATCCTTATCAGTAAATTCTGCTCTATATGGCTTCTGTAATACTTTTGATCTCCCTATTTCAATTCCCATTTCGGAGGCAAGAATTTCTCATGAAATAATTTTGCATTTCTAGTGATGCGTCTACAAATGAACAATAATTCTTCACTGTAAGCATTCAACCTATCTAATCCCACTTTTCCAGCTATCATTTCCATCAATTTATAGATATCTAAAATCTTTGGTTGTTGTTTCGGTTTGTCTATTCCTTTTGCCCATCTCTCTAATTCTTCAGGGGATACTATTGTTGCACTTTTGACTCCTGTGGATGTTACTAGTCTTGTTTCTTTTGAACAGCTAGACGTAACTCTTTTCGGGGTTTCGTTTATCTGTCCTCTTATCGGCAAATCCATTAATGAAATTACTAAATCACATTCACTGACCTGAATATCAGTTATTACAATTTCTTTTCTAGGTTCGATTATAGGAGTTGTCATAACTGGTGGTTTTGGACAGTTCGCTTTACCCCATACCATGGAACCACAGGACCTATAGTCACTGGTATAGTCAATGCTTCAGGGTGTGTATTCAATTGTGTTATTTACTGTATTAGCTCTTCTCTGTTTTTATTCATTGCTTCTCTTTCCTTTTCCTGAAGTGCCCTTCCAAATACTGGATCATGTACAACCTGTGGAACCAAAGGCGTTCCCACGGCAGGGGCACTTGGAGTAGTTCTACTAGGTCCTTCCTGATATGGTGGAGGGTTTTTCGTTAGAATGTCGTCCATAAATTCATCTTCTGATTCCCCACAACCTGTCATGGTTAAATGCTTAGTTTTCTCTGTACACTTGCCCCCTGACTGTTCCTCAGCCATTAATACAGGATATAGTCCTTCTGTAATTATTGCTTGTCTCCATTGTTTCATCTGATTTTCTCGTGAATCACGCATCTGTTTAGGGAAAAATCCTCCATAACTCCTACTACTTCTAGATCTATCGCGCTCAAATGACTCAGTTTCCCATTCCTCTAATGCTTCATACTGTGTTAATCTAGGTCTTGGCTCTAATTCATTCATCCGCATTCTCAAATTCTGAAGGGTTCTCCCATTGAACGTACCATTTTCTGGCAAAGCTAACACTCCATCATTTTTAGTGTATTCTCTCCAATTTTCTAACCACACACAGGTATGGTAGCCTCTCTCCATCATCATAAATGATGCGGTGTCTTCGGTGGTGGGATAAGAATTCCCTCTCTAGTCTTAATGGGTTTATCTCTCTTGAAGTAATTTGAAATGTTCTGCATAAATGACATCTTTCTCTTTTCTCCGTACATTTTAGGAGAGGATCTATTTATATATTCATCTCTGGCAAATTCTAAATATCTTCTGTCTGGGCGATTCCCTATTAATGTCGAATCGAATTTCCACATACAAATTCCACTGTCCAGTACTATTACAGCTTCTATTTTTGACAAACAATTAGATTCTTACTCACACTCGGGGTTTCACCAATCCTAGTGCGGCTTCTATTCCTTTATCCAATCAAGCTCGGGCTCACGCTGTTCGTTTAGCCAATACTAGTGCGGCCTTTTTGTAACGTCAGTATCACTCCTCACCACTGACCCCTCCTTTACAAATTCGCGTCAGTCTAACGCCCGCTGTTTCAACCAATTCCAGCGCAGCCCTCTATGACGTTAGTGCAACTCCGGCAACGGACCCTCCCTTCACAAGGTAACACGAAAACGTATTTTCTTACAATTTGGCAATTAAACGTTTCATTAATAACAACGTAAAAACATTCTCTACTCTGTCTGTTCCGCTAAAACCAAAGAATAGTTTATTTCTGTTGCTGCAAGTAAGACCTTCCACTTACTTTGCATACACTGCGAGTAAAACCTTCCTCTTACCCTTCATTCAAGCTCAGACGAACCTGTTACTTCTTCGGTGTTACCCTTTCTAGGTGATATAAGACCAAAGTTTCACCAGCGAACTCTTCTGCTATCAATCACTCTTTTATACGAAAATAGTCCCTAATTTAACACTGCCAGCCCTGCATAGCTTCTCAGTGCTCTCCAACAGACGAGTAACCTCACTGCAGTGTGGCTTCCATTTACCACCCTCTATTCACTTCCGGGGAATTTCCAGACAACATAAAGCAAAATACAAACGGGTTTTTTAAAACATAAATCAATAATCAATTTATCACCAAATTAGTCAATAATACCCATAGCTCTGCTACCAGAAAACTGATCCAGCGGGTTACCAGCCTCAGGTACTCAAACACCATATACTCACCTGGGCCCATAAACACACACGTTCACATAGGCTAGTAAATACCACTGGGGGTCAATTTTATAAATGCTTTTAAAAGATTAGTTACCTGACATTCTTAACTAATCTTTCACTGATCAAAAAGTTCTTTCCTCTGGTCAATGGACCTATTAGTTGGAACTAGTTGATGGTGAAATGACATTAGAATTATATTCCTTATGTATTGAAATAACCACAGACTCAGGAAAAGTTTAAATGTTTTATCTAGTTAAATTCATGTGAGCTAAAATCCATATACAGTACGAACTCAGTTTCTCCAAGGAAGGAAAAGTCAATTAATCAAATAAATCAGTCATCTATATTAGAGTGCAGATTCACAATCACATGTACTCAGAAAGGAGAGGATAGCGAGAGCAGTACAATGACATACTACACAGAAGTATATTTACCTAGAATGGTGTGGGAACCAACCCCTTGGCCAAGGAGCTGGAAGGGTCCCCTGGGAAAGATCAGGTGACAAAGATTTCAGGACAGGTTTCAGGACAGGATTCAGGACAGGATAAGATGACCTCTTCTAGATCCAATGCCTGCTTCGCACCCCTCTTTGACACTATCTTCCTCCTCTATTCTTCTGCGATCTTCTTCTAATTCATTTGCTTAAATTCTAAGTCTGCAATATGATTCTTCTTCAGCATTCGCTCGTTACTCCAACAGCATCCCGAGCTCTGCAGCATTACAGTCTCAAGTCTAACTAGCTAACTAAAAATTACCTCAATTATACCTTTCTAATGGCATGTACCACCCCTTAATGTTTCAGTTTCATGAAACCCCTAATTCTGATTGGACAGGCAAAGAGAGGATGATTATCACACCATGCTAAGTTTTAATACATTTCTTTGGTTCTTTGTTTAATGTTCCCGCCCCTTCATTTTTATTCACAGATTTTATTTCTCACCCGTATTCACATCTTTATCAACCAAAAAGTATACATATGACATTTGTTCTATTCAATATTCAGGATGTTCTGTGGGTTCCCAGGACAGGTTGCAAAGAAGGCTTGGACTGGAGTCAAGAACAACATCATGGCTTCTGGATTATTACTGCGCCTGCGTGGTGGGGTCACGTGTGGTACAGGCTTCAGTCTTGCCCTGAGGTCCAAATACGAGCTAGTAGAGAGGTCAAAAGGAAACATATTAATTTTCAAAGTAAAATGATTTCACTGTATACCACCTATCTCTACTCTAATCCCATTTACTTATAAAAGCTCTTACCGCATTAGCACTTAGTAAATCGCTTGTTTTAGTTTCAGCGAAGCAGATGCTTAGCATGTGAGCTTTTCAGTGGCCATTTTAGATGCGTTTGCGCAGGTGCAGCGACAGAACGTCATCCTGCGTAGCTGCAGTTGACGCATGCGCCGTACAATTTACCGCTTTAGCAGCCATTTTAAGTTTCACTTGGGTTACTTGTTAGGTGTGTAAAGGTGTGGCAGCAATGAAGACAGGAGAGAGGGCCGTGGGTGTTGCTCGGCATCAAGAGTTGGCAGTTGTTGTTGTGTCCGGGGTTGAGATCGTGGAGGCTGCTGGAGTCATAGCGGAAGTGGTTCAGGAGGGCAGGGTTCCTGGCGCTGGGCGAATTCGGGGCACAAACTGGCGCAGATGGGCTTGCATTTGGCACACTAGTGGCGCGGCCACCATTAAGTAGAGCGAGGGCGGAGGTCGGGTCAGCTGGGAGGCGGGAAGCAGGAAGCGGGAATGGCTCAATGGAGGGGGAGGGGCCTCGGGGACAGCAGCGGCAGGAAAAGGCCCAAGGAGCCACATTGGGAAGAGAAAAGGGGGCACAGAAAAAGGAAACCGTAAAAAAAGGAAAAACAGAAAAAAGGCACAGAGAAGTAGAAAATGCAAAAGGAAAAAATGCAGAGAAGAAAGACAGAGGGCAGAAGAGCAGAATGCTCTCCCACTGCACCACCAGGGTAGAGGCGCAGGTGGGAGCCTGTGGGTGGAGGAGGGTCTTGAACACCCTGACACAGAGGTCAGAGTGCGCTCGAGGGCAACAATTAGCTGATGGAGCTGTGCGGGAGGAGAGCAGTTTTACTGGTATAGGAACATTTAGACAAAATGAAAGCAAAACTGGCAACTCAGAAACTAGAAAGAAGCGCAGAGAAAGAGAGTGTAATAGGAACAAATGTAGTAACACAGGTACCTCCCATTCAACAAGTGCATATGCCACAGCCACAACAACAGCAGCAGTGGTATCAGGCACCAAATACTGACACTCCCCAAAAAATTATGCAAGGTGTGCAGCAACAGGGGGGGGTAGAGGTGGATGCAGTGGAAACAAACACAATATAACATGTTATTTTTGCTGTAGGAAAGGTCACCTGAAAGCAGATTGTCGTTTTAGCAAAGCACATTAGGGACAAGGAGGGAATTCTCCTCAAGCACAGCAGTTCTAGCAAATGCCACAAGGTGTTTTATTTCATATCGGTACCCTACTATAGGTCCAGGGAACATCGTACACTTTCCCTACATCAGCGCCTGTTATTTCATATGCACGAGCCTTATAAGGACATAACTCCAAATAAGGACAGAATGCCTTATATGGACATAACACCTTATAAGGACTGTAGCCTTTTTTTGACTAAACCTTTCACCTAGTTTCATGCAGAGGGTGGGTTTCCCAATCGATATTGCTAGGACGTCATCCTTAGTGCATATGAATAATTGATGAGGACACTCTCCAGGAGGGACACTTCACCTCTCCCATCGACGCACAAGGTTTAATCCCCAAGATCATCCTCATACTGAACAATGGGTAACACACGTACATAGACTGTATAAATACAGCACCTCTTGCTATCAGAAGGCTGGAGTAACCCGAGACTTCAAGGCCGACACACTGACCAGAGACCCTGCAGCTCCGGCATGCCATCGCTCCAGCTGACAGTGGTCTGACGATCCCTTGCGGGGTGAAGTCCCACACTTTCACTCTTCAGGTAATGGGGTTCGACTAAAAGCCTAGTGGGATTCTTGGCTCTTAGGCTCTTAGTCCTAGGCTCTATAGCACCTACTCACATACTAGGTACACTTGGGTACATCTAGTCAAGCATCTTAGGAGTACACACTTTATTTTATAAATGCATTCTATATTCATGTATCTGTTCATGGCTATTACACAATGGTAGAACAATACTATTTCTTTTTATTCACTGTACTGCTTTTTCTATTTCTCTGCTACTGTATTACAGTTATAGCAGCGCATATATTTTACATGAGAAGAACAAAGGTACAATAAACTCTTATTGTGAAAACGCCCGATCTGTGTATCTCTCCGAGAGCAAAACAAGCAAGCACGAGTGACTGGGTGAAAAGCAATATATTGTTTCCACGAGTCTGAGGTTATTGTGTTCTGAGGTTGCCAAAAACTAATCTCTCTGATAGAAGGAGAGTTTAGTGGCATTGCGAGCTAGCTAATGCAAACCATAAGCTAACATATGCGGCGGGGGTGTACGGAGTTAGTGTGCCACCAGACACACAGTATATGTTATCCGTTAACGTTGTAGGTCCTGCATGACAGGGTACTTTTGGGACTCCACTACCTGGCGCCCAACGTGGTATAATAAAGGCACACTTACTTAACAGTAGAATAGCTCCGTCGTGCTTGGTATTATTCTGAGACCCTACTTACAAAACCCAGAGATGTCTGGAGTAAGTAGGGAAAAAACTCCGCCACAGCTGAGTAGGCGAGATACCCTATGTATTGGCTGTTGGTTAATCAAGCTTGAAAGGAAAATTTACCAAAATTGTGCATAAAACCTTTGCATAAAACTTTCTCATAACTTCCTTGGACAATAATTCTGTGTCTTAAACACAATGGCGGACGAGGAGAGAAACTTTACCCCAATAGACAATCTAAATCAGGGACTTAATCAGTCTAGTGAGGAAGATATAAATGCATTCCTAATTGCACCCAAAGTAAGACAAACTCTGACAGTTAAACTTGCAAAACATGGGTTATCACCCAGACAAATACAAAACTACTATGGATTAGAACCTGCCCTAAACTTAAGAATGAAGTTATTAAATAATTACGACCAGGTATCAGCCATTATTCTAGCTAACATTAAAGGGGAAGCAGCATCAGTGGCAATCCGCCAACGCCTAAAGGAGTTGACTCCATTAGAACATGAGAATGAACTACCCAAAATAATAGATACTGTATATGCAGAATTAGGCAGAGATAGTTTGGGGGGAAAAGCTTTAAAACCTCAACTACAGGGCAGTCCTGAAAAGAACACATTTAAACAAACACCAAATTCTTCAAAAAAAGAAGTGGGATGATAAAAAAGAAAATTTTAAAGACAAGAGATCTCAATCCCGAGGTAGGTCTCCCCAAAGGGAGCCCTCTGAAAAGAGGTACAACCTTAGGAATAGGGATAATATTAAGAAACCTGACAGGTATCAGGTTACTGATACATGTTCCTCTTGTTACTTTCAGGGTTCGAAGAAAGGCTCAGAAAGAGAAAGACGGTCAGAACACAGAGAAGAGCGCACACAGTCCAGAGACAGGCAGCGCGCTCAAGACTTTACTTCTAAAAAAGAAGAGAAACAAAATCCAAAACCTCAATTTAAGAAAAAGAAAGTTGCTGGTCTGAAAATCAGACATGCCCAGAATTCTGAGGACACAACTTCTGAACGAGGAATGGGCTTTGACGATGCTAGACAGTGCAGCAGAAGTAACAAGAGTTCGCCTGTACCTGAAGAAATTTCTGGTGACTGCGGAGTTGAATGATTACATCACGGTGGAAACACCAGACACCAGGGTGAGCGTCCCACATAAGTTATATGAAGTAACACTCCGGCTGGAGGGGGACAAGCCTAGGAAAGTAAAAGCTCTTTTTTGGAAGAACTTATCATCTGATTATGACATCCTGTTAGCAGAACAAGATTGGCCGCCTGCATTCGCTATGGAGTGCCCCAGGGGAGAAAGTGTAATTTTTCCTGCATTTTCCAACTGCGTTCCCTTCATTTAAAACATGCTTATGCACAGGAGTGGGCAGTAGCCCAAGCTCCTGCATTGTACAAAAATCACGCAGGGTGGGATGAGAACTCAACCTACCATGTGATCTCATTAAAAGTTACACCTGCTGCTCAGAGGCAATACCCAATAAAGCAAGAACCTAAAAAACAGGTCAGGGAGATCTTAGTTCAACTTGAGTACCAGGGGGTCATTGAAAAATGTACCTCACTGATGAACAATCCTTTGTTTCCCGTCTCTAAACCTGACAACACATATCGTCTAGTTTTAGATTACAGACATTTAAACTCATGCACAAAGACATTTGCTGTCCAAAATGCACACAGTGCCACATTAATGAATAACATTGTGTGCACAAAATACAAAACCACACCTGATATCTCAAATGGATTTTTCTGCCAAAATATAGCGCCTGAAAGCAGGTATCTGACCGCCTTGAGTGTGTTGGGGTCCCAGCGACAATTCTGTCGTTTAGCACAAGGTTATCAAAATAGCCCAGGTGTATTTTCAGCAAGAGTAACAGTTACTTCAAAATTTTGAAGAGGAAGCGTTGTCCTATGTAGATGATATCTATCTGACTGACGACGACTTAATGAGACACTTGACCAGGGTAAGCACCATTATTATGGGATTTGTCGCAGAGGGCTGTAAGTTCAACTTTAAAAAGTCGAATATAGCCCACCTCAATGTCCTATTTTTGGGATATGAACTGTCAAGTGAAAGCAAAAGTCTGGCAGCTAACTTTTTAGAGAAGTGTGCGCTGCTCCAACCTCCATAATCATTAAAAAATCTACAATCAATACTGTAATTCCTAAATTTCGGCAGGATATCATTTTAGATTACGCACAAAGGGTAAAACCTCTCTATGAATTAATAAAACCTGACTTTTCAGCCAGGGACTGGACACAAGAACATACCAATATTCTTTGCTTACTCCAGGAAGACATGATGGCTTCCAAACACTTACAAAAGCGCGTAAACGTACGCCACTTAGTAAACAGAATCATAGCGGATCAATGCAGGTACACATATTTAACCTTTAATGAGGGGGAAACTGTACCAATTACATACAAATCACACCTGTACCCAAATGCAGAAATGTGTTTCACTTCAACAAAAAAAATCTTGACAGCAGTTCAGACATGGCCACTTTAACAGAATGAATCAGAAGAGAAGAACAGAATAATCACAAGAAAGACGCTCACTACATTTGAGAAATACATCACGAAGACAAGAGCTCGTGGTTTAAATGAACTAAAGCTCGTTAAAAAGCCCCATGCTTTCACTGCGCTAAATAACACAGCTCGTTTAAAAAGTTCCTGTGAGCTGTAAATATGAAGGTTTCACCGCGCTAAGCAGAAGCTACAGTTTTCAGAGCCGGCTGACGAAATAATATAAAGGCAAAGAAGTCCTTAGTTAAGCACCCCTGGCTGAAAGAAAAGATAAAGAAGACTAAACGGACTAGAACACACTAGTGCCCAGGTATACTAATTGGTGTACATACTTAAAGAGAAAGTAAAGATTTAAGAATTTAAAAAGGGAGCACCTGTGATTCCAGTTTTTTAAAACAGGTTTTCATTCATCCTAATTTCAGAAACCCACATTGCTGTCAAAGGCTTTATTATGATTCGTGATATGAACATTGTGGAATTGTGAATTTATTTGTAGTCAGGACATAGAGGAAAAATCCCATGTATTTGACACTAACGTTTTCCCCGTGTATGCTCATTTTGTCATGTTTCCTTAATTGAAATGCTGATACACACATTTGTTGAAAATGTATGAAATAATATCTATATATGAAATAGGATTTTGATATAAGACTTCTAAGACATTAGGATGTTTGGTTTATGATTTTTGCACATTAATGTTTATTTAGATTGTGTATTTAAAACACAGTTTTGTTGTTTAGTTTTTTGTTAATCACATGTACACAAGTATTTTCTGTATATAGACTTGTCTTTTTCTGTTCCAAATATGCAACAAAGAATCTTAAAAAAAGCTGAAGAAAAAGGTATAAATAAAGTACCAGATCAAATAAAAGAAATAGTTTGGTCTAGCACTAATTTAAGACGCAAAAACAACACAGGTCCTGGCCCACTTCCCTGCTACACATGGCTAGAGAAAGAGCACTGGCCCAGGCGAAACGCATTATTGTCGCAACTCCAGTACCAGCTGTAGAAGCCTTCACAAAGGCCAGCATCCCAAATGCAACAAGCATTACATCCCAGGTGGATACAATGGGCAGATTCTCTAACTGCAACAGACGTTGAATACAGATTTGATCCTAGTTTAAAAACTCGGGCATTCCTGCAATATGAACAAGAATATCCTCTACCAAATGAAATCTTGCCTCTTGATCAATACGAATATATTATCTATACTGACGGATCGGCGCAACCTGCCATAGGGAGAAAACAGAAATATTTGTCAGCGTGTGCAATCGTTAAAGGTCGCATGTATGATGGTAAATTCCATCCTAGCTGCACAAAGACGCAATCTCTAGGAGACTGCACGGCTCAGTTGGCAGATTTAAAAGCACTAATACTTGCACTAAAAAATACGGATCACGAATTCCCCACACTTATTGTGTGTGATTCTTTTTACTGTGTACAGTCGTACAATGAGTACTTACAACATTTGGAACAGAACGGGTTTAAAGATGCAAAAGGTGGCACAATTAAGCATAAATTGCTATGGGAACAGGTAGCGGAATTGAAAACTGAACTAACAAGGACTCACGTGATCCATACACTGAGCCATCAATGTGATGGCGTTCACGTTGAAGGGAATCCATGGGCTGATGAAGCCGCAAAGGGGGCTGTTCGCTCAGTTTCCGTGTCTGCGCTGACTCATTGGAAAACGAGAATAGACAGAGAAATAATGGTAGCTGTCATTGCATCACACAAAGACAGCACAGCAGTACCTAAAGAATTTTCCACTCAAATACTCCTACAAGTTAGATGCACAAAACATTCCATATGCTCAAATTCCTGGAGTGGGGGACAGAGTAATACCAAATATGGATCGTAGACAAGGGTTAATACTAGCTGCACACAAGGGTTTGGGTTCTGCGCACACAGGCGTTACAGCGACCATTTCTTTACTGAAACAGTGCTATTGGTGGCCAGGGTTATCTAAGCAAACTAAAGACTATGTCTTGAAATTTGACATCTGTCAGCAGATGAAAGGCTCCACCATTTCACACCCAGCTCAGATGCCATTACTGAAGTCAGACAAACTTCTCGCATGTGTGTACTTGGACCACTGCGGCCCCTTACAAACGGACGGGGCCTACAAGTACATCATGGTTGCAGTAGATTCCTGCTCGAGATTCCTATGGGTTTGGCCTCAGCGTCCTGCTGAGGCTCTAACTGTTATAAAAGATTTGCGAGTCTTTATCAGGACATACGCAGTTAGTACGTTACACTCTGACCGCGGCCCTGCGTTTAGCTCTCGGGCTTACGGAAAGGCCATGGAAGGAATGGGCGTTGATTGCGGTTCTCATCTCCGTATCAACCTGAGGGAAATTCTGTTGTGGAGACAAGAAAAATGGGACTTAAAGCAATCTTTAACAGCAAGGTTATTAGGCAAGGGCGGTAGTTGGGTCACACACCTGTATGGGGTTCAGCGGGCATTAAATAACCAGCCAAGAAGCTCACTAGGGGGAGTCACTCTATATGAGGTCCTATTTGGGACACAAATGTGGGTACCTGATCTTGATTGTGTAGGCGCAGTGATGGATGAAAAACCATTTGACATCCATGATCGTTTGGCTGTTTTACAGGATCTGAAAGAAACCAGGACAAAACAAAGCAATGTCCATCTAAAGCAGACCGCCACTGAAGAAGTCAAGGTAGTCATGGCAAGACCTGTCTGGGTCCCAAAAGTCGGCGATCTTGTCAGAGAGAAAATTGCGGATAAAAAGGAATTTGGACCTTCCCACAGAAAACTTGTACCAGTCCTTGCAGTGCACGGAACAAGAACTGTGCTGCTCCCGCCTCTTGCTGGAAAGAAGGAGAAAAGATTTGTCTCAATTGACTTAATCAAACCACACTATGTGGCCGATACTAAACAGTAGGCCTAGTGGACTCCGATGTTGCAGACGTCCTCCTCTAGCTACAATCCAAGAAGTTCAAACAGAAAGACTCATCACGTTTGAAGAGCCACCTGTAAGGAATGAAGCACTAAGCAACAATGCTATGGAACGTATTCCACTTGAAGCAAATATTTAACATCAAAATAATTCACAAGTTGCAATTCCACCAAATACAGACATCTACATCAACTTGCCTCATCGAGAGGAAAATACAATTTCAACTAATCCCGATGCAATTCCAACAATTGATCAAACAGCTTCTGGCTATTTCATGAACTTTGATACGTTTTCACTGGATCCAAGCGAACCGGAAACAACGCCAGCCAAAACATCATTCAAGCAAGAATTAAAGAACTTTCTTCTCTTTCTTCAAAAGACATACCTGATATCACCTTGGATTGAACTCTGGGTAATTTCTGGGATAATGTTTTTTCTTTTATGGCTAGGCTTAGTATTGACTTTAAGTATGCTTATTAATGAACATTATATATGAATCAAAAGGAGGGAGAAAGAAGGGGTTGTGACCCACTCAGCTTCTTTTACAAATGTCTAAATATCAGGTAGAGAGTGGATCAGGCAAAAACCTCCGGGTGGAGGAAGCACACATTAACCCGATGATGATGCTGTCACGTTGTTAAGCATAAGCGGATAATCGAACATACCGCTGCAATACCATCTGCGATAAACGTGATTGAGGGTTACTTAACAGTTCTTTGAACTGTTGATGCTAACCTTGCTTCTTTCAGGACCAGTGATCCACTCTCTACCTATTAATGAACATTATCTTCAACATGACTCCACAGCCCAAAAGGTCAACAGCATCCTGAAGCCACACACATATTCACATCATGAACAGAGAGACTTGTCATCAGTGAACATCACAGCTGTTCCTAAACCGGATGGTATAGTTTGGGACAAGGTTGATTTCAACATATTCGGACCGACCGAACTTTTAAAAATTAATCATGTATTTAAAATCTCATTAAGTAATTTAATTACCGCCAGTAAATATTCTGATGAATGGGATACTGAAACAGTTAATAACATGTTATCTGACTTAGAGAAAACTGCTGCATTTTCTAACAATGAAATGTTAGGTGGTTCATCAGATTATGATACATTGTACCTGCTATCAACATTATGGCGATCACTTCCTACACAAGTCCATTTCACCTAGGAATGTATTTGAGTACCAACAGTGGGATCATTGCCCAACACCACCGAAGAGTAGCTCACAAACATTTGAACAAAAATGTGCATGCTTTTCAGGGTTTAACATCACAGACCCAGCCTCATTTTATTATAAGGTTACACCAGAATTAGCACTGAAAATTATGCTAACAAACACTAAACAGATTTACTCTGCTTTCTTTTTGGCCCAATTGTCTGAACAGGGCTTCGACCTATTGCAAGGCGAAATTGACACAAAATCGATTTGGGGTGCAAAGGACTGGCAAGTTCAGGGTACAGAGGCACTATTTAGAGCTTGCCTCATTCCACAGCAGATAATATTTTTAAATGACACTGTGCAACAAACATCCTGTCTAGAAATAGCCAAGATGAAGGAACTGAACACTCCAAAGTTTCCAACACCAAAGAATGGTGGGCAAAATTCTTCTGAAAGGGAAGGGGCAACACTTGATGACATACTGAAGTACAATAGAACAGATCCCAACTGGAAGGAGTGGGTGGTTTGGCCCTTATACACAAACACGTCATAATAGGTTCCTGCACATTACCGAGGGAATCAATATGCATAGGCCAGACCCACGTTATGTACAGAGAGAACATCCAGGGGTAGTGACATCATATTGTGTTGGGAAGTTATGCCTACAATGGCTAGAGACCTCAACACTTGCAGAAGTGAAACAACACTTAACTTTACTCACACAAGACATGGATCTTAGGGACTTTTTACTAGGACCTAGGAAACAACGTCAAAAACGTTTCATGTATGCAGGCCTTTATGCTGCCTATAATGAAATCTGGAAGATTTCCCAACAAGAAGCCGCAGAGAGAATACGGGAAATAGTCTGTATTAACTAAGCTTTTGCTGTGGTGACTAATGGGTTAACAACTTTGACCTCCAGAGTATATTCATTGGGCAACATTGTATCTTCTGCTATTGACATACTGGAACAGGATTTAGCCATATTACAACACGGCCAATCTCAGTTACGTTATATTATGTTATTGAGCAGGACGCTACAACCCTTGCGTGCAGGCTTTGTACCTTGGCGTTTTATAAGCAGTACGTCTCTGTTTTCAGAATATAATCCAACTGATACACAGATAGAAATGGCACAAAGGGGAGCTAAATATACAATGCTGCAAATTGAAAAACTGGGCAGGTTTCCATTTATAGTAGCTGAATTTCCATCAACTGAGTGGCTTATTCATGGCCAAATCACTCTCCCGGTCACTACATTCCAGTTTCACTATTGCCTTGAACAGAGGCAGGCAGGCACATATGAAAAGCTGGGTAAAGAACACATTAAGAAATACTGGGATTTACCATATAAGTTTCGATGCCGGAGTGGGGATCAAGAAGTATTTCTTAGTTGTACCAATTGCAAGAACGCTTTAAGCGGTTCTCTCATATGCCAAGATATTGTTTTGCACGGAGCCTGTAATGGTTCAGTTTCGAATCTGTCTTGCCACATGAAAGGAACACCAGCTGCCATGATAACGCCAGTGTTCGAGTTACTTTCATATGGGAGTTACTTGATGCTGAACGATCAAGGTTGTTGTGGCATGCTTCCAGGCATTGCATGTCTGGTCACAGTGAACACCCAGGTTACTTGCTGTATGCAAGTATTGTTCCCTCTGACAAATACAGACAGGGAGGCGCTAGTATGGCCTTCAATGAATGTTTCGTTGATACAGTTTGACACTTTGAGCAGAATGAAAGCCATACTTTTACAGCAAACCGTGCCGCTGACCTCTGCTCGAGAAACCTTTGAACTTCAGGCTGCAAGAACTTCGAACGAGATACAGGCGCTAATTCGAACTAATTGCCCCCTACATTTCGTAAGTGCTTCTTGATTCTTATCCTTCAGACCAGTCTTTGAGGACTGCATCGTACCTGTTTTCCGATGCCTGTTTTGCGGTGGCGAATGCGAGTTGGACATCTGTCTGACCCCTCTGACGGAGACGCCAGCAGACTTAGACTCCAGGCTGGAGCCCTTGTGGTCCCATGCTCGACTTTGTCCCCAGCGTATTCTCATCTTGACGCATGCCTTCCTTGAGGAGCCGCAGGTGCCTTTCACGACTGAATTAAATTTCAGCTCCAGCATTGACACAGAGGTTTCGAACCTGGTAACGGAAGCGTACACACCAGCTACTGGACAGGAGGAGTTACATCTATGCACACTTGACGTGCTATGCGAGGTACTTCAGTGTTTGTTCCCTGCTGGCAGCGACAATGGGGCACATGCATCAACAATGCCATTTGCGATTCCTTATTAGCGAAAAATAAGGAATCGCTAATAAGGAATAGCAAAAGGCTATGCATGTAGGAATCGCTATTCAAATAGCGATTCCTTAACTTTCCTTAATTGCGATTAGCAAATTGCGAGTAGCAATTAAGGAATGCCGTCCCAATCATTCCTATGGGCCTCCAGGCCCATAGGAATGAATTGGAGATTGCATGAGCAAATTGCGAGTACCAGTAGGTTCTCGCAAATTGCTCATGCAATTTCAAGGGTGCAAGGGTGTCAAAATGACACCCTATTGCACCCCTGAAATTGATATGTGCACATATGTTGCACACACACATGCTCTAAGGGCATGTGTGTGCGCAACATGAAACTTTGAAAAATGCACAAAAGTGCATTTTTCAAACTTTTAGCAAATTACCATGCAGTTCATCTTCATGGTAATTTGCTCCCCCTATTAGCGAATTCGCTAATTTTTTAACTTTCATGCATTGCATTTAAGGAATCTCAATTTGGGATTCCTTAAATGCAATCGCAATTTAAGGAATAGCTATTTAAGGATTCCTTAAATAGCGATTTTTGTATTTGGGTTGATGCATTGGGATTAGGTTTTATTTACTCGCTAACGGGTGTTATTAGCGATTCGGTATTTTACCGACTGGATTTTGGCTTGATGCATGAGGCTGAATGTTATGTCTCCCAGCCAGGACTTCTAATCTGAATCTGGCTCACCGTGTGCTGGGAACAACTATGGAACTTTTTCCTTCCTGTTCTATTTTTACAAAATAACTTTTGCAAATTGACACTTTCCGAAGCATGCCCGTCTATAAACGCTTACAGTAGTTCAACTTGTGTGATCGAACTCGTTTAGGACTGTGATTTGCGGACTTTTACATAATTTTGCAAATATTACCAGAGAAAAATTTTCTTCGTTTGGTTTGGTAACTCTACTACTAAAGTTCTGTTTATTTATATGGGGCACAATCTCTATTCTCCTCGCACTCTTACTAATACTACTATCTTCGTTTTGTGTATGTTAGATGAGAAGCATGAGACAATAGTAATTTTTTCTAAAGGTCATTCAACCCTGTTCTTCCTACATCTCCTCATTTTCTTCTCCCCTAAAATGTTTGCATACCATAGTGTCTATTTCATTATAGGAAGCAATGTGCCTAAATAGTTGATAATTTTAATTTCATCTATTAATCTAGTTTTTCATTTTCATCTTCGTTTTACCTTTAATAATTCTGTCCCTTAAAAATATCTCATCATTAATGCAATGCTTCTTTGGAAACCTCAATAAAGAAGTACTATATGAGGCAAAGAGTAAACAAGCCTTTTAACAAGTGCCCAAGTCAGAGAAAATATTTGCATTCAATAAAACTCTGAGGAAGACTGTCCAAGACATGAACTCTACAGGGATTGGCACAAAATATCACTGTAGGGAAGACCATCCATCGTATGACTGTTTGATGGACTTTGTTCAAACGAACAACAAAATAAAAATATAAATGCAACTGATCTATTTACTTAATTCTCAATCAAATCTTTAATTAATTTAAATATATTAAATGAAATAAAAATTATGTTTCTGATAATTAAATAAAATAAAATGCATTCCAACCTAAGGCAATTTTTTTATTATGCATTAATTATTAAAAATGATTTATAGTATAATTAAAAATAATATTTTATAATGAAATAATAAATGGTTAATTTTAGCATATTTTCAACATTAAATTATGTTTATATAATTTCCTACTGGCTTTTATTTTAAGTCCCTACTACCATTATTTTCCATTGGGGGTGTTGCAGTACCAGTGGTTGGCCATGTGTGGTGCTGGACATACTCCAGCTCTAAGCTGGAGTAATTTATTTCTGTTTTGTATCTCTTTATGGCTGTAGTAGCTTTAGGAGTGCATTTAATGAATAGCAATGGGCATACTCTTTTGTGGGTAGGCGCGTAGCTAGGGGGGGGGCGGTGGGGGCGGACCGCCCCAGGCGGCACTATTTTTAGGGCGGCCGCTCAGCACTGGTGGCCCGTTGCTGCTGCGGCAGCCTTTAATTTATTTAGGGACAGTGACTGTCACTAAATAAATTATTAAGTCCGCCGCGGCCGAAATGGAGCGCGCGGCCGGGCGGCCCAGTTGTTAAAAAGTTCAAGCAGCGCGCTGCGCACTGCGCGCACCTGACCAGCTGACCTACTTGTTTGTAGTGCGTCAGCGCCTGCTGCAGTGCTGCCGCCTTGCCATCATGACGTCGGTTCGGCAAGACTAAAGCCAAGACTTAGTATTGCTGGTCCCATCATGATCCCAGCCTGCCCCAGGGCCGTCAATCTTGGAGAGCGCGCGCCAGCTCTACCAATGACGGCCCTGGGCTACATTTTTGCCCGGCCCTCGCGTGAGAACGTAGCGGTGACGCGTCACGCGCTTCACCACTACGCACTCTCGTGAGGACCCAATTGTGGCCTGGGGCAGTCGCTCTGCTGCGTGGATAATTCGTTTTCTGTGCAGCACAGGTCGGAGAAAATAAGTTTGTTTAATCACCTTTCCTGACCCCTGCAGCTGCTTATCACATCAGGCTGTGACACAAAGTTCGACTAATCGAGTAGTAGGTAAGAGAATGTGTTACTATTTTTTTTTCTTTTAAAAATATGTGCAGGCCCAGCAGGACACATACTTCGTGTGCGCTTCATTTAAACAGTTTTTATCCTTCTCATGGCCGATGCAGGACACAATATGACAACGCAATTCAGAATGCCCAGATAACGCTGGTGATTAATGATCCTGCTGGAGAGCAATCGTTTGTCTGTTGGTAGTTTTTAAGTGCAGATGAACTGTATTTTATGTGAATAGCTCAGTGGGTTACTGCCTTTGTCACAGAGATCCTTGTGTTACTTGCAGTTCAGAAGTTACAATCCTAACATAGGACAGTGACCAATGAACTGTCATCAAAGAGCTGCATACAAACATGAATGGTATAGTTTTTTTGTTTTGTGATATAGTTAGAACTTTCTCAGTCTTTCATCATTCTAATGTTGCTAAAATGAGTATGTTTGAGCAGAGATACATTTTTATCAGTAAAGCCGACCCACATGGAATACTCTTTTAAATCGTAAGGTTGTGTTTCCCCAGACAAACCCCTCTCAAAATATACCGCCCACCAGTATGGATGACGTGATTCCTACACCTTGTAATCCTCATTGGCTTATGTGACATTCCCTGTAGACTGATTTACATACTTGTATGATTCATTGTCTCTGTATAATGTGTTCGTGGTGTAAAGTGCTGACACACTACACTGATATGAGTAGCGCTAAACAACAAATGCATATGAGAGAGGGGCTATGGAGCGATGAGGGGCACTGGTGGAGGGTGGCAGTGAGGGAATCTGAGGAGGAGGTAGTTGGAGGGGCTGTGGAGCGATGAGGGGCACTGGTGGAGGGTGACTGCAGGGCTTGAGTCGGGGTACCAGGCGGGTGGACGGTGTCCCCTCACTTTATTTTAACGGGAGCTCGATTACTGGAGCAAATGGAGCCACACATTTACTCTTTGGCCTCTCTGGGGCAAGATCGGAGCTCATTCAGAACGCTGCTCACGCGCTGGCTTCTCTGATGCAATGGCATCTAAGGGGTGAGCGAGGGGAGGCAATGAGTCTGATGGTGCAAGCCACTTTCGTGACATTACTTCCTGTTGTGACGTCAGCGTCCCCCCACTTCTTTTTTTAGGACTTGTGCCCTGGGTGACAGTGAGGGAATCCGAGGAAGAGGTCATGGTGTGGAGGGGGAGCTAGGGTGAGATGAGGAGCACTGGTGGAGGGTGGTAGGGAGGGAGTCTGAGGAGAAGGTCATGAGGGGGAGAGGCTGCAGAGAGATAAGGGGCACTGGTGGATGGTGGCAGTGAGGGAGTCCAAGGAGGAGGTCATGAGGGGGAGGGGCTATGGGGAGATGAGGGGCACTTGTGGTGTGAGGCAGTGAGGGAATCTGAGAAGGAGGTCACTAGGGGGGCCATGGAGGGATGAGGGGCACTGTTGGAAGGTGGTAGTAAAGGTATTTACGGAGAAAGAGGTTATTAGTGTGGCGCCAAAAAAGACTTTCGCATCAGCGCTAAAGCCGGCCCTGTCATGGCCTTTCTTTTTTTGTTTATTTAATTAGCAGTCGGGTCATAAGGGCTACTGTGGAACATACTTTAAAGTGCTGCTAATTATATTTACTGCTATATTCAATGTTTTAAGTTTGAAGGTGATTTTACTAATGTTTTTACCGGGGAAAAAGCAAAGTGGAGCCTGATGGTGCCTGATATGGGGCTGGGGCCCAAGGTCAGCTGTGAGATAAGGTGCACTGGTGTCAGGTGTGTGTCCTCAGGGTCGGAGTGATGCTGAGATTGGGTCCACCCCCTGATCTACCCAAGACCAGAATGCCGTAAAAGCCGTGGTCTAAAGGAGGATCAAGTGAGGGAAGGATAGGAAGGGGACTGCAGGGAAAAAGGACCTGAAATGACAAAGCACATCGGATATAACACTCTCTTTCCCCTAGACTCTCACCCTCTAGTCAGAAACCAGTAACATTAATATACCTGCAGTGCAAAGTATAAACACAGGACAGAAGATTCGTCTCTTCTATGACCCCAAACTAACGTTGCCTCTCGGAGTGACAGTCTACCTGTGATGCAGAGAAGCACGGTTTAGTAAAATCCTATCGCTACCTTGACTGGCCAATACATAGTTTATAGGAACCACAGTACCTTGGTTTATGGTGTGCGATTGTACTCTGGTCGTTGGTTTGGTGAGGCGTTGTTGACTCCTCCGACGGAAGGCAAAAGAAATCCGTGAAGTGAGTGGGAAAACCGTCCTCCGCACGAGCCGCAAGACGCAGGCTCACCAACGGAGGACACGTGAAGGGAGAGTGTAGAAGGGTAAAAGCAAGGAAACCGTGCCCCGCATGAGCCGCAAGATGCTAGCTCACCAACGAGGACGCGGTATCTGGGGTGAAGCCGGTTAAGGAAAGAACCGGAAACAAAACGTCCTCCGCACGAGCCGCCAGGCGCGTGCTCACCAACGGAGGACCAAGATAATACTCCTCAACTGAGGACGTGATAGATGGAATCCGGGTGCACAACGAGTTAATGGCCCCTGCCGGTGTGCTGAGCTCCGGGGACCGGGGATTGGTAACAAGGGTATCAGAGCGAGGTCCCTGAGCGTCAGCAAAGCTCAGCTTGGATAACTCGCTACTCACCCTCCGGGGACGATGTACGGCAATCCAGCTGGAAGCTGCTCCGTACGCAGTGTTCGGCAAGCTTCTGACTTCCGGGTCAGACTATCCGACGCCGGGGAAGGGATCTTGGCGGTCTTTATCGTCTCTCCTCCCTTGTTGCGTCGCAGGGCTTCCTGGGTGATGTAGTCCGTAAAACCTCCCTCAACTTGCGTGAGGCGTGAAACGGATTCGTGACAGTACATCCCCCCTCACCGAGAGCGCCTCAAGGGCCCAGGCTTCAGCGGGAACTCCTCATGGAACAAGGTCACCAGCCGTGGCGCATGGACACCCGACAACGGTACCCAAGAGTCCTCCTCCGGGCCGTACCCCTTCCACGCCACTAGGTATTGCAGCCCGCGGCCCCGAAAGCGGGAGTCCACCACGCGAGCCACCTCGTATTCCATCTCCCCCTGCACCAACAGAGGGGGAGGCAACCTCCGTAGCGCAGAGCGTGACGGCTTCAGCAGGGACACATGGAACACGGGGTGAATCCTGAGATGCGTAGGCAGCTTCAGCTTCATCGCCACCGGGCTCACGCATTTCACAATAGGATAAGGTCCAAGGAACCGAGGATTGAACACACTATGCCTCCGAAACCGAATGTTCCGGGTTGACAACCAGACCAGATCCCCCACCTTGTAGAGGGGCCCCTGACGCCTGTGCTTGTCTGCCGAGGTTTTATATGCGGACTTGGTGGCCTCCAGGGCTATGCGAGCAGCCCCCAACGTCTCCTTGATGTGTGCCGCTCTGTTCGCCGCCTCAGGGATCTTATCCCCCCCCGCTGGTTGTAGGAAAGGGAGAAACCGTGGGTGCCTCCCATAGTTGCAATAGAACGGGGAAACCCGAGTGGAGCTATGAGCGGCATTGTTATACGCGATCTCCGCAATCCATAGATAGTCCACCCAGTTGTTCCGGCTATGGTCCACATAGCAGCGTAGGTATTGCTTCAGCGTTTGGTTGAGGCGCTCCGTCTGCCCATCGGTTTGCGGGTGGAAGCTTGTTGACAGGGCAGCAGTGGCATGGAGAGACGAACACCACGCCTTCCAGAACTGTGCGGTGAACTGGGAACCCCGGTCCGACACTATAACTGCTGGCAACCCATGCAGTCGTACCACATGCTCCATCAGCATCTGTGCTGTTTGCCCCGCCGTGGGTACCTGGGGACACGCCACAAAGTGCCCCATCTTGGTCAGGTAGTCTACGACCACAAGAATCACGGTGTACCCCTTGTTTTGGGGGAGACCCAGCACGAAGTCCAGTGATATGCGCTCCCACGGGCAAGAAGGGGTAGGCAACGGCCTGAGCAGACCAGGAGGTTTCCGACGGTCTGTCTTGGCTGCTTCGCATACCGCGCACTTCGCCACCCACTCTGCGATGTCAGCCCGCAGTGAGGGCCACCAACACTGCCTGGCTATCTTTTCCGCTGTCTTCTCCACCCCCATGTGCCCCGCACTCGGGGATTCATGGCACCACCGGTACACCTGTCGCCTTAAGGCAATCGTAGGAAGCAGTAGCCTTCCGTTGTTCAACGGGTAGCCGTCCTTCAGGCTCCATTCCCCATGGTTCCTGAGCCATGTTTTCCATCCAGCGGTTTTCACCCCCTCACGAATCCCCCTCAAGAACGCGTCTGGCTGTATAATACACACTGCCTTGGCGGGATGAATGATTGCTTCTTCCGTCGTCTCTATTGGAATGAGGGTAGACGTCTGGCGTGTCAGGGCGTCGGCCTTTTTATTGTCCACTCCGGGTCTGTAGGTAATTACGAAGTGGAATTCCGAAAAGAAGAGCATCCACCTGAGTTGTCTGGGATAGAGGTGTCTGGCTGCTGTCATGAACTGCAGATTTCTGTGGTCCGTGTACACAGTGACTACATGTCTGGCCCCCATGAGGAAGTGCCTCCATTCAGTGAAAGCCGCCTTGATAGCCAGGAGTTCTTTTTCTGCCACATGGTAGTTTAGTTCGGCCTCATTCAGTTTCCTGGACATGTAGGCGATGGGATGCAGCTGTCCGGTGACTTCGTTCCTTTGGGACAGGATGGCTCCCACTGCCATGTTGGACGCATCGGCTTCCACTACATAGGGTTTATCCGGATCGGGGTGTGCTAATTTAGGCGCAGACACAAAGGCCTCCTTCAAATCCTGAAATGCCTCCTGGGCTTCTGCAGTCCAGACGAACGGTTGCGACTTCCGTAGCAGATGCGTGATAGGGGCAACGACCTGGGAGAACCTCCGGATAAAACGCCTATAAAAATTGGCGAAGCCGATGAAGCACTGGATGTCCCTGACGTTCTGTGGTTCTGGCCAGTCGCGAACAGCACACACCTTGCGCTCAGCCATTTCTTGTCCTTGAGGACTGAGCATAACCCCTAGGAACTCCACTGATGTCACGTGGAAGTCGCATTTGCTCAGTTCGCAGAATAGGTTATGGTCTTGCAGGAGACCGAGCACGGTCTTCACGTGGTGGACATGGTGTGTTTCTGAGTCTGAATAGATGAGTATATCATCTATATATACCACTACGTAGTGGTCTAACAATTCCCTCAGCACGTCGTTGAGAAAGTATTGGAACGCCGCAGGGGCATTACAGAGCCCGAACGGCATCACCAAATACTCAAACAACCCGTATCGGGTTTCGAAAGCGGTCTTCCACTCATCTCCCCTCCTCATCCTCACCAGATGGTAAGCCCCCTTCAGATCTAGCTTTGTGTAGACCTTGGCACTCTTCACTTGTTCCAGCAAAACGCTTATCAGGGGCAGGGGGTATCGGTTCTTTACTGTTACAGCGTTGAGTGCCCTGAAGTCCACAAAAGCCCAAAGTTCGCCGTTGGCTTTGGGGATGAAGAAAAGAGGGGAGGCCGCAGGGGATTTGGAGGGTCTGATGAACCCTATCTCCAGGAGTTTATCTAGGTACTGCCTTAGATGGGTGTTCTCTGGCTCAGTCAGAGCATAAAGGCGCCCGCTTGGTACCACGGCCCCCGGGACGAGGTCGATTTGGCAGTCATACTGTCGGTGGGGGGGCAGTGCCTCGGCCTGGACCTCATCGAACACCCCCTTATATTCCGAGTAGACAGGAGGTAGCAGCACCTCTTTTTCAGCGGCCGTGGCAATGTGCGTTTGAGTGGCCAAAGCAGAAACCGGTTGGGCCCGTTCCCTCCGATAGTGCTGCTCACACATAGGTGAATTCAATGTGACGGTGCCCGCTCCCCAGTCTATCTCCGGATTGTGCTTTCTTAACCAGGGTATGCCCAGAATCACCCCATAATGAGGTGCCTTGATCACACTCAGTTGGAGGGTTTCCGTGTGATTCCCTACTCTCATTTCTACTTCCCCTGTGTGATACCCTACTGGACCCGTATCCACTCTCCTCCCGTCTACGGCATAGACTTCCTCCTGGATCCTACGGGTGACATGGGGAACCCCTATCCGGCTTGCATCGGTACCCGCTCATGTCCTACCTTTAAGGAACCCTCGAGATACAAATGAGTAGGACCGGTTGTCGCCTGGCAGGACAGTGAAGGGATAGCCATCCGACTCCAAGGGACCCCTTCGTCATCCCGGGAGTCCTCTAGTTTTCCTGCGGTGTATCAAGCGCGGCAGAGGTCGCCCTGTTGGCCCGAAACCTGTTTAGCTTGGGTTTGTTCGGGCATTCACGGACATAATGCCCTTTCTTACCGCAATAGAGGCAAAGCCCCTGCTTGCGGCGTGCATCCTTTTCTGCCCCCGACAGGGAGGCCCTAATGGCCCCTATGTCCATAGGTTCGGGCGTAGGAGCCGTCCCTTTCTCTGGGGACTTTGTGTGCCCAACCGCAGGTGTGGGTTTCCCTTTTCCTCAGTGGTCCCCCTTGCGTTCGCGCAGTCTATGGTCGAGGCGTAAAGCCAGGTTTATCAAGTCTTCACAAGACGCGGGTTGGGGGTCTATCTGAGCTATGATATCCTTCATGTCTTCCTGCAACCCCTGGTGAAACAGAGAAGCCTGCTTGGCCTCGGGCCATTTGGTCTCTGTTACTAACCGCCTAAATGAGTTTAGGTAGGTAAGAAGGTCTTGGCTACCTTGCCTTAATTCCAATAGTTCCCGGTCGGCGGTGTACGAGTCGGCCCGTCGGTCGAACACCTTGATAAATTCTGCCTTGATGGCCTCCCAATCATGAATGAGTGGGTCGTCACGATGTACAAGGGGCACCACCCATTGTGCTGCATCCCCCGACAAATACGAAACTAGAAAGGCCACCTTGGCCTGGTTTGTGGGAAACGCCCGGGGTTTGCATGAAAAATGCATCATCACCTGCGTGAGGAAGACCTGTATCATTCTGGATTCGCCCTTGAATCTCTCTGGGTTGGCCAAAGGGATGGACACTGGCAGCTACACTACCACCGTACTAGGAGGAGGAGCCCCTGCATTGAAGGGATTCCTGTGCATGCCATCCATACGAGTACGGAGATCCGCGGCTTATTGCCGGGACGCCGCGAGCTCGACCTGCACAGCCGCCAGGGCTGTCAGGACGTCCTCAAAGGTGGCCATCACTCACGCTACCCGACCGGGAGGACACTATGTCGTGGGTTGGATATTCTGTCAGGTGTGTGTCCTCAGGGTCGGAGTGATGCTGAGATTGGGTCCACCCCCTGATCTACCCAAGACCAGAATGCCGTAAAAGCCGTGGTCTAAAGGAGGATCAAGTGAGGGAAGGATAGGAAGGGGACTGCAGGGAAAAAGGACCTGAAATGACAAAGCACATCGGATATAACACTCTCTTTCCCCTAGACTCTCACCCTCTAGTCAGAAACCAGTAACATTAATATACCTGCAGTGCAAAGTATAAACACAGGACAGAAGATTCGTCTCTTCTATGACCCCAAACTAACGTTGCCTCTCGGAGTGACAGTCTACCTGTGATGCAGAGAAACACGGTTTAGTAAAATCCTATCGCTACCTTGACTGGCCAATACATAGTTTACAGGAACCACAGTACCTTGGTTTATGGTGTGCGATTGTACTCTGGTCGTTGGTTTGGTGAGGCGTTGTTGACTCCTCCGACGGAAGGCAAAAGGAATCCGTGAAGTGAGTGGGAAAACCGTCCTCCGCACGAGCCGCAAGACGCAGGCTCACCAACGGAGGACATGTGAAGGGAGAGTGTAGAAGGGTAAAAGCAAGGAAACCGTGCCCCGCACGAGCCGCAAGACGCTAGCTCACCAACGAGGGCACGGTATCTGGGGTGAAGCCGGTTAAGGAAAGAACCGGAAACAAAACGTCCTCCGCACGAGCCAGGCGCGTGCTCACCAACGGAGGACCCAGGTAATAATTCAGGAGCACCGCTCCCCTTGTAGCTCCTAAACACGTCCTCCGCACGAGCCGCAAGACGCAGGCTCACCAACGGAGGACACGGAACGTTGGGACCATGGACAAAACGTCCTCCGCACGAGCCGCAATACGCGTGCTCTCCAACGGAGGACCAAGATAATACTCCTCAACTGAGGACGTGATAGATGGAATCCAGGTGCACGACGAGTTAACGCCCCTGCCGGTGTGCTGAGCGCCGGGGACCGGGGATTGGTAACAAGGGTATCAGAGCGAGGTCCCTGAGCGTCAGCAAAGCTCAGCTTGGATAACTCGCTACTCACCCTCCGGGGACGATGTACGGCAATCCAGCTGAAAGCTGCTCCGTACGCAGTGTTCGGCAAGCTTCTGACTTCCGGGTCAGACTATCCGACGCCGGGGAAGGGATCTTGGCGGTCTTTATCATCTCTCCTGCACTCGTTGCGTCGCAGGGCTTCCTGGGTGATGTCGTCCGTAAAACCTCCCGCAACTCGCGTGAGGCGTGAAACGGAATCGTGACAACTGGAGAGAGGAGTAGTGGATAATCAAGCCTGTAAGGGAGAGCGTTGCCGAGTCCGGGGTCAGGTGGAGGTAGTAATGAAGAGGGATCCTCCATGAAGGCTCAAACAGATGGAGCCTGAGTAGTATCACTTGCCTGATACTCCCACCTCATAAACATCCTCTTCCCATCAAAGGAACATTACATGGAAAAAACACTTTTTGTGAGTGATAATATTTAGAAAGAGATTTGGAAAAGAGTGAGTTTTACTGGTCCTTATAAGACTAAGAAGAGATAAAGGACGGCCCTGAAGCAGGCCTGCCCAGACATATATGCGACAAATCGAGCCCGCAGTGGCCCACCCAAATGCACCCTTGGCCCACCCAAATAAAAATTCCTGGAGCCGGGCCTGATGTGTGGCAATAATATTTGTGCATGTTTGTTGTGTGGCATTGCTCTGTGGTGGTGACTGTTTTTAAGCTGCCTCATCTGGAGGCATCAGACTGGGCCTCAGTGGGTTTATCCTGCTTGCTACGATGCATGCTAGTATTTTACAATGAACATTTATGTGCGATGGGGATAGTGATATGTATGGTAAGGGTTGAATGTCCACACAGTGTTAAAGATCCTCAACCCTTTACGTTCAAAGAATGGGTGAGCACAGCTCTAAACGGTTTGAAGCTGAAAGCATGGCTCTCCACAGAGTAGAGGCATGGGGCTTCAGAAAGCATTCCATAAGCGATCAATGACTGGGTGTATAATAATGTTAACAGACAAATCTTGTAGTTCCAGCATCTGAGCAGTACTTCCAAAATGAAGACCCATTACACACATTAAAATCCCACTCCACATTGAGGAAGAATGTAACAGCTTGGACCCAGGGGCTTAGTTGATCCTCGACCATTTACATTCAAACAATGGATGTCTGAAGCTGACAGCATGGCACTCCACAGAGCAGCCCTGCCCTGGCACTGCCTCCCAGCCTGTGTCTCTCTCGGCAGTGGCTCCCTTCCCGTGCCCTGGGTAGACTTGGGGGTAGGTTACAGGCTCAGCCCACAGGACAGGCGGCTCTCAGCTTCCCACCATTGGCTGCACAAAACAAGTTGAAAACGAAGTAAAGAAGTGGCGGGAGATACTTTCAAGATTGTTGGATATCATTAGATTCCTAGCTAAACAAAATTTGGCTTTACGGGGTCACCGAGAAGGAATTCATTGCAAGACTGATGATGAACCTGAATCAACAGGAAATAGAGGAAATTTTCTAGAATTAGTTCATTTGTTGGCGAAATACGATCCAGTGCTACGTGAGCATACTGTAAGAATTAAGCTGGGAAAAAAGTATGCTAAATCCTATATGTCGCCTACTATCCAGAATGAGTTTATAGAACTTTTGGGAGCAAAAGTAAGAAGCAAAGTTATCGAGCAAGTGAAAGAAGCAAAGTATTTTTCTATGATATTCGACAGCACCCCTGATATTTCTCATAAGGATCAGACGAGCCAAGTTTTACGCTATGTTATGATCAATGGAAATAAAGTGATGGTTGTGGAATCATTTGTCGATTTCATTGAAACAAAGGGTAAAACCGCTGAGAATATTTCAAACATGATTTTGCAGAATTTAGAAAGCAACGGAATCGATATTCAAAATTGTAGAGGACAAGCATATGATAATGCTGCTGTGATGGCTGGTCAACATACTGGCGTTCAAAGACGCATCAGGGAAATTAATGGAAAAGCAGAATTTGTCGCATGTACAAATCACTCGCTGAATTTGGCTGGTTTACATGCAGCTTCTGTTGCTGTGAATTCTGTTACCTTTTTTGGAACTGTGGAGCGTTTGTTCGTGTTTTTTTCTTCCTCGACCCATCGCTGGGATATTCTGACTTCAGTCACTGGCCAAAGTGTCAAGTGTGTAATAGAAACTCGGTGGAGTGCACGGGGAGATGCTGTGAGTGTTGTAAAAAAAATTACTCAAAAATCTTAAGTGCTGTAGAACGTGTGACTGGTGAAGAAGAAAATAGAGTTACCAGGTCAGATGCTGGTGTGCTGCTTGTTGCTTTACAATCTTTTTCCTTCCTGTGCTTTCTTGGCCTGGGGGAATCCGTCCTTGTAGAAATTAACGACACTCAGGTCTACCTCCAAACCAAAGGATTGAATATACAACAATGTGACATAAAACTCAATGCTTTAAAAGCCTTTCTAACTGAAAATAGGTGTGAATTAGCCAACAATTCAGTAGCTTACGCCAAAGAAATTTGTGATGATCTTGAGATAGTCATGGATCGTCGGTGTAGAAAGAAGAAACTAATGGCAGGTGAAGAATCACGAGATGCTGAATTGTCATACGAAACTGAGTTGAGGAGAGAAATGTTTTCTTCACTGGACAGAGTGATCCAAGAAATCACCACAAGATTTCAACAACTTCATGTTCTTGCTGAAAAATATGCTTTCCTTACTCCATCGAATCTTTTGAATGATAAATACGAATGTCAACTAAATCATTATCATGATGACATTAATGAGGAAGAGTTCCTTGTTGAGAGAAAAAGACTTCAGAGTTTTATTTCTGTTGCTGCTACGCAACACGAAACAGAGACCTGGAAGGACAGTCCCCTTGAACTTTTACAGTTTATTCTAAAATACAGTCTTGAGAACTCCGTTCCAAATATTGTAATACTACTGCGAATTTTCCTCACAATTGCTGTAAGTGTTGCTGGTTGTGAGAGGAGTTTTTCTAAATTGAAATTGATTAAGAATTACCTAAGATCAACAATTAGTGCCTTATGTTTAAGAAATCTTGCCATACTGTCTATAGAACAGCAACTGAGTGATGAAGTAGACTTTGACGATGTCATCGATGATTTTGCCAATAGAAAAGCAAGAAAAATAACATTTTAGAATGTTGGATTTAAGTTTTACTTGAAAAATAAACATAGTGTTTTCATTTACTTTTCCATACATCATTTTGAATGTTTGTTGTATTTTTGGTGTGTATTAAGAGGGGCTGCTAACTAAAACAATATTTTTTTATATTATTACAAGACCTAATAATAAAGTCATATTAACCTTAGTGTTGTTTTCAGTGAATTTACTATAATGAATTCATGTCTGTCTCCCTCCCCCCTCACCCTTGTGGTGCAGGGGGCCCTCCCGCCATGTTTGGGGTACAGATTCTGAGGTGGGCATGCGGGACCCCAGGCCTCTCATCTGGGAAGAGGCCAGAGCAGTCTTTGGCACCGAACGACAGGTTATTGATAAAGATCTGATTGACTGTCCTAATCCTCTGCAGTTAACTGGTCGATGGCCCCTCCACTCCCCTCCCTTCACACACCAGGGGCTGAAGGTAAACCCCACCCGGCAGTGTGCAAGCCTTGCCATTCCGTACTTGACACATTATTATGATTTTACTGTTCTTGTAGACTTTTAACACTGTTGGTTACCATGAAAGTAATGCGAAAACAAAATCGCAGAAAAATGTAATATTTCTTGTTTCTTCTGAATATTCAAGGAGTGCCGCAGCGCCGGAACAGTTTGTCCTGGGTCTTGGATAGAGTTGAACAAGTTCCCATGGCCCCCACAACTGTGTTTAAGGATTGTGATCATAATGTGTCACCCCTCCCTGTATTTTAGCTTTGGGCCCCCAGGCAGGCTGTGCACCATGTGTGTGCTGAGGCTGCTGTGAAGGAGAGATGCACTATTACAAGCTGGTTTTGGGTACCAAGAGCACCCGTCTTTTCATTCCCAGGGAGTTGGTTGCTGCTGCTTGGAAGTAATGACAGGGAGCGACCCCTGGTTGTTGCCTTTGGGCCACCAGAGTGGGCTTTGTATCTGGTCTGTGTTGGCAAGGTGGTGCTGACTGACCCCTTTATGCTGCGTTTAGTTTTAAGGGCACACAGTGAGTCATTCCCTGTGAATAATTAATTTGCTGTTTTTGAAAGATAAAGAATCACAGGCTTCAACACTGTTAAGTTGGTTTTGGGTCCCCAGAGCACATCACGTTCGTGCAGGTCCCCACTGCTTTAATGGGGGGACCATGATGTATGGTCATTTAATGTCAGCTGTAGATGAAGGTTACATGAACAGTGTCATGTGTGTGCATGTTTGCATTGTGTTGAGGGGATTACCAGGTAATTGTTCACGCAGCTCTCTGATGGATGTCACATGCGGTTTTTCTGAGTCCCCAGATAGATCATGCAGTCTGTGTGTTCTCTTTTGTACTGCCAGTCACCGGTGTATTCAACTGTGTAGCCTTGGACCGTGTCATGTATATGCATGTAACTTGCATGATCAAGGTAACTATTAGCGGCGATATTACGTGTCTCTCTGACCTCTTTGAAGTGCATGCCCTCCCCCCCCTCCCGCCGGGGCGGGGGGGGGGCGGCAATCTGAGGGATAGCCCCGGGCGCCACAAGCTCTAGCTACGCCACTGTGTGCATCCAATAATTAATACTAAGTCGTAAACTTACAAGTGTGAGGAAAAGATGGGAGAAGTGAAGAGTTGCACCTGTAGGTTTGTGAATACCATTGTGTAGTAAGTTAGCAGTACTACTGTAGTACTACTAAGCATACTACAAAATGCAGTTTGTTTACAGCCCTTCAGTGCATACGATTGCTGCCGCATTCTGAATATATGAAGCCTACCTCCTTGTTTTGTCTTATCTGCCACCCCACTGGCTCAACAAAATATACCAGATCTCTTTTCCTCTCTCTTTGTTAATCCTACAAAACACAGACTATAAAATCGGTGGGCTTGGCACAGAGGGGAGATTTCCCAAAGGTTCATTCAATTTTAAATGCTATGGAAGGAATTGCCAGTCGTAGTTTTGGAGCAGTGTAATTTTGATCTCATCCTGAGATACTGTAGGAGTGCATCATAATCATGCATAGTCAGCACTCAAATATATTCTGTGTGATTAATGTTACTAAGAAAACATGGAGTATTGCATATTTAAGTACTCCACGTGAAAATATTTAGACTTATATTTGTGTGCATAGAACTTGACTAATAAAGGTCTATGTAATATTTACATATTAATGTGTCAGGAGAAGTTAACGTTTACTATGTGTCTCATTGTGAAATTAATAAAACAGAATGCGTATGTGTAGACTAATGTTTAAACATGTATGCAATTATTTCCATTTTGGTGCATTTGAAATGACATCTTCGCAATTCTTCGCAATTTTTTCATGCATTAAGAAGCTGCATTTGTTATTTGTGTAGAAATGTGCTCATATTTGTAACCTGTGCAATGCTGAATTGAAATGAGTTGGGCCTCGAGAACAGTTCAGTTCAAGCTCACGTTTAGAGCCTAGCATGTGATTCGTATTTAACCTTCAACGAAGAATTTATTTGTATTTTTGATTCCACTGCAGGTGTGTATAAATCCTCATTAATTAGCATAGAAGGGTTTTGTTTTCATTAGATAGTGAGGTATGAGAAGATGAAGTTTAGCAAGGAGAAATGCAGTAACGAGCAAGGAGGTGAGTTCTCATGGAGGAGGAGAAGAATGACCAAGGACGGATGAAGTTGCAACTTATCGATTTGGAAAAGGTGGTGCAAGTATCCAATTTGTGCCGTAATCATGGAAACGTACCAGAGAAGTCACGTGGGATTGTCTACCTTGAATGCAACTAATATTTTATGTTGTAACTTATTGAGGTTCAGGAGAGACATCTTAGGACTTCATTGGGAGCAGATCTACGGTTCTGCTTGTGTGACTTTATGCTACGTGACCTATGGTTGGAGTGCCTTCTACTAAAGACTCTGACAGCTGACACTTTTCTAATTTCACCTCTATTCAATGTTTCTTAGTTTAGGGTTGTCCCTTTAAGGCAGTGTAGGGAGAGATAGCATGTTATGAGAATCATTTGATGCAGTTTAATACTTAATTCCTTTTCCTGATTATTTGCATTGTCAGTATGTAATTAGTTATCTGCTTTGTGTTATATAGGGTGAATCTCTTTAGGAGATTTGGACTCATTTTGTTTGTTCTGTATTTCTATATGATAATGTTGAGGCTGGTGTATATTGATTTGTTTCTAAATTTATAATTACATTTGACTAATCTCAGATTTACTTGTCGAGTGGATTATTGTGTGACCCAATTGGTTACACTGTATTGAGACTCGAAAATGATTGTTTTCTCCTTCTTACCTCTCAAGCTCCTACAAAGACCATCTGGTTGAAGATAAATGTTTAAGTGGGTCCAAGCTCTCTCAGGTTAATAAATCCTGCTATATTCCCATCTTTGTACACCTGCCATAGGAAGAGAAAATCAGCAGCCGTGGGAAAGACACCTCCTATGGTTAAATTAGTACTAAATCACTCTGCCTTCACCACCCCGCACCTTTGTAGAAGGAAACATCACCAGCTCTCTCCTAGCACAATAGAAAACGATAAACTGCAAAGACATGCTAGATAATTTAAAGACTGGAGTTCAAGCTCAGATATGTCAATTCTTTTACTAAGGATAGCAAGATGTTTTTTTCCACGCTAGTTCAGAAAGTCGGAACCATGAAGAGGCTGGTTGTGTGTCCAGAAGTATCAAAACAAGAGAAGCACTTACTTTTGTTAATTTGTAATACAGAAGGACCTGAAGCCAACTAATTGTAAACCGAAAAGACTACAAATAAATGGGTCATAAGAGAATTTCAGGACGTTGGCCCTCCACAAGATCTTTTACAGCAAAGAGACAGCACGTATTCATGTATAACACTAGTATTTAATCGGTATACATACTTTCAAGAACCAGTACTAGTGCAGAGTTTGTCATATGGATTTATCATTTGCCCCATTATGCCTTTCCAAATGCACGACAATGGTAGCAGCTGTTCTCTGTTAGAGTTAATATTAATCTACCCATACCTGGACAGCTAGCTGATCAAGGCCAACACACAATCGACAGTGATACACAGCTTGCAAGTAACAGAAAACCTTCAAGCGTGCAGAAAAATTTTTTTTTCACAGATTCAAAACATTTAAGGGCATATTTATGAGCCTCATGCCCCACCATAGCTTCACTTTTTGTGACGCTACGGCTGAGCAAATCACAAAATCATATTTATGAGGTCATGTAAAGCCACTATGCATTACTTTAAATGGCCTGATGGATATGGAGTAAGGCCTTACTCTGCATTAAGGAGGCATTCAATGGTCGTTGTGGTGGTGTTCCCATCCAACACCCATGGATTTTGACTCTTTCCCAGATTTACAAAACCATCTAAACCTGGAAGAGGCGCCAAAACATTACGCCTTCCCAGAGAGGCGTAATGAGGAGAAATAACTTTATTTCCCCTAGATGTTTCCTCTTTCCATGTGTGCTACATCCTGTAGTACACATAGAAAGAGGAAAAGCCTCCCAGGATTGTTTTTGTCCAGGAAGGTGCACCTTCCTGCACAAAAACAACCCTGCTGACAATACAGGCACCCTTGCACCATGGTGCAAGGGTGCTTGCTTTGGCACTAGGCTGCCCAAACGGCACCAGCACTGGGGGAAAGGACAGGAATGCACTGTATTAGATAAATATGATGCACTCCTGCCCTTTCATGTAGATGCAAGAAAGGACAGCAAGGAGACCTGCTCCACTGCTCTATGCCAAACCCCCATAAATGAGGCCTTTAGTGCTTACGAACAGTTTTACTCACAAGTATTGCAAATGTGTATCCTTTGTCAGGCGGACGTCTATCCTGATCATGTTGATGCCTCTGGAGGACCTCTCTTCTAACAGTCCTCCTTTCTGGACTCCATTCCATTGTGCATCTTCCTAGGAACAAATGACAGTTTCCATATGGTGCCCCATCAGGAACACCTGGAAGACCAATCATGGCAGTAGAAGTGAGACTAGTTTTTATTGAACAATGTCACTCCTCGACCCCTATTGTGGTGTCAGAGGAGGATATATACTTTAGTGATGCACAGACTGTTCGATGAACAAATGGGGATCTAACAAGAGCAAATTCACTACTCGGGGGAAGCGGTCCAACTGGAAAGATACATCGCATCCGCATGCTGGAGCTGATGCTGGTGTAGCTGGCCCTCTCTTCATTCTTGTTGGTGTCCCATCATATCCCGTCCTGATACAGGCTCACAACACCAACACAATACATTACTTCAGCAAGCATCTGGAGAGAGGTTCAGAGTCTTATCAACAGAAGCACAGATAAACTAGCACTGGCTTCTGTCAAGGAGCATCCATGTCACAACGATTCATCTGTCAAAACCTCACAATTTGAAGGTCTGAGGGTAGCAGGGCATACCAAAAACAAATACGTACATTAATTACTTTAAATAGGGGGAGGGAGGAGAAGGGCAATGTCTTCAAAAGACTTAAATGGGCCTACAGTGAGGCTAATCACTGAGGTCGAACAGTTCTGGGAGAGGGGGAGTTGCACTCGCTGGAAAGACTCAAAGTCCTCCTTCTAGTCCAGTAGAAGTGAAAGGCATCAAGAGTCTCTGATCAGAGAGAGGAACACAGACAAATGGAGTGGACTAAGCCATTGTGTGCATCCTTATTAAACTGCTGGGAGTTCACATAGAAAACACCTAATAGGTTCCACTTCTAACTTCAAAAATCACCTTCTGAGAAGTGATAAGCCAGAGGTATCGGGTGATCGAACTTCTGTGTTGCATACACTGCAGGGGATACATGAGGTCCATTTGCACCCCAAGATGGAGATGTGGGAGTCCAGCCATGAGGTAAGCAGAGCAGCAACTTTTAAGCTCTGGCCAGGGAGAGAGTGAGGAGAGGAGAAATACTATGGAAAGTTGCTGCTGATAAAAAAGGACTTGGGAAATAGAGGCATGTTATTGTAGTTTTAAATACAAAGATGACTTAAACTGTAAAAAAAAAAATCAACCGCCCCCCAGCAAAACCTAATTTCCCCCATGACAGCTGGCCTATAGTCTCACATACAGAAAGAAACCAAGCTATGGACTCCGGGTCACTTTTATCAAAGTTCTACATTTCCTTTCTTTTGTTCTTTTTGTCCACCCTTCACATTGGCAGCAACAGTTGCAGTGCTCTTAGCTTCCTTAGGCAAGAAAAATCTCTGTAGTATCTTGCGAAGAATTCCATGAATGGAACCTGCAATGTAATGAAAACAATACTGCAGCGGCTTTTGGTACAGGGGGCCGATATTGCAGCACTGCTGCAAAAACGGCCCCCATCCTTCTGGCCCACCGAAAACAACGCCCGGGGCCCGCTGCTGCATGTGCGGCCCTGTCCCTGAATAATGCCATAATAGCAATAGTTTAACTTATATCTGAAACCCTATGCCAGCCCTCAATAACATGATGAGTTACTTCAAGTGTCTGGGAACGCATCCTGCATTCAGACAACTCACTCCGCATTCTCGCCCTTCACTTTCACACTCGCCCTCCACTTACAGCGATCACAATGCACTCACACTGATCACCATGCACTCACACTGATCACCATGCACTCATACTATTCACCCTGCACTCACAATGACCACACATAACATATGCCACTCGCCATGAACTCACATCGTTTTCCCTCCACTTTCCCTGCGGTCACATGTGCACACCTCTCACTCTGCACTCACAGTGCTCACTCTACACTCACAATGACCTTGCGCTGTGCACCCTATACCTCACCCAGCAGTCACACGAGCACACTACTCACCCTGCACTCATAGGACACTTCACTCACCTGTCTCCTTCAGTGCTTACTTTGCAATTTTACTCAAACAAGCCCATCACTAACCATACATTCATTCGTCCCACTCTGCACTTACATCCGCACCCAAATTCATATGGTCACCTCACTCACCCTGCAGTCACTCCTCTCACCCAAGTGTCACCCTGTCGCATCGCTCACCGTGCACTCACATGGGCACTCCTGTCACCCACACAGTGCAGAGGGTTAATGTGCCTGCTACAAAGAATGTGTACCAAGCAAATCACAGAACTTAGTGTGAGTAAACTACGAGTAGCCCTATAAAAAATTTTTTTTAAAAATTGTCAGAAAGGTGCTTTAGAGAGATGAGATGCATTGTTGGCGAGTGGTAGTGAGGGAATTCATGGAGACGGAGGGAATGGGGCAGGGGAGGCAAAAAGACTGTTGCACCGTGCACAACTAGTGCTAGGGCCAGCCCTGGCTGGGAGTCTTAGCCCCCCCCAACGTTCGGGTCTAGTTGCGCCCCTGGTTTGTGAGGATGATATTCCATTGTATTTCTGTGAATTGCCACAATTCCTACCCAATAGAGAAAGATTATGTGACATACACCTTTCTAGTAGCGATTTATATGTTTTAGAAAGCAAGTGTGTGTCTTCTGAAACATTCATGACCAGATTTTCAAATTGGGTGAGTGCACAAGTCACAGCATCCTCAATCTGCAGAAAGAGAACCCAATGACAGACCAGTGTCTATGTGAACCCTTTTTTGTGGGATGAAAAGTTCTCCTTAGTACTTAATTTGTATAAAACGAAGAGCCAGGGTCCACAATATATTTTTGGGTAGTCTACTGCAGCTGGCGCCCCAGCTCCTGCCACAGCTGCCAAATGCGAGTGACAACATTAACTATCTGCTAGTTTTTTTAAATATACTAAACTACCAATGAAGAATTGTGCTAAAAAAGTCACATAGCACGACCACGTGGTGGATAATTATGTGCTGGTGTTTAGAAAAAGGTGCCAGTACCAAGCACCAGCAAACACCTGCACAAATTAATCACTGGTTCTCCTTAACCTGTTTGAATGATTTGAGTACTGCATTGGTAAATAAGTCTCTCTACATGTGGCATGCCTTCTGCCAAGCCTCTGAGCAATTCTAGATCCCCTCCAGGACTAAGGGCATATTTAGAATGCTCCAGCTGCACTTTTTACGCCCCAGAAGGGTCACTCTTGTGACACTCCTGAGGTACAGTGTGCCTGCCCATGCTTATACGGCCAAACAAAGCCACCCTATGTGGCTTTTCATGGCCTTGGGAATATGGAGTAAGGCAATGCCTTATGCTGCGTTGAAGGGGTGTTACATGGTTGTTGCTGTGGGTGATCCCATGCGACACCCATGGTTTTTTGACACTGCCCCAGATTTACAACATACTGTAATTCTGAAGACTGCACATTGCTTTCGGACATAATTTTATACGTTACATGAAGCATCATAAAGTAATTTGTACATTCGTTTAGAGACAGAAATCTGAGCCTAGTCACGGACCATAAATCTGGTCTTTAGATATAATGCGCTGGTGAGTCTCAACCTTGCGTGGACACAATGTGTGACAAGTGGATACATGTCCAGATATCCAGCATGGGGAGCATGTGATCACTGCGTAAAGTGTGCCTGCCGTGTTCGGATTGGCTGAGTTTTTGTAAGTTAGTGTGGCATCTGACTTTATTGTTTTTTGAGAACATGTGCCCCTCCGGCCAAACTTATTTTATTGGGGTCAATCTCCTAAGAAATTTGTGATGTCGCTGCCTATCTGTGGGATTGATCTGGGTTATTCCGATTGCGCGTTTATCTAAGGGTTATGTGTCACCTCATCTGTCAATCAGTTGCTTCAGGACTAGGTCGCAGGGCCTGCCTGACCACATACTTCTGATTAAGGGTCGGGGCGAAGTCATATCGGGTGAATTCAACAATGGGGATGTGACTTCATTATTATACGGACATTTATAGTGACGTACATTGATATCTTGTTCTCCAATATTATCATTCCCCCCTCTAGTTGAATTTTCAAGTACATCATTTACCCCATATTACATGACAGCCACATTATGTGAGGTTTGCTGTGTTTCTGTTGTGTCTATTACTATTACCCTAGCTACTTGCATTCTACCTAACTTGAGGACTGCATTTTTACAGCAGGAAACCCTCACTTGTAGGAAATCACACAAAAATATCGTAAGAAGAGCAACTGGAAGTAATGACATGCACAGTCTGGTCATACATCAGGGGAACCTGGACAATAAGTCTATAAACAAGTGGTAGCTCCCTCCTTCATGTCAGAATGTAGCAAAAGCTAGTGTCCCGTTGTCTAGGCTGTTTCCGGGGATGAAAGTACAGCAGGATGCACTGATTTTGGCACACACCCCACCCTCCATTGCGGTCATCAAGTCAAACTCATACCAATCTTGCAACACCATAAGCCGGATGACTCTCAGTTCTTCCTTTATAGTGTTTCCTCTAAGCTCAGTATCGGATCATGGATCATCTTCAGCATTTCCAACCTGGTTATTTTCAACAAGCGGGCATTCGCCTTTGTTTACACGGTGAAGAAGTGTATGGACCCTCCTGCATTTACTTGAGTGTCAGAAAAGTCTGAATTCTTCCAGAATGTCCTTGTACTGAGCCCAGCCAAAGTAGTCAGCAGTTCTTTTTTCTCGAGCCTGATGCAATAGAGTTGTTTTCTTCTGTAGTGGATGTTGTAACAACTTGGACAGATTTTCTCCAGGGATGACCAGGGTCGGGGTGTGTATGGTTACGAGGGTGCAGAGGCTCTGCCATCCAGGGACGAGCTGGGTGTAGGAAAACTCCCTGCGTTGCCACTAGGTATCCAACAACACAGAGGTGCCCCATTACATTTCTGGTATGTGCCGTATTGCTTCATAATTCTCATTAGTGCCAAGCTGTATCGTTCCTTTGTCTCTGAAACACAAGGAATACAGTGTATGTTTCTGTACAATGAGGGGTTGCCCCATCCCTTCTAGCCATGTGTTCCTATCGTTCTCAGTTTCCCAGATTTTCTGACATGGGGTACCTATGCTGGCATTCAAACCTCCCTCTCTAAACTAATTTCCCCTTCTATCATCAAGGTGAATGGCCCTACACTGGAAGTCCATGTCTGGGGTCCATTTGGTATTAAAGAATACTGGCCCAGATATGCTAAGGGACACACAGGGACCACAGACAGAGGCTGGAGTGGACATATTTGGCACTGGTGCAGTGGCCTTGTTACCTCAAAGAACCTCTTCTCAGGAAAATCTCAGGGTTAAATAGTGTCCTCCCATATAGTGCCTCGCCTGCGCATCCTGTCGAGCACGTTTGAATGTCGCTAGACTTGGAAACAGATATAGTGCTATGGAGTTGGTTTCATACCGGATGATGTTTACCACTATTCTGTGTGGTTCTACTCTACTGGGCTGCATCTTGGCCCTAATCCTACATACACAAAGGTGGATAAGACATTTTGGTTTTTCAAGGGCTATTTCTAGGGATAAGTAAAGTCTGTCTCTGTCCACACCGTGGGGTATCAACGAGCAGACATAGCATGACCTAGCCAACTTCTGGGCATCCTTGGCGGTCATGTGCTGGAACCATGTGTTGTGCAAGAGGATCCCTCCTCCAGCCAGGGTCTATCGTACTGGCCCTCTCATTCAGTCCAGCAGGCTAGCAGGTGGCAGAATGGTCACGCAAAAATCTTGCTTTCTTCTCTCGACAATATGTCACTAGGGTTCAGCTTGTTTGACTGGCGTGCACAGGGGGAGCTGCAGATGTCCTCGTTGCTGCTCTCTGAAGTGCGTGCAGAGGGGCCATTCTGCTTCTCCTATGTCTTAATTGAATTTGTGCTAAGCTACCCTGATCTCTTATTTCTTGGTCTGCCCCTCTCCTATGCTGACGATCTAGAGAGGTTCGGGTTCTTGATAGGGGCTTCCCTTCTTGTTCTACTGCGGGCTCCTCTCCACATGGAGCCCAGGGCCTAACTCTGCTCTCCTCCACGTGAGGGTGCATGGTTCTGTTATCCCTTTGCGCCTCCAAGTCGAGAGCTCTTTCTCTCTCTATTGTCAAACCGCTCCTCTCTTTCAACTCCCACCTAGGTTGCCTACTTCACTCAGTTCTGCGTGCCGTTCTTCTGGGTGAAAACTTCTCCTCAAGCTCATTTCCTGTCATTTCTTCTGCTGCCTGGGCCGACGCTGGGGGAGTATACCCTGCAGCTCACCCCTCAATGTCGGACCCTGGAAGGCTGAGACCTTTTTCCTCTACCCCACTGGTGGTATCACTATCCAGAACCGCTATAAACCTCCCAGTTACCTAAGAGTGGTCTACTGGACGGGTTGGAATGTATGATCCCCATGCTGCTGGGGCTTGATGGGTTGCGTACAATGGACAGGGGGGTCGAATCTCAGGGAATTCTAGCACCAAACTGGGATGTGGCTAGTCCTAGATCTAGTGGCTCACTGCCTAGTGTAACCCAGTAGAGGAACAGCTGGGGTGGCTGGCATCATAGTGAGCACCTCCATGCTGGTGTATGGTGGCGGAGGTAAGGACACCTTGTTTGTGGATTTGGTGACAGATTTTTAGGTCGGCCCACCTCGAAGATGGCCCACAGGTCCTTCAGTGCCTCTCTTTTAGTTTTTTTGTTTCCTATGTATTTGGTCTGAATGTGCGTTCTTGTGTGTTTGATTATGTATGTTGATGTTGAAAGTTCCCCCTTCTGCGCAGGAGAAATGTGTCTTAGTGAGTGTGAGCATGCCATTCACGGCTCAATTTATCTAGCTTTTTAGCCTGCGTGGGGATTCTAGTTTGTATGTGGTTTAAAGGCGAATCCATGATTGGTTGAACACTTTTTTAAGGGATTTAGTGCACTTTTAGACTTCTCTGGATTTTTAAATACACTTAATTCCTTCTCTATTCATGGGGAAAGACTATCTGGCACATGTATCAAAGCTTTTTGCGATCGCAAACGGTGCGATTCACAAAAATCGGCCGTTTGCGATCGCCAAATTAGCTTTTGCGATGCATCAAGAGTCAAGGCCCTCGCAATTTGAGAATTCGCAATTAATTGCAAGTTCTCAAATTGCGATTGCATTTAAGGAATCGCATTTTGTGATTCATTAAATGCAATGCAAGAACCACTTTGAAGTCGCGATTTCGCTACTAGGGGGAGCAAATTACCATGAAGTTGAACTTCATGGTAATTTGCAAAAACTTTGAAAAATGCACTAAAGTGCATTTTTCAAAGTTGTAGGTTACGTGTGCGCAACATTTGTGCACAGATCAATTTCAGGGGTGCAACAGGGTGTCCTTTTGACACCCTTGCACCCTTGAAATTGCATGAACAATTTGCGAGTACCATTTGGTACTCGCAAATTGCGCTTGCAATTTCCCATTCCTTCCTATGGGCCTACAGGCCCATAGGAATGAATAGGAAGCTATTCCTTTTTTGCGACTCAATATTTGCGAGTCGCAAATAAGGAATGTGTAGGAATCGTTATTATTATAGCGATTCCTACATGCATAGGATTTTGCAAGTCCTTAATTGCGAATCCTTAATATTCGCAATTAAGGACTCGCAAAATCCTAGCATGATGCATGTGCCTGTATGTACACGTGGTTAACCAGCAATAATTACTTTTAATAGGAGCTCAGCTTAGGACAAAGATGCATCACACAACTTAATACATAAAACCACACATAAAAAAACAACCTGTAAGAAAGCGCAATGGTTAATTCAAAACATTATGGATTGTTTTTTGAGCAATGGAACATCCAAATATGAACAAGTGATGACTTTTTCATATGCACATGCAATCGTTAACTGGACATAACATTCAACATAGAACACAGTTGGAATAATTTATCAGCACCACAACATCAAGAAAAAATGCATCAACTGAAAAACATAAAAGTAAAAGAGACAAACGACAGAGAAGAAAATAATTATGAGTTTGTCAAAAAATCTTAGCCCGCTCCGAGCGCATGCTACCCGATGACGAGCGGAGGCTCTGCGCAGTACACGGGACTCAGTGAACCCATGAATCTGTCAGTATTGGCTCTGGGACAAAGATAGCAACAATGTACGCAGATAAGAAGGAATAACTGAACAACTACAGCCCCTTCTTGGCAAAGCACTAGCTATACCCTAATCTCCAAGGTCCAAATTTTTCCCAAATGTCCCAATTACACCCTATGTCTCACCCAGGGGTCATGCGTAACATCTGTGTCACGCCCAGCAGTCCAAGCGATTAACATGTCTCACTTCTTTCAGACACCACCAGTGTTAGGAAACTGATAGACTTAAGAAAACTCCTTTAGACTAAAACTTTAACCCTTTCCATGCGTCGGGTGGCGTTGCGTGGGACGGATACCGGCCGTCCTAGCACCCACTCACAGGGGAAGCGCAGGGCTTCCCCCGTGGGTCGCCCTAAAAGCTGCCCTCACCGGGGAAGGCAGGGGAAGCCCTGCCCCTGCCCCCTCCTTCCACGTCATCTAGTGACATCAGCGCGCAAGGCGCGCTGGCGTCATTAGGGGATACCAGATGCACTGGAAGCCATTTGCTTCCAGTGCATCCAGGGAAGAGGAGGTGAGTGTCTCCTCCTTTTAAAAGGCATCGGAGGAAAGGAAGGGTTTTCCTTTCCTCCAATGTCTTTTAAAAAAGCATTCCTGCTGCACGATCGCGCCTGGGGGGCGATCGAGCAGCAGGAATGCCCTTTTTTTTTTAAATGGACATTTTGGTTCGGGGAGCGGCCCCATGGGTAAAGGCCGCTCCCCTTGGGGGCGCAATGTTTTCCCTTTGGTCTTCCCCCCTTGGGGTGGGGGCCGATCGCCCAAAATTATAGAGATTGAAATGAATAGGTGCCCACTGGGCCACCAGGGATTATTATTTTTTTTTTAAATGGCCATTTTGTTTCGGGGAGTGGCCCCTTGGGCAAGGGTTGCTCCCCTTGGGGAAACAATCTTTTTACTTTGTTCTGCCCCCTTGAGGAGGCAGACTGGCCCCCCCAAAAATTATAATTATGTATAGGTGCCCACTGGGCCACCAGGGATTTTTTGTGTTTTGGGGAGCGGCCCCTTAGGAAAAGTTCGCTCCCCTATTTGGGGGCAATATGTTTTGGCTGTGTCTGCCCCCCTAGGGGGCAGATCGCGCCATTATTTTTAAAGTAAAGTGGCCCACTAGACCACCAGGGATACATTTATGGGGAGTGGCCCCTTGGGCAAGGGTCGCTCCCCTTGGGGGCATTGTTTTTGGCTGTCTGCCCCCTGGGGGAGCAGATCTCACCATATTTATTTATTTAGTGGCCCACTAGACCACCAGGGATTATTTTGTGGGGAATGGCCCCTTGGGCAAGGGTCACTCCTCCTTGGGGGCAATGTTTTTGGCTGTCTGCGCCCTCCTAGGGGGGCAGATCTCTCCATTTTTTTTTGTAGTTGCCCATTAGACCACCAGGGATTAATTTGTGGGGAGTGGACCCTTGGGTAAGGGTCGCTCCCCCTTGGGGGCAATGTTTTTGGCTGTCTCTTCTCCCCCCCCCCCCCCCCCAACGGGGCAGATCTCGAAAATTTTTATTTAGTGACCCACTAGACCACCAGGGAATAATTTGTGGGGAGTGGCCCCTTGGGCAAGGGGCTGTTTCTGCACCCCTGGGGGGCAGATTTGCGGATTTCTTTTTTTATATAGCCACTAGGCCACCAGGGATTTTTTTTTTGTTATGTTGGGGAGCGGCCCCTTGGGCAAGGGTTGCTCCCCTTTATGGGAGAATGATTGGGGCCATTTCTGCCCTCTTTGGGTGGCAGATCAGCAGTATGTGTTTATGCCCATCTACCCCCAAGGGGGGCAGAAGCCACTAGACACCAGGGTTTTTAAAGTTTGGTGTTGGGGATTGGCCTCTTGGACAAGGGTTTCTCCCCTTTTACGGGGGTGAATATTTTATTTATACTCTCAGGTCCACCTACCCCTTAGCTTAGCTGGTGGATTGTGTGTGGACTGGTGCATTATTTGCATATGTGATTGTAATGGTTTTTTTTCTCCTTTGTATTCTAGTGTAAAGCTTTTGATTCATGTTTGCTGTTTCGGCAGTGGTTGTTCTGTAGTTTTGCGTATTTGCATTTTTTTGGTAAGAAAAATATTTTTGTATTATTGTCATGCATGGATGAATTTTTTGTAAGTAGTGTCATAATAGCAGCATATTTAGTTAGTGTTTTGTGCATGAAATTCTTTGCGATGTGTTTTGCGTTGTCTTATGTGTAATTTTCTTTTTTTTTTTTTTTTTAGTGGGATACTGTTGGTCCTTATTTACAAAGGGTTTGTTGTTGTTGACTTGTTTGACAAGTTACCTTTATTAGTAAGCATTATGGCTAGCCGTAGAATTACTGCTCAGCAGGTGGTTGGTATGCTTCTTGAATCTTCCTCTGAGCAGGATTATGAGACTGACAGTGCGTCTGAGGGAGAGGAGGGAGGGGAAGGTTCAGGCAGTGAGTTTTCTCTCCACATGGAATCATCGGATGATGAAGCTACTCTCAGTGCGGATGAAGCTACTCTCAGTGCGGATAAAGTGCCTGTTTTAGAGGATGACACTGATGTGCCGATGGTGCAAGAGGTATCTGGATTGCAGCCTGAGGCTGCTAGGCTTCCTACTGGAAGTGCTGGACTCTGGGTTGATCCAAACATGGTGCAGCCGGTGCTGCCTCTGCCTTTAGTGGTGCTGCAGGGTGTAGAGTGGATTGCGAATTGTTTTTGCCTATACAGTTTTTTCAGTTGTTCATGGATGATGTATTTTTGGGTGAGATTGTTGAGCAGACTAATTTGTATGCTGAACAGTTTTTGAGGGACAACAGTGCCAGACTTAGGCCCGCTCTAGAGCTACCTGGTGGAATCCCACAAATCTGGCTGAGATGAAGAAGTTTTTGGGTTTGCCTTTTTTTGATGGGCTTGATAAGGAAGCCGTCCCTGGCTTCCTATTGGTCTACCAGCGCCTTGATGGCAACGGCCATATTTCCTGAAATTATTAGTTGTGATCGGTATTTACTTTTGCTTCGGATGCTGCATTTTGTGATAATGCTTTGGCGTTGCCACGAGATCGCCCTGACTGTGACCGTCTTTTTAAGATTCGGCCTGTTCTTGATCACTTTGTAGATCGATTTTCAGACATCTATACTCCAGGTAAAGAAATATCTCTTGATAAGTCTTTTAGGCGGTAAACACCGTTTACCCCGCAAATTCTTCCCCGCTTGGAATCACAACGCGGTCGTTACAACGACCGCGTTGTAATTCCGCATACCATTACTCTGCAAGTCGGAAGAACGACTTGCGGAGGGGGGGGGGGGGAGGTGTTGGATTTAAAATCCAACACCTTCCCTAGTGTCCGCACACACTGGAGTTGAAATAGTAAATTATACTATTCCAACATCCAGCGCCCCCCTCCGCAAGTCGTTGTTCCAACTTGCGGAGTAATGGTATGCAGAATCACAAGGCGGTTGTTGTAACGACCGTGTTGTGATTCCAAGCGGGGAGAAAGACGGCGGAATAACGTCGTACATTCCTTTTAGGCAGTACATTCCTAGCAAGATGGCACGTTATGGAATTACGATGTATATGTTGTCTGAGAGTAGGACAGGATATGTCTGTAATTTCCGGGTGTACACTGGTAGGGGTTCCACTATTGACCCCCCTGGTTGTCCGTCAACTTTTGGAGTTTCTGAGAAAATTGTGTGGGATCTTGCTAGAGAACTGTTTAACAGAGGCCACCATTTGTACCTTGATAACTTCTACACTGCTGTGCAATTGTTTAAAGATATGGTTCAAAGTGGGCACTTTTGCTTGTGGCACAATCCGCTCTAACTCTAAAGGTTACCCAAAAGCTTCAAAGGGAACAGTGCAGTGCCTTGCGTAGTGAGGAATTGCTAGCTGTGAAATTTGTGGACAGGAGGGATGTCTACATGCTGACTTCCATTCATGATGAGAGTACTTCACTTGTGACTGTTTGGGGTCAGGCTGCTGAAGTGCGCAAACCTGTATGCATTGTAGACTACAAATAGCACATGGGTGGTGTCCATAGAGTAGATCAGAGGTTGGAACCTTACACTGCTATTCGTAAGGCTTACATTTGGTATAAGATGTTGGCCATCCATCTCTTAAATTTAGCAACTTTCAATGCTTTTGTTGTGTACAAGGAGTGTTCTCCTGCATCAAAGATGACTTTTGTTCAGTTTCAGGAGTCTGTGACAGGCAGCCTTGTTGTTGTGGCACAGGCAAGTGTTCCTAGAGTTGGAGTGGTGGAGGATGTGGCTGGATTAAAAGATCGCCACTTTCCTGATTTAATTCCTCCCACGCCCCAAAAACAAATCCCTGTAAGAGATGTAGAGTCTGCTTGCGAAGAGGAATGCGGAAGGAGAGTCGTATGCACTGTGCCGATTGTCCTTTTAATTCTGGGCTGTGTGTGCCCACATGTTTCAGATTGTATCACACTCAAAAGAGTTTTTGGGAGCAACCGTGAGTCTAATAGTGTACTGCCTGGTCTGTATGGTTTTATATAATTGTTCAGTTTCACGTTTGGCAATAAAATGATGTCTTTAGTTACTGCTGTTGTTTTTGTAGTTATAGTTTTGTATCTAGTTTCAATTGGTTTGTGTTTTCTTTCTTGTTTAAAAAAAAAATTACGCCAGTGTGGACGGACTGGCGCTTGGCTGGCGGTGTGCATGGATTGGCGCTTGGCTGGCGGTGTGCGTGGATTGGCGCTTGGCTGGCGGTGAGTGGATTTGCCCTTGGCTGGCGGTGTGTGTGGATTGGCGCTTGACTAGCGGTGTGCATGTATTGGCGCTTGGCTGGTGGTGTGCATGGACTGGCGCTTGGCTGGCGGCGTGTGTGCACTGGCACTTGGCTGGCGGTGTGCATGGACTGGTGCTTTGGTGGCAGTATGCCTGGACTGGTACTTGGCTGGCGGTGTGTGAGTAGTGACTTGCTGCTGGTCACTATACACACTGCTAGCTAAACGCCATTCCACGCAATCCGTGAGCTGGTGTGGTTGCTGTGTTAGGAATCTGGGCGTGTGAAACTGATGGGCCCTTGAATGGCGCTGTCTGCTAGTGTGAGTGTTGTAATGTGCTGGGCCCGCAGCTGGCGGTGTGAATGGTTGTGTATGTGTCACACGTTTGAAAGGTGTATGAATGGCCTGTAAAGCGGTTGGTGCCTTGTCGTGGCTTTACAGCTCACGAGCTGTGAGTCAATGGTTTCAGGGAAGTAGAGGTATGATGAGTTTTATTGATTTTGTAATTGTCTCTAGTGGACACCTCCATCATGTTGACAAGCTGGAAGTAATCGCTAATGCTGCCAGTGATCACAATCCTCTAAATTTATCCTTGCTTTGTCCCGTTAAACCCAAACACTCTGTCTGGGAGCAACCTGTAAAGTATAGTAGGAACAAAGGTATTACACTTAAATGGGGCAAAATAGACGCGGTAGGTCTTGAGGCTGAGATCCTAAATAGATATAGCTCTGAGTTCGAGGCATGTTTAACACCTACAACCACACCTGAAAAGGTTATAGGGAATTTTGAATCTTTATGTGGGTATGTAGCCGAACGCCTCACAAAACCAATTGGTAAAAGCAAAATGCTTGGTCCTAGATGGTTTGACGCCGCATGTTCGGCAACACACAGATCCTTGAAAGCGGCATTAAAACAAAAACCCAGGGACACAGAAGTGGTTAGAGCATCTAGACTGGCATACAAAGAAGCCATAAGAACAAGGAAGCTGGACCTAAAAAACCAAGCTTGGGAAGATTTAGAGAAGGCCTCGGAATTGAAGGACAGCAGGCTCTTTTGGGAAGTTATTAATCGCCCCCTTTTTACAAGTAATGGCAAGGATAACATTGTGATGCAGATTGCATGTGAAACATGGGAATCACACTTTGGGAAGATTTTTAACCCACATGGTACTCTATCCAATGAACCATCACAAGGAGATGTTAGGGATTTGGTGGTCTCTCAGTCTTCCTTGTCCTTGAGCGCGTCGTTCACCTTACAGGAAGTGGAAGATGCTCTGTCGAAAGGCATACCATTAAAAGCACCCGGCCCTGATCTAGTGCCTTTGGACTTTTTTAAACATAATATTAAGGTTTGGGCCCCCCTGTTATTAAATGTTTTTAGAGCAGTCGTTATTAGCCGTATTCCGGCATCATGGAAGGAGGCAATAGTGGTGCCAATTTTTAAGAAGGGCGATAGATCAGATCCCCGATGCTATCGCCCAATTTCATTAATTGATGCATCGTGTAAGATATTGGGTAGGGTCATTTTAGCTAGATTGGAAACTTGGGCAGATTCGGTGGGCCTTATTGTGGATTCCCAATATGGGTTCAGGAAAGGTAAAGGTACTGTAGAACAGTGCCTGAACCTGGCCCTGATCATAGGTAAATACATGAAGGCAAGGAAATCCTCCATCCACCTTGCCTTCATGGACCTTTCAAGTGCATTTGACACTGTGTGTCGGAGCAAGTTGTGGCAAATGATGGAGGTCATGGGCTTCGAGGAACCCTTGGTCACCTTGCTCCGTAGACTCCATGAATCAACTACTGTAGCCATAAGGTTTGGGCCAGGGGGAGAGAAAACTAAGTCTATCCTCTCAACTGAGGGCGTCCGACAAGGATGCATATTAGCTCCTTTTCTGTTTCTTGTGTACACCAATGGCCTGGAAAAATATCTGTTGGATAATTGTTATGACTTTCCAAAGGTCAACGGCAGGAGCATTCCAATGCTTTCTTACGCCGACGATACGGTACTTATGACACTCACAGGAAACAGTATGCAGCACTGTCTTGATGCCTTCCACAAATTCATGTTGGACCTAGACCTTAAGGTTAACTTTGCCAAATCCTTCGCCATGGTCTGTGGCCCAAAGGGCACTAAGACTAGAAAGTTTGTAGTTAACAACTCTACCATTGAAAAGGTTGAAAACTTTAATTATCTGGGTAACCTTTTTAACAACAAACTAAGTTGGGCCCCGTCAATGCAGACCCGAGTTCAAAGTGCTAGTCGCTCTATAGAGAGTCTGTTCCGTTTCTGTGGCAAACTAGGACAAAAACCTGTCACACGGGGGAGGAGCCAAGATGGCGACCGGGACGGCAGCGTAGATTCCCGGCTCCGTGAACCTCCGTATCCCGCACGGATATCCTGCATGAGATCCTTATTCTGCGCTACGAGATCGTGTTCGTAAACGAAAGTGGCAACCGATCGTGTGACCCTGAGGTTTCTGACTGCAGTACCGCCGGAGAAATCAGCGATTGAACTTTGCGGCCCGTGCGGTCCCGAAGCCGGGACCTCGGGTGGACGCCTTGGCCGGGCGGCAGTTTAACAACAGCGGCCTGTGGTGACTGGGTGGAGTCGGTCCGCCGGAGTGGTGCTCCCTTCGGCCTGCATTTTGCTGTGGTCGCTCCCCCCCTGCTGAGCGCTGCGGACCGAGGACATGCCCGGGTGTGCAATTCTCGGATTCTGTGGTGTTTGCCCCTGCCTTTGACGGTGAGCTGCCCGGACGCCGTCCCTGGTTCGGCCTGATCCTTGCGGGCTGCTCCCGGCTTTTTGCGGGAGCTGGTCCGTGGCGGAGACGACTATTGCCCGTGACCGCGCAACGGTTGAATCTGTTCCTCCCCCAGGATCCCTGTCTTCAGCGACGTGGACCTTGAGGCGTTGGTCCCGGGGTCCTGGCCCCAATACGAGTCGGGCCTTCCCAGCGGCCATTTTGTCACTATGCAGCCTACCATCCTGTCCGCTGGGACGCAGCGGGACTGGGGGTGTGTGACGGTCGGGAGTGTGGCAGAGCGATCGGAGAGAGCTGCTCTGGGGTACGGCGACCTCCTGGAGGCCCTTGGTGCCCTTCATTACTCCTTGGCTCATGGCGCCGGGGTCCTGGGGAGGAAGCTAGATGGTGTGGTATCAGCGTTGGGACAGTGGCGGCATGCTGGTCCACAAGTACACAGTGGCTTTCCACACTGCACACAGGAGGAAGATGTTGCGGCCCCCCCCGCGATTAGTGTACAGCCGGACACTCCGGACAGTATGCTACCGTGTGGTCGGCTAACTGTGGGCTTGATCTGCTCCGGAGGTATTGGACCTGAGCGGAAGATGGTGGCCTTGTCCCGTGCGCAATCTCCGGCGGCCCAGGGACGATTCCAGCAACGTGTGTCTCATTTGACTGCTTCAGCCTGTCTGGACCTTGTGTGCAGTGCAGATCCTGGGGCGGCACTGGAAAAGACGCCCCCCCATGAAGCGGTCCGTGCTGATGCTCAGAGACTTCCACCCCACCTGTGTGCGTCGCTTCCCGACTGTTTTTGGACACTCCTGTACCTTGGGACATCGGACATGGTGCTGGGTCGAGGGGCAGGCATGGGCAGAATCGCAAAGAGAGGTCAAGGCTGAGGCTGATCCTTCGGGAGTGGTCACCTAGTAGACAGGCGGACTCATGGTTGCGTGCTCTCATGGTTATTCGCATAGTTGGTGCATAATGCTCCCCACTCCCCCCCTCCTTTTTTGATATGATCAACCTGGTGCTGCTAATTGTTTGCTGTGGGGAGACTTCACCGTGCGGGAGGGAGAAGCCGGGGGTATGTTTTGAAGGCCCTCCTCCAGTTTATTACATTCCCTCCGCCCCCCCGTCTGGGGGGGCTCTTTCTTACTCCTTTTTCCCTGTCTCTTCTATATTTCGGGTCTAGTTCCAGGGCGACAGGCACACTGCTGGGGGGTGGGGCCATACTCATTCGCAGAGGTGCAGGGTGGGGGGATGGGGGAGGGGACTCTTTAGTCTTTATCTCTTTTTCCATGGCCTCCTTTTTCTTCTCTGTTTCTTTTTGCCTGTTTTTCTGGGATCAGCGCGGTACACCTCTCTTATTGTGAATCGCTTGCTCTTAATGTGTGCCACAGTTTCCGGGGGGTTCGCTGGGCTTTAGGTACGGGGACCTGTAGGCGCAACTATCTTTGATATTTCTCCCCATCCGTACTTTCCCGTGTCTGCGCCATTGATTCAATGTATTGCTGCTTGCTGCTTGCGTCTCTTATCCTTGCCCCTTATCGCTGTTGGGAAACTGTTTGGCACCTGATCCTACTGTTTTGTTTTATTATAAAATGAAAAACCCTTTCTCTCCTGGTGTCCTACCTGAGCGGCTCATTGGCCGGACTATACTGTATTGTAGACTTTGCTCTCCGAGGTGCCGCCTGTGTTTACATGTGCTTTTATTGTTCTGATTGCTTAGCGGCCGGCCCCGGGGGGTTGTAGGCCCATACGTGTAAGTGATTGAAACGTCAATAAAGGTTTTTCAACAAAAAAAAAAAAAAAAACCTGTCACACATTTAAAAACTTTGTATAAAGCTAAATGTTTGTCGGTTGCTACTTATGGGGCAGGAGTTTGGGGGATTGAAAGCCCTGACTCACTACAGATTATGGAGAATAAATTTTTAAAGCGTGTATTGGCTACTCCATCAGGCTCCTCAAACAGATTTGTCCACAACGAATTAGGTCTAAGTTACGTGAGTGACACCATTCGCCTTTCCCCTTTATTGTTATGGGGCAAAATATGGCAATCAGAGGACTTACAGCTTACTAGAGATATCCTCCGGGATTGTTTAAAGTTGGCAAACATGAAACAGATCCCCTGGCTATCTTATGTAAATGAAATGTTTCATAAATTAGGCCTGGGTGACATATTTGACAACCCCGAAAATATACAGGGAAACATCAAAGCTGTAATTAAAACAACTTATTGGAAATCACCGTTTGTGAATTCCCTGGTTAGCCCTTATGCCCCTAAGGCTACTTTGCTGCACCAGTTTTATTTATCTTTTACAAACCATGTGCAATGGCGATTCTACTTGACAAGGTTTAGGTTACACACCCTGCATTTTCTCTTTGCGTTTCCTAAACAGGGGGGTTGGTGTGAGAGACTGCCACCCTGTCCTTGTAATGACAAAGATAGCCAAAGCACGATGCACATTGTTCTTTTCTGTTCCCTATATAAGGACCCGAGAATCAGGTTTATTAAGCCGATCCTTAAGGAAAAGCAACCATGCCATTATGAAGAGGGCTATGATCATTTACTATCCCTATCTTCACCTGGTGTTTGCTGTGCAATGCTAAATTTTATACGGATGTCACTTTTGATCAGGAAACGTTACGGCTAAATCGGGCACCATGAAGTTGACCCTTGATTATCTATATTGTATATCATTGCATCGTGATTTTCTGATTCTCTATTTGTTTTGACCGGCACTTTAATGTATGCCCTGGCATGAAGAACCAATGAAATCATTTAATTTGATTGGAAGTAACAGCTATGGGGTTTTATTTGTGATTATTTTAGCTAATGAATTTTAACAGTTTAGTGTTATAATTGTAAGAATGCCTTTTTAAAAAATGATTTTGAAATAATGTTTGTAAATGAAATTGTTTGACTTTTATGATTCCTTTGTTCTGAATCGAATAAAGTTTTTGAGACTGAGACTGACTGAGTCAATGGTTCAGTTTCTCGTCCTTTCATTTATTAACAGTGCATTTCATTTTTGTGAAATCTCTGATTAATACAACTGTATATACTGAACCATCGCTCACCCTCGTGCCAAATCCAACCATTATGTTTGTGTGCTTGAAGAATAGGTGGGGTTGTGCAGAAATATTTGTCTTTTCTGTCTTTCTCAAGCAAGCAAGGTGTACCTTGTCCCTTTTTAGGTCGAGCCTACAGCAGCGCATGCGTTGTTGCTCGACTTTTGTAAGTGGGATTTAAAAGTGCTTCCCACCGGCATTTGCTGGCCTAATGCTTGCGTTCACGCTCGTGTGAACGTGCAATTACTTTTACTTTGGGCGCTGCTGCTCGCGCACCACTCGCGTGTTTGCCGGCGCGTGCACTCCTCCGCTTCTCTCTCACGCTGCAGCCCCCATCTTTGCATTCCCTGCGACCAATGCTTGTTGCTTTTCTTTGGTGTTTTAATTTGCTTTACTCTACCAACACAAAATATTTTTTATGGGTGTTAGCTTTGCTTTTATGTCACGAGTTGCTTCTGTGTATTAGTATCTTATTTTTCTGATAGTACAAGGTCTCTCCTTATTTTAGCATCGCTGCCGTGTCAGATGCATGTGCCTGTCCGGTTCGCTTTTTTTTCCTAAAATCACAGGGAAATATATGTCTGTTTGATTTGGTCTGATGGGAAAATGAGATGTTTATGTCCATGTTTTCATGCTCCAGCACCGCAAGAAGGCTGCTGAATATTTGGAATTAGCTCTGCTAACAGTATATCATTGTGTATATTTATTCTGTCTACACGTTTGCTTTTCTCTGATGGTACAGTGAGAGATGTCTTTATGGGGCTGCTGTGCTATGATTTCACAATGATGACTCCCAATATCAATTTGATGCTCTGATTTTATTTCACGGAGAGTTGTTTATGCTTGCCCTGCTATGATTTCACTGCTGCATGTTTCTTTACTATGATTGTATCCTCCCGCTTTGCTGCTTTCAGGCTTCCACTCTGTACTACCAAATAATAAGCATTGGCAAACCCAACATGGCTCGCCTATGCTACATATTGACTTGGTCACTGTTTTTTTTGCCATGTTGTACAGCAACATGGCATGTGCAGCATGGCTGAAAGTAAAAAAAAAATAATAATAATAATAACAACAAGCACTGACCGTGTCATATTGCTTTTTATTTTCTTTAGTTTCAGCCATACTGGCTAACAGTGTGGCTTACATCTATTGACGAAGCCAACAACTCTTGCATAGGCGAGCCCTATTGACTTTTCCAGTGTTTGTTTTCTTTTCTTTATTTTAGTAGCAAAAACAAGACCCTAGAATCCTTCAGAGTGTGTACAAAGGCGTTATATAGTATTTCAGTATATCCCACTTTTAATATCTCTCCCTCTCAGTTGTGCTCGCTCGGTCTGTGTCTTTCTAACAAACAACACAGACCATTCATAGAATGTTCACAGAAACAAATGATGGATGGAGTACTTGAATTCATCTCAACCACTGGTAAATAATGTAGCTGCATTATAGTCCAAGCCTGGTCAAGCATGGGCAGCGCATGATGTATTGAGTAAGGGATTTAAAGCTCTGCCCACTCTTCGCCCATATTTTTCATTGACTCGTGTCATTGTCCTTCGTAAATGCGGGCATCTGATTCCTTAATCGCCTTGTTAGCCCCTCCTTAGTACCGCCTTCATTTGAAACCTCCCATGAGGACTGGCCCTTTTACTTCTGTGGCTACACGGGATGTTTTATTTTGTCTGTAAGCACTATTTTATTTAATGGGTTTTGCCCTACTACAGGCATGACATGCTTTCCTTACATTCCTTACATTCAGCGCGCCATGCGCGCTTTCACTTTCCAAGCAGCCGGGACAATGGCGGCCACTTCTTTGCAATTCCATAGGTCTCTCATTTACGAGAGTTTGAGCTATTGGTTTTGTGAATGCCAAACTCTCGCAAATGCAAGACCTATTTTTTTTGTCAAAGCCCCTATGCTGCCTTTCACATGCTGCGCCTCTTTCTTTAGAGGAGCCGTGTCTAAGGAAAGGTGGACGGTCACTATTAAAGTGAAACTGCGGAATGGGGGCTTTTACAAAAAAAATGCATTTGTTTGACAAACATGTTTTTTTTTTTTTTTTTGTAAAAGCCCCCATGCCACAGTTTCACTTTACTAGCGGTCGCGCACCTTTTGTTAGACACCACTTTTTTTAAAGAAAGGGCTGCGGCCTTCATGTATGTGAAAGCGTGGCATGGGGCTTTGACAAAAAAAATATTTGCAATGCAATAGGTCTTGCATTTGCGAGAGTTTAAGCTATTGGCATTTACAATACCAATAGCTCAAACTCTCGTAAATGGGAGACCTTTTGCGTTGCAAATACTTGTTTAGCTAGTCAGTGCTATGACAGACAAGGAACAACCATATGCATATCAGTCTCACTCCCCCATCCCCAAATGGACATTCTAGCCCATTTTGATAAGCTGTGTACTGCTTTGCTTGTTTCAGCCCAGTGAACCTGCACCTCTACACACTGAGCCACGAAGGAAGACCCTTATGTGTGCTGTTTTACATGTCTAGGGCAGGGGCCTCCGACCTTTTCTGAAATAACAGCTCCTTATGCTAGGTGACTATCACCCAGAGTTATTAGTATTAGTTGTGTATGAGTGACCCCCCAATTCAAGATTGGCAGCAGTGGTCACATCAGTGCATTAGGCACAGTTGCCAACAGTAAAGTAAAACAGCATTATCACTTTGGAATACCTCTGCATGGCTAACAGCTGCAATTTCACTGGCACCAAGGTAATAAGAGTAATACATCTCTCCAACTCCAATATTAGCTTTAAGTACATTATGGAAATCCAATTCAACCATTATTCTTCAAACATCAGCTTGAAAGTTCTGAAAAAACACAATTTTTCTGTCTCAAATACATGCTTTTTAATTTTGGTCTGCATACAATAATTTAACCAACAAAGTTATATTGGTTAATAAGTTTCTTTCAGTTTTAAACAATCTAAAAAAAAAACCTACAATATTGATTGCGTAAATTAAAATAGAAATATTAATAAAAGCAGTTGTATTTGACCTAATATGTTAGTGCAAGTGAAAGCGGTTTCTCTTTTTTTTAGGTCTCGCCTGAGCTAGCGCATGCGTTGCTCTGGCAAGACATTTAGTGAGCGGGCTATCAAAAGTTCGACCACAGCTTTTGGGGTGGCATAGAGCGTGCGGTTACGCGCACAATGACGAGCAGAGTCGCCATCTGGCTCTCCTCTCTCGTCATGGTGCGCGCACATCGCTCACGATCACTTAGAATTTTGCCGCGCGCACCACTCGCAGGCTCACCTTCTGCTCCCCCTCTCAGTTAACAGTTAACTTTCGCGGCCGCGCTTGTGTTTTAGCGGTTGTTTTTTTAAACTTTCGCCGCGCACGCACCACTCGCGTGCTTGCCTCCATCGCCACGCCGATCCCTTTGTTTTATCTTTGTCAGTTTTGCATATGTGTATTACGCTCACAGCGGCATCGCCTGGGAGACAGCAGGGGAGATGCTGCAGTCAGTCAGTCCTTCTGCTTCGACTTGTCAGACCCTTGCTGGGCATTGTTTTCACAGAGACTTTATCTTCAATCCATATATAAGTAACGGGTCAACTGGACAATGCAGGTTAAGACAGAACAGGCTGCTGCTAAAGACGTGCCTCTGCCCTCTTCACCAACACTAAACAAACACAATACAATCTAGCGCGAGAACCACCCCCCCGCACAAGGCCGCGTGTCTAAAGCATCAAGAGCCATGCCACAACTGGGCTGTATAGCTATCACAGAGCCACCCAAGGTCACGCATAACTTGCTGTAACAAACATCTCCTTGACAATGACTAGACCGCAGGACATCAGAAACACAACCAACCCCCTTCCGCATTTAGAAGTTTTTTCACAGCCAAGATTCCCTGTGGCAGGCTGTCCCCTCCTCCCGCCGGGAGGCAGGGGTTTGAGTCAGCATCCTGTCTATGGGGCCCGGCGCCCCCGCCCCAAAAGAAAAGATCCGCTTGAAACGACGAGCCACGCGCCGCTCCGCCACTGCGGGGAGCGGATCAATAGCAGCTGAATGCCATCTGCTTTGGGCAGCAGAACAGCACCAAAAGTGTGAGCCATGCATCTTCTCTTATTGAAAGGTTTTTATGCAAGTAAACAATTCATCGTCCCCTTGCACGCTTGATGCTCATTTACCACTTGGGATCAATAAAATATGCAAAACAAAAAAATGGAACCCTAAGAGTAGTTGTGATGCAGGGGTGATAGGTAATCAATAGCAGGTCTCCGTTCAGCAAGGCGAGCAGCGGGGGTGATCTCAGTAGAAGGCCAATGAAATCCTTGGAGCCGCGCATCAAGCATCCTAGGCTGACCTGTTTTTTAAAGACTCATGTTCCTTAAAGACATGATAATGCTAGCTGGAATAAGTAAAGCAGAACAAATTGCAAAGGACAAAAACAGCCTGCTCGCGAAAGGTTTTGTCGTTTTTTGTCTGCCACAAATCTATATGGAGAAATGTAATTTTACAATAGCTACATAAAAACGGAATGCACGGGGTGGAAAGATCGTTTGACCCGGGCGTCGCCACTATACGCAGCTGAGCAGTTGGGCACCCTGTGGACTTCGAAGGGCTTCGAGAGGTGGGACATGATAGGCATCAGCAGGGTGGGTGATCTTTGGACTAGGGGGGGATTCAAAACGTTCGAGATGCTGCAGACGGAATTCCAGTTGCAGGACAGGGAGTACTTTCGGTATATGCAGATCCGTCATGCGCTAGGCTCCGTCTTCCCGGATGTTGCCTCCATCCCGGAGTATTCCCCTCTGGAAGACAGAGTGCTAGATGGGCATGTACCGGAAAGCACGATTTCACTAATCTATAAAAAACTTATTAATGACTGCGCGGGATTGCTAACTAGCCTTCGTGAGGCATGGGTTGCCGATGGCTTGGAGCTGGACGACGAGGACTGGGTCTCTGCGGTGGCCTCCCCGAAAGAGGTGGCCATACCGGCACGCCTTCGCTTCGTCCAGCTCAAGATACTCCATAGGGTCTACGTCACGGGGCCAAGGCTATTGCGTATGGGTTATGCTGTGGATGGGCTGTGTAAGCATGGGTGTGGTTCCTTGGGGACCTTTCTTCATATTTTGTGGGACTGCCCGGAGGTGGAGCGATTCTGGCGTGGTGTGCATGAGGTCCTGCGGGTGGTTACGCGTGTGTCGCTGCCGCCTGAAGCGAGGAGATGCCTTCTGAATGTGTGGGAACCAACTGACTACTCGGCGCCGCAGACGTGGTGGGTGACTCTGGGATACATGGTGGCCAAACGCGACATTGCCCAACTGTGGGGTTCCCAGAGGTCGCCGACCATATCGGCCTGGAAGGACAAGATGGACTGGTGCATGTTTCGGGAAAAGGTGGTGTATGTTGCGAGAGGTAAGCCTGGGACATGGGTGAAAGTATGGGGCCCCTGGAATGCCTACCGCGGGGGAATTTGTACCCCGCCGTTATTGCCCGATCCGTCTCCGGCCCCGTCCCCTTAGCCGGTTTAACGCCCCGGTACCGGGCACTGAGTCCACCTAGTCCCTGTCCTGACCTTTTCCCCCCCTTGATACTCCTATGGATTGGTAGGGTCCCCCTTCTAGGGGAGCACATGTTGCTGTTTCCGATTGTGAGTTGCCTTGTGGGTTTGTTTCTTGTTGTTATTTATATCAAAAAGAAACCGTTATATGGGTTCCGGATGGTGTGGCTATCAACGCTGCTAACTCCTGTGCATTTCCCTTTGCCGCAGCATGTGCGCCATTGTTTGTACCATATGCTCCTTCTGTCTGCTAGCGGCCGGCCTGAAGGTTGTAGGCCCATCTGTGTATATTTTTTGAATTTTGTAATAAACGGTTTAAAAAAAAAAAAAAAAAAACGGAATGCACAGAAACCTGTTTTGTAGTCAAACTTTGTGTTTGACTACCTCTGTCCCAGGGTTGTTTTTACTTATTTATTTGGTCCTGCTTGCAGGCACTTGCATTAAAAAAACAAAAAACGGGAAAAAAACATACGGAGCCGTGGGAATTGTCTATGCCCAACCTAGCCAGGATTCAGATCACAATATGCCCTACTGAGGTAAAGACCTTTCCACACAATTTAGAAACAGTGTCGCTGTTAGTGCTTCATTTCAAGGGGAACAAGCATTGGCATAGGCAATAGGTCTCGCCTTTGGGACCTTATAAGTATTTAGTTATGCAGCACAATATCCTTACTGCAACAACATTAACTGTTGCATGGCTAAACACTTATAAGGTCCCAAAGGCGAGACCTATTGGCTATGCCAATGCTTGTTGTGAATGTTGTAATGTGTTGGTTTCGTGCCTGGTGGTGTGAATGGTCTTGTGTGTATCACGTATGAAAGGTGTGTGAATGGCCTGTAAAGCGGTTGGAGCCTTGACGTGGCTTTACAGCTCACAAGCTGCGAGTCACTGGTTCAGTTTTTTGTCCTTTCAATTATTGACAGTGCATTTCATTTTTGTGAAATCTCTTGGTAATAAAATTTTATATACTGAACCATCACTTGCCCTCGTGCCAAATCCAACCAGTTTGTGTGTGTACTTGAGGAATAGATGGCTGTGCAGTAATCTATGTATTTTTAGTCTCTCTGCTAAGGTGTATGTTCCATCTAATAATAACCTACCAACTGTAGATATTGTTGTAAACTAAACACCAATGGGAGCACATGGTGATATCTCTCTTGTGGATACCAACAAGTTATCTTACTCACAATGTCCTGCAAACCTCAAAAAGTGTCTGTCACATTTTCCTTGCATTATTGTGCCAAAATGTTCACGCTGCAGAAAGGAACAACACTTTCTCCAAGTATCCCAATAGAAATGGTACCTCACACGCGTGGGTGGGTCAAGGACCCATGACAGGCAAGGGCCCAAAACCTACTGAGGCGACATCAAAATTGCCTATCACAAAACGACCTGGTTTTGCAAGGGAGGTCACCTGGGTTTTTGGCCCCGCGCTCGGCGGCCAGCTAGGGAAACCTACCAAACCCACACATTTGTGAAAACTAGACACCCGGTGGATTCCAGGGAGGTATGGCTTACGTGGATACACCAACGTTTTCTTACCCAGAATCCCCTGCAAACCTCACATTTAGCTGAAAAAATGACTTTTTCCACACATTTTTGTGTGGGAAGGTTGTGGCATCACCGGGCTGACACAAATTTCCCACCACCCAGCGTTCCCCCGGGTCTCCTGATAAAAATTGTGCCTCACTTGTGTGGGAGGCCCAAGTACCCGCGACAGGCGACGGCCCAAAACGTATTGAGGCAACATCAAAATTGCCTATCACAAAACAACCTGGTTTTGCAAGGGGAGGTCACCTGTGTTTTTGGCCCTGTGCTCAGCGGCCAGCTAGGGAATCCTATCAAACCCACATATTTCTGAAAACTAGACACCCCGGGTATTCTAGGGAGGTATGGCTTGTGTGGATCCCCCAATGTTTTCTTACCCAAAATCCCCTGCAAACCTCAAATTTAGCTGAAAAAATCACTTTTTACACACATTTTTCTGTTGGAAAGTTGTGACAGCACCGGCCTGACACAAATTTCCTACCACTCAGCGTTCCCCCGGGTTACCCGATAAAAAGAGTGTCTCACTGGGGTGGGCGGAGCTTGCTCGCGCCGTTGATGGCCGCTTGAGCAGAAGGCTCTGAGTTGCCAACATTCAATTCAACACTTATCTGGCATCTGCATATTTGAAACGGCGTAACTAGAGCCGTTCTCGGTACTGGTGAAGCTCAGGAGCAAATTGAGCTACCTCCGGTCCTCGTACTTCCATAGACAGCAGAGTGGGCTGAATCTATCTGTGAGTGACCCACGCAGGTCGCGATGCCCGGGCTGGAGTAGCGCGGAGAAACGGACTGACTCTGCAGCTGAACTGTGGGCAGTGTTCCTGTGCTCGTGGAGGCGGCAGCGAGACTGACCGGAGCTGGCGCTGGCTGTGGGACGGCACCTGCTTTGAATGATGAGAAGACTGGAGCAAGCCGTTGCATGCGGGACTGCCGACTAAGGGAAGCCCGGACGCGCTGCACCGAGAGACGGGTGCACGCCGAGTGCAGGGGGCCGGTGAGAGCAACGGCCCTCTGAGGGGACGACTTCACGGCGTTGTGTGGTGCCTGCTGGAGCCCCCCCTTGCAACGCCGTCTAGAGGGAGAGACGCTGCCTGTGATCTTGAGGAGAGGAGGGCAGAATCACGGTCCTCCATGCACAGTGTGGTGAAGTGAGCGAGACCCGCCATTTTAGAGCCTGGAGGTGCGGGGGAGTCCTGCTGCATTGCCTGGGCCACACAACTAACTGAAGACAGCTGCTGGCTGCCTAAAGGGTGAGATGTACACCGATCTATACACTACTCCCACATCCCCTAGTGATCAGAGAAAGGGAGTGAGCGCCCTGAGAGGCCCTACTGCCCACGCGGAACTCCGAGGGTGTCTACTGGCCGCAGGCATCATTCTATGAGGAGGACTGCGTGCTGGTGCTCTCTGTGCGGGCAGCTGATGATACCAGCAGTGGAGCTGCCCCTGCTGGAGCCACTGAGTGGGAGACACTGAATTTGAGTAGCCCTGATTCTCCTGATGCGTGATACTATACAAGGAGAGGTTACTGGCAGCCCAATCCCAGGTGTAGGCCACCAGGGAAGAGACACTTGTGACAGAGACTATCTGTAGGTCCCCTTTGGGACGAGGTCTCCCTGCCCTTAGCGGTGCGTGGACGCCCGTATCCCCATGTGGCTGGAGAGTGGTAAGTGTTTTTTGCTTGGCGTACTGCAGTTGCTACTCTGCGAGGGGACGCCACCGAGGGACCGCCGCGTGTGGACCTTGCTCTAGTTGTTGCCTAGCGTTGTTCGTTGATAGCCCGGCCACATACTCCCAGGGGAGTGCTACGCTTGCTCTGAGACGGTGGTTGCCAGCTTGGGCGCCTGCAATTCTTTGACCTAAACTACTACAAAGGACCTGCTGAGATGGGCAGAGTAGATAAATCTCAGCCGAAGCTAACATTTGACCAAAGGAAGTCCAAGATGCGAGACACGGCTGCTGAAGATGCAGGCGCGATGAAGAAACAACTTCAGGAGGAGGTAGACGGCGATATTCACACCATGCTCGCGGCAATGGAAAAGGGCTTGCAGAGCAGTCTCTCTGTCCTGGGCACTAAGATGGACTCCCGCTCATATCGGATGGATAGAATGACCGAGAGGCTGGACAAGCATGCTGAACGATTGGACATGACGGAGCGCAGAGTTACGGAGGTAGAAGAAGCACAGACTACGTTGGACGCCGATCATAAGCAACTGGCTAGAGTGATGCAGGTTTTGCAGGATAATACCGAGGATATTGAAGCACGTTCCCGCCATAATAACCTGAGAATTATGGATCTTCCGGAGTCGACCCCGACTAGCAACATGGAACACTTTGTTGAGAAGATATTGGTAACGCTCCTGGGTAGTGAAACTTTTTCTCCCATATTTGTGGTGGAGAGGGCGCATCGCTCTCTGGGCCCTCGCCCGGCGCCTGGTGCTCCCCCAAGGCCGATAATTGCGAAGTTGTTGAACTATCGTGACAGGGACTTGGCGCTGAAGGTGGCCAGAGAAAAGCAGCCACTGCAGTATGAAGGATCCACTATTTCTCTGTTATCAGACTTCACGCTCAGAGTGTAAGAGGCACAGAGACAGTTTGCTCCACTGAAGAAACAATTACATGAGCACAACATAGACTACGCCATGCTATACCCGGCGAGACTCCGAGCCAATCGACAGGGCCATTTGAGTATCTTCACCGACCCGAAAGCTCTACCGAAAGCCCTGAAGGACTGGTCTAAAGAAAAACGTCGCAGCCCGGAGTGAGGCTCCTTGAAGGGAGCAGAAGGTGGACGATTAGACGAACAGGACTGAACTCTAGACTATTCTAACTGCAGATAAGAATTGCTACTTTTGGGGTGGTGTTGGGAGGCATAATATGATAATGCATGGGGTTACCCCGTATAAACATGTTTAACTGAGCTCTATATCACCAGAGGGCATTATTGGGGAGTTGGAGTGATGGGGCCCTGGCGAAGTAGGAGCTAGCTCCTCAAAGGGGTTATGTAATGATGTTGTTTAACTTGAAGGGGAGGAGGGGGTTGGAGATTCATTCCTTTTTTATTGCAGATGCATAATATTTGTTTGATGGTGCGTGGAGCGGACACCTGGCTTAGCTTAGAAGTTCTATCTTGTTAGGTGAGCAACATCCGCCCACGAGTGAAGCACACAACTGGGGTACTGTACTTTGGGGGGGGGGATTCCTTGGTTCGCAGAAGAGTTGTTTTCGCTTGTTGAGTTTTACGTTGGAACAAGGGGATTGTTTGATGTCATATCGTCGAGGCACAGTTGGGGTAGGCCTGGCGTGGGTGGGGGTGGGAGGAGTTGGGGATCTAGACGATGGGACACTTTCTCTAAACACTACAGTTTACACATGACAATTGCACAAGTTGTAAGTTCTAATGGCAGGCACAGCTAGATTGACCGCATGACAGCCCACAGTAGCTCCCATAGTGATCCACTGCGTGGTAAGCTTTGTGCACTCACATGGAATGTGAGGGGTCTTAATGACCACAGGAAACTCCGCAAAGTCCTGGCCTGCTTGGCGAGACACGAGGTAGATATTGCGCTTCTGCAGGAGACGCATCTTCCCCTTAACAGCCCTATGCTTCGCTGCAGGGGATTACACGTACACATACATGCAGCAGGTTTTACCACACATGTGCGAGGAGTGCTTAAATGGGTGAACCCCAAGGTCGCGATTAAGCTCGAACCAATAGACACTGACAGAAATGGGCGATATGTAATATCTAGATGCCGGGGAAAGGGACTGGACCTACTTCTAGTTAATATATACGGCCCCAATTATGATAATCCAAACTTTTATGCTGCATTGTCTGAAAAGGTACGGGTTTGCGGGGAGGGGCAACAACTCTGGGGTGGCAACCTCAACGTAATCTTAAACCCTCATCAGAACAGATCGGGGGGACCGGAGAGACAAGTCTCGGTGGCAGTCCGGACAGTGACGGATGTCATGGCCCATTACGACTTGCATGATGTGTGGCGGCAAAAATTCCCTGACAAAGGGGGTTACATGCATTACTCCGCGTTTAATAATTTACACACCCGCATAGACTATTGGCTAGCATCTAGACAACTGTATGAGTGTACCCGGTCCTGCGAGGTGCTGCCCCGAACGCTCTTGGATCATTCCCCAATAGCACTTGTTTTAGACACTCCCCAGAAGACTATCCCCCATTTACTTGGAGGTTCCCACCTTATTCTTTGCTAGAAGCAGTATTTAAGGAGGAGCTAGCCATAGTGATCGAAACATTTTCCGTCACAAATGTGGGTTCGGTGGACAGCTTCCAGGTGGTTTGGGAGGTGTTCAAAGTCCATATCTGCGGAATCGCCATGGCTAAACACTCCGGAGTCCTTAGAGTGATATGACGGAGGCTCGCAGATTTGGAAACATCTTTATCTAACCTGGAGGCATGTCTCCAGATTGGAGCAGATGATGAAGTACTGAAAGAGTTAAAAACCCAATTAGAAGAATACCACAATGCTGCAGATGCGGAAATAAAACATCTTGGTAAATACGCCATAGCTCGCACCTATGGTGAGGGCGATAGGCCGGGCGCGCGGTACTAGCTCGGTTACTTAAAAAACATCGAGAAGAAATGGTAGTCGCAGAAATCAAGACGGCAGAGGGTGACACACTCACTGATGAGACAGCCATAGCAGAAAGGTTTAGGCAATATTACTCACTGCTCTACTCTACTTGTAGCGGAGGCACTGAGGCAGAAATCTTGGACTATCTAACTCATATAAAGCTGCCATGGCTAACAAACACGCATCGCGACTTCCTGATGCAACCCCTAGAGAGGGAAGAAATTACTTTAGCTCTCTCAGGCATGAAATCAGGCAGCGCTCCGTGAATAGACGGCCTAACAGTTGCTTTCTACAAGGCATACTTGGACCTACTAATGCTGCACTTAGCCACTCTTTTCGACGACATGTGTGTGTCAGGCACTATGCCACCTTCGATGAGAGAGGCGATCATTATAGCCATACTGAAACCGGGCAAGCCCCCTGGAGAATGCGCATCCTATCGCCCGCTTTCCTTGCTTAATGTCGATACAAAAATCTTCGCGAAGATACCGGACAACAGGCTGGTCCCGCTGATCCTAACGCTTGTCGCCCCGAGGTAGGCAGGGTTTGTTCCGGGTCGTAATCTTACTTACAATTTGCGTACAGTGTTCGGTGTGATACAGCACACTAAGCCGGAGATCTCAGCGATGGCAGTTTTTCTAGACATGGAGAAAGCCTTCGACGCTGTCCAATGGCCCTTCATGAGACAGGTGTTGATGAGGATGGGCCTGGGGGAAGTCTTTCTGCAGCTTGTAGGTGTTCTGTACAGCGCACCCACAGCAAGGATCAAAATAGGTAACCTGGTGACTGATGCTATACATATCACTAGGGGCACACGACAGGGCTGCCCGTTGTCCCCGATACTATATGCTCTGGTGGCAGAACCTTTAGCATGCACGCTTCGTGAATACCATAGATTTAGGGGTGTACGCTTTCCGAGCTACGAACTTATCCTTTCTACATACGTGGACGATATGCTTTTATATGTACGTGAGCCAGAGCGCAACCTTTCCCCGGTTCTGCCGAAGTCCATAGTATTTCCCCTTACCCCTGCCACGATGCAGTTCGAACCTGACTACCCGTTGCAGTGGTCGTCGGACTCGGTAAGATATCTCAGTATCCAGCTGCACTCGGACTCTGAGGTTATTTTTAGGGAAAACTATGGTGCAGCGAGTAGCAAATTGGAGGATGAGGTGGAAGGTTGTATTCGACTACCTTTATCCTTGATGGGCAGAATTTCTATAATGAAAATGGTGGTATTCCCTCACTTTCTGTTTCTTTTCTCTAACATCCCATTGGTACTTTCAACCGCATTCTTCAAAAGGCTCACATCATTGGTGATTAAATTAGCTTGGGCTGGCAAGAAACCGCGGGTCCAATGGCAAATCCTTACCTTACTGTATCACATGGGGGGGCTTGGGACCCCTGATTTGGACTTATACTATAGGGCGCCGCAAAGTGCACAGGCTTACCACTGGAAGCATGGTTCACCGGACACCCCTCACTTATGCATAGAGAGGGTAGTGGCCTCCCTTCGCCCGTTGCCCACTCTGCTTTTCTCGCCTCCAGACCGAGACCGTAGGACAGGGATACTAGACTCAATCAACACGACCGCGCAAGCCTAGCACCATCTTCTAAAGATACAGGCGGGTGCCATACTGTACTCCCCGCTTGCCCCACTAGACTGGTGCCACTGGTTTCCCCCATGCAGGGATAGGGGAGTTATGAAAGCGCACAACTTAATTGAGGTCCGCACTATAGGGAATTTATTTAAAGGTGGCACGGCAAGCAGCTGGGAAGACTTGGTGACTGGAGACGTAACGCCCACCCTCCTTACCAAATTTCAATTCCACAGAACTCGGCACGTGCTGATATAAATCTTGGGTGATGACTTAGCGGAACCACCTGAGTTGACTTCCTTGTCATGCGTCATCAAAACTGACGACCCGGTGCATATAGTATCTAAAATATATAAATTAACTATGTACTATAGAGAGAACTATTTCACTAAAGCCTGCTTAGCATGGCAGGGGGACCTAGATAGAGACGTGGACGACGAAATGTGGACTTATTGCTGCACTAGCACGAAACGCATCTCCCTGAATGGCAGACATCGTCTGATCCACTTTAAATATCTTAATAGGGTCTACTATACTCCAGAAAGGTTGTGCAGATATGGCCTCAGAGAGGAGTCGAGGTGTGATCGATGCGGCGAGGGGTTGGCTGACTTTCTGCACCTAGCATGGACCTGCCCGGGGATTGCTAGATTCTGGGAGCGAGTATTTAAGGAACTAACAGAGTTGATTGGACTGGAGCTTGCGCCGGACCCAGGATTGGCGTTGCTGGGCTATTCCAAACCAATACCTAAAGGAGTAAGTAGGCTAGTCGACATGGGTCTGCTGCTAGCCAAACGTAGAGTGGCAATGTGTTGGGCGAGAGGACCGACTCCTACGATTGCTCAGTGGGTGAATGACATGCTATACGGCAGCACTCAAACGGAGAACTATAGTGATCTTCTTCCTCACGGCAATAGGCCTAAGAACTTCTGGGCACTGTATAGAACTTACAGGGCGACTAAGGAAGGGGACGGTGCGTCCACTGGGGGGGGTACAACAAGAACCGAAGGCAACTATCCATGAGGTTTAGCGACAAAAGCACGGCTCTGGTAGAGACAGAGGGGATGGAGAGTTGCAAAAAGTGGTGCCTCACTCGTGTGGGATGCCCAAGCATCCGCGACAGGCAAGGGCTCAAATCATTTTGTGATAGGCAATTTTGATGTCGCCTCATTAAGTTTTGGGCCCTTGCCTGTCGCGGGTACTTGGGCGTCCCACACGAGTGAAACACCATTTTTATTGGGAGACCCTGGGGAACACTGGGTGGTAGGAAATTTGTGTCAGCCCTGTGATGCCACAAATTTCCCACACAAAAATGTATGGAAAAAAGTGATTTTTTTCAGCTAAATTTGAGGTTTGTAAGAAAACGTTGGGGGATCCATGCAAGCCATACCTCCCTAGAATCCACCAGACGTCTAGTTTTCATAAATGTGTGGGTTTGGTAGGTTTCCCTAGCTGGCCGCCGAGCATGGGGCCAAAAACCCAGGTGACCCCCCTTGCAAAACCAGGTTGTTCTGTGATAGGCAATTTTGATGTTGCCTCAATAAATTTTGGGCCCTTGCCTGTCGCGGGTACTTGGGCCTCCCACACGAGTGAGGCACCATTTTTATCGGGAGACGCGGGGGAACACTGGGTGGTAGGAATTTTGTGTCAGCCCAAAGATGCCACAACTTTCCCACACGAAAATGTGTGGAAAAAGTGATTTTTTCAGCTAGATTTGAGGTTTGCAGGGGATTCTGGGAAAGAAAACGTTGGGGGGTCCATGCAAGCAATACCTCCCTGGAATCCCCCGGGTGTCTAGTTTTCAGAAATATTTGGGTTTGGTAGGTTTCCTTAGCTGGCGGCTGAGCACGGGCCAAAAACTCAGGTGACCCCCCTTGCAAAACCAGGTTGTTTTGTGATAGGCAATATTGATGTCGCCTCAATACGTTTTAGGCCCTTGCCTGTCGCGGGCACTAGGCCTACCCACACAAGTGAGGTACCATTTTTCTCTGAAGACTTTGGGAAACGCGGAGTGGGTGGAATTTTATGGATCCATGCAGATTCCAGAACTTTGCACCCCAGAAATGTGAGGAAAATGTGTTTTTTTTAAAAACATTTTAGGTTTGCAAGGGATTCTGGGTAACAGAACCTGGAGAGAGCCAGTCAAGTCCCCCCATCCTGGATTCCCCTGGGTGTCTAGTTTGAAAAAATGTATAGGTTCGCTAGGTTTCCCTAGGTGCGGGCGGAGATAGGTTTCAAAAACTACAGCTAGGCACTTTGCAAAAAAAGGGTCATTTTTCACTGTGAAAATGTGGTGTCCACCTTGCGTTTTGGGCCTTTTCCTGTCGCGGGCACTAGGCTTACCCACACAAGTGACGTACCATTTTTCTCGGAATACTTTGGGGAACGCGAGGTGGGTGGAATTTGGTGGATCCACGCAGATTCCAGAACTTTGCACCACAAACATGTGAGGCAAATGTGTTTTTTGACAATTGTTTAGGTTTGCAAGGGATTCTGGGTAACAGAACCTGGTGAGAGCCAGTCAAGTCACCTCATCCTGGATTCTCCTGGTTGTCTAGTTTTCAAAAATGTATAGGTTTGCTAGGTTTCCCTCGGTGCCGGCGGAGCAAAGGTTCAGAAACAACAGCTAGGCACTTTGCAAAAAAAAAAGAGTCATTTTTTACTGTGAAAATGTGGTGTGTCCACCTTGCGTTTTGGGCCGTTTCCTGTCGCGGGCACTAGGCCTACCCACACAAGTGAGGTACCATTTATCTCGGAAGACTTTGGGGAACGTGGGGTGGGTGGAATTTTGTGGATCCACATAGATTCCAGAGCTTTGCACCACAGAAATGTGAGGAAAATGTGGTTTTTAGCACAATTCTTTAGGTTTGCAAGAGATTCTGGGTAACAGAACCTCGAGAGAGCCAGTCATGTCACCCCATCCTGGATTTCCCTGGGTGTCTAGTTTTAAAAAATGTATAGGTTTTCTAGGTTTCCCTAGGTGCTGGCAGAGCTAGGGTTCAAAAACTACAGCTAGGCACTGTGCAAAAAAAGGGTAATTTTTCACTTTGAAAATGTGGTATTTCCACCTTGCGTTTTGGGCCGTTTCCTGTTGCGGGCACTAGGCCTACCCACACAAGTGAGGTACCATTTTTCTCGGAAGACTTTGGGGAATGCGGGGTGGGTGGAATTTTGTGGATCCCCACAGATTCTAGAACTTTGCACCACAGAAATGTTAGGTAAATGTGGTTTTGTTTTACACTTTTTTAGCTTTGCAAGGGATTCTGGGTAGCAGAACCTGGTGAGAGCCAGTCAAGTCACCCCATCCTGGATTTCCCTGGGTGTCTAGTTTTCAAAAATGTATAGGTTTGCTAGGTTTCCCTAGGTGCTGGCGGAGCCAGGGTTCAAAAACTACAGCTAGGCACTTTGCAAAAAAGGGGTAATTTTTCATTGTGAAAATGTGGTGTGTCAACGTTGCATTTTGAGCAGTTTCCTGCAATAGGCACTAGGCCTACCCACACAAGTGAAGTACCATTTTTATCGGGAGATTTAGGGTAACACAGAATTGTAGAGCAAGTGTTATTACCTATTGACTTTTGATGCATTCTGCCTTCCAAATAAAAGATAACGTGTTAAAAAGAAGTCATTTTGAAAAATGTCCTATAATTCTCATACTAGTATGGGTATTCCAAATTTCAAAAATGTGCAAATATCTACTGTTTCCAAACTCTATATTTTTTTTCCCATTTCAGAAATACATAGGTGTCTTTCATACCGATTTTTCCATGTATACATTTTCCCCGAATAATTGCATAATACCCTGTATATAATAAAAAATCATTGCAAGTTGCTGCTCAGTTATTGCCTCTGGATTCGTCGGGTTCTTGGTGAACCTACAATTCCTATATATCCCCACAGCCAAAAAGGTCCAGCAGATGTAACGGTATATTGCTTGCACACAGCTGTCATAATTAGAAAAAGTTACAGGTGAAAACGTTGACACAAACGGCTGTTTTTTTCAACTAATTTTCAATTTTTCCTATATTTAACTATTAGTTTCTATAAAGAAACCTTGAAGGATCTACACAAATGACCCCTTGCTGAATTCAGAATTTTGTCTACTTTTCTAAAATGTATAGCTTTTCAGGATCCATTATTGCTTTCATACCCATTTCTACCATTAACTGAAAGGAGGATGAAAGCACAAAAAATAGCAAAAATAGGCTATGTTCCAGAAAAATGCCAAAACTGTATAAAAAATGTTGGTTTTCTGACAAAAGTCTGCTTGTCCCTGAAATCTGGGAAGATGGAGATTTCAGCACCACAACCCCTTTTTTTTACCATTTGCAGGTAAGAAACCAGACGCTTTCCTCTGGGGCCCTTTTTCCCATTTAAAAAACAAAAGGAATTCTCTATATTTTGGCTAATTTCTGGGTCCCCTCCAGGGGAATCCACAAACGCTGGGTACCTTTAGAATCCCCATGATGTTGGAAAACAAGGACGCAAATTTGGCGTGGATACCTTATATGTTCAAAACGTTACAGGGGCCTAAGCGCGAACTACCCCAAATAGCTAAAAAAAAAGGCTTAGCACGGGGGGGGAAGGCCTAGCAGCGAAGGGGTTAAGATCAAGATCCTGGCTCTATTTCACACCCAGAGCCTATGCGTACCATCAATTATCCAAACTGTGAGGTCCCCACCCCTGTATCACACCCAGGGATAAAGATTACCATCTGTATCTCACCCAGCATTCCAAGAGGTCCCTGTATCAAACCCAGAGATAAGCGTACCATCTGTGTCATGCCCAGTGGTCCAAGCGGTTCCCGTATAACACCCAGAGACAATCGTAGCATCTGTGTCACGCCCTGCGGTTCAAGCGACTAAACTACCCTCACCTTTCCCCGCATGCTGACAATCAAAGAAATGGGACCTCTGCGGGCGCCCATGCGACTACTAATTTCAGACACATAAAATAGGCAATATGTCAGGTTTCTGTTAGTAACAGGGTGCTCAGGTTAGGTTATTGCCCTGTTCCTAGTTTGCCATATGCCAAATGCTGGGACTAAGGATCAGATGTAGTCTTTTACCCACTGATGGCAGCTTTAGGACGGCGCTCCTCCCTGCGGATTCAGCAGAACTTCCAATCAATTGCACCATCTGCTCACCAATCTTGCTGCGTAGATGTGAATCTGTAAGGGTGGTGTCCAGTTCTTTCATCTGCAATTGGGCTCAAAGAACCAATCTTTTCTGCCAGTCTTGCCAAGATGTTGCTCAAATGTGAATTAACCTTGAAAAAAAAAATGGGGGGGGGGGGGTGGAGCTAGCCACGCCTGGAGATGGCCGCAAGTTGAGCGTGCTCCTCCGACCGTAAGCCTTATCCTGTAACTATCCCGGTCACTTGACCTCCGTAATCTCCCAACTTTGACGAATTACTGCTGCGGGAGGTGGCGACGACTTACGGACTCGTTCTCAGCCAGTGGAGTCCAGTCTACACGGAGAGAGATCGCAGCGAGGTCTGTGCCGCACTGAGGTCTGCACGGCGGAGGGAGTGTGCCTTGGCGGCAACGTCTAGGTGAGCATCGAAGCCGGCACCTGAGAACGCCGGGCCAGCTCCTCCTGCACCACGGCCGGCGCTGGTCGTGCCTCGTGCCCACACCCCCTACATTTGACCGGACCACTGCCTGCTGAAGTTGGGATCTGGAGTGGCTTTGCTGGAGCACACTGACTGCAGGACCGACGCCTATAAGGTGAGCGTAGCCTAGGCCTGCGGGAGGGATCGGCGCCTTGGACCCGTCTACAGGGGTGCCGCTCGGCCGCGCCGGGCTACAGCGATCGGAGGGCTGACGAGGGCACCTCGCTGAGGATTCCGCTACCTTTGCCTGGTGACTCCCACGGCCGGAGGGCCGTTCCTGGCCGGGGGGACCATGAAGTATACCCCCTACATCATCCTGGGCGGCGCGGCTGGGGGGATGGTGTGATCTCGGCACCCCCTTGCTGCGTCGCATTGCCTACTCTGCTTTGAGCGGCGGCAGCCCCACATCCACCGAAGACACAAGTGTATGCCCCTGCAGGCTGTTGTGACCCCACATACCGTCATCCTAGTGAGAGTGACCTTTGATACCCGGTCTGATTCACACACAGCCTTACAAGGGGGTTCTCTAATCGCAGGCGCTATTTTAGCTACCCTTCAGCGTCCGTTGTGAATGGACGCTCCACGAGAGTCTAGGTGAACAATGCTGAGGCGGTGTGGTTGGCCCTGGGGGCGCTGCTACGCCCCTGGCTGTGGAATTAGGACTAATCCTTCGCCATTCTCAACATCCGTTGATGCCCATTGGGGCGGTTTATCCCCCGGCAATGGGGTCCTGACAGGGAGCACTCTCACACACCTGGATCTGCAATAGGCTGAAACGCACGTGCACTGACTCCCTTCTTGTGGTCATCAGCGGCTCACTGGTGGTGCTCATTGGACCCTGAGACAGGTGCTCCGGACGGCATCCCTGACCTCGCGCTGTGGTTCTCATCATGGGGAAACCGGACAGAAACCAACCTAAATTGCATTTTAAACAGTCAAAAAAGGCTGTAGAGCACGCCTCGGACGATCCACCGAGCAGTCAGGCGAACACTTCAGCATTGTGCTACGACACACCTGTTGACTTTCATTCTATGTTCACAACAATCCAGTCCACACTGTCCAACATCGATGGGAAAATCGACTCCCTGACTTACCGAGAGGACCGCATGTCCGAGTGCGTAGACAGGCACACAGAGAGGTTCGACATGGCAGAGCGTCGTATATCCGACTCTGGGGATGCACAACGCCAAATGGAAGCGAAATAGGAGAGAGTCGACAAAGCCATGACGGCCATGCTGGCAAAGACAGAGGACCTGAAAGCGCGCTCACGCCGTAACAATCTACGCTTTATGGGTGTGGTGGAATCGACCAACAGGGGCAATATGGAGCACTACGTGGAGTCACTGCTGATTGCGCTCCTCAGCAGAGACACCTTTTCTGAGGTGTTCCTAGTGGAGAGGGCTCACAGATCGCTTGCACCTCGGCCTGCACCCGGAGCGAGACCACGACCTATAATCGCGAGGCTCCTAAATTATAGGGACCGGGATGCGGCGCTCCGAAAGGCCCAGGAGCTGGGTCACCTCAACCATGAGGGGATGGACATATCCATCTATCCAGACTTCACCTCACAAGTACAGGAGGCACGGAAGAAATTTGTGGAAGTAAAAAAGAAACTTTGTGAATGTAACATCCCCTACGTAATGCTCTACCCGGGTAGGCTGCGGGTGACGGATGATGGCAACCTCCACGTCGGAAATCTCCTAGAGGTGCACAGGACGAACAGGGTGACACCTCGGATGTTGAGTAACATTGGTCTTCCCTCCATGATGCAGGCTATATGTAGAATGGCACTACACGAAGACCCCTGGGACACTATAACCGAACTCAGATAAGTATTGTGATTAGTAGACTGATACTCACAACCACTGTATACACGAGAGATAAATGGTGCTTCATCATAGTACACGGGTCGCTGTTTCAAAGTTGGGACTTATATCCTGCTGTAGGGCTTTATGCCCCTTACTACCCTCTATGGTCAAGTTAGACCTGATAATTGTATTTGCAATCTAAAAGGGCTAGACGTCCAACCGCGGGTTCATTTAGCCCCGGGATCCGGCTGGCAGCTATCGCCCCGGTGTGTATATCACAGTTTATTTTGCTCTAGACTGTGGGTATGGGTGAGGGTGGGGCTTACTGTTCTATGCTTTATGGGTATGTCCTCACCACGATTGGTGGTGATGTGGGTGGGGCGATAAAATTGGTAAGTTCAGTAAAATGGTCAGTTCAGAAAAAACAACTGTTGTATATCGCATGATTCATACGTGCACGATCTGCCGCCTAGTAGATCTCGTCACTTGCACTGAAAATAGCTGAAGGCAATAGACACGAGGAAATTAACACTCTTGACTTGGAATGTACGAGTGTTGAACAACCCCCAGAAGATCAGAAAAGTCTTTGCGTATTTAGACAGACATGCCGTACATGTGGCCTGCCTTCGAGAAACTCACCTTACCTGCGACACTGACTGCAGAATTGGGGGTAGATGGGCCACATATAGATTAGCTTCCTTCTACTCCACTTACACCAGGGGGGTACTCCTTCTAGTCAAACGTGGCACACCATTCACAGTGATCTACTCACATTCAGATGACCAAGGTAGATATATCATTGTACAAGGTGACTTTGGCGGTACGATCATAACTATTGTTACAGCCTATGGTCCGAACATTGATTACCCCTCCTTTTTCACAGATATAGGGAACAAACTGCGTTCGCTTCCACCTTCTGCAATAATTTGGGGCTGCGATTTTAATACATGCTTGGACCCACTGGCAGATAGGTCAACAGGGAATAACAGATATGGGAGGAATTCGGCTAAATCGCTTAGAAATGGGATGGAGGATTATGCCATACTGGATATATGGAGAGTACGACCCCCACACCAATGGGAGGGCACATGCGCATCCTCTACTCACATTACATGGTCCAGGATTGATTTCTGGATCGCCACTGCAGACGTAAGTGCCTGGACTACTAATATAACACACTTGCCAAAAACCCTCTCTGATCACGCGCCAGTCCCACTATAACTTACCATCCCCTCCCATACACCGCGCCAATATGCATGGCGCCTTCAGCCAAGTACACTGCAAGACCAGGTTTTTAATTCCGATCTGAGACAAGCTATCATTGAATTCTTTGAGCATAATATGGGTTCCGTGGAAAGCGCCAAGGTTCCATGGGAGGCATTCAAGGTGACCATCCGCGGATTCTGTATCGGTAAACACAGTGGTATTCTTAGACATTCGTAGACAGCTATCCATGGTGGAGGCAGACATTAAATGGTTGGAGTCCACTTATGCAACTACTCTAGATCCTAAGGTTCTGGCTGATATTAGAGGTAAAGTAGATACATACCATGAATTCTCAGACAGCGAACTTAAGAACATCTCAAGGAAATACACAGCGCGGGAATACGGGAGGGAGGTAGACCCGGACGAGTGCTCTCTAGCAAGATTCGTCCTACGCCCACAGCGTCATACATAACTAAGATCATGGACTCCCAGGCCACGGCCCGTTACGACACCCCCTCAATCTCGCAGTGCTTCCAGGATTACTATGCCAGGCTATACAAGGCAGGAACCACACCTGATCCCCCTGAACTGAATCAGTATTTTGATGACATTGCACTGGCATGGCTGTCTGATACCCATCGCGACTATTTTAGTCATCATATAACTGAGGATGAGTTCCGTCAAGCCATTAACTTCCTTCCTAACAATAAGGCGCCGGGCATAGATGGACTCCCTGCCGAGTTTTATAAGGTATACAAAGATCTGCTAATACCACATCTAGTGGCCATGTATGAGGAGGCATACGAGGATGGCATGCTGCCCCCATCAATACGTGAGGCGGTACAGATCACCCTCCTTAAACCCGAGAAGGATCCGACCCCCTGTGAGTCTTATCGTCCCCTATCACTCATCACCACTGACGCTAAGATTCTAGCCAAAATTATAGCCCTCCTACTAAAACCTCTGATGCAGAAGTTGGTCCTGCCAGACCAGGCGGGATTTATCCCGTCCCGCTCCACCACGCAAAACTTACAAACCATATTCGCCATGTTTCATCACATAAACCCAGAACTACCGGCTGCTGCTGCCTTATTGGACGCTGCAAAAGCATTTGATTCTGTAGAATGGCCTTATATGTTCTACGCTTCATAAGACGAATGGGATTCTTGGACCCCTATCTGAAATGGATAGCACTATTATATACAGCACCCTGTGCGAGGCTAAGAATCAATGGCATTACATCTGCTCCCTTTAGCATCTATAGAGGGACGAGACAGGGGTGCCCTCTGTCACCCTTACTTTTCACACTTGAACCACTGGCCTGCAAGATACGCCAGAGACACGCCGAGTCGGCGCTGCAGTTCCAGCTACGCCCAGTTAGCATATCACTCTATGCAGACGACATGGTTTTATACACTAGGTACCCGGACACTAATCTAAATGATCTTATTTGGGACTATATTAAGTTTGCATACTTCTCAGGTCTGTGTATTAACTGGGACAAATCAGTGGTCATTCCGCTCACTCCCGCAACGACCAAACCGTCTCTTGATTACCCATTGCAATGGCAGACAGAACCAGTTAAATACCTGGGTGTCTGGATACACCGTGACACAGACACTGTGATACGCGAAAACTATGGCACAGCAGTAACTAAACTGGAAGACCAAGTGTCCAGATGGATCCGACTACCCCTATCACTTGCTGATAGAATCGCCCTGCAAAAAATGGTGGTGCTGCCCCGGTTTTTAGGTCGAGCCTAGAGCAGCGCATGCGCTGCTGCTCGACTTTTAGTAAGGGGCTTTTCAAAGTGCTACCCACAAGCTTTTCCTGGCATAAAGCACGCGCACAGCCACCATCTGCCTTTCTTATCTCTTCCTCCGCATCGCTGGCCTAATTACTTTCACTTTGGCGGCCATAGCTTGTCCTTTAGGTGAGGGCTTGTTCTTTACCTATTTCCTGTTAAAACTATCCTTACTACAACGTTTGAAGTTTTGTCTCTGATGTGTGGTTTATGTATTCGAATCACGGTGCGGCAACTTCACCTTTGCCCATAACGTTTTGCAATCGAGTAAAGGTAAAGTATGTGGCTAAATCTTGCCGCTTGAATGAGAAGAATGCTGCATGGAATCATTTTTTTTTGTAATTTGGTTTTACCTTGACGAGGCAGTGCTATACTTTACATACCATGCTTGCAAAAGGAAAAGGCGCCGTTCATCTATCCTGCATACTTTTGTGGATTTGATGCCTTGTTCAGACTATGACTCAAAAGGACCATTTGCTGCATTACAGGAGGAGCAGGGTCATCACGAAGGCCACAGCTGCTACATTTTGGAAGCTCTAGTGTAGTTCTGTTTTTGTTTTCTTTGTATATGTTGCCACTGATGTGTTGACAGAAGCTGTGTTCACGTGCTAAATTAAAATATGTACAGCAGACTCGTCTGCTGGAATCATGAGTTTTTTAGGAGCTGTTTTGGTCGTGGGCTTTGAGGAAACAGTTTATGTAGCATTTTAATCACGTGTTTGGAAATCGACTACAGATAAAAGGGGCGGTTTCATTTATGACAGAAATCCCGTAGCGCACAGCCAGAGGAATGCTATACAATTTTTACAGTTCAAAGATAAATATAATTTTTGAATGCTTCAACGCCTTACTGTGTGAATACAATTGAAGATTGAGAGTGTGACCAAATAAAATTCACTAATGCCAAGTCAGCGATGTACACGTTTTGAGTGCATGGAGATTTAAACATGTTCACCATTTTGCAACCGTCCCTGTGCTTGTACGTTGTTTTACGAAGGTTGGTAATTGCTAACTCGATTTTACTCTTTGCTAGGGTATTAATCCTTACACGTTTCTACAATCGTTGCAAACATTTTCCTGTTTCTGCTGGTAGATGGTGGCGAATCTCTTGTAATGCAAAACTGTAAAAACACTTGAGCATATGGAGCCTTCCAGAAAAAGATGTGCCTAGTCAGCTCTGATTCCATTGTGCTCAAGCAGGCAAGGTCTGCTTCTCTCTCGGGAATTTCAGTCATTATGCTGGGGTGCATGTGTCTGTAGCCCTTACTACCTTCTAATTTGAGCATTTGTATTTCACATGTTATTTACGTCATATAGAGTGGATTTCTTTATTCATCGTTGTTTATGTAGTGCTTTTGGTGTGCTGGTTTTCACTAAAGTTCCTAGTGTCTGTTTGTCATGAACATCACGTTATATGCAAATAGCAGCTAAGAAAACAAGCATTGGAATAGCCAATAGGTCTCGCATTTGGGACCTTATAAGTGTTTAACCATGCAACAGTTGGTGTTGTTCCACCAAGGATATTCTGCTGCATAACTAAATACTTATACGGTCCAAAAAGCGAGACCTATTGGCTATGCCAATGCTTGCTATATTTATTTATGAATATACCGATTTGGTTACCACAGGCTCTGTTCACCAGACTACGCACAGCGCAGCTCCACTTGACATGGGCAGGGAAACATGTGAGGGAGGGCTGGAAGGAGCTGACAAGACCCTACTTCCAAGGCGGCTTCGGCGCCCGACCTGCAATTATACTATTATTGCGCACAGGCGCAACATGCACACTACTGGCTACAGACGCACGGCCACGTGCCACATATCGCGGTGGAACACAAAAGTATGCACCCCACCCCTCTCCTTTCACTTATATCCTCTCCCAGACAGTACATCCCTATTTTGGAGATACACCCAGTGATCTGCACCTCGAGGGCCTGGCACACACTAGCGAAGCGAGCACATAAACTCCCAGCATATTCACCAGCACTTTCCCTTCGACACCACCCACAACTCACGGTGACGCAGGAGCAAAAAATGACACAGGGACTACATGAGATGGGACTTCGCACCATGGGAGATCTCTTCCCTGACAAGGAATACATACCGCAAGGCGCTACGGCGCGTTTCAAACTCCCTTAAAAGTTTTCGCATATCTGCGTCTACGTATGGCGATCAAAGCCCTGTACCCCTCCTTCGCGGTCGAACCACCAACGCTTAATGCGCTGCAGATACTTTTGAAATCCACCACACGGCAAAGCCTAGTCACTAAACTATACATTGCGTCACAACATGAACAGTTCTGCGCAGGGAATAAACCCCTAGGCAGATGGGAGGCAACATTGGGCATATCCATTCCTAAAGAAGACTGGGATTTTGGGTGTATGCAACTACAGCTGCTCACGTCCAACTGCAACCTGAAAATCATACATTTCAAGTTCATACATCAGGTATACTATACACCCAAGCAGCTGCATGCATATGGACTTTGGGCCAATGATCGCTGCCACAGATGTCAGGCCCTCAACGCAGACTTTTTACATATGGCGTGGGCATGTACAAAACTCCAATCTTACTGCAGGACGTCACTGACACTCTCACACGTATGCTGCGCAAGCGTATCCCAAACGCACCCCTGATTTGCCTTCTGGGCATCTATAAGATTAAACTGGTGCGTAGACATAAGCTACTGGCAGTTGCACTACTGCTGGCAAAAAGAAGAATAGCACTGAAATGGGGCAGTATACTGACACCGAAACACACAGACTGGGTCAAGGACATGTCGTATTGTAAAACACAGCTAGACACGTATGCAGAAGACATACCCCAATCCTCTAGACCATGAGAATTCTGGGACCCACTAGTGCAATACCTTCTCTCTACGCAAACAGAGAACTAATTAAGAAAGTTGATCGGCTCTTAGGCATGTTGCGACGTCGAAGATGTGTGACTCATCCAATCCTATCGGCGGGTGGTGGAAAGACCTATATGCATGTATATATACCAGCTGCCGGACCTATGGCCTTTGATCATCTGTTATCTGTTCCTGTGGATGTACTATTCCTCTGTTAAGTGTGTAAGCGATTAGAACTGTAAATTCAGTGTCACTCAAGGCGGTACCCCGTTGCATGTCAATGTACAAACTTACTGTATGCACTGCCATCACAATTATGTGTATATCAAAGGTGTAAAATTGCACTGTTTGAGTGACCGTGTGTAAATGAAGAAAAAAAGAAAAACTAAAAAAAAAAACCTTGAAAAAATAAAAGACAAGAGGCTCTTGACAAAACAGGAACAGTTGTTTTAATTAAATGCAGCGGCCGGGAGGGCAGGCAACAGAGTCGGTGTCTGAAGACTGTCTGAAAGCACTTTGGTTTTGGACGGCATTTATACATTACATGAAGCATCATAAAGTAATTTATACTTTCCTTTGGTGACAAATCCGGGCCTAGTCTCGTGGCCATAAATCTGGTCTTTTGATAAGGAGCACAGGTGGGTCTCGACTTTGCAGAGAAAAAATATGGGGCCAGTGGATATGTGTCCAGATGTCTGGCATGGGGTGTGCCTGATTACTGCATGTAATGTGCATGCTGTGTTCTGATTAGCTGAGTGTTCCTAACTTAGTGTGGCATCTGACTTTATGGTGCTTTGGTTACGCGTAACCCTACGGCCAAACATATTTTGTTGGGGCCTATCTCTTAAGACCATTGTGGTGTCGCTGCCTATCTGTGGGATCGATCTGGGTTTTCCTGCTCACGGTTCCGTGTCGCTCCACCTGTGATCTGTCGATCAGTTGCTTCAGGCCTAGGTCGCAGGGCCTGCCTGACCACGTACTTTTGACTCCGGGTTAAGGAGGAGTTCATATCGGATTATTTCAACAACGGTGATGCGAGTTCGTTATTATACGTATATATATATTGTGACATGCATTTATATCGTATTTTCCAATATTAACAATACCTTGCTTGGCTGTGGTTATTGCTGTTAAGATATCTGAGTCGATCTTCTGAGATCTGGTTAAAACTGCTAATTTAACAGTCTGAATTGCAGCCTTTGCAGCTACGTTGGCCACACAGTTGCCTTTGGCATGAACACCATCACACTGATGCCCCAAACTGTGTCTCACATGGACCAATGGCAGCGTATATTTAAATACAGCTCGCTTCTCCAAATCTGTTTATTCTTAATAGGTTTCCTCTAGAATTCTTGAATCCATTCAAACGCCATTATTGAAAGTCAACATTGTAACCTTGCACACAGAATATTGAGTCGGACACTATTAGTATGGGAACTGACGAGTTAGCCTTCTGTAATGCCATAGTATCAGGACATGAAATTCTGCATGTTGTCCAGTGCTGTCACCAAAGATTTTAGTGTGAGTGCACTGTGGATGGAACTCACCATCTTTCACGACACCTTGCACCGCTGCACAGGCCGCGGAGTACTTGCATTTCGTTCCTACCGCAGGTTGAGCTGAGCCATCTATGTAGAATATGCTCTGGTAAGACTCAATGGGTAAAGTAGATGGAGTAGGAGTGGCATGTTGTTCATATTGGAGAAAATCTTGTGTATGAAAAGTAGAATCATACTGGAATTTTACATCCACTGCACTTAAGGAAGAGACCCACTGCACCCACCATGAGTGTAGACTGCAGGCTTTTAGAATGCTTGCTTTGGTGGCCGTCTCTAGTGCCTGTACATGAGAAACAACATTTGTGTTTTTGCTGCTTCAAATGTCACTCCTTCAAGGTAGCTGTCAGCACAGTTTTTTTTTTTTTTTTTGAAACCGTTTATTGCAATCTCAAGAATATACAAGTATGGGCCTACAACCTTCTGGCCGGCCGCTAGAATGACAGGAGCATATGACATACATACAAAAACACTGGGCGGTGCAGAGAAGCAGAATCAGGAGGTATCAGCGTCGTGGGCCACATCACTCTGACCCCACAATACGGTTTCATTTTATACACACAACACAAAAACCGCACCCGCAAGGCAACCCGCAATCAAAAGTAACAGCACGTGCTCCCCGAATGGGGGACCCCAGCCATCCACAGGAGTCTAAAGAGGGGAAGGGGAACAGATCGAGGACTGGGGGAACTCCGTGCTCGGGGCTATGGAAAGGAGTCAACTAAGGGGACGGGGCTGGTGAGGCCGCAGGCAGCAATGGTGGCGCGCAGATACCCCCGCGGTAGGCGTTCCAGGGGCCCCATACTTTCACCCATGCCCCAGGCTTACCCCTCGCCACATACACCACCTTTTCTCGGAACATGCACCAATCCATGTGCTCTTTCCAGGCCGACACCGCCGGGGGCCTCTGGGATCCCCACAGTTGAGCGATGTCACGCTTAGCTATCATATATCCCAGAGTCATCCATCGCGTCTGCGGAACCGAGTAGTCAGTTGGTTCCCACACATTCAGCAGGCATCTCCTCGCTTCAGGCAGCAGCGCGACATGCGTAACCACTCGCAGGACCTCATGCACACCACGCCAGAATCGCTCCACCTTCGGGCATTCCCACAAAATATGCAAAAAAGTCGCCAAAGCACCACACCCACGCTTACACAACCCATCCTCAGCATAGCCCATACGCAGAAGCCTTGGCCCCGTCATGTAAACCCGATGGAGTATCTTAAGCTGGACGAAGCGAAGGCGAGCCGGTATGGCCACCTCCTTCGGAGAGGCCACCGCGGAAATCCAGTCTTCGTCGTCCAACTCCAGCCCGTCGGCAACCCAAGCCTCGCGGAGGCCAGTCAGCAAGCCCGAGCGATCATTAATCAATTTTTTGTAAATGAGGGAGATCGTGCTGTCCGGAACGTGGCCATCCAGCACTCTATCCTCCAGGGGGGAAGACTCCGGGATGGAGGCGACGTCTGGGAAGACTGAGCCCAGCGCGTGACGGACCTGCAAGTACCGAAAGTATTCACTGCCCTGCAGCTGAAACTCCGTCTGCAGCGTCTCGAATGTTTTAAATCCCCCCCTCGTCCAGAGGTCCCCCACTTTACTGATGCCGATCGTGTCCCACTTCTCGAAGCCCTTCGAGGTCCACAGGGAGCCCAATCTCTCAGACGCGTACAACGGTGATGCCCGGGTCAAACGGTCCTTCCACCCCATAGCTGCGTTAGCCGCGTGCCATACTCGTACCATGACACGCGTAGGTCCCGTCAGGCGGGGTCCGGGCGCGCCAGAGTAGAGCGCTCGATTATAGTCGCCACCAGGCAGGAGCATCTTGTCCATTTCAAATGCCGGGTTTAAGGCGGGTGTCAGCACAGTTTTAAAGATATTTTTAATAGAAGCAAAATGTGCTACGGCAAGTGAATACAAGTCAGACTTGTAAGCTATGGGAACATAATGTCCCTCATTGCAGATCACATACATATAACTATAGTGACTGGGTATGAGTCTGATAACTAGGTTGGTCTTATTATCCCTAGTTTGTAAATATTTAGTCTCCAGCATGTCTGCAAGCAGAGCACAAAAGATACCTGTGAGCTTATTTGTCCATTGTTTTGTTGAAAACGTGAGCGAAAACAGGTTATACAGGGGCTTCACTCGCTTAGCATAGTGAGGTAAGTAAGTATGGCCAAAGTTGAGAAATTCAAGCAGGTATAGCAATTTCTTTAGTGTGTCTGGAGTCTGCAAAGTAGCATAAATCTGCAGAAATTCAGGAGTTCAACCCTTGCCCGATAATTCGTATCCTAAGAAGGTCACCTTCAGGTAGGCAATCTTCGATTTCTTGAAACTATTTTATAACTGTGGGAGGTTAACAATGTTACAAATCTGTTCACACTGGTCAGGTGTAAGTCTAAATCATTGTCTGTGAGATGGATATGAATATGCAAGGATCTGGTTGTAAGATCTCCATAATGTGCACTGAGAACAAGCCAGGACTATTCTTATAGCCCATTGGCAAACACCAACATGAAAACTGTACCCCCGTTGAAACTAAAGGCAGTTAGATACTCACTTTCAGGCACTATACTTTGACTAAAGAATCCATTGGAAATATCCAGGATCGTTTGTATTTTTTGCACACCAAGTTGGTCATTAAACCCATGCTATGTGCATTTTGCACCGCGTAGGTTCGCGAATTCAATTCCTGTGGTCAAAGAATATCCTAAAAAAGGCATCAGATATGGAGAGGGGTAAAGGAGGCATGTTCATGGATGAAAGGCAAGGTGCTATTATGGTTTGATACTGTAGCTGATCTAGTATTGTTTTAATGCCACGCTTGGCTTCTGGATTCAAAGAGTATCAAGCCTGCATTTGTGGCTCACTGTGTGAAGGAAGAACATGTGGAATGGATTCTCTATCCCACCCTGCTTTGTTTATGTATAAGGTCAGGGCCTGTTTTACAGCCCATTCAATGGTATATTCCCTGATATCTTCAGATACTATTGGAGAGAAGGGGTACCCTGATGACTTCCTCCCCCAGGATGTGTCTCTAACAAAATCCAAAGGCCAGTCTTCTTAAGCTAGTATAATATCATAGTCACATGATAAATGTGACCAGAAGATTGCTTTAACATTGAGTAGTATGTTCCCGTCAATCTGTATGTTTAAATCATAAATCCTATCAGGAGGTTTGTCTGGAATTTCAGCTAGTTTATATTCATCATTTGGATTCTGTAGCGGGTAAAGGAACGCACAAGGCACGTAGGTAGATTGCAAGAGGTTCTTTATTCCGATAAAAGAGTTCGCGGAAAATAATAAGTCAACAAAACTGTACTGTCCACGTCCTCTTGGAGGGGGAATCAGCTCTTCGCTCTTCTGATGAGAAGTCATGTCTACTTCAAGGACTTTACAAGCGACGGCATGTAAAAAGAAAAGAAAAACAAGCCTTTATCATCAGGCGTTTTTGCTTGGATGAGGGGAGGGATAGTGAGGGAGCACCAGTAGGCCGGGGAAGTGAAGAGGGTAGGGGAACCAACACCGAGACGCGGGACTCAGCCCCGGTAAGCAAGGGCTTGAATTCCACCCGCCCTATGTTCCACCCGGGTACGATGTAACCGCCCGTTTCCCAGACCCCCGGAATCTGTCACAAACCTGTTGGAGCCACGAACCTCCAGATCCGTGGCTGGGCGCTTGGCGGTGAATGCCTCCTGGCTCCTCGTCGCGTTGTTCAGCGTCGGGGCTCGGGTCCTCCGCAGCAGCACTCCGTCCTCCTGAGTCCGTTTGTCTCGGCCACTCCGGATCGCCTTCCTCACCGCTCCGGACGTCTTTCTCCTTACTGGCTATCTACCTATTAAACATAGGCAAATCCGGTTCCGTACAGCCTTCAGGAGCGGGGCCTTGTTTCAGCTGAGTCCCGGAATTAAAGGGCCAGAGGCCCGGGATGTCCGGAGTCCCAGAATCACCAATAGCAACATCCGCACACGGAAGCTGTGAACAAGAAAAGGGATTCGCAAGAGGTGAGTCTCGGGGGCTCTCCATGGGACCATTTGCATGATGGTGTAAGTGCGCAGAGAGTGCTTAGCCTTTGACTCTTGGTTTTATTGCCTACTTAAGTACAAAATGATGTGTCTCTCTCCTTTTATTTCACACAAAAACTGAAATGGAGTAATTCAGAAATCTGTAAGTTACTCACTATAAAACTAGTGCATAACTTAGCGCACACGTGATCTTGATCCTGAGGAAAGCTATACTTAACCCCTGGGGTGGCATAGACATTATGGCTGGAACATGTTGACCTTTATAAAGGATGTGAGAGGTCACTAATTCCTCGCCACACATCCACCACTGATTTGAATCTTTTTCTAAGGGTACCATAAAAAAAACACAGACACCACATTGGTGGACAACCCAGAAGACCATTTTAATTCACTCCCTCGTCTCATGTGAGGTAAATAAACATCTCCAAAAAACACTACACTGTACGAACTACATCAGTCTCCTCTATAAAGCGACTGTGCAGTTCAGCATCCCAACCAACCCAGCAAGTGCTAAGGTATCAGGATGAGGAACAGGCGTATAGCCAGCCAAGAATGGCCATGTAGCCCTTTGTTGCTCATGGGTCCCAGGTGGGTATTTGTGTGTGTGTGTGTGTGGTAACTGACCAGCAGACCAGTCCCATGAGTAAAATGTGCAGCGATTACAAAAGAAACTGCCAATCCCTTCATCAGGGACACCTTGATTTGAGTTGCTGAGTTACTACTTCCATGAAATTGGCTCCTATGTTCAATGGATTCCTTTGAAAATGGAATCTAAGAATTAGAAAACCCACTGAATGGGGAATAAGCTTTTGAAGGGAAGCTTAACCAACCTAAGGAAATGTGTGCTCCCTTATGCTCAGTGTGAGGTAACCATGATTAATATGGACGTCTCTGTAAGGACGTAATAATGGTTTATGTGTGAGGGTGAGTAGTGAAAGAACTACTCAAGGCAAAAGCGCAAGATACATACCCCACATTGGGCATCAACAGTTGCATAAACTACAGCTCTGGCATAGTTCTACAAGGTTTGTTTTACCACCCACTGATGACACAGGGGGACCTAGTTCAATGCACCAGCGCTGAATGTGAAAGACAGTTTATTTTAGTACCTCAGAACCCCACCCAATACGTAGTTGAAGTGAATTCATGGCTTTTGGGATTACTAACAATCCCTGGAAAAGGATGAGGGGCACTGTAGTAAGAGTAAACCTATTTAATTCTTCACAGCATCGCAAACACACACACATCACTGAGAAGAACAGACATTTTTAACTAAGAGTATTTTTATTACAACAGGGTGAACCTGTTTCTTAGTTCATCTAAAACAAATCATGCAGGATATCATAAAAACAGCAAGAAGGCACGTTGTAAACAACAAAAATAAAATAAACATTTCTAACGTGGTTAAAATGTCATCTAAAAGCCTAACACCTTGAAACCTACTTCTATGCGCTGCCCTAGAAGAGCATGTATTAGAGTAACTTACAGTCTAGAGTTTTTTAGGTAGAAGTGGCACACTGCATACCTTGTACACAGCTATGGCTGTTGTTATTGGAAGACCAGTGGGGGAAGCGTTCCCTGTGAAAGGCAAACACACTGCTGTAGTAGCCTCCCTGAGGTAATCAGCTCTCATCATTGTCAAGCAAGCTGCATCATTTTCTCTGAGTGCCGGCAGTAGTCAAGATCATTTCAGACAGTATCTTGCAGAATAATCTGGGGCTGAGGACCTTCCTACCTAAGGAGTCGAGTGGTGGTACTTAAATACTAAATATTATCAGGGATGAAAACCTCTGACATAATTTCTGGAATGTGCTACATAGATTACGGATGCCAGAGAATGGGTCCTACACGTATCTTTAAGGAAATTAGAGATGAGGGGGCGCCAATTCAGACTACACCTCTTTATTGAATTATCTAGGGATGTTTCTGGAGGGCCCGACATATTGATAATGGAACACATGCTGCAGACTGGGTGTCATATCAGGTAATTATTGGAATGACTTGACTCTCAGTTCTACGTAATAAGGGCAGACGACATTCATGTTATTATTGGGGGTCCCACTACAGACTCAATCTCTCATGTCACCATACTTCCTTTTCTTTTTCGACGAGCATCCCTTTCTCACATCAGGTGACTAGGCAAACCTACCACATAAAAGCTCCTTTGGGGCAGAAGCCAATTACAGCATGTCACCTGACTGGTGGCCTTCCGGAAGTGGGACTTTATCAGCATCTCTGATCTGGGCAAAGTATAGGACTATGATTGTATTTTTTACTTTTTAACAATTATCGTAAGAGTTCCAGCTTCATAATTTTCGATTTTTAGGTACCTCCAGCTGCATCATTATATAGATACATATTGACATGATCTGAGTGACGTACCAGATTATAATCCTCTCAAAGTCAAATTAACAATGGATAAAGCCTGGGTGGTAAACTCCGCTCTGTTCGCTGAGTCTGCGGAATTCGGGCACTCCAGGATACGTGGAGGAACGCGGAATTCCGGAATTTGGCCATTTGGGAGCGGAGCAAAGGTTTTTTTACGTTCGCTTGTTAAAGTTTTCTTTTGGCTCTCAATCGCGAGCTCAATATAAAAGAGAGGGGCCCAGCTACTTCAAGAGACAGGGTTCCATGTACAACTTAATTGTCAACAATAAAAAATCCCTTGGAGGAATCAATTAATTCTATTCAAACATTCCACACTACACCTCTTTCGGGCTCATACATGCCTCCACACCCGTCTTAAGAGGAGCCCAAAAGACAATTTTCAACAATTTATATAAAATGCATGTGTTTTTTAAAAAAAACAGTTTAAAAATCCAATAATAAAAACAATTGCACAAAATATCACAAAACACTATATCAAGAGAGACAACACATAAGATATACACATTTGTCATTAGAATGTTGTTAATTTGAGTAGAATCAATAGAAAAGTTATGTTATCTGAGCATTTTTTAGCATGTGGCTCATTGTTCTTCAAATTTAACAGAAAAGAGATCGTCGACGCTTTTGGTGGATTGACAGAAAAGAACCACCTTCTTCAGGACAACAAATATTTGTATCCCTCTATACGGTTATGCAGTGTTTACCTGCGTGCGCCAAGAGTCTCTGGCCTCTTGCTAGCATGTGCAAGACTTCTCACACCGCTAGCAAGCTCCTGCGAGACTTCACGCTCACTTGCACGGCACCCGGCCACGACAGCGCCAATCTAGCATCTTTAGTGCCGATCTCGATCGCAAATGGAGCGGTCGAGCAGCTTTTCTTCTTGGTAAAGTAGCTGAGATGCATTTGGAGTGGACTTTCTTCTCAAACTGGCCGTTGGAGGTGTTTTTTTGTGCGAGAAGCCAAGTGCCCCAGAGACTCCATCTTCCTGTTCCTGGCCAGCAGACTCCTCCCAGTGCTTTGTCCCTCTCCTGGTCACTTTTCATTGGGATATGGATCTGGAAGGATCACTCTTCTTGTCTTCTGAATATATACCATTGGATTTAAGGACTTTGTTTTTTGAGATATTACAAGTAAGTTGAAAAATTGGTGTATAAGGGTGTTATTTGTTTGATTGGGTGATGCACCTGGATTTATTTATACTTTTATTTGATTTTTTTACATTTATTGTGGTTGGTGGCTTGCAGTTTTAGTAGGGGCCTAGTTATTTTTTTGCATTTAATTTTTCTTCTTTTGTGAAGGAAAAATGTTGCACAGTTTACTACATTTTCTCCGAATTTGTGTGCCTTAGTCTGCCAATGGGCCTTCCAGCCATTAGGCCCTATACTATCTATGGGTGCTAGAAATAACTGTTTCTGTGGTGTCTATTAAATTGAAACATCATTTAGAACATGGATGATATTGGATTAAAATACAAAATATGTTTAAGTGGAAAGAGTGTATAGGTGGGGTAATGGTTTTGGAGGATGTGTGTCGTTGTAAACATGTTATGCCCCGTTAATTTTCATTTTTGGCATCACTGACTTAATGCTGTTTTCTCTGTGTTACCATGCCTCTTTTGTCTGGCCAGTGTGTGTGTTTGACATAGACCACCATTCGCCATTATTTTTCCCCGTGCCATGCGGCCAGCGGCCATATTGTATAGCCAGTGTCCACCCTAGGCCTGCATGTGTTCTTTGTTTTCCAGGCCACCTGCTTGTGACTATGTGGCTGGCGGCCATTTTGTGTAGCCAGCCAGTGTGCTTTCCCCATAGGCCTGCATGTCTTCTTGGTTGTTGTTGTTGTGACCATGTTGCTGGCAGCCATTTTGTGTATCCATCCAGTGTGCTTTTGCCATAGGCCCTGCATGTCTTCTCTATTTGTGACCATGCCTCCCTGTGTTGTTCTGAACATGTGGCTGGCGGCCATTTTGTGTAGCCAGCCAGTATGCTTTTGCCATAGGCCTGCATATATTTTCTGTTTGTGACCATGCATTCTTTTTAGTTGTTGTTGTTGTGACCATGTTGCTGGCGGCCATTTTGTGTATCCATCCAGTGTGCTTTTGCCATAGGCCCTGCATGTCTTCTCTGTTTGTGACCATGCCACCCTGCTGCTTGCCTGTTGTTCTGACCATGTGGCTGGCGGCCATTTTGTGTAGCCAGCCAATATGCTTTTGCCATAGGCCTGCATGTCTTCTCTGCTTGTGACCATGCCTCCTTGCTGGTTGTTGTTGTTGTGACCATGTGGCTGGAGGCCATTTTCTGTAGCCAGCCAATGTGCGTATGCCATAGGCCTGCATTCCTTTTCTGTTTGTGACCATGCATTCTTGCTGGTTGTTGTTGTTGTGACCATGTGGCTGGCGGCCTTTTTGTGTAGCCAGCCCGTGTGCTTTTGCCATAGGCCCTGCATGTCTTCTCTGTTTGTGACCATGCCTCCTTGCTGCTTGTTGTTGTTCTGACAATGTGGACGGCGGCCTTTTTGTGTAGCCAGCCAGTGTGCTTTTCCCATAAGCCTGCATGTCTTCTTTGTGGCCATGCCTTCTTGCTGGTTGTTGTTGTTCTGACCATGTGGCTGGTGGCCATTTTGTGTAGCCAACCAGTGTGCTTTCCCATAGGCCTGCATGTCTTCTTTGTTTGTGGCCATGCCTTCTTGCTGGTTGTTGTTGTTCTGACCATGTGGCTGGCAGCCATTTTGTGTAGCCAGCAAGTGTGCTTTCCCCATAGGCCTGCATATCTTCTCTGAAATTATGACCATACCTCCTTGGTATGTGATAGTTATTGATGACCATGTTGCACTGGCTGGCAGCAATTTTGTGCATCAAGCCAGTGGGGCCCTTTACCATAGGCTTGCATGGATGGTTGACAATGATAGCAGTTTAATTGAATTTTAGTTTTACATTTTCTTAGTTTTATTCTTTTATTAAATTTTTAACATTTATTTTAATCTAACTATTTTTTTTATTTTTTTTTAAAGTATTTTAATCTCTTTAAATTTAACATCTGGCTTCAATCCCATAACTGAAATAGGTGCACTGCACAGCAGCATTCATTGTGTAAGGATTATTCCATTGTCACCTGCACCTTCCCGAGTGCCATATCCCAACGCGATGCACATAAAGCAAAAAGTTACATCTGTATGTTGTTGTTGCTCTTTCTGATCCTTCCTGAGTGTCCTGCACACAATGAAAATGTGTTAGCGTGGTTTTGAGAATGAATAATTAGACTGTATTATTGCTAAGTCACCACACTAAATGTTATTGTTTGTTTGTACAACTACTTGAACTGCAACAATGCCACATTTCACTCATTTTCTTCTTGCTTGTTTGCTTTTAGGTGCACAAGAGAAGAGACTTCACCCACAGTACTGCCAGACAGAAGGCTGGTGCACGACATGACGCACGACTGACTACACAACACGTTCATCACTTCAGCTTGTTGTGAAGCTAAGTGCCACTGCCAACTGACAGTTTCAAGATGACCCCAAAGAAAGGTGCTGGCAAGAAAGTGGCTAGTGGGAGCAGAAGAAGAAGATTTCCACAACTGGCGTGCCGACCGCAACCTTTTTCAGGTAAGTGATGTCTACTGCACCAGTCTTTGGTGAGCAAGCTGAGAGCAGCACTCCTACATCAACAGCACCACCCCCCAACCTAAGCCCAGGACCATGTCTGTCTGTGAGGCAGCCAATGCAATCATGTTGATGTTGACGAGTAGTGATGTTGAATTGGATTGGTCCCTTTTGCAAAGTAGTACACAATTGTTTCAGGAAACACAGCAAAGTGGACAGCATCCACAGCCAGCAATAGTACATTTGTCTGATGTTGGAGCAGAACAGGAGGTTTTGCTTCCTTCCAAGAAAGAAGTTGAACCTCCTCTTGTAGAATCATTGGCTCCATCAAGGAAAAGGAAGGGTACTACTGCACCATCTTCTCCAAGAACCACTTCTGATGATGATGATAGGGACATGGAGTGGACCCCAACAGAGACCAGGAGACAACAGGAGAGGCAAGAGAAAAGAAAAGTTGCAGAAAGACTTAGACTTATGGAAGGGGATGAAGAGGTGGTTGACGAGGTAGTCATGTTGGAAGGTGACACAGAGGAATCTGGCATTGCTATTCATTCGCCTCCGAGGGATGTGGCACAGGTAGCACCACCACCAGCTCCCATATTTTCGAAGCCCCAGCTGAGACCTGCACCAACCCCTGCCTCAGAAGAAGCAGAGAGGCAATCAACGACATGCCCACCTACCTCCAGTTCTTCTACAGGCATTGGCAGTGGCCCAGTAAAAAAGTACTCCTACCCAGTTTGAGGCTTTTTTACGGTTAGCAAAGAGGGGAGCACATTGCAGTATGCACCATTTGCCAAACAAATGTTCACGAGGTAAGCCTGGTACACATTACGGTACTGGAGGGCAGACGACCCATATAGAAAAAAACAGACAATCAAGTGGGAGGAGCACCTTAAAAACTTGCTGAACGTGGTTGTGGTGGTGGGGAGAGCCAGGGAACCTCAGCTACAAGCCCAAGCATGGTGGAAGGTGATGATGAGGAAGAAGAGGGTGACATCTTCACGCAAAGCTGCCCTGTCCCCAGCAGTGTGCCAGCAGATTCACCCACCTCAGCGACTTCACATTGTCATAAGAAGTCTCAGAGTGAGATGGAGACACCACGGCATATAGTAACTTCCCCACCACCATGAAGCACATTGAGTCTACCACTAGCATCTACTTCTCAAAAGATGCCTTTGTCAGTGCCCCAAGAAAAGAAGAACATTCAGGTTATTATTAAGGGCATGTTTTGGCAGGAGGGGCCCTACGAGTGAAACCACCCATCTGCACGTTTCTACAATGGGAAGCTGGCAAAAATGTTAGCGCTGGACCTCCTCCCTTTTTTATGGAAGGAGAGGGATTCCTAGAATTTGTGGCAGCACTCTGCCCAAAATGGAAGGTGCCAAGTAGGACCTATTTTGCCAGAGTGGTTGTTCCAATGCTGCGTCACGATGTGCTGAAGTTGGTTGGACAAGCTTTGCAGCAAAGTGTTGTTCACACCATTCACATGATGACAGAACTGTGGACCAGTTGTCAGGCAATTGATTACATATGCATAACTGAACACTGAATCCCTTTTGCAGAGGTAAAGCAAACTATATCTTCAGTTCTTGGCCCTGAAGAAAGTTTTAAGAATGTTAGGCGGCATGCAACAGTGGCCATGTTCGCGAAGGAGAAATCGCATACAGCTGTAAACATCTTGGAGGAATTTAATAGCAAGATGTATGAATGGCTGCGACCCAGAGGTCTTAGAATTGGATTTGTTGCCATGGACAATGGCAGTAACATAGTCAAGGCTATGCCAGACGGAGTCTATTTCAGGCCCATTGCATCAAACTGGTGGTGCAAGACTTCCTCAAAAAGGAAGACATAGTCAGCAGAAGAATCTTCACTCATTTCAGCCATTCTTTTAAAGTCCGGAAGCAGATGAAGATTATTCAGCATAATAATAGAGCACCAGTTAAAGCCCTGATACAGGAGGTGCCAACCTGTTAGAACTCTACCTTTTACCTGTTGCAACATCTGTTTGAGCAGTACAAACAGATCAATGACTATGTCATTCAAAGAGGAAGGGACGCAGTTGAGAAAGCTATGACCATGGATGCTAACAAACGGGGCCTAGTCAAATGCCTGACACAGATGCTACTCCCTTTTGAGGTTTTCACACAGTAAGTTAGCGAGGAGGATAGTACCAGTGTCAGGCTCTGTGGCGTGCGGGGCCTTTAACAGCGCCCGCGCTCGCACACGGAACAGAGAGCCCTGCCCGCCATTCCCTGTTGGCAGCTGGGGTGGGGCCTAAGGGGTATTTAACTACAGGACCCACGCTGGAAACGCACTTCGTGTTCCAGTTCAGATCCCGCCTGGCCTCCCGTATTTCCTGACTACACTTAGCTGCTGCTGTCCTGAACCTTTGATCTCTGTGTTGGTCGTCTGCCTGCTTTCAGTCTCCGGAAGGGCTCTTCCGCTTCCTGGGTCCTCGGGTCTTCTTCCGGAGCTTGCTGCTCTTCTCTGATATTGTCCCATAGTTACTGGTGTTAACCCTTGGCAGTCTGGTCCTGTTAGACATAGGAAACAGCATTCGGGCTTTAAAGCATCAATATCTTTGATTTGGGTTTTTTTTGTATTTCAAACAACTTTATGTTTCGGAATAGTACTTATCTGATGGTCTTGCGTCCCTCCGCAGCATTTCTGGCGATTCTTGTGTTTACCAGACTCTAAAAAAGAAAGGAAGAGATATTGGCATTATAAAGGAGTCCATCTCTTCATTATTGGTGTTCGCATAGTTAGACCCCTGTTTATTTTGATTTTTTATCATATGTTCCCATACCTCTTCCTGCGAAGGGAAATTAGTTTTTTGGTTTTTACCTGCGTATAGGAGTACCGATGTATTTTTGCCTTACTTGGGGTCTTCCATACCAATGGTGATTTTAACCTAGGTTAGTACTCGCTATTTTGTCTTTTTAGTGTCTATGCAAACTGCTGCAGTCCTATTACTTAATTGAACCTTGTCCATCCTTCAAGGTAGCAGGGCATTCTGGCGTCCCTAGGAGCTGTCTCTTCGTGCATGATAGTTTCTTCCATTCAAGGTATCCCTTAAAAATAAGTGGGGTATTTAGCTAGCTTGCTAGTGTGAACACTTAGAACTCACCTTGTGCTTTCTCTTTTAGGATTCTAGGAGACTCTCTCTCTCAGAAGATCCAGCGGACGCCTACCCCTTCTTCCTTCCCTTGTTTTGTTTCCCTTCTTCCCCACCTTCCCTCGTTTGCTTTGACTAAGTTTGGTGAAGGAGGTGGGTGGGGGAAGTTGGGGCCTAGCCTTGTGTTAATCCATGCCATCCCCGCAGTAAACCCAGGTGAGCTCTCACAACCAGAGGGCAAGCTATCCTCGTACAAGGCCAGGTAAAGAAGGTGTCTGAAAGGTTTGCCCCCACAGGTGTGAATGAAAGCACAGAAGCGCATGGTTTGGTCCTTCGCTTGGCTTCTAATATAAGGCTGCAACATGAGATCATCGAGTCCTACGAGTACATCTGCGCCACATTACTTTATCCACAGTACAAAAAATTCTGCCCACTTTAAATCTTTTTTCTGAAGGGGATGTTTTAAAATACAAGAGGTGGATTGTAGAGCAAGCCAGAGACTAGGAAGAGGAATGGCTGGAACTTCGAGTCCCACCCCGCAGCTCTGGAGGGGCCGCCTTTAACTTCCAGAGAGGGCAGTCTTGTCTCACAGCAGCCAATAACACCATCAACTAGAACACTATCAACAACAGCAACAGAATGGACCGGACCCACACTGCATTGTACTGGTTTCAATTGGCAGGGCTCAAGTCCAGTGCAGAGGCGATGGCAAAACAGGTTGAGCAAGTGGCAGCACCAATGACGATCCACGGAATGTTCCAGGAGTATCTGGATGATCTAAAATAGATCTATGTGGATCAAAATCCATTGATGTATTAGTATGGGAAGATGCTTTCATGGCCAGAGCTCAGCAGGCTGGCAAGAAAGTATCTGGCTTGTCCTGTCATCTGTGTCTCTACCGAATGTGTGTTCAGTGCAGCTGCTGAGGTTTTCACAGTGAGAAAGACGAGTCTCTCACCTCAAAATGTGGAGAGATTGACTATGATCCAAATAAACCAACATTTTAATCCAGACAATTACACAGATCCTGTAACAGTAGCACAGGAGAAGGAGGAGGGTGATTGGCCCGAAATTGTAACAACTGTGTTAGCTGACCAAGTTCTGTGTGAACCACCTGAGTTTGAGGACAAACTCTACTTCCTGGACTAAGTATGCCAGTGCCCCCATAGAACTTTTTCTTCCAACTTTATTTACCAATTTCATGTAAGTTACAATAGTTACATCGATATCAATAGCACCATACAGTAATAGTTTTTGAACAATGGTACAAAAAAGAAGCAAATCACCAGTTCATCGTAAGCAAATTGGAAACAAAAGGGCTAATTCTGATATGACCACCCATCCGACCTGTCGAATTACAAATCAGCCTTGAATTGGATCAAGCCATACATATATGTATCTTCAGTTAACAGTTGTAGTAGTGGCAGCTAGCGTTGATTTGATATCAGTTTTGCCCACGCCCGCAGGTACCAACCCTTGTTCTAACTGTGAGAAAGATTGTGAGTGAGGCGCCGTTGTATATCTTTTTAAAGGGCCCCTGCTGTCTCTTGGGCGAGATGATCTGGGCAATGTGCTGGCATATAAATCACTGTTTATGTTGCAATACGTTAAGCAATTTAACCAGCACTTTAATGTCGGTGCAGTCTTACGTCCCCATTTAATTGCTATAGAAATTTTAAAAAGATTCTCGTTGAACTTTTTTCTTTGCAAAAAATAACAAAAAATATCTATTGGATCTTTATTATTTTTGGGTCCGATTTACAAATGCTTCATGACATTGGGGACAGTGCCTTCCCACTCACATGCCTAATGCCTATCCCTGCTTTTTATTGCAAACTGTACTTTTATGTTACTGAAAAGTAACTAATAAAGCTAATAGACTGACTGACTGGCCTAATGCCTATCCCTTTTTGCATCACCTAGCACTAGATGGGTGCCCCATAAAATCATTTATTATCTACAAGACTACCTGCCAATACCAAATTCCATTGTATTGCCTGCATCAAAGATGATTGAATACCTAATACCTGAACTGCACATGCTTGGATTGGATGAGTGGCTTCAGCTATTGCAATGGTGAGTGACTGATTGCGTGAGTGATTTAGGTTGATTGATGATTCAAGTGGTGGTAGACAGTGAGGGAGGGTGTTTTGAGCTGTAATATGGGAAATTTGTTGAGATGATTATTGATTTGCCTTGTTTGGGGCTTGAGTGATCGACGCTCATTTTTTTCCCTGTAGGTGATCAGCCCTTTCATACTTAGCCAGATTTAATTGCAGGGTGTACTCCTTTTTTCAGATTCTTCATAGATAAGAACAGTCACCTTAGTTAACAATCAAAAAGCTATGCAAAATACTGCAATTCTGTTTCTCTACTCGTTCATCAACAGCAGTGCTCTCCACGTCTATCTTGCTTTGGTCATTGTGATTCATGACGATGATCATGATTGGTCTGGGACAGCGTTACTCGGAGTCAGGAGATTACCATGGAAGAACTCAGGGCGAGAGCTGCAGGATTACTGCATCGACAGGTAGAAGCAAGAAGGTTTCAAGTATCGACTTCAGTTCAAAGGTAAACCAAGAGTCTGAGGCCTAGTACTCAACTATGTGGAATAGAGAGAGGTGTGTGTGTGTGTGTGTGTGTGTGTGCGTGCGTGCGTGTGTGTGTGTGCGTGTGTGTGTTACACTCCACGTGAAGATTACCTTCCGTCCTTCTCTTTGACTCTAAAATACAGTTTCTCTTTTACAATCCGCAGGCCTTCTTCTAGTCTCTTTCATGAACAAAAGGTGAAAGCTAGCTGACCTCAACAACACTCCTGCTTACCTACGGGACCAGTGCAGACAGGCCCCAAAAAGTGGACATTCCTGAGGAGAATGCAGATGCACCACCCAATATGCAATACAGTATCATTTTTCTTTCAACAATCATATTAACTAAGAGACGTGGGTGGGTGGGGTCACTCTCCAACCTAGAAGACAGAACATTTAGTTGGGTCTCAGGGGCAGAAGGACTGTTTGCAATGCCTTTATCTGTACTCTGTCATACTCATTTCTTTGTTTCCTTCTAACAACAGATTGATGGCAAATGATGTTCTGCTGTGTATTGCTCAGATGAATGTTGGCCATGTGTTGTAGTGTTTGTCTTTGTCAAACCTTCCCCAAATCCCATTACCCATCCATTATCAAACCTCTAATCCTCTTCCCCCGAGCTGTGTAATTTATTGAGGTGTGGCTTAAATTACTCCATCAATGGATCACACACGTGGTGGGGCAGATGTGGTGAAAAAAACATCAACTTAGTGTAGAATCTTCTAAGCAGTAGCCCACACCAGCCCATTACCAACTCGCGCATTAAAAATGATCAATATTTTTTTAGATATAGAATGAAAAACATCAGTCGTCAGCATCATCATTCAGGCTTTGTGTTGCCTAACCTTAAACGCCTAACCTAAGCTTGTCCACTCCAGACTTTGAGTCCATTTTTTCTAACTTGAGGATTTTTACAAATAATACTGCTAGCTTCACATGAGCCAAATCTTACTAGCATTGCTATTTTTCTATTTTAGCACAATCAGGCATTCTCATTGTGTCATCACATAGTACTCAGGTGGTGTCAATTCTTCGTAAATCTTTAATATATAATCCACTTACTCAGTCTTTCTACTTCCATTTAGTTGCCTGTGATGGATAATAAATCAATCACTCAGATCAACCATACAGCTTACCTGGATGGAACTGGAAGTGGGAGCTCACTTGTGAAGTTGTGATGCATCCCCTGTTATTGCTGCATGTATATTCAGGTAAGACAACTAGTATGGATACAATTTAACTTAGTAAGAAATAAATTAACTGCTACTGTTTATCTAGAGAGTTGTACACAATATAGGCTATCATGGCAGCATTCTCCATAATGTTCAAGATACTTAGAGAAGTATAAGCCTAGACTCTATAACTAAAGTGCTACACTCTCTCTTAAGTTACAAACACATAAACAGGATGTGTAAAACTACTTAAAGGCAGCAGTGCAAAGGAAAGGTAAGCGAAACTCCTTCAGGCATAAATTTAGATTTAAAAAAATAGTTTTCCCCTTTACTTATTTACAAAGAAACCCACCCTCTCCACCCAAGCAACATGCCCACCCTTCTCCCCAAACAAAACTGATCCAAGCCCCAAAACCCTAAATATCCAAGAAACCCCTCTCCAGTCCCAACTCCCTTCCACCCTCTCCACCTAGCCCCAAGAAACAACAAATCCCTCCCACCAAAACAAAAAAATAAAAAAAGGGCTAGAAGAGGGCATTATGGATGTCAGTCAAGAGCTGGTCCAGGCTCTGCTCCATCATGGTGAGCTGGCCCTTGATGGTGTCCCACGGCTGCCGAATGATGTGTAGTAATGGCCTATTGCCAGTGTGGTGGGGGTGGCAGGAGTTGGCTGGTGGCGACGCCGGCGATGGGATGGCCGGGAGGCTGGAGGCTGAGGGGGACTGGCTACACTGGGGCCCGGATGTTGTACTTTAATTTCCTCCTACTCTTCCAGGACCACCAGCCACTGGTATTCCAGCTGGATATGCTCCAGCTTCTGCTGCTGCAAATGGGCCACTATCTCCTGCCTGTTGGGTGGTATGGCTGGACCAGCAGGATCAGCTTTATTGAGAAAAACAAAAAAGACAAATTGTAAATAATGCTCTGTGCAAACAATTGTTTTAAATTACTGGGTTGCACGGCAGCAGTACATTGCTTGTCCCCTAGGGCCATTGGAATTCATTTGATGTGATTATGATTAGGAAACTCACAAGGCCAATTTGATGTTTTACCCAAACATTTTGTCAAACATTAAAAGCATGACTGAGTGGCAGAAAAGTATTAACAGGCAGAGAATAACATCAAAGGATAAAAAAAACTGTGATTGGATTACTTTTTTCTTCTAAAGGTTTTTCAAGTAACTATAAGCAGGGTCAGACACTCTGTGTTGAAAACTAAATGACTTCTTATTAATTAGTACGGCATTATGCACTATATGGAGGACAAGTTGTGTGTGGTGCTTAAATAATGAAGCCATGCTCATTGCTAGCCAGCGCTTCTGGTAGTTTGCCACTGTCTGCAGCTGTAGTTGACAATTATCTATTTTTAATTCCAATGGCCCAGCTCTTCGCCAAATGCATTTCTCTTTCTACCCTGTCTTCAAAAAGGCAGATAAAAAATTAATAAGATACTACGTCAGTCACACATCTCATGTATGAAATGCAGATAGTATTATATTATCCTGTCTGCTGTAAGTAGACGTTGACGAAAATGAAGGGACTGCATTATAGGTAATGGAATGGGCTATTTAAATTTTATTTGGCACATTCGTCACTGTGTATTCCATCTGCCAAACTTGACATCAAAACATGTACTTACTCCCACTTTACTCTGTGGCCTCGCCCACCACCACGTATTTCCAACAAATTCATTTTTGGGGCAGTAACCAAATAAAGGAAACTTGATTTTCTCTACTGCAGGGGGTAGGATAGAGGGATTACACAGGTACGGTAGAGCTTTTTTATATATATAATAGAGGGGCCACTACACTGATATTCGATTCTTCATCTTTGGCTTAATCAGTCATGGTACAATTAAAGTGTTAAATAAATCTGTTATGGGAAAGAATGAAATATATTCTGGAATCACTTCACATGGGCATTGCATTAAATGTGGCACATGCCAAGAATGGATTTTCCAATTTGGTAGGCTGGGATAGAAGAACATAGGGGAAAAAAGGTAGTAAAGTACTGAGAGGTGACTGAGTGGGTGAAGGAACAACACACATTGTGTGTTAAGTTTGCAATGCATTGAAAACATTGAAAATGCCACATTAACTGAAGCAGACGCACATTACACAACCAACACTGCAGTCCCAAATTGAATGACCCATACTGCACTTCGGTCATAGTTGGCAAAAATGCCAGGGCGGGGATCGGGGACAATGAATGATAGGTAGGATAGATCTGGCTCACTGAACAAATACAGAAAGTCAAGGGAGTAGAACAAAGAATAAAAATAAATAAACCCCACTTAGAACCATAGCTTTGAATGATATTGATTACCCTACATAAACCAAGTAAGCAAAGTTGGTGAGTAGAATGCTCCTCATAAGAAGAAGAGCTGCCGTGCTTATTCATCCAAACTATCCAAATATTCATTCATCCTTTCATTCTAATTCACCCATAGCCACCATGCTTAAGCTTTACTTTCTCCCATCCAGCCTTTCAGCAAAATGTCAAATACATTATCTATCCATTGAATAGCAACCCCTTCTTCAAACCATCCTTTCACCCACCCATCCCTTTACCCACCCACTCAACCTTTCACCCACTCTCCCACACTTTCACTTATATACCATTTCCTTTCTTTTAAGTTACTTTCTATTCTTTCATGTCTCCCTCAAGCCATCAAAGCTCATTATGTGAGATTTTCCAGCGTTGCAGATAAAAAAGGCCATAACAACTCAACCACCGCTGTGGCTAGTAAATCCTCTCTCATTTTTTATGACGATGAGTGACACCATGGCAACAGCTAGTGACAATAGTAATTGCAAGAAATTATGTGACTAACCAGTGCCTGTCCCTGCTGACTTCTCCCCCTTCAACTGGCCCGCCTCCTCCCGCAGCAGCACTGGAACTTGCATCACAGATATTCTGTGTGGCTAAAATAAAACTTTACACATAATTTAGATCCCAGATACGCAACCCCAATTACAACTGCAATGCAGCACTACAGCTCAGTTAGCACATCAGTATCTTCCAGATATCACTCTGGGTATTTGATTGGTTGGTTCAAAAGGTTAGACAAGCCAGGTGTGGGATAATGGTCAATGAAAGACATATGGTGTTGGTTGGCAAATACAATGGGAGTGGGACCTCATACTTTTTTCCAGCCTTTCTGCACTGTCATGGGAAACGGCTGGTATACTGTAACTATAAATGAACGAGTCTGCAGCAAACTACATTGAGGAAAGGGGGTGGTCCATGATAACCATGGCCACTCTCTTGTGAACTGAACTGTGTTAGAGCTAGGCATAAGCAGGAACAAAAAAGCTTCTCAACAAACATACATGGTGATTTTTATTTAAAATACTAGCTTTTTTGGGCCTGCTATCTGAATCTTAACGATAGACAGCACCAACATTCCAATACTCCAAGATTCTACCCTAAGAAGTCCACAACAATCATAAAAGGACTTACTGTGATCAGCAAAGCCCTCTGCAGCAGCGCTGGTGGTCGGCGCCGACGGTGGTCTCCCGGACCCTCAGAAACATCCCTCTTCTTGCCCTTGGGTGCTGATGAAAGAAATTAGGAAAATAAATAAAAATAGATTAGTGATTCAGTTAAGAATCTCCACAAAATGTTTTATGAAAAGCAAACGCAGTCACATACTTTGCTAAAACAGATCACTTATCGTACTGCTAGTTTCGACTGGAGTCTACAGACTGTCGTTAAATCCATATTCCAAATGTTCTTAACCAAAACTACATTTTGAACTAATGTATTGCAGTGAATGATCTTTGATTCTTTTCCAATTTCTCAACACCCTTGATGGACCAACTTAGTCTCCCTTTTTTGCAATGCATAGATGCATACTTCACATCATTGTGAATTCTTTAAATATCCTGGAACTGTATGAGCTACATAAAGTCACAGAGAGAACGCACTACTCACTGATTCACTATAGTGACAGGAGAACAGGCTGCAATGGCTTCTTAATTAATCAGCCAAAGCGAGCACCTAATGAGTGTGATTACATTGTGCTAAACTCCTGCCTAGCAGAAACTAAAAACTGGATCCCACAATAATATACTAGCATAAACTAAACATAACGTTTTTTTTAAACCATTTATTTATTGATTTTTATCATGTGTAACAAAACATTACAGCCTCATATGACCAATAAAGGTTGGCCCGTAGTCGTCCACTACAACATTTCCACTTATCTGCTTGCAATCCCAATAAAAACAACATATGAATAGACCCAGAAAGCATGCACGTATCACAGGGCTTCATAATTCAAGAGAAAAACAAAAAAATATATATATATAATGGAGGTACTCTTGTGTCAATGGTACATATCAGCAGGCAGTCAACACCACAGTACTTATATCACATAAAAGTCACACTTCCCAACACCGCATGCAGCCGCCAATCCGGATCCAACATTGACAAGCATTTGCAATGCAATAGGTCTCGCATTTGCAAAAGTTTAAAGTATTGGCATTGTTCATGACAATGCCTTTTTTATCTATTTTATAAAACAAACATAAATAAATGCCATTATCATTTACAATGCCAATAGCTAGTGTTGCATTAGTATTAGCAATGCCAACTGCTCACACTTTTATAATGCGAGACCTATTGCATTGCAAATGCTTGTTGGAGCTTGCCAAGCAGCTCGCATGACAGTACAGAACAAGCATTTACAATGCAATGGTCTCGGCAATATTTTAGGTAGAGCTATTGGTATTGCTCATTATTTTTTTATTATTTTTGTATCCCTAAATAAATGGCATTGTCATTTCTATTGGCATTAGCTTTTTTTTGCATATGTGATACCAGTCCTGGGGCTCCTTTCCAAATCATTATGTTCAGGTGTGTACATTAGACTGCATCGACTGTGCCGCACATTTGGTGACGATATGACTTCATTATTTTGTCATGTCTACACATGTTGACACCAGCTATGCAAGGTCTCACTTCATGAGTACCAGTTTAACACCGGCATGCAGCAAAAAGCAACTGTAAAGCCAGTCAACCTTTGCCAGGGGCCACGATGTATGAACTCTTAATCCGTTTGTGCCAGATTTGTTGTTGTTAAAATCAGCAAATTATGCAGCAGATGATAGATTATGTGGAATTACAGTAAATCCATAATTATGCGGAAATGTTTGTGCCCACAGAACAGCATAATTGCAGTGGCCCTGGCTGCATTCCCCTTGAATTCCGTAGCAGGGACAAGCACAGGTGACGTCCAGCTGCAGAGGCAGTATTTCGTTTCTATTCTAGCACTCTACATTTTTGGCGCAAAGGGAAGGCCGGCGATTAAGTAACTGTGACAGAGCCACACAGAGCTGGGATTAGGCCCAGGTCTCCGTGTTTCGACCCCCGCCCCTCCTCTACTGCGTGTTGTAATTTTCCTCAGAACATTATTAACAATCGTTAGCAGTGCTTGCTTTAGGCAGAACGTTTTTAGAATTAAGATCATATGGGTAAATCTTTTATCGATCTCGAAAGTACGGAAGCCAAAGGCAACACTGGCGGGATTCAATCAGGCGACGGGCAGATCACGCACACAGAATTGAGCAGCAAGCGCTGAACCCGCTGAGCATACTTCCCGCCTTCATTCAATCATCACTTATCGGTGTGAAGGGCGAATATAAGTAATTCGCTAGACGGAGATAAAATGCATATAATTGTTTTGTAGACTTATACTTGAGATGGGAAAGTCTTATAAATGTAACCCCTAGAAACAAATAAAAATAGCGCTGGAAAATAAGCCTTCGCCCCTCTGGGGGGCTCACCATAACCCCAAGGCCTTAGATGTCTGCATGGACATTCACAGAGGGCAAGGTAGCGGCTTCCCAGGTGACCAGGCCTACCACACAATCCATATTTCCCTGTACATTTAAATTAAGTGTGTGCTTCAGATGCTGAGAGCGCAGTCTAAAACATGAATGATCACAACATGTTTCACGATATTAAACACATTTTTTATGACCGTGCTGTCCAATTTGGGTAGCAGGATTGTGACTGTTTTAGACATTTTGAAAATGCCCAGGCGTTCCTCTGTCGGATCTGGAGACTTCGCTAGGACGAATATTCTGTTTGCAGCGCCCCTTCCCTGCTCAGAGAAACAACTATCTGGTACGAGCAATTCCAGTAAGGACCCACATAGCGCCCACCAAAAAGAGATCTATGTTTCAGCGCTTTAAGACTGGGTGTTATTGTTGTTCAACTAAATGGTAGTCATTTTAGTGACATCAGATCGACTAAAAGCCAAGGCGGCCCGACGCACCGATTGCTTTCAAAATCATGGCATTCTACACTTCAAGTCAAGTCATACTTTATTAATGTTTAGACACCGTCTTTCGAACAAAACTCATCCAAAGTCACAGAACAGAACAACAGAACGTCATAAAATGTGAAAGCCGGGAAATAAATGATGTGCCAGCCTGCAGGTGTTGTACGAGGGCATGGTCCCGGAGTATAGTATCTGCCGAGAAGAAGAAAACAAATAGTGATGGGTGAAATGTCTGCGTCGTTGTGTGCACGTTTTCACTGTCAATGAAAGTGGAATCCCTAGTGGATTCCTATAATACTGTTTGGGGAACGTCTGTGGGGCTGACGAAGGCCAAATGACCCGGAGTGGCAATAGTACAGCCGCAACATGTAGACCACACCTGAGGACGTGGAGGCCATTGTGATTCTCAGATGTCCACCCTAGATAATTGTCCCCCTTTTTTTCCTTCAAACAATATCAAAGAATTCCCAGCCAAACCGAAAGCGAGGCTCGGCCCATCAGAGTTCTCTGCAGGACCAGAGGCTTGGGGGTTAACACTCAAGTGTCTTCACAATTCACCAAGCCCTTGCGTTATTGGTGTGCACGTGGCCTGTACTGACTGGAGTTATAGCGTTGCATTATTGGCGTGCACGTGGCCCGCAGTGACTGAGTAACTTGGCCTTTTATTGGCATGGTATGGCCCGCAGTGACTAGAGTGACTCGGCGTTGTGTTATTGGCGTGCGCGTAAGCAGTGACTGGAGTTACTTGCCCATACCTTATTGACACGCCCATGGCATGGCTCCTAGTGACTGGAGTTACTCTGGGATGTGTTATTGGCACGCGCATGGCCCGCAGTGACTGGATTTACTCGCCATTGCGTTATTAGCATGCGCATGGCCCGCAGTGACTGGATTTACTCGCCATTCCGTTATTAGCACGCGCATGGCCCGCAGTGACTGGAGCTACTCTGGGTTGTGTTATTGGCACGCGCATGGCCCGCAGTGACTGGATTTACTCGCCATTGCGTTATTAGCACGCGCATGGCCTGCAGTGACTGGAGTTACTCGCCCGTACGTTATTGACACGCCCATGGCTCCTAGTGACTGGAGTTACTCTGGATTGCGTTATTGGCACGCGCATGGCCCACAGTGACTGGAGCTACTCTGAGTTGTGTTATTGGCACGCGCATGGCCCGCAGTGACTGGAGCTACTCCGGGTTGTGTTATTGGCACGCGCATGGCCCGCACTGACTGGAGGTACGGCGTTGCGTTATTGGCATGGGGCAAGACCCGCAGTGACTGGAAGTACAGCGTTGCGTTATTGGCAAGACCCGCAGTACTGGAGTTACCCGGCTCATGAAAGTGTTCTGTCAGGAGTGTGGAAGGCAATGCTGCCCCCACCCCCGTCAGGTGAAAGTGGCACCTACAATAAGCTGTGGGTGACTCTTTCCGGAATGGGACGACTCACGAATGACCTCCTTCGCACCCCAATGAAGAGAAGTAAAAAATGGGAGACGAGCTTCCGAAATGTGCCTCAGGGGGCGAGGGGTCGTCATGGGACTATTTCCCCGTCCTCCGTAATTGTGCGCCTCGGTGTATGCCTCTCCAGCGACTCCGAGATCGGAAGTGCCTCGGAATAAAAGTGAAACCCGGTTCATGTCATTCGAGGAGTCACTTAATGCATCAGCACAAGATCAAACAGTGAGGCCTTGCGCCGGTGAACAAATGTCGCTTGCGGTCTGTGCAGGTAACCCTGCTCTTTCTACACCCCGGCAGCGGCTGCACCAGGGCGACAGCCGGCTCTCCCCTCTCAGAGGGTGGGGGTCTGCTTTACTGACACTGGCACTGAGAAATACGTGAACATGCTTGTTCTGTGTCAGCATATAAACATTGTTCTCAGCAAAGCCACCCCTGGGCATGTGGTTTGTGTGAACTGAACCTGCCCCGACATCCCAGCTTGTCACTGTTCACACTTACGGTGGCATGTTCCACCACCACGACTCCTCTGCACTCCCGGGGGGCTGGTGCTCACCACAGGAAGTGTGCACGACCCGTGTGTATAGATCGTGCAAGTGGCGCCCAGGATTGTTACTGGGAGGGCTCCCTGGCGCCTGTCACCCTGCGAGCACACGCATGTCCCCGGCAGGACTGCGGCCTACTCTGAAAACATTGACCCGGGTCCGTAAAGGGGGCCAAGAGATGGCAGCGACGACAGGGTGGGGTCCTGAGGAGCAGAGCCCGCCAGTCCAGTCACACATGCAAGGGCCCAGTCACAGAAGCATTTACGAGTACTGACAGAGTACTCTTTTACGCACTCTTACGTGGCTTTGTCAATCGCCCCGAAATGTCCAATCTGCTGGTAGTAAAAGTGTCGGGATGTAGTGCTGGAGCGCCTCCCGAGAGAGGACGCCATGAACACCGCCGCCTTTCTCCGAGGCGAAGCAGAAATGCCTCGGAGAAACGCAGCGGCGGTTTCAGATTCGGGGGCGTGTTTCTTTTTCTCTACTCTTGCCATTGGCTGGAGGAGAGAAAAACACGCCTACAAAAGGGCGTGGCTAAAAAGTGGAAAGAACAGCACGGAACACGCCCCCGAATCTGAAAAAGACGGAGCCTATTTGGAGGGACGGCTCTCTCCTCCAATGGCTGGCCTCCGTTTAGGAAGCCAGCCAATGGAGGAGAGGCAAAAAGAGAGGCGGGCTAAAGAGCCACTCTCAGAAACATTAAATCTCCGACTTCCGGTTCTGCTTTCGGCAGACCAGACGGTCCTCGACCTAAAAAGGCCTGGGTGGCTGATGGCTGGCTAAAGGTGCTTATCACTAATAAAAACCCTTCTCCCACGCCCCATCACGCTGGCAACAGCAAGAGAAGAAAAGTGCGTCTTCGCCAGCTAATAATATAGAGACGTGCCCTACCAGAGTCCAGTCACCTCTTCTTAATTGTATGAATTTTAGGCTTTTGGCTAGGCAGGGACTAAGGGCTTCCCACACTTCAGTAATGCTGCTGCACAACAGCAGGCACCCATGACGGTAAACTCCTTATTTCAACAACTCGTACCACAATTAGCTGAGAAAGACCATTAGTCTTCATGTTTATCAACCACCACAGTATGGTATAAATCGATTTTATTGAGTGTTTTCAAAATACAACTGCCTATTTCTGAAGGCCGAGGGGCATTAACCATGAAACCCAGTACCTTAAAAAATATATCATCCCTTTCTCCAACTCACAGCTTGTGAGTACACCTAGTTACACACACTATAGATAGTGAGACCACTTAGAGACCTCGACCCGACTGTATATAAGTCGTAATAGAACCAACGTATCTTACTGTTCTTTAAGATTTTCTATCGTTGGTCTTCCACCTGTCCTGTGAGCTGAAGAAACTAGGACAAGGCAATTCCTTAAAATTTGCTTGGCATCGAAAGACGGGTGGGATAACACTGGTTGCCCGAAATCTTCCTCCATGTTCAAAGGCCGCTGCCAACTTCTCCATTGGCATCAGGTTCATAAAACATGTATCTAGGACCTGTAATCTGGTATTTTGTAAGAGCCTCAAAGTATGAATATAGTTTACTTTGCAACACACACAGGACTAGTTAATATCAATTTGCTCTTCGGGGAGAGTACAGGGTTGGGCTGTCTGTTCAGGAGTATGAATCTCAGTATCAAACATGGTGTCGATATAATTGAAGACCAGTTTCTGGAATCTTTTCTGCTTGAAGTAGTGCCACAGATGCTGTAAGCGGAAGCAACAGTCTCCACATCTCCTCCATCATTCTTGGGACTTGGAACGGGCACATTTGGGTATTGACAGGAGTGCAATATCAATGTAACATGATTTGACAGGCGCTTTTTCTCAATCGTACGCCAGCAAATATCCTTCCATTAAACGTCAGATACAGTCCAGCCCAGTTCTCGCTCCCATCCCTTAGACTAACAGTTATGCAGACTTCTTGGGCATGTCTGAGAGGTGGCATTTATTGCCAGTCTTCATAAACATTCATCTTTCAAATTCTGTTCGCTTTTACTTGCAAATGGCTGGATAGAATTTTCAGTGGCCCAATGTCTAATTTGGAGATATTGCCTTCTTTATTTTTCAGTACGGCTGCATTCAGATTTCATTTGCTCACATGATTTTAATATCATGTGGTCACAGAAATCTCCATCTCTTTTATAACCTGCCCCCTGCCAACAAATAGGATTCACCCGATGCTTCTGGGATAAAGTCAGGGTTGCCTATGATGGAATTAATTGGTGACGCTTGGTTTATAAACCCCTTTTTGATGGCCACCTTATATCAGGTTTCTAAAGTCCCCCATGTTACCGGGGATGAGTAAAGGCCTATGCTCACTGTTTGTTTGGGACCAAGTGGCCTTCTATAGATGCATACCCATCAACGCTGGTCTGTGAAGCACCAGTAAGTCTCCGATTCTAGTCTGTTCCACTCTAGAAAACAGCAGATGTAAGCCACAAGGTAGTAACTGATCAAATTAGGAACCCCCCCCCCAGCCGTTTTGTCATCTGTCTTACTACATTAAAGTTTCTTTCCACTCGCCACCCAGCCCCCTGATTAGAATGTGAGGGACTGCCGCAGGAAAAGTATTGTGGGCAGAAAGATAATTTTAATTTCATCTAATCTTCACAACCATCAGGTCTAAAAAACCTGAATTTATTTTCCAGACCTGCAGGTTTAATGACTTCTCGACCTAACTGTAATTCACTTGACCCATAAACTCATCTTAAATTGTGTGACCCAAGGCAAATATTTTGCTTCACAGAGTAGCTTTTCTCATCACTCTCACACAGGAGAGCACCTTCAAATTATCAAGTTCAGTATGTCTGCTGTAGAAAAAAACTCTATAGTTCAATAAACTAAACTTTTGCTCCATGTATAATAAAAATCCAGCAGACATATTGGGGTACGCACGCCCCTGACTTGCCTCTTAGTTCACAGATAGTTTTGTCATCAACGCAGGTACAGGAATGTATCTTGGTTCATATTTAAAAACTCACTTTTGATAAATATGTTACAAAATCATAAAGTGTAAGCACATGCTCATTTATATTACACTGAATTGGCCACAAACTTTCCCACTGACATTCAGTTTTACTTATACAACTATATAGCATACAACAAATGTGTGGAAATAGGAATTTCAGCAAATATTTTTCATCTGCACCCCACCAAGTAAAGTATTTTGATTTGTTTTGCTTTCATCTCACTTCAGTTATATAAAGATTTTTTTTTTTACAACTACTGAACTGTATAAGCTATTTAAATGTTGTGTTCCCAGCAAGACTGTGAGACAGTTCTCTAGCTCTGCAGTCACTGAATGAAAAGGTAACATTTCTAAGATAAAATAAGAAGCAATTGGTAAAACGACATAGGCTGACATTTGACCGGGCTTTGAACGCACAGCAAACACAACACAAGCATTGGCATAGCCAATAGGTTTCGCCTTTGAAACCTTATAAGTATTTAGTTATGCAGTGCAGAAACATCAACTGTTGCATGGCTAGAAACTTATAAGATCCCAAATGCGGGACCTATTGGCTATGCCAATGCTTGATTTTTTTGGGCAGGAGGAGATTAAGCGATTTGCCCAGAATCACAGGATGCTTGAGCCTCCCACTAGACTCGAACCTGGTTCCCCACTTCAAAGTCGGACGCTCTAGCCTTAAGCCATATCTCTCTCCTTTCCAGTGTTCTTTTATTTACAAGACTCTACATATTTGTATTTACAAATCGCTAATAATAATAATAATATTTGTAACCAAACGTTGGAGTGTGAAGGCGCAGTTCTTTTCCTGTGTAGTAAATGAGTATTGACCAGGACACTCATAATGTGAGCAGTGTCCCAGTCACTGGTGTCAGTTTCTGCACCTGTTTACGTCGCACGCAGGACACAATGTGTACGTTCTTGGGGATAGGGGTGGGGTCAGCTGCTACCACTGATAGGCCCCCGGGGCGCAAGGGGCGGGGCTGCACAGCTGTTGCAGGGCTGCCACTTCCTGCTCCGAAGTCATGTGACGACGGCGGCCGCGGAGCGCGAGGATGTCTGCAGGTTGAAAATGGAGGACTTCTCCGAGCTTCGGGTGAGGGGTGTGCGCGTCTGGTGACTTTGTGGGCGCGGCTCTGGCTAGCGGGAGCGGGGCGCGTCCCGCTTCAAGGATTTTGAGGCCGTGATGAGGGGCGCTGTATCTGTAAAGGGGGGGGGGGGAGGGGAACAGGCCATTCCTACTTTGGGGCTTAACCGTTGACCGTGATACGGGATAGTGCTGAAGTGAAATCTAAACTGGTTGTCATTGGACTGAAATAGTTTGCGAATAGCGACGTGCCCTCAGCCTGTTGTATTTCCTCAGTCGCAATCCGGTGCTTTATTATTTATGTGTTTGGGTTTGTAAAATAAGAAACGGGACCACGGCCAGGTTGTGGCTCGGCGACCGTCCCAGAACCGCAACTTTGGCCAGTGACATCCCTTCGACCAAATGTTTATTTATGTTTACAGTTTTGTATAGCGCGAACTAAACCTCTTGGCATCGGAGCGCTTTGCACGAGCACCGGTTACACCTCACAATGTCTTGTTTGCTTTTAGAAATCGGGATATTATGTGAATAGCCCATAATTACAACATGTTGAGCTCACGCGAAGGCTCGAACCTGATCCCCCGTGTTTGAAAGTCGGCAGCTCCGGCCGTACCACCACATCCTCTCCCAGTATTACAATGACAATCATTACGGGCAGGGCACAAATCCTAAACGAGGTGTGTGCGCGCACGTTAGGCAGCCGCGGATGCGGTGAGGGGGGTCGGCAGTGGCGGGGTGTGTGCGCGCGCGTGTGTCTGTGTGTGCGTCTGCGCAAGCGCGTCTCAGAAGCGCGTCCACAGACCCCGACCCCAATCGCTATCGCTGCGCGTGCCCCGGTCTGTCTCCCTTGAGAGGCATCTCGGCGACAATAGGTCTCGAGAGCGAGACCTAAAAAGCGGCATAGAGGGGAGACATGAGGCGCAAGGAATAACACGTTGCAAATAGCAGCCAAGTATCATTACCCGATGGAGTAGTGTCCGACCCATCTGAACCACGCTGAAGGAGTTAGCCTTGCAGGGGGCCCCATATATCCTTGGGCCTGGTATCTCAGCATAAACAGTCAATTGCTCCTGACAGTATAACAGGTCTGCCATCCAATCCTTGAACTTCTGAGCCGTCCCCTGCCCCACCTGCAAGCCACCCTACACTTAGCCAGTAGGAGCGACACAACCAGAAATTTGAGATATATCTTAGGGATTTGAGCAGTATACCCCAAGAGTGCCAGCAGGGGGTCTCTCTCCAATGCATTATCCACCATTTTCTCAAGCGCCTCAAAGATTTGCCCCAGAACTCCTGCACCCCTGGACATTCCCATGCTAAATGTATAAATCCGGCTCCCGGCCTTCTACACCTCTCACAGAGATCGTTATCCGACAATTTATACCTATATTTCTTGACAGGTGTATAATACAGGCGATGCAGGAATTTATAATTTATTACTCTCAGTCTACAGCTGGCAGAAATCTGGGAAGTTTGGAGACAGCAATAGTCCCATTGGTCATCAGTTACCTCCCTCCCCAGCTCTAGAGCCCAGTGTGTGCGGGTCGGGCTAGTGGTCTCCGTGGGCTGTGCGCGCATGCTTTTATAAAGCCTAGATACTAGATGTTTTCCATCTGTGGACCCCAGCATTCGATGTAACGGGAGAAGGTTAGCAGGCTCCCGCGGGAAGTCTGGGATGACGGATCTAATTCCCTGCCGGAGTCGAGTATATAGGAATAAATCTAGCAGCGATGGCTGCATCCCCTGAAATAGCTGGTCTGAGGAGCGGAATATACCGTTGTGAAAGAGGTCACCCCATTTAGCCACCTTGATCCGTTTGCATAATTTGCGAAAGCCCATTTCCTGCAACAGTGGCATGCAGAGATGATAGGACAATGGAAGCCGTGATGAGTATAGCAAAGGGGAATCAATAAGATTTGCAAGTCTGTGCCATGCATCAACCGTACCTGTGACCGTGGTGGACAGTTCTGCGCGGGATCGAGCAGGGGCATGTATGATGCCATCCAGAGGAATTTAGCAGGAGGGGGTGGATCCAAAAGTATGCATGGTGTGCTTGCGCGCATAGAAAATACACCTCAAAATCTGGGACATCAAAACCTCCCTGAGCATAGGGCTTCATAAGTATGGACCACTTGAGCCTCGGCTGCCTGCCTCCCCATAACAGTTTAAGTAGTCAGTGCGGAGAGTTTTAAAAAAAATAGGAGCCAGGGTGATATGGTATATTCATGAAGAGGCATAGAAACCGCGGGAAAACCACCATTTTTATCTAGGAAGCGCGGTCCGCAAGAGAAAGAGGCAAAGAGATCCAACACGTAACGTTACCAAAAAGTTGTGCGATAGCCGTGCCATAATTGAGTCGTATGACCTTCACCTTGTCTCTGGCCAGCTGTATGCCCAGGTAGCGATGGTCGGCATCGCACCACTCCAGCGGGAAGTCAAGGGCAAACTTAGTGACCGCAGGAGTCAGAGGGAAGAACTGAGACTTGCCTCAGTTAATGCCCACCCGATAGTCTGCCATATACCAGGAACTCCCGCAATACTGGGTTGATGTTTTGCTGGGGATCTCTAATATAGAGAGTAACATCGTCCGCATAAAGAGAAATCAAAATTGGACGTAAGCAACAACGAAAAGCTTTATCTTGGTGGTGCTGTCGCAGCTTGGATGCCAGTGGTTAAATTGCTATGGCGAACAAGAGCGGGGATAATGGGCATCCCTGGCGGGTGCCTCTTGTGATTGAAAACGCAGGTGAAAGGTGTCCGTTTATGAGCACCTTGGCAGTGGGCTGTTGGTATAGTAATCTGATCCAAGAAATGAATAGAGGAGGAAAGCCCATTCTCTGTAAGACCCCGAAGAGGTAGTCCCACTCCACAGAATCAAATGCCTTTGTGGCATCCAAAAAAACGACAGCAAGTGGGAACTCAGGTGCTACAGTCTGGAGCAAGGAAAACACGGTGCGAAGATTATGAGTAGTGGCTCGTCCGGAGACGAAAGCCGACTGGTTAGGCAGGATAAGCTTATCCATTAACAGCGTTAATCGGTTAGCCAGAACCTTAGCTAATATTTTCGTGTCACAATTTATGAGTGACAACGATCTGTAGGAATCGCAGGATGTAGGGGCCTTGCCGAGCTTCAAGAGAGATGTGACCAGTGCTTCCCTCATCGATGGTGGGAGCACTCCAACCTCCAAGGATTCCTCAAACACCTCCTTAAGAACGGGCGCTATGATGTCAATATAACGTTTGTAAAAATCAGCAGGGAGGCCGTCTTGGCCCGGTGCCTTCCCACTGTTAAGCTGCATGATCGCCTCTCGGAGTTCATCTATCTCAAAGGGGAGGCAAAGAAATTTCCGCTGTGTATCACTCAGCCACCCAAGCGCCACATCCTCAAGGAAGCCATCAAGTTGTATCGGCCCACGCCGCTGTGTGGTGTATAGCTCTCTGTAGTGTGAGGGGAACGCTGCAAGTATGTCAGCAGTGTCCCGCTGCACTATCTCCCCAGGACCCTCGACCTTTCATATATGAGTGGAGAAGCCTAGTGACTTAGGCCAACGCTTTCCCAGGCCGCTCCCCTTCACTGTATCTACGAGCCACCCAGTACCGTCCCCTGAATTTTGCCTCCCCTGCTGCAGTAGCCTCATATTCCGACAACTTCTCCCGAAACTCGCTCTGCACCTGACCTGTCTCCCCCCTCCCCAAACGTGCCTCAAGCGCCTTCAGGTCTGCCTCCAATTTCCTAAGTGTTTTCTGTATATCTTTAAGTACACCAAAGCTTTTAGAGATACAGTACCCTTATTATGTGACCTTGAAGGCCTCCCATATCGTCTCCACACTGTCCACTGACCCCTTGTTTCTTAGGAAAAAATCCTGAATCTCTACCCCATGTTCACTCTGAAAGACCGTGTCTAATAGGGCGGTGGGTTGTAACCTCCAACTAGGCCTGAGTACATCATATCCCGGAGGTAGGAGGATGAGCTTCACAGGACAATGATCTGAAAATGTTCTAGCGGGGTGTGTAGCCACGGATAGCCGACCCCAAGCCCCAGGACAGAAAACAGTAGTCAAGGCGGGCCCAGGACCCAGCGTGTGCTGTGAAGTGCGTACCTTCTGCAACCTGTGGGTGTAGGTAACGCTAACTGTCTATCAGACCTCCCTCATCTAATATACCCTGCAAGGCCACCTGAGAGTTGTTGTAGTGATGCACTGCAGTGTTCGACCTATCCAAAACTGGGGTGAGGGCCACATTAAAATCCCCGCCCCAAATCATGTGGGTGGATCCAACATTCACAATTTTCCCCCAGACATTAGTGAAATACTCCGGAGTGTCAACAGTAGGACCATAACAGTTTGCTAACGTGATGGAGTCTCTACCCAAGCGCCACCAGGCTATGACATACCTCCCCTGAGCTTTTTAACTATAATAGCTGTGCCGCGAGCATAGGAAGAGTATGAGGAGAAGATTCTACTGTCCGCCCACTTGCTAGCAAAGGTGACTGTGGAATGTGGATTAATGTGAGTCTCCTGAAGCATAGCTATATGGATCTGTTGACGATCTAGGTAGGCTAATATTTGTCTGCGCTTTCTCGGGTCCCCCAGGCCCCTGACGTTCCAGGATAGTACCTTCAATGATGGTCTATCCACCGTGTCTCCCATATTGTTGTATAACGGATTAACTGTCGTATTGCAAAGGCGTACCTGATAACAGTTGAGCAGACAGTGAGTTGCTGTTACAAAAAGTGTGCTGTAAAGTACATTTGTCAAAACATTCGCCAACCCCCAAACCCACCGCCCGCACCCACTGAAGCATCCCAATCATGCCAGTTGTATTGAACCCTCCCACCCCCCATCACCCTTCAAACAAAACATTACTGTGAACTTCTCTAGTCTATGACCAGAGTGAATCAACAACGGGGATCTCCCTTAGGGGGAAGTCCAGCTAGGTGGCCCACGGGTACCTCTCGCCATTCAGGGGTGTTCATGCTGTCAAGCAAGTCCCGTAATGGGCGTTGAGGGTGTCCGGCTGCTGATGAACTCCATGTCCCAGCGGTAGGTAGATCTCGCCACCATCACCCTGAGTCCCAGGTGTAAAGAGTCATTTGGCGCCTGTATCTGTCGCGCTACAGCACTGTGATATCCGTAGTAGCCACTAGTGAGTCCCAGGTGTAAAGAGTCATTTGGCGCCTGTATCTGTCGCACTACAGCACTGTGATATCCGTAGTAGCCACTAACATTAGTGCTTCCTGATTCCCATCAGTCAATGTTTGGCGAGCGCGATCTTGGCGAATAATCCGTCGTGATGGCTGCGGTCCCTCTTCTCTTAAGTTGTTTTAGAAAATCCTCGACTTGGTGAGGCTTTGTGTAAAACAGTTGCTTTCCTTGGTAGGTGACCTGAAGACGCGCAGGGTAAAGAAGAGTATAATCAACTTGGGCCTGCCGTAACTTTTGTTTGACTGGGAGGAATTTGATCCGCTCTTCTTGGATGAGTGGGGTGATGTCAGGAAACATGGTGAAGGGCACCCCCTCAAAATGCAGCTGTTTCTTGTCTCTCGCCACCTTTAGGGCCACATCCCTGTCCCTATAATTCAGCAGGCACGCTATGATAGGTCTGGGCACACTTCCGGGGGAAGGCAGGGGCCCAAGGGACCGATGGGCCCTCTCGACGACAAAGTGAGGGGAGAGAGATTCCGATCCCACCACCACCAACAACAACCTCTCGATGTATTCCTCCATTTTGCCCGTATTGGTGCTTTCCGGTATTCCCAGAACGCGAATGTTGTTTCTCCTACTCCTCGCTTCGATATCCTCATTTTTGGCAGCTATGATCTTGAGTAGCTTGTCCATCTGTGCCACTGTGGTTTGAATGCGGGCCGTGGTATCTTCAGCGTGTTTCGTGCCAGTCGAGCTGTGGAAATATGGATTTTTCTGGTCAGTTATGTCCCCTATCTTGGACCCCAACGGTTCTATGTGCATGTTACAAGTACATGTATGTTCCCTCCAGTTCCAGTTATGAAGACGCAAATACATGTGCGTCCACCGTTAACATGTCCTCTGTCAGATCCGCCATGAATAGGCCAGATATTCCATTCCTAAGTATGAAAGGCCACCGGCTTTATATGGTTCACTTATGCCATTTTACAGTCCAGGCAAGTAGGCCCTGATTCTGTCATCAAACTCTTCTTGCCTTCTGCCTCTGAAAGCTCCAGTCTGAGCCTGCATCTGTGACCATGAACTTTGTCTCATTCTCTGCGCGGCTCACGAAGCCTGACATCAGCCTGCTGCCTGCCAAAAAACTGTATTTCACCTTCGAAGTTATCTGCTCCGTTCCCTGCCCGATGCATTCCTGTCTAGTAGTTTAAGTAAACATTCTTCCAGCTACCGAGCAAAGGCTCGGTTTCTCTGTCTTTACGCAAGTAATTCATAGCCCTATTACTATGGAAGGTTTCCGCCCTCGCATCTAGTGTAGACACTTAGACGCTCGTACACGCACTAACAGTCAGTATAGTCAGTATAGAATAAGATTCTACTCTAAGAGACCTTTCTTTTGGATAACTTAGTTCTTTAAACATAGGATGTTAGATATGATTTGGGATTAGGTTGACTTGACCCTCCAGACTTCTGTCGCCACATGTAGAGCTAAATGTCAAGTCCCCTTCACCCCCTAGTTGCACGTCAATTACACGTCATGCTGCTGCGCGCGCATATCTGCCAAGTATTTCTGCTGACATTGCGAAATTCTTTCATGTAACCACCCTCTTATGACATCACATCTGATGACGTTCTTTAAATCACTCCCAGTTACGCCTATTTTTGCTACGTACGAATATATTATCACCACTATCAATTGTTACGCCTCTTGTATTTGCCTCACTGTAATGCCTATTGTATAAAAGTAATTGATTGTTAATAATGTATGTACTTCACTTCCTGAACCTTCGTGGTGATGGAACTTGGAGCAACCGATTATAATCGACCATTGGAATAAAGCCCATTCCGAACCTCTAATACCACGGATTCTGCCTCTTATTTACTGAGCTATTTTATTATGTTTCTGTATCAAATTAAGTCCCGGTAATTAAATTATTTACCACATGAATGGCGCCCGAACAGGGACACTTTCTCATCTCACGCGCCGGCGGTGCGTTGCAGGCCCGGTCTCCTGCCACAGCTGGACGGACAATAACGCGTACCAGCAGGATTTCCTGTATCTCCCTCCGGTCAAGCGGGGGCGACTGAGGCTGCGATCAACACCCAGACGAGGCGGTGAGAAGTGCGAAGTATCCCGACCAGAGCCTAGCTGAGAGAGCAAGATCCGAGGTATACAGAGGCCCACCAGTTTCCGAAGTCCCAAGTCGAGTCCGGTTTCCGAAGCGTTCGAGTCGAGTCCAGTCCGGTTCAAGTTCAGTCCAGTTTCTGAGGCCTTCCGTTTCCGAGCTACCCGGTGAGTACCATTACTGGGGAGGCGTTCTGGCGTGCACATAAGTTGTGCCGGTCCAGACGGGTTTGGGTACACAAATCCGGTCTGCACTGTTTCAGCAGTGTATCTGTACTGTTTAGCAGTATATCTAGTATATCAAGTATATAAATTCAGAATAATTCAGTTCAAGTCGAGTATTATGTTTAGTGATTAAGTTTTCCTTAGATCATCATCATCATCGTTGCTCAGTTAAATGTTAAATGTTAAATGTTTTAATAACGTTCTGCATATTGTGGTGTGAATGACTGTTCATTATTGTGTTTAATGTATTAAGTTTGTTCAAGATCAAGTATCAGATCAGTTCTCAATATGCCGCTCTTTTCGAAATTAAGACAGATCACAACTAGAAAAGGGGTACTCGAAGAAGCTGTTCCTATTCCTCCTAGGGACACTCCAGGGTACTTCATGTATCATAAACACGGCTTAGACGCTATATTATTTCTTGATTTATGGGTAGACTACACTAAGGAATTACCAGAAAGTCAGAGGTGGCCCGCGGCTGGGACCTGGGATGCAGAGTGCATCGTGAAAGTAGAGGAAGAATTATGGAAAAAGAAAGCTAGACAATCACAGAAAGACGCCATTGAATTATGGCGTAAAGAATCGTATAGACGTACAGAAAAAGCACGTAGACAGGAAGAGAAGAGTAAAGAGAATTCAAATGAAGTCCGAGAAAATCTATTAATTGAAGAAGGTGCACGAGTGAAATCAGAACAAGTAGACAGACAAAGAAATGCCCTTATGAATGGTATGTATCCCCTTCTGGCCGAAGGATTACCTAAGGCTACTCCAGGGATACCAAAAGACTTGCCAACCCCATTATTTCCAATAAAGGTACATCCTAAGGGGCATCCTAGAACCGCAGAAGATGTTTTTCTTTCCTCATATTTAGATGACGCAGCTCCCGAGTATGCTAATCCCGCCCCACATAGACCGCCTGCCAGGGAGGTTCAACGCCAAGATCCAGTACCCGTATCCCTACAGCAACAAGTTCTGACACAAGTTCCGGCAAGCACATCTGTTTCTGCATCTGTTCCTACAGCTACTTCTATAGCTGTATCCACACCTATAGTTGCTGTATCACGTTCAACGAATCCTTTCACACCCGATACCCCAGACGGGGCTACCGGAGGTGCTACCAATATCTTTTCTACGCCACCTAGAATAAATAAACTTACTTTTCAAGAGTCAGCACATTCACGTACCCCCAAACTCATAAATGCCCGTACGCTTAAGGAACTTCTTATAGATTGTAGATATGACCCTGTGCCCGGAAAAGAGGACGAAATGACCCTGGCATCATTACGCATCAGACGAGCCGCGGTGTATTTAGGGAAGTTACCAGGAATGACTGTGCATCTAGATAATATATACCATTTTGTCCAAACAGGGCGAGATTCTGAAAGTATCAACAGAGCTATGGAATACCAGAAAGTGGAAATACAGGGGGAACTGTTACGTTTCCTAATAAATTGTGTGATCAGAAATCAAGACCGACCGGGGGTAGACCCGGAAGCAATGCAAATTCTTACCAGATGGAGCCAGAATATATCAGAAGGGAGACATGATAAGCAAAATTGTATAATAGCCATGTGCCGAAAGATCCGTAAAGAAATAGAACGCCTACACGAAGAAAGATTAGCGGTAGACCAGTTTGAACAAAATGAGGAGGAGGAAGGATCAGGACTGCCCACAGGACAGTCAGAAACTATAGCCTATGTAGGTAGAGGAAGATCTTGTAATAGTACTAGATGTCTTACTGATCCGATACGTCCGATATGTCTAGAAAATAACAGGAATTTTCAAACACCAATAATAAATATAAGGTCTAACGAGCATTCATTCCAAGCCGCTGACAAATTACTGCGAGAACGAAGGGGTTATAATTTTCTTGATTCTATGGATGAACAAGAATTAGCTAGGTCAGCCGTTCATTGGATTGACAGTCCCGGAAAGTATGATGATGATACAGTAGCACACACATTTTTGAATCTCCCCCCAGATGAACAGCGTTTAGCTGGGATTTATATGATTCAACAACTTCTTATACTATATAAAAGCCAACATTCAGATCCTGGTCCCTTACCTGATATATTGACTGAATTACTTACGAATAAATGGAGAGGTTCAGGTACTAAGCTAATTAAAGAAATACTAGAATCAAGAAAGCAGTACATTCTTTTTGTATGTCCAGGACATGTCTCACTGCCCATTAAGGAAAGAACCACGTATTACATGGACAGACAGAATCCCTTACGAGAAGTACACCCAATAAAAGGCGAGGACAATGAGTTTAAACGTGTATTTGTATATACACCCATATCGAAAATAGAATTGTTAGAAATGAAGAAAGTGGTACCCAGTCATGACAAAGACCCAGCGGGTTTCCACCGAGAAATTAAAGACATGTTACTCATGGGAGAGTATACCTATCCCGACATTATGACAATATTAAAGGTATTAATGCCTGCTGGCATTTATGAAAAACTCAAGGAAAAAGAGTGGGAGGTGGGAGACCAAAAGATAGATTGGACAGCATTAGAAAATGAAGAAAAGGCCCGAGGTCCAGGTTCGGGGCTTGGGGACAAAACTAAAGCACTACCAGGTTTACTAGTACAGGTACTGCCACGTTTATTAACCACGAAAAAGGAAGACTGGGGTGCAATTTCAGCCTGTAAACAAAAGCAAGATGAAGACACTAGTGATTTCTATGCCCGATTCGAAAAATGTTTTGGTATAAATAGTGGTATAAAAGCAAGTAGCGAGTCATACCCACATCTGTTTGTGACAAAATTAGTTGAAAATTCTTTGCCCCAAGTGAAGAATAGAGTATTAAAATTCGAGAGTACCTGGCAAGGTAACACTCCATCACAAATGTTACAAATGTTACAGTATCATCACAATAGAATTAGAGAGGAACAAGATCATGAACAAAGACGCATGAAAGACACGAAAATGAAAATGCTAGTCTCCCAGACAGTTCCAGCTGAAGGACATAAAAAGGGTACGACACATTCTGGCGATTTAGCAGGACCTGTAAAAGGGACATGCAACTATTGTAAACAACTAGGTCATCATGTGCACGATTGTCCAGTCCTGAAGCGTAATATCGCCACGGGTATTACAAAAGAAAGACCACGGCCACTTAGACAGGATCAGAATGAACAAGGAGCCTTGCAGCATGCACAGTCCATGCCAGCTCCACAACAGACTATACAGTTTGTGCCAGCTGCACCAGCGCTGCCTGTTGCTGCCACGCAAACCACGACACGACAACTGTACCAGACCGCACAGTATGACTATCCTGATTATCAACGATATGCATGAACCAGCCTGGAGAGGGAAGTTGACTTACCCCTTATTGAGGTCCCTGTAGATCAAGAAGGACCTTATGTACATAGTGAATTATTAGGCCAAGATAGAAAATTTTTACTCGATACAGGGGCAAGTCGAACAACCATAAAACGTAGTGAAGTTCCAGGGGCACCCCTCTCAGGCTCACAGAATATTTCCCTTGGTTTTTCAGGAAAACCTATTGTTAATGAAGTGTCACAACCTCTTCCACTTACGATAGGACCTTTGACCCGAACTACAGATTTATTGCTTACTAAATCATGTCCAGAAAACTTGTTAGGAATAAAAACACTGAAAGCTCTAGGAGCTATAATATGTTGTTCTCCGGAAGGAGTAAGATTGTTTTTGCGTGATTTTAAAGGTCATTATGTGTCTAGAGACATGGATCCCCGATTGCAGACTTTACCTACACATCTATGGGCACAAGGCCCTACTGATGTTGGTTGCATGAATATTACACCATATCGAGTTACACTAAAGGCAGGAGTGGTACTACCACGAATGCGACAATACAAGTTACCACCAGATGCTGTAGTGGCTTTACTACAAATCATTGACGAGCTCATTGCCCAAGGAGTGGTTGTAGAAACAGACTCCAATATATGTAATTCACCGATAATTCCGATTCTCAAACGAACAGATCCGAAGGCCCCGCCAGTATATCGATTGGTTATTGATCTGCGCGAATTAAACAAATGTATTGTGCCACAATTCCCTGTGGTCCCCGATATCTCATCATTACTGACAGCTATTGATTCCGAAGCAACATTCTTTACTGTAATTGATCTCAAAAATGCCTTTTTTAGCGTCCCAATAGATCCGGAAAGCCAATATTTGTTCGGATTTAGTTTAAATGGACGTAGCTTTAAATTCTCCCGCGCACCTCAAGGATTTACAGAAAGCCCCAGCATCTATAGCCAAGCACTAAAACGAGAACTCGACAGTATCCGCATGCCAGTTAACACTGCTTTGCTTCAGTATGTCGATGATCTGCTGATCACCGCTAGAAGCGAACCCGAATGTGAGAAAGCATCACTGACAGTTTTACGATTTCTAGCCGAAAAAGGGCACAAGGTGTCCCCTTCTAAGCTGCAATTCTGTGTCCAGCGAGTTGTTTATCTTGGACACTCGCTGTCCAAGGAGGGAAGGCAGCTTACACCCGACCGCATTCAGTTAATAGCTAACATGCCAATACCCAAGACACAAAAGGAGGTACGGGCTTTCATAGGCCTCACTTCATATTGTAGGCAGTGGATCCCTCAGTATGCATTTCTAGCAAAACCACTCATTCAGTTGACAACACAGGAGGCAGCCACATCGACTGTTCTCCCTTGGACTCAGGAACACACACAAGCTTTTGAAAGCTTAAAGAAAGCTTTATGTCAAGCACCTGTTTTAGCAACACCATGTTACAGTAAACAGTTTACACTCTTTATTACAGAACGCGAAGGTACTGCCTTGTCAGTACTCACACAGGAACAAGCAGGAGCACACAAACCATGTGCTTATTTTTCTAGTACATTAGATCCCGTAGCTCAGGCTCTGCCTGCGTGCCTGAAATCAGTGGCAGCGACAGCTTTAGCAATCAGACAAAGCGATGCCATAGTGTTAGGACATCCATTGACAGTACAAGTACCACATGCAGTGGAGGTTCTTGTGAATCGAACGCAAACACAACATTTGACTATAGCAAGACTTACAGGGTATGAACTAACACTGTTTCAGCCACATATAGAAATCAGACGTTGTAACACATTGAATCCTGCCACACTTTTACCTGTAAATGGAACAGACCCACTAGCCCATGACTGTATTGAAGTTATTACAATCACGACGAAACCCAGACAAGATTTAACCGATGTCCCATTATCAGACCCAGACCTGACGTTGTATGTAGATGGTTCATGTATGAGAAAAGGTACAGGAGAACTAGTGGCCGCTTACGCAGTCACAACAGACACTGAAATCATTGAAACAAATTGCATAAATACCTTGTCCGCTCAAGCAGCAGAGCTCGTCGCTCTGACACAAGCCTGTATTCAAGCCACAAATAAAAAAGTCAACATATACACTGATTCACGTTATGCATTCGGAGTCGTACATGACTTCGGCGTGCTGTGGCGAGAGAGAGGTTATTTAACTTCTCACGGTGCCCACATTCAGCACGGACCCCTCATTCATGCTTTATTAGATGCAATACATCTACCCACTGCAATATCAATTATGAAATGTAAAGCTCATACGAAAGTTACTGATATCATTTCTCAAGGCAATGATTTAGCTGATAGAACAGCTAAACAGACTGCTCAAACTCAAACATCCGACATGACAAAGACAATAGTCCCGACGCCAACACATTGTATGACGGTTAAAGATCCTACTCTTGACGTAATTGATATACAGACACATGCTACACCAGAAGAAATAAAGAAATGGACTGAATTAGGAGGGATCCAAACCGATCAAGGATGGATGATGAAGGAAAAGTCTGTGTGGTTCCTTCCTGATTCAATGGTCCAAGTTATAATTAACACTGTACATAGTCCAGCACATCTAGGAGAAAAAGCTATGCTAGATAGCATTCAACACATTTGGTTTAATAAACATTTACGAGCTGCAGCCAAACAAAAAGTTCGTACCTGTATGATCTGTTGCCAGTTCAACCCAGGAAAAAGCGTTCCCGTAGAACAGGGTGGATTTCATCCTCCTGATCATCCTTTTGAAGTCCTCCAGATGGATTATATCCAGATGGAACGATGTAGAGGATTCAAATATGTTCTCGTAGTTGTGTGTGCTCTTTCCCGTTGGACGGAGGCATACCCGGTTTCAGATTACACTGCCCCGACTACTGCCAAACAGTTGGTTCGAGAATTCTTCCCACGATACGGTTTACCACGTGTTGTTCACTCAGATAACGGCCAGCCGTTCTCGTCCGAATTAATGAAACACGTTTCACTTTTGCTAGGATATCAGTGGAAGTTTCACTGTGTCCGACACCCCGAAGCAGCAGGTCTCGTAGAAAGACATAATCAGACTCTGAAAATAAGATTATCCAAAATATGCAGAGAGAAAGGTGTCGACTGGGTAGTAGCATTACCAGTTGCACTCTTTTACACAAGAATGGTAGCACACTCTCGAACAGGGCTATCCCCGTATGAAGTGATCTTCGGCAGACCACCAAATATGTGGGGGACGCCTATACCACGCAAAATAACTGATATTGACTGTAACATGCTGACAGATTACTTGGCTTCCTTGATGTCTGCACTACAATCTTGTCGTTCACAGGTAGCTGCAGCTTTTCCTGACAACACTGAGGTGAAACCCCATGACGTGGTTCCGGGAGACTTGGTCCTCGTGAGGAACTTTGATCGAAAGACTCAGCTGGAACCTAGGTGGAGGTCACCTCAGCTGGTGTTGCTCACCACAAGAACAGCCGTGAAGATCGAAGGCAGAAAAGGATGGATTCATTCAAGTCATATCAAGAAATTTCATGGACTGAAATCAGATGTGAATACCACACCTTGTGTGTCTTCACCCATTGACTCAAAACTTCCTTTTGTGGAAAAAAGTGATTCCGAACATTATAAATTAAAGCTCAGGCCCAATCAGTCGAGCAATTTGATTGTTTAAGTCCTCTCCAAGGTGAAGCGGTTGAATTGTCTCTGACATGTATCCCTTGGACCTGAATAGAGAAAGCACCCGAAAAATGTTGAAACGACAGGCGTACTGTAAATCACTGCGTAGTCATTGCATAGTGACGTTATTAATTTTGTTTTTCTCAAGTCTTTTAATAATTACTGCAAGTATATTGTTGCACATATATTATCCTATTTCTAGACATGTTTACAATGTTACTGCTGAACATTCTTTTAGTGAATTACCTCCGCATGAATTGGCATATAGATTTACGCTGCGCAATAACACGTTTATTAATATGTTACATCATTCCCATCAGGTTAGCAATGCTACAAATTGTTGGATATGTGGCCGACTCCCTCCCTATCAGAATTATAAAGGAATTCTACTTCTTTTTCCATACCCGTTCACACACAACGGCTCCTGTGGAGCATGGTTTAGTTTAATTAATTCTCTAGATTCGAATTCTGCAGTTTATCAAGATAACTGGGTATGGGGAAATTTGAACTTAGTTTTGCTTAAAGTCTGCCACCCTAACAAGGAGGGACTTCCCCAGAGAACAGGAACGGATCTAGAAAATGAAGTGTATGGATTAGGTAATTTTACGCTCAATCTTATGATCCTAAATGTCGAATCAGAAGCTACTTCAACTTTGCCCGCTATGTCAATATTTCCAGTAAAAGGTGAATTATGTATAAGAAAGAATGGTTCCATACACATGGGCCATAGTAAATGCACCACTGTAGTAGAATTTAGTGATCAAGGCAAGTCTACATTTAGAGCTTCCCGCCATTCCTATTTCATATGTGGTCAGACGGCATATGTACGTTTACCTCTAGATTGGGATGGTACTTGCTATATTGGATTCCTTTTGCCACCTGTTTTTCTAGCTCCTCCTGATTATCACAGAAATACTCATTTAGTACACAATAGAGAAAGGAGAGATCTCCCAATAGTCGATTACACTGAAACGGCATGGGAAAAATACACAGATTTCAATAAAGGTCTCTTTCCCTATATAGGTACCGTTACTAATAGTAAGCTGATACGTAGATTAACTAGAACCCTTGAAGCAGTAGTGAACGAAACTATTTCCGCCTTAGGCAATTTAACAGAAGAGCAGTCTGCTATGCGGATTGTTGTGCTTCAAAATCGTCTTGTCCTTGACGTCATCCTGGCCGATAGGGGCGGAGCTTGTAGGGTCATCGGATCAAGCTGTTGCATTTTCATACCAGAAAATTCGCCATCTGTATATAAAGCCATAACTCGTCTTCATAAGATTGTAAGCCAGATACACCAGAATCCAGGCACCTGGACTTGGTCCGGTTGGTTTTGGAGTGTATTATCTACCTTTGGATGGAAGGTCCTATCTTTCCTAGGTATTGGCCTTCTCATACTATTCAGTTGCTGTCTATGTCTACAATGTGGACCAGCGATTTGTGGTCTGTGTGCCACATCGTGCATTCCACATCAAGATTTTCATTCAAGATCCCGGAAGAAGAAAGAAGAACAAATGATGCTATATGAACAGATCAATGGATTAATGAAGATTGATATCTCTTGACGGGCAAGTAGGGGACAAGGAGGGAATGTGGAAATATGGATTTTTCTGGTCAGTTATGTCCCCTATCTTGGACCCCAACGGTTCTATGTGCATGTTACAAGTACATGTATGTTCCCTCCAGTTCCAGTTATGAAGACGCAAATACATGTGCGTCCACCGTTAACATGTCCTCTGTCAGATCCGCCATGAATAGGCCAGATATTCCATTCCTAAGTATGAAAGGCCACCGGCTTTATATGGTTCACTTATGCCATTTTACAGTCCAGGCAAGTAGGCCCTGATTCTGTCATCAAACTCTTCTTGCCTTCTGCCTCTGAAAGCTCCAGTCTGAGCCTGCATCTGTGACCATGAACTTTGTCTCATTCTCTGCGCGGCTCACGAAGCCTGACATCAGCCTGCTGCCTGCCAAAAAACTGTATTTCACCTTCGAAGTTATCTGCTCCGTTCCCTGCCCGATGCATTCCTGTCTAGTAGTTTAAGTAAACATTCTTCCAGCTACCGAGCAAAGGCTCGGTTTCTCTGTCTTTACGCAAGTAATTCATAGCCCTATTACTATGGAAGGTTTCCGCCCTCGCATCTAGTGTAGACACTTAGACGCTCGTACACGCACTAACAGTCAGTATAGTCAGTATAGAATAAGATTCTACTCTAAGAGACCTTTCTTTTGGATAACTTAGTTCTTTAAACATAGGATGTTAGATATGATTTGGGATTAGGTTGACTTGACCCTCCAGACTTCTGTCGCCACATGTAGAGCTAAATGTCAAGTCCCCTTCACCCCCTAGTTGCACGTCAATTACACGTCATGCTGCTGCGCGCGCATATCTGCCAAGTATTTCTGCTGACATTGCGAAATTCTTTCATGTAACCACCCTCTTATGACATCACATCTGATGACGTTCTTTAAATCACTCCCAGTTACGCCTATTTTTGCTACGTACGAATATATTATCACCACTATCAATTGTTACGCCTCTTGTATTTGCCTCACTGTAATGCCTATTGTATAAAAGTAATTGATTGTTAATAATGTATGTACTTCACTTCCTGAACCTTCGTGGTGATGGAACTTGGAGCAACCGATTATAATCGACCATTGGAATAAAGCCCATTCCGAACCTCTAATACCACGGATTCTGCCTCTTATTTACTGAGCTATTTTATTATGTTTCTGTATCAAATTAAGTCCCGGTAATTAAATTATTTACCACAGAGCTTGTGCACTATTGCGTCCATGCGCGTGCTCAGAGTTTCCACTTTGTCCGCTATGGTTGCGAAGCCCTGTCTCATTTCCTGAAGGATCGCTTTCATGTCTTCCCCCTGCGCGGGCTGCGGGTCCTGCTGCAGCTCATCTGCGCCACCGTCCGCCTCCACCGTCAGTTGGGGAGTTCCCTTCTTTGCCTCAAAGGTGAGGCGCGGTTGCCGTGCATCAGGCTTCCCCATCTTAGAGCACCCGGCAATGTGAAGAGCGTGATGGAGTAAATGGAGGGACGACGGCAAAAACTGAGAAGGGAGGGGCCCCCCACAGAGTATGCTCCAAAAATACCTCAGTTCTAGGGCAATGCACAATCAACCAGCGCACCAGAACAGGCAGTCCGTCAAATCAATACCGGGATCAGTGTGTCTCGCAGCTCCGTCTGTGCAGGGTAAAAATGCAGTGACAGGTGAGCCTCAAACCATAAGTCACCCTCCGCTCCTCAGCCCACCTCTAGTGATATGGCGTAGATTGTCCCCTCCTCTGCACCTCTGATACTCGGGGCCTCACTGCAGCATCCACAGGCAGTTGTATTCACACCCCAAAGCCTGCATTGAGGAGGTCGCCTCCCCTTCTGGAGCGATATGCACCCCACGCTTCCTCCAATGCAGCTATTATCACAAGGCGCTCTCTAGGCCTCTCCACCGCATACGGCCGAGCCACCGTCCGCACGGCATGTAAAAGTAGGGATTCGCCGTCTTTTGCCACCAGTAGCGTATAATTATGTATGAGCCGTTTAGGTCTCCAGCGCTCGTCAGTGGAATGAGACCGTATGCGCCAGTGTAGGAGGCACTCACCGTCCCGCAGCTGCCGCCATAACCGTCTCGCGGCCTGCGCGCCTCATGGGATCCACGGTGCTTGCGTGTGAACAGCGCCCCACAGCAGCTCCAGACCGCTCAACGATGTGCCACGGTCTCACCTTCTGTCGGCGTCAGCAGCAGCGATCCGCGTCGGAGGCTCACACAACTCGGGCCGCTCACCTCACAGATCTTCAGGCGCTGCTTCCAGACTTTAGATGGATATACCCCAGCATTAGGAGAGGATAATTCGAGGATCACGATGCCAGACTGCTGGAGCCTCACACAGTGGCGGCCATTCTGCTTGTGCGCCACCTAGAGCCCCAACTAAACATAACTTACCTCTGAGTCTGAGAAACGTGCTATTCAGAAAAAATGTTAGCACTGTAGTACACCAACACAATAAATAATTATTACTCACCGAGACCCAGAATCTCGATGCCTAACAGGTTGAGCAGGTCCTGTTCCTGGTCCAGAATGTCCGCTCAGGGGTGCGTCGGCTGCTGGGCAGTGTGCCGAACCTGGCTGGTGTGCCGCATGCACCCGCACACTATCCCCCAAGCCTACCGGGCCTGCCACCTGCTGCCAGCATAGATGGGAGGTGGCGCTACACAAAACAAACTAGTGCTGCCACCTCCTCCTCTCCAAAGATCACCCTGGGCGGTGGCACCGCCCGCAAGGAAGTTGTCCCTATGCCATGGAGCTGGATGCAGTAGAAATATTAAGAAGAAAACGGAAGGGAAGAAAGAATAGGGAAAGAAGGGGAAATAAAGTCAAAAAGTCACAAAAACACAAAAAAAGTTACACAAAAACAAAATACACAAACACAAAGACACAGATTATTATAAAAAATAAAAATTTGGGGTAGAAAAGTAATAAAGGATGAGAATTACAAAGATTAAGGAGAGATAAAATTTAGGCCCAGCAGCATAACAGAGAGCAGAAAAACAAGATGGGTGCCCCCATGCGGACCATATGGTGCTGTTCTCGCGAAATTTAGAATATGAGAACACACTTTAGAACCGCATAGTGCTGTTCACGTGTGATTTTGGAGCACGCCGATGCACTCCGCGGTCCCAATGCAACTCGACCGGGCACGCCGGCAACCTCTGCCCGCAAGCGGAACTCCACCTAGAACCGCAGACAAGGAATCTGACCACATTTCTTAATGTATGTTTACCTATGCATTCTCTATGTACTTCGGACATTATATGTACTCTTACTTTTTAATGTCTACTATGTTTGGTGCTGCAGCCTGTTATTATTTTATGATGTAGTTCCTACATGAAATAAAAGCAATAAAATGAGATATAAAATGGAAGAGATGTCACATGCTGTTATTTGTGTTAGATTATGTGACTGGTTCATTTATGGACACTTTTTTTCTTTTGCTTTCTCATTACATTTCGGGAAAGGTAGACTGCTATTCAATATGATGAAAGTGAATGCATAATCCTTGCCTCCATGTTGTTAAAAGAACTGAAACTTTCCTTCTAGATGGCTTGGACATGTTATAGCTCATGTTTCATTTTCAGTATTTTATGTCACTTCTTCATGCATGCTAACATTGGGAAAGCAGAGAGAGGGAGATTTAAAAAACAAAATTTGGATATTTATTTTCCCTATTTATTTACAAAGAAGTGAGACCAATGTCAGGGAGAAGAAAGCTAAAAAAAAGGTATTTTAGGCTTAAAAAAGCATGTGTCGCCCACTTGAAACAGGTCAGGTGGTATGTATTCTTCTTAAACGCAGTAACAAGCCAGGTTGACGTTAGTTACAAACCTCTGCGGCTGACAGTATCTGAAGTGCCTTCAGGTCACAATGCGACCTAGCCCAATTCAGAAATTAACAAGAGCATGGATATACAGACAGAACTTAGGAGAGCATTTCAGTAAAGAAAGTGAATGCATAATCCTCGTCGTCATGTCATCGATCAAACTAACACTTTTCTTAAGGATGGCTGGGAAATTTTATTTCATTTTCAGTATTTTTATGTCACTCATTTAAATGACCTAACAAGCTAGGCTGATGTTAATAATGAGCCTCAGTAAGTCCCTAGTTAAAATTCTTGGTCATTGGATCAAGGATGGTTCCCAGACAGTCTAAAAAGGGGTAACATTTCTCCGTGTTGTGCAGTTTCTATAAATGCATAGGATCTGCACGTTAGTTGGACAACATAAACTAAGGGATTGATGTCTAGACTGATTCTGGACACCCCCACAGGATATGTCAGCCTATAGAGCAGCTAGCTCACAGTGCCACTATAAACCCCCGAACCCTACCAAGGATTGAATAGTTTCTGGCAACCATTAAACATGACAGCCCTTGACCCTTCAGGGATTGTTGAAACAGTACAGTACTTTTCGCTTAGTCAATCGTGCTCAATTAGTCTCAGAGAGATACACAGAATAAACGTTGGGGAAATTTTTTTATTTTTTATTATTTATGTCAAATAAATAAAACAGACAATCAAAAAAGAAAATCCTTAATGCATAATATGGGCTCAATAGTGGGCAGCAATAGGTAATGGTGGGCAGAAGATGTTTCAGCAGATTCTCCAATAAAGAACACATGATTAAACCAATATCACATATATGCAGATACATGGGTTATTACCAATACAATTACATTTGTCCAGAGTGGGCTATTTATCACAGTTACTAATGTTCGCTCTCTGTCCTGCCTTGCGAGAAACCCATTACTCCCTCTTCCATGTCTAGATCTAGGCCATAGTATTCTATCCAGGACATCCAAATTTTCCGAATTTTACGAGGGCACCCTCTCGCCTTGTAGATCACCTTCTCTGCGACCATATAGAGATCCACATTGGACCTCCACTCTGTGATTGTAAGAAGTTGTTGAGCCCCCCAGCACTTAGCTATATCTCTCTTGGCTACTACTAACCCTAGGTTAGCCAGCAGGAGCTTATGGCGTGGCAGATCGATATCTGTGGGGATACCTAGTAGGAGAAACTTTGCATCCAGCCCAAGCTGAGCTCCAAGGATATCATTCAATTCTCTCACTATCCTATGCCAATAGGTTTGGATGTGTCTGCACTCCCAGAGGGTGTTTATATATGTACCTCGCTCCGTGTGACATCTAAGGCAGTCTGGGTTATCAGCCCTCCCCATAGAGTGTAAGCGTGCCCGGTCAAAATAGGTTCTATGTAGGATCTTGTATTGTATGAGGCCTAGCCTCAATCTAATCGCTACTTCACGCGGGTGCATGAGGGCAGCCTCCCAATCAATATCTTTTAATGGGCCGGTGGTGAGTTCCCATGTGGCTTGGAGCGGACCAAGGTTGTCGGGTATGTTGTGATTTGTGTCTTATACGTCAAGGAGATGGCTTGGGTCGGGATCTCTTCTTGCAGGAGCCTACCATCTAAGGGGGCATATTCTGGCAGTGCCTCCCCGTCCAACCCCTCCGCGTGCATGGCGTGCATGGCGTCTAAGGTAAGCATAGGCTTGGGAATCATGAAGTTGGTATTCAGATTGAAGCGAAACAAACGAGGTTAGCGAGCCCATCTCCAACAGGTCCCCTATCTTGGAGATACCTATGAGGTCCCATTTCTTAAAACCCCTCAATTTCCTGGTCTCGGGCAAGCTAGCCCCCTCCCACAGCGGGGTCTCCCGCGTAGGCTTCCCCTCCCATTTCATCTGCTTTTCCGCATTCTTCCAGGCCGCCAGCACTCGTTTCAGAATTGCAGTCTTTTCAGTCTATAGGTAGAATGATCTCCCGGTGCATGAGTCCATTCGTTAATAATGATGAGGTGGGCTGCTCTATCGTATGCTCTAATATCTGTCCAAACCCCCATTACATGGATTGCGTTGCAACATTTGCTGCGCTATGCGTAGATTGGCTCCGTCCCACAGAAGGAGACGTAGTTCGCTGTTAATAGCAGTGAAAATATCTTCTGGTAATTTGTGATAGGAATGTTGTAAAATGTAAAGGAGCTGGGGTAGCGTTACCATCTTATACATGGCGGCTCTCCCCATGATGGTCAGAGGGAGTTTCATCCACCTCTTCACATCGTCCTGAAAGTTCAAAAGTACTTGTCAAATATTACGTTCTTATCTGGCTACAGGGTCAATGGTAATATAGAGTCCCAAGTAGGTAAACCCCTCCGTAGAAAGCCGCAAACAGCTCGGGTAGGTGTGAGGTTCCACCGCCCCGCTCAACGGATATAAGGTACACTTGTTCCAGTTAATCTTATAGCCCGCGTGGCTGCCATACTCTTCAAATATCTGCAATATCTGGGGGAGTGTCTCAATTGGGTGCATGACATAAAGCAATATGTCATCTGCATATAGTGATATACGTTCCTCATCTAAGAGCCGGGCTTCCACCATGAAGCCACCACGCTTTCTCAGCGTCAAATGAAAGGAGCAGCTGGGGGCTGTCTCGACCCTGTACCGTGTCCATCCAGTTAGCTAGACGGCGTAAATTAAAAAGCGTGGCACGCTTCGGCATAAAGCCTGACTGATCCCTATGTATCAGGGGGGTAATGACTGTCAGGAGACGATTGGCAAGTATTGTGGCCAGAATCGTTGTCTCAATATTAAGCAGGGAAATGCGGCGACATGATCCACAATCATCTGGGGGTTTCTCCGCCTTAGGAATAACAACCACCGTCGCTACACAGAGGTCCCATGGCAAAATCCCCTGTTCCCTCGACTCCTTGAACATCTTAAGCAGATGTGGTGCCAGCAATGTGCTATTTAGTTTTAAAAATTCACTCGGAAGATCGTTGGGACCCGGGGTTTTGCCTGCTTTCTGCCGGCCAACAGCCCCGGTCACTTCTGTTAACGTCATATCCCCTCTAGACTGTCTATATCCTCTTGTGAGAGTGAGGGGAGGTTAATTGCATTTAAGTAAAGGTGTATGTGTGTTTCCTCCGTTTGGGGTTTGGCCGCGTATAGTGCTGTGTAGTATCTGGCAAAGGCCCCCGCTATAGCCTCGGGTGCGGTATGTATGGCAGTGTTTTCTTTAATAGACATTACCTCTCGCACCTCTAGCTCCCTCCGTCCCAACCATGCAAGTAGTTTCCCTGCTCTAGCCCGTTTCGTAAAGCCGATGTTGGGTTGCCAATTGTGACCTCACCTCGTTGGTCGCAAGCGCTAGATAGTCTCTTTTAGTTATTTCAATTTGGTGAAGGGTATGGTCGGTTAGCGTGGCAGGGTCGCTTTCCTCTAGGCTTAACAGCTTGTGTTCTAAATCTTCAATCCCCTGGGCTTCGCGTTTCTTTTTGTGGGCAATTATAGTTTGCGCTCTATCATGGAATACCGTCTTGTATGCCTCCCACAAAATGACCGCTGATTGTACCGAGCCTTCATTCTCACAAAAATAAAGCTCGGAGTCCACCCGAAGTTCCTTAGTAACTGTCTCATCTTGTAATGCCCATGAGTTCAATCGCCACTGCGCTACTCGGTGACCCCCCCTTCCACCCACCTTCATTAGGAGAGGCGAGTGGTCAGAGATGCCCCTAGCTAGGTATTCTATAGTGTCCACCTGACGTACCTCTCCTGCCGGGGCGAAGAGGTGATCTAACCATGAGAACATTCTTTGGGCCCCTGAAAAATAAGAATACGTTTGTAGAAGGGGGTGGTGGCGCTGCCACAGGTCAGTCAGCCCCAGGGTGTCAAGGAATCGAGCCAACATCGTAGGCCCATGGGATCCAGGGCAGATGTGAGTGCGTTCCAAAGTAAGATCATTCATGTTGTTAAAATCTCCTCCTATTATATGTATAGCAGGGCCAGAATGTAAGAGGAGCTCAGTTAATTTATGCAAAGTACGCTGCTGTAGGCGTGGGGTGCATATACAATAAGAAGTAAAAACATCTTACGCTTCAAAATACCGTGTACTGCAACGTTTGTCACGTCTGCGTCCACCCATTGTCGTGTGACATGGAAGGGAGGAGACTTTTTAATGAGAATTGCCACCCCTCGTGAACCTTTGGTAAATCCCGCACGTGCCAGAGTGGTGTTTAGTCCCCTTCCCAGGAAGGAACAGCTCGAGCCCAAAAGGTGTGTTTCTTGTAAAAAGATAATATCAGGTTTAAGCCTCTTGAGATACCGGGTCACCAACCCCCTCTTGACTTCATTGCCTAATCCATTAACATTCCATGTCAACACTGTATATTTTTTGTCTGCCATTGTATACTGTCTCCAGGTTTGTCACCTGCCCAATGTTCCATCAAAGGTCCGCCTCTCCTGCCCCCCCTCCTCAGCCCCAGTATTTTGTCTAACAAGTGGAACCGAACAATCTCCACTCCCATAGAACAGTCTCAACTCACTACACCAAACCGTGTCCATGTCACGCCCTACCCCACACTCTTCAGGTACCCACACCACCCCCCAATTTGTCAACATGACAACTCAGGCACGGGTAATCCTCTAAGAGGTCTGTAGCCCTCCCTCCCCCCCCCCAATCAGTTAACTACACAATGATAAAACAAAAACCATTGGGGACATTTTCAATAAGTATTTATTGAAACCGTCATTCATGTAAAAAACATGTTTGCTGCGACAATCAATAGACAGAAACAAATGTAAGAGATTATAAGCACCAACAGAGTAAACAGTAGATACATTTCTACCATCATGCTAAGCAACAAATATATGCTGGCATATACAAGCATTTGCAATGCAATAGGTCTCACAGTTACACAAGTTTAAGCTATTGGCATTGTAAATGACAATGCCTTTTATTTATGTTTTTAAAACGAAAACAAAAATAAAGGGCATTGTTATTTGCAATGCCAATAGCTCAAACTCGCGTAAATGCGAGACCTATAGCATTGCAAATGCTTGTTTGTTATGGTTTGTGTTTTTTGTTACGGTTATTAAAAGCAGTTATTAAAAACATTTCTGTTGTTGATACTGTTATTGTGTACGATTATTAATGCTTACGCTAGGTCTTGCGAGAAGAATCAAAGCGCTAAGCGATTATCTGCTCCTTACAGCCACTGCTGGCTTCCAAGAGCACGCGGCAAATCTGTCTCATGCCCCAGTGTGAGCAACATTCGTGGACAAACTGCAACAAAAGCAACGCAATCAACTTCCAAGCTCCAGAGGCGATAGCAGCCACCACGGTGAGTGGATAAATGCCTTTGTCAAATCAGTGCACGCGCCGCCGCCTTCCGTGGCCCTGATTGCACGTGTTGTGTGAAAGCATTGAAGAAATGGCATGCAAGGTACGGTAGGTTGCATGCACTGAGGCATGCATGGCTATGCAGTCTGTCCAGGGCTCGACAAATCCACTCGACCGCTCGCATTTGCGAGGTAAAATTAATGAGGTCGAGCTATTTTTAGGTCCTACTCGCCCTTTCTGGCGAGTAGGAAAACATACTAACTTTTGTCCTCTTTCTTTGAAAACGGAGCAAATGTGACAAGATAACAAGATTTAAAGGCCTTTTTATTGCTCACAAAGCAAATGAGCAATAAAGATGCCTTTAAATCTTGTTATCTTGTCACATTTGCTCCACTTTCAGAGACAGAGGTTTAAGTAGGTTACTGTTAGGTCGAGGAGATTTTTCAAGGTACTAGACCTGCAGGACTAGTACCATTTTTCAGATTTTTCGAGCCCTGCTGTCTGCAAAAACCTTCAAGAGACATGCATGCATGACTCAGCAATCAGCGTGCACAAATATATTTGAAGCATGTATGGCTCAGTGGTGTGCACTATTACACAGTTAAGAGACATGCAGGCAGCAGTATTCTTGCAACACAATTATGCTCTAGACAGGAAGATAGGGGGTGAACTAAGCGCATCGGTGTGCACACAATTATGCCATGTAAAAGCCATCCACGGATCATCTGTGTACGCACAGCTGTACTGTGTATAGGATGCAAACACAGCCAGAATAGCTCAGTCTTGTGCACAACTGCATGGTGTCGGGACCCGACACGCTGTGGGGACGTGTGTGAGTGAGTGTGAGTACTTGCACAACTGTTGACAGAAGCATGGTCACAGTGTGCACAATGATAGGGTGTTGTAATGTGCACAACCGCACTGTACAACAAAACATATAGGACTCAACAGTGTGCACAACTGCACAATATTAGAAGCATGCAAGGGGTAACAGCGTCAATAGTAGGAAAGCACAGCAGTTTATATAAAAGCATGCATGGCACAAACGTGTACGTACAATTGTAATTTACAAAAAGAAAGCATGGCTCAACAGTATGCACATATTATTTTCACAGCAAGCAGTTTAGGCCTTAAACTATGACCAACTGCACGGTAAACGAAGCATGCAATGTGTGAGAGAGAGAGAGTGTTGCACAGTTATAGGAAGCATTTAGGGCACAACTTTTTGTACACAATTGATCCATATAGGAAATAAATATCGCTCAGCATTGTGCATAACTGCACAGTATCACAAGTATGCCTGGTTCAGAAATATGCAGAACTAGCTGGTATATGAAGCAGGAAATGCACAGCAGAGGGTGTGCACGCTCGTTCAATTGTACCTGATTGAAGGTAGTCGAGGCTCCAAAATGTGGGCACAACTGAAATGAAGATGAAGCATGGATGTTTCAGAAATGTGCATACCTACCCAGTCTTCAAGGCATGTTTGCTTAGAAGTGCTTGCCCAACTACAGTATGTAGAAATATGCAAGACACAGTCGTGAGTGAGCTTGATGCATTGTCCAGCTGGAAGCATGCAATGCCCAGCAGTGTGGCCACACTCGTGGCTTATAGAAAGAAAGCATGGTTTACCACGGTGCTAAAATGCACTCAAGGAAGCATGCATTGCTCATCAGTGGGCACTATAGCAAAGTACAATGTACATGAAAGGAGCTGCAGTGTGTGCACGAGTAAATGAAACCTGCATGTTTGCCTTTTTAACGAAAACCAAACACGTATTGGGAGACACACACACCGTTCAGTAATGGGTGCGCACATGATTTTGTAGCTCATGCTGGTTACAGCCATTTGTGTATGACTACCCCAATCCTAGATGTCTAGGAAACATGTACACGCTCAGTGCTCTATTTCGTTCCTGTGTGTGGGAACACAGATGCTGACCTCTGTGTGTAGGATGAGCTTGCAGCGCTCGTGGAGCACGGCGTTGGTTTGGTTGCTAGAAAGCATACGCTGCTCTGCTGGCAGTTCGCTGACTCCCGCGCAGGGCACTAGCAACCATACAGTGACTCTAACAGAGCAGAGAGGGCGCTGCACGCCCTCCAGCAGCAGGTCCTTTTCAACTGTAAAATGTGACATTCTGAGACACCACAAGCAAGGTCTTTGAGAGTGCAAGCCCCAGTGCCCTGTTCGTGCTCTGCCATGTGCACATGCAGACCCCAGGTGCAGCGTGCGGCAGTTACCTGGCTGGCTTCAGTGTGGGGGCTTCAACAAAGCTCAGCATGTAGAGGGAGCCCAGGGGGTGCAGCAGGGCTGCTGCAGAGGTTGTATGCTGACCATGGAGCAGAGCGCTGCACGGTGCTGCCGCCGCCGCGAGACGGGCATGCTGCCTGGGCTCCGGAGCCTCTGCCACTGCCTTTGCCTAGCTAGGGCACGAGCACGGGGGTGGCACGCGCGGGCAGCTTACAGCGCACGCCTCCTCTCCCCGGCTCTCTCGTAAACGGAGGATGCGCGGGATGTAATAAAAAAAATACAGAGTAATTGAAGGACACCGTGTCAGGCCGCAAGCACACGATCCAGTCCGGATGGGCTGGCCAAGAAGGAGACAGGACGTTCACCAAGAAGCCTCGTTTCCAATCGAAGGCCAGCATTTAACATAAATGAAGACACCGGTCAATGGGAAGGATAGGTGGGGCTTCAAGACCCCTTCCAAAGTGTCCTCGATGACTATAGATCTCGCAGAGTGATCAGCGCTTGCTCTGCAACGCTAGGTGAGCACCAATAAAAACAGTAATCTGAGCGTACTCCTACTATGCGTACCCTACCTAGGTGTAACTCAATGTACTTAGCATGTATGTGGGTGTGAAGCCAAGAATCCCCTAGGAAAGAGCCAACCCCATTACCTGATGGGAGAGAATGAAGGACCCCGTCTTGGTCATGAGTTGAACACCCTGCAAGGGATGTCAGATCGCTGCGTGTTAAAGCCTTAGCGTGCAGGGACCTCCGTGTCAGTGTCTGCGTAGAAGTGTCTCCTCTAGTTACCTAGTGAAGGGGCAGTTCTTTTATACAAAAAAAGGTAGCCTCAGGGCTTCTACCACAATCTATTTGTTCTGAGTACGATTACGTAGATGAGCCTAAATCAATAATTGAAATCATGCAAAGTAGCCCTGTCGCCCTAGGATTGTCATGAGCGCAATCTTGCGACCACACGCTTCATGATGTAGAACACTTCACCGGTATTCCGTTCCGTTTAAGAAGAACTACAATATCCATGATTCCTTGCGTGTCACGTCCGACGTCGCGAGAAGACGGCATAAAGATGAAATGGTTTCCCGAACCGTCGTCGGAAATCTTCGTCCCTTGATGTATTCCCACAGCAGTTTCTGTTCCAGTATTTCTAGACCGGTAAGGGTGCCCTGCACCACTCGTTATTCCTGCTTTAGACAACCTCCGTTGGTGAGCGGCTTGCTCGTGCGGAGGCTGGCTCGTTCTGTGGTAGCTTCCTCGGCTGGTATTGTCGGCTGGCGGCGAGGGAGTAGGAGTGTTTTGGATTTGCTCGGCCTGCAATGTCGGCCGGCGGGGGGTCTTATGAAGAGCGGTTCTTACATGCTCTTAATCAGAGTATTTTCCCTGTCCATTTGAGCACACCCTCTAAAGCGCTACCCCGTGTGTTCCATGTGCTTGGTTTGCTGCATTGCTAAGATACTTTTGTGTAAGAAGCATTACACAAGAAGTACTTTCGAATACTGTCGTATGGATCCACAAAGGTTTATTTGAGGATTTAAGTTCCACATATTGTATTACTACTCCTGTGACTGAATGATTCAGGATTGCTTTTGTTATGTACTTGGAAGATGTCTAAAGTCTTGTTATAAGTGTTGTTTCTGGCTCTATCTTTAACAGGGGTTGGTATGAGTGGTAGAGGTCTACGCTCTATCCCTGTGAAGTACGGTGGAGTCCAGATAAGGGTAGGTTCATGATATATGTTTTTGTGCAAGGTTGTTGATGTTTGATATCTACAGGAAAAGAGTGAGCTTATGAATATATGGCTATCTGTTCTTTGTTTCATTCCTGCAGTTATAACACTACAAGTCCGTCCACACAGAAGGCACCCCCTTCTATCCAAGCAACAAACTCCACAAGGGTTATTCCTTTTATTTACAGGTATAAGAGGTGTATCCACCCCTTCAGGGTCTGTCATTTCTAATAGGTTTTTTCATGATTTGGTATATGTAAAGAAGGTGTTTTCAGTGTGGTGTTTTCTTCCTCGTTACAGATCTCCCTTCCTGCTGTTCCCTTCCTTTCCTTCCCCCACTTGATCCTTCCGATGGCCTTTGCCATTTTGGCTTGTAGGCTTGGTTAGATCAAGAGGTGGACCACTCCTTGCAACAAACCGATCCTGAGGACTGACCATTGTCACAGAGATGAAGATAGCAATGACTTTTGTAGAGAGTATGTTAATCATGTTATGTACCTCATGTACAGGGGAATAGATATTAGATATGATGCTTAGAATCCTCGTGCATAATAAATGAGGCTAGTTTCAAGGAAACCATTCAACATTTATTCAGAACCTAACTGGGTAAAAGGTCAGTGCTAGACTGTTATGCAGAGCAAGGTAGGACAAATGAAGGTAAAAGGTCATTTTGCTGCCTAGGTTAGGAAACATAACAGCCACTCCTCATTTGAAGGTCGACAAGGTCAACTAATGCAAAAATAAGCCTGCTAACAAAGCATGAAAACATTGTCATAAAACCAGTGTCTAAAAACATCTATAAACATGTTATATCTAAAAAAGAAGCTATTAAAATTCAAAAGCTCTATAAGTCCACTAAAGAATCAATATATGAGTAGACTGACTGAGCACATTGAAAGCCATGGAGTTCAATGAGAGCAGAAGAAGGAAAGAAAACAGTGTTACTCATTCCAATTTGGCTTGTTTTGGAAAAAAGGCTGAATTGTTCCCATCACACGGAGAGCCAAATGTTTATGTGTGCTGTGTGGGAGACAGAACATTACTGTTGCTCACATTCACAGGCGACGGCCCCTGTAACACCTCCTGTATCAAGTCAATGGAGCAAAGCTGATCTTCTCCGGTTCCCACAGCAGCCGCTGAGGAAGCACTCGACACCTGTGAGCCTGTTGTAGAGCGTTTGTCAGTTCCGCCAGGAGATAAAGCATCCTGTGGAGGCTCTAAGAATACTGGTCATCATCATAGGAATGCGCTGAAAACATGATACACGTGGGCCTTTAAGGGGTCCAGTAGTAAGTCCATGTACGGTAGCGCAATCCATAGAAGGGTCAGGCACTAGTTCAACACACATTCGTATCCACATAATAGACAGATGAACACAGGCAAGATGCAGTCAAACCAGACTGGTCTGAACAATAGGAACCAATGCTCGCTTAGCTCCCGAAGCCGAGGTGTGCCCAGATAGAGCTCCATGCATTCACGACATCGCACTAGCATTGTTTTTTCCATCTCTCAATGAACTGGACATCCATTGCGAATCAGGAAAACTAAAACCAGGATGCCCACTACAAGTAGTAGGACCAGTGGAAGCCCTCCCAAAAAGCTCCGCAATACGGAGTCTATGAATGCGGGAATGACTCCGAAGATTGTCTGAAAGGTGCTCAACAGTCCAGAACCTATAAAGAAAAAAATGATGAACCATTTCCCCAAAATGAAGCAGGAAGTTCTGGCAGTGTAATATAGCCATGGATTAACCATTCTGTGTAAGGTGACTCAGTCAATGTGCAATATGGTATATTTTGCATCTCTGTGTGCCATAACCATCTCTCTTTCCGTTAGATTGTATACAGAGAACAGAGTCATGCTGTTGATGTAATGCCAGGGCACCTGGCAAGAAGGCAATGATTGTAGCATCCAGCTTAATCATATAATGGACCGCAATTAATTGCGATTGTCAATGCTGTAGAATAGACAAATACTGTTCCATTATATCTATGGCAGAAGACACAATGTTGCCCAGTGAATAAATTCTGGATAATAGTGTGGTCATACCACTGACGACCACAGCCAAAGCCTTTTTCAAGGTTTATTTCATGTTGTCTCTCAGCAGCCTCCTGTTGAGAGATTTTCCATAGCTCGTTATAAATAGCATACAAGAAGCGCTTTTGACGTGGCTTCCGGGGTCCTCACAAAACATCCCTAAGATCCATATCATCTGAGATAAGGGATAAGTGTTGTTTCACATGGGACAGTGTCGAGGTCTTTAGCCACTCTAGGCATAACTTCCCAACACTATATGGTGTCACCACCCCGAGTGTTCAGATTGTACATAGCGCTGATCAGGCCTATGGATACTAAACCCTTCGGTGGTACCCTTGAATCTTGACTGACACTTCTTTGTGTCGATAGGCCAAACCAACCATCCCTTACAATTGGGGCCTGATGAATTGTAAGACCCATTGTGTAGCATGGCATCTAATGTATCCTCACTGTGTAGTGTATAGTTTTGCCAACCCTTAAGATGTGTAAGTGAGGAAATCCAAGGTGTGTTCAAATCCTTGATCTTGGCTAGCCCAAGACAGGAAGTCTGTTGCACAATCCTGTTTAGGAAAATCATTTGATGTAGTATGAGGCATGCTCTAAACAGGGTCTCAATTCCCTGAACCTGTCAATCTTTAGTCCCCCAGACAGATTTTGTGTCTATAGTGTCCCTCCAAAAGTCAAAACCCTGTAAAGACAGTTGGGAAATAAGCTTGGTGTTAGTAAGCCTATTTTTCTTTGCAGATGTAGGTTCAAGCCTATAGTAATAAGAGGCCAGGTCTGAAGTTTTAAATACAGAAAAATAAGCAAACTTCTGTGCAAATGTTGTTGATCTACCTTTCGGCTGTGTTGGGCAATGTTTCTATTGAAGGTAAGTGAAAACATTACGTGGGATACTTGATTTGTGCATAAAATGGTGACCATAGTGTTAGTAACAGAACATGGCGCCAAAATTTGTTGTACCATCATACAATTCACCCTTTGAAAATGCAGTAGATTGTTCTAAATCAGACAGCATAGTGGGCACAGTTTCAATGTCCCAATCATTTGAGAGAGTACTAGAGGTGATGATATCACTAAGAGAATGGATAAATTAGGTATTCTTAAGAGTTCAGTAGGATCATTCACATCATCTGAAACTCTGTCCCAAACTATTACTTCAGGAACTGGAGCTGCTGTAATGTTCACTACGGATAGGTCCGTCTGTTCACAGTATGATGATGCATGCGGTTTAAGGACCAAGTTCACAATTGCACTGCAGAGTGTTCTACGAGGTAATGTCCATTCAGGAGCAAGAAAAAGACAGTCGCTATACCAATCCAAAGGACTAGGAACAATAGACCAATTGCAATCCGGAGCTGTAGTGAGGAAAAAACTAAGTAAGTCTTTTTCAGCAAAAGGTAGAAATCATGTATTTGTTGTTTGTGGGGAACAGGCAGTGGCAGTAACTCGGGTTCAATTGGATCCGATGAGAAATCATCAAAATTGATGAAGTACCCAGACGTAGTCTGATCTATCTTTGGTAGCTCAGCAGTTTTTGTGGAACTGGCAGATGCCTCCTTTCGAGAAATATTCACATAAACATCGGTATTTGGCCGAATTCAGATCTGTGTGTCATTTGTAGTTTGATGTTGCTCAGTTTCAACAGGCACAAGTTGCATTCCACTGTTGCTAACTCCTTCACTTCGAGGAGTAGAGTCTTCAAAAGTTATTAATCTTTCTATCTGAACTTCCTGTGTGGTAGTGAGAGGAGATCAGTGGCTACCCAGGAGCCCACACGGCCTACTGTTGGGTATCGGCCACATAGCGTGGTTTGATCAGATCAATTGAGACAAATCTTTTGTCTTTTTAGCAGCAGGCAAGAGGCGGAAGAAGTACTGTTCTTGTTCCTTTGACAGCCAGGAGAGGTACAGGCACTCTGTAAAATGGTCCAATTTTTTTTTGTCCATAATCTTTTCTCTCACTAGGTCTTCAACTTTCAGGACCCAGGCAGGTCTTGCCGGAACAGCTTTTGCTTCTCGAGTGGCGGTGCGTTTTACTTAGACGTTACTTTGTAATGCCCATAATTCATTGAGTTCCTGTAAGACAGCCAAACGATCATGGATGTCAAATATTTTTTCATCTGCCACTGTGCTGCCACAATCGAGGTCTGGTACCCACATTATTATCCCAAACAGGACTTTATATGGAGTATGGCCCCCCGGGGATTTTCTTGGCATGTTGTTAAGTGCCCTCTGGACCACATATAGGGGATTGACCCAACTTCTACACCAAGCCTAATAGCCTAGCTGTTAAGGATTGCTTTAAGTCCTGGTTCTTCCTCTCTACAATCAAATTTCCCTCGGGATGATACAGGAAGGAGTACCGCAATGCTACACCCAAACTTCCCATGGCTTCTTTGTAAGTCTGTGAGCTAAACGCAGGGCCACGGTCGGAGTGTAATGTGCCAATTGTGTATATCCCTATAAAGACTCCCAAATCCTTTATAACAGTTCGGGCGTCAGCAGAGCGCTGAGGCCAAACCCATAGGAATCTGGAGCATGAATCCACTGCCACCAAGATGTACTTAGTAGCCCGGTCAGATTGTAAGGGGCCACAGTGGTTCAAATAGACACATGCGAGGGGTCTGTTTAATATCAGTAATGGTGTTTGAGGTAGACGTGCTAAGGTGGAACCTTTCATCTGCTGACAGATGTCGCACTTGAGGACAAAACCATTGGTCTGTTTAGCAAGACCTGGCCACCAATAACGCTGTTTTAGTAGTGAATCAGTCACAGCGATACCTGCGGGTGCTGAACCCAGACCCTCGTGTGCAGCTAGAATTAATTCTAATCGGTGATCCATGTTTGGTATTACACTATCCCCCACTCCTGGAATTTGAGCATACAGAATATTTTGTGCATCTAACTTGTAGGAGTACTTGAGTCGAAATCCTTTTTGTAAGGCTGAGCTGGTGCGCTTGGCGTTTACAGCTATCATTATTTTTCCATCTATCCTCCTTCTGGAACGAGTGATTGCAGCAATGGCAGCAGTTTGCACTGTCGCCTTGGCGGCTTCATCAGTCAATTAATTCTCTTCAATGTGCACGCCAACACGCTGATGACTGAATGTGTGAATTACATGAGCCTGTGGCGCGCATTCTTTCAGCTTTGCCACCTGTTCCCAAAGCAGCTTGTGCTTTATGGTGCAACCTTTGGAATCTCAAACCCATTCTGGCCCCAAGAGCAAGGATATTCATTGTATGACTGGACACAATAAAATGAATCACACACAATGAGTGTGGGGAATTCCCGAGCCGTATTTTGTAGTGCCAGTGTCAGGGCTTTAAGTTTTGCCAGCTGCGCATTGCGGTTCCCTAGGGATTGCGTCTGCGTTTTATCAGGTCAGCACTTTCCGTCATGCATATGCAAGCCGCGGAGTATTGCATGTTAGTTCCTATGGCAGGCTGAGCAAATCCGTAAGTATAAATGATCCATTCATACTGATCAATTCGGAGAGGATATTCTTGTTCGTACTGCAGAAATGCTTGTGTTTTCATTGTGGGATCATATCTGTAATCTACATCTGTTGCAGTGAGAGAATTAGCCCATTGTATCCATCGTGGATGCAGTGCTTTTGCGCTTGGAACGCATGCTTTGGTAACAGCCTCTTAGGTTGGTACTGGAGTCACGACATTTATGCGTTTCCCCTGTGCTAGTGCTCTTCCTATCACTACAGCAGTGTGTACTGTTGTCAGTATCTTTTCCATTGATTCAAAACTCATTTCAGCCTGTGTGTACAAATGTGATTTGTATCCTATGGGTACCGTTTCGGTGAGGTGACTCAGCATCCCACCCTACATTATTGCAGTAAAGTGCGGGAGCTAGCGTTAATGCCCACTCCTGTGCGTATGAATATTTAAGTGACTCTGGAAAGAGTTTGGAGAAAGCTGGTAAAATTACATCTTCCACCTTAGGGCACTCCATAATGAACTCAGGCAGCCAATGTCTTTCAGCCAAAAGTATGTTGTATCCATATGTCAGGTTCTCCCAAAAGAGCCCTATCACTTTCCTGGATATGTCCCCCTCCATTTAGAGCGTAATTTCTATAAATTATGCGGGACACTTACCTTTGTATCCGGTGTCTCCACCGTGATATGTTCATTCAACGCTGCTGTCACCAGAAATTCCATCAGGATCTGGCGAGCTATTGTTACTTCTGCTGCACTGTCTAGCATTGTCAGAGCCCATTCCCCCTTCAGAAGCAGAGTCCTCAGAAGCCTGTGGATTTCTTTTTTAGGTCTTGTCTACGCAGCGCGCATGTGCTGCATAGGAGACCTTTAGCCGTCGTTCTGCTGTTTTTCGAAGCACATACTCGTGTTTGTGGCGGCCTACACCTTGCGGGAGCGCGCAGGGGCGCGCCAAAAGCACAAGTATGTGCTTCGAAAAACAGCAGACTGCTCTCCCCAGCACACGCACCACTCGCGGGCTCACCTCCTGCTCTCACAATTAACTTTCGCGGCCGCGGGGCCGCGTTTGTGTCCTCCCTTTAGCTTCCTATTCTCCTTTGCTATTGGCTTATTCTATTCTCTTCTCTCTTTTTCATTTTTCCATTTCTCATTTTCTTTCAAGTCTCTCCCTATTGTCCTTAAGCGCTGTGCAGTCTCACCCTTGTTCCCACTGCATCTCCCTCCTCCGCAGTCAGACCCCCCTCCACACTTCATCTGTCTTTCTTCTCTTCTTCCCTCATCGCCTTCTGACAGTGCTTTCAATCTGCTGCCCCAGCAGATGGGGCCTGGCCTGCGCCTCACCCCTCCCATCACTCATCTGTCCACTTTTATTTACCCAGGACTTTTGTGCCACACTGGCATACTGCTTCTGGACACTTCAAAGCCTTGAGGACAGTTGGTGTTAAGTCCAAATGGTTACATGGGGGTGGGGGGGGGTTGTTCTACTTGTGTATTGTACTTCCTCGAGGAATGAAGCTCTGGATAGGGGGGTTCCACTGCCTCATCATTTTCAGGGGTGCACAGCTACGTCCCTAAGCTGGGTGATCATGCTAATTTTGGTTCACTTATTTTTAAGAAAATTGTTGGCGCCAAATCCGACCCAAAAAGTGCACAGGCCACCCCCCTCTTGTACTCTGAGCGATGCATACCCTCCCGCCCTGCAGGCTGGGCGTGGGCGACATTTTATTGACAAGGAAATGTGCAAACAGTTGGTACCGCACAATCTAACTGTTGTCTTTTCCAGGTGCGCGCCTGCATACAACTCTTGAAAGACACTTGCATTGCGCAGATAACTCGAGTCAAAAGTCATTTTCTGCTCAAACCAGTCTCCCCAGTCAGTATGTGGGAGATTTTTTTTTTTTTAAACCCTGGGTGCGCGTTGGGGGGGGGGGGGGCAGATAGCAGCACATCATATTTTACTACTAAAGTATAATTTTGTGACATTTTCACAGAATAATATATAATTTGCAAATAATATAATACAGAAGACACTTGGCCTGAATCAGTGGTTCTGGGGTAGTAGTAGGTGCATTCTGCACCCCCACCTCCTTATTGAGGAATTACCAAAAAAACAGTAATGTCTCTGGTCAGCACTTTTGGAAGGCTTTTCACTGGAAATATGTATTTTAGGTCACATACATGAATCCTGCAGAAAATAATTTAAGATTTCCATATAAATCAACCATATTCAACCGCCCTCTGGGTCGCAGCAGAACGAACTGCTCGGAGCCCTGGGTTTGAAAAGAAACAGAAGTCTGCAGTAGCAACCTTCCCTAATCTAAGTGAAGAAATAACATTCTGACAGCGCGTGCGCATCCCCAGCCAAGAGAGTGGGGCTGCCTCCGCCACACGTCTATACCTCACACCACAACCAGCTCAAGTCACAAAAATCCTCAATGCCTTCAAGTCCTCTTAACATTGTATGAATTACTGCACAGACGTCAATTCAGGAACTGAAACTTATTCAGCATACAACAGCAAAGCCAACAGGCCTTGCAAAAGCCTGCAATGTTTTTATTGTTTACAAATAACGGAATGAGCTACTGGCCCTGTTATGTGATTTTTCTCACCCACCATTTCTATTTACGTTGAAGAAAAGTCTTAATTTTATGAAGGAAGTGGAAACTTTAATGACTGACTTACAATACATGTTGACATGTTGGCAGCCCTCAGCCACAGACATACCGCTGGAAAGTTGAGCCGATTTATTTTTTTTAAAACTTTTTGGCCATCATTCACTGCCTGAACAAAAAGTATTGGAAAGGCATTAATTAATATGACAGGATATTTTGAAGCAGAAGACCCCTGGTCCGGTCCCCTCTGCAGCTCACCGATGGGTCTTCTGCCGTCGTCAGCGGGATGTCATCTCGCAGGCTTCACTTTTTGATTAATGTTATTCAAAACTTTGCTTGGCCTTGCTCCGGCTCACGCGCACCCTCAGTCACACTTCTTATTACCTATGTATCTTTGCATCAGGGAAAAAAGCGGGGAACCGAAGGAGGCCTTTGGGGCCTTATAAGTATTTAGTTATCCTGCACAATATCCTTGGTGCAACAACACCAACTGTTGCATGGCTAAACACTTATAAGGTCCTAAAGGCGAGACCAATTGGCTATGCCAATGCTTGTTTAAGCGTTACAACAAACAAATGATGGACGGAATGCTGACAATGCAGACATTCTCCCCCAGTCAAGAGATCTGGGTTAAATCCATCGTTCTTTTGCCCACTACGCCACCCCAGTTCAGACATGGCCATATGCAAATCAGTCTTGACCCTGTGCCTCATGGGAACAGTCCAGCCCGAACTGCCAAGCCATGTCTTCCCTGGACCGGAATCAAGCATCCTAGGACCGGTTTCTGGCTATCAGCCGACATCAGCCAGGATAGCTTGACTCCAGTGGCGTAGTGAGCACGGGACCCACGTCTGGGCATACCCATCCCACTTAGGGCGAAAAGCGTTACAACAAACAAATGATGGACGGAATGCTGACAATGCAGACATTCTCCCCCAGTCAAGAGATCTGGGTTAAATCCATCGTTCTTTTGCCCACTACGCCACCCCAGTTCAGACATGGCCATATGCAAATCAGTCTTGACCCTGTGCCTCATGGGAACAGTCCAGCCCGAACTGCCAAGCCATGTCTTCCCTGGACCGGAATCAAGCATCCTAGGACCGGTTTCTAGCTATCAGCCGTCATCAGCCAGGATAGCTTGACTCCAGTGGCGTAGGGAGCACGGGACCCACGTCTGGGCATACCCATCCCACTTAGGGCGAAAAGCGTTACAACAAACAAATGATGGACGGAATGCTGACAATGCAGACATTCTCCCCCAGTCAAGAGATCTGGGTTAAATCCATCGTTCTTTTGCCCACTACGCCACCCCAGTTCAGACATGGCCATATGCAAATCAGTCTTGACCCTGTGCCTCATGGGAACAGTCCAGCCCGAACTGCCAAGCCATGTCTTCCCTGGACCGGAATCAAGCATCCTAGGACCGGTTTCTGGCTATCAGCCGTCATCAGCCAGGATAGCTTGACTCCAGTGGCGTAGTGAGCATGGGACCCACGTCTGGGCATACCCATCCCACTTAGGGCGAAAAGCGTTACAACAAACAAATGATGGACGGAATGCTGACAATGCAGACATTCTCCCCCAGTCAAGAGATCTGGGTTAAATCCATCGTTCTTTTGCCCACTACGCCACCCCAGTTCAGACATGGCCATATGCAAATCAGTCTTGACCCTGTGCCTCATGGGAACAGTCCAGCCCGAACTGCCAAGCCATGTCTTCCCTGGACCGGAATCAAGCATCCTAGAACCGGTTTCTGGCTATCAGCCGTCATCAGCCAGGATAGCTTGACTCCAGTGGCGTAGTGAGCACGGGACCCACGTCTGGGCATACCCATCCCACTTAGGGCGAAAAGCGTTACAACAAACAAATGATGGACGGAATGCTGACAATGCAGACATTCTCCCCCAGTCAAGAGATCTGGGTTAAATCCATCGTTCTTTTGCCCACTACGCCACCCCAGTTCAGACATGGCCATATGCAAATCAGTCTTGACCCTGTGCCTCATGGGAACAGTCCAGCCCGAACTGCCAAGCCATGTCTTCCCTGGACCGGAATCAAGCATCCTAGGACCGCTTTCTGGCTATCAGCCGTCATCAGCCAGGATAGCTTGACTCCAGTGTCGTAGTGAGCACGGGACCCACGTCTGGGCATACCCATCCCACTTAGGGCGAAATGCGTTACAACAAACAAATGATGGACGGAATGCTGACAATGCAGACATTCTCCCCCAGTCAAGAGATCTGGGTTAAATCCATCGTTCTTTTGCCCACTACGCCACCCCAGTTCAGACATGGCCATATGCAAATCAGTCTTGACCCTGTGCCTCATGGGAACAGTCCAGCCCGAACTGCCAAGCCATGTCTTCCCTGGACCGGAATCAAGCATCCTAGGACCGGTTTCTAGCTATCAGCCGTCATCAGCCAGGATAGCTTGACTCCAGTGGCGTAGTGAGCACGGGACCCACGTCTGGGCATATCCATCCCACTTAGGGCGAAAAGCGTTACAACAAACAAATGATGGACGGAATGCTGACAATGCAGACATTCTCCCCCAGTCAAGAGATCTGGGTTAAATCCATCATTCTTTTGCCTACTACGCCACCCCAGTTCAGACATGGCCATATGCAAATCAGTCTTGACCCTGTGCCTCATGGGAACAGTCCAGCCCGAACTGCCAAGCCATGTCTTCCCTGGACCGGAATCAAGCATCCTAGGACCGGTTTCTGGATATCGGCCGTCATCAGCCAGGATAGCTTGACTCCAGTGGCGTAGTGAGCACGGGACCCACGTCTGGGCATACCCATCCCACTTAGGGCGAAAAGCGTTACAACAAACAAATGATGGACGGAATGCTGACAATGCAGACATTCTCCCCCAGTCAAGAGATCTGGGTTAAATCCATCGTTCTTTTGCCCACTACGCCACCCCAGTTCAGACATGGCCATATGCAAATCAGTCTTGACCCTGTGCCTCATGGGAACAGTCCAGCCCGAACTGCCAAGCCATGTCTTCCCTGGACCGGAATCAAGCATCCTAGGACCGGTTTCTGGCTATCAGCCGTCATCAGCCAGGATAGCTTGACTCCAGTGGCGTAGTGAGCACGGGACCCACGTCTGGGCATACCCATCCCACTTAGGGCGAAAAGCGTTACAACAAACAAATGATGGACGGAATGCTGACAATGCAGACATTCTCCCCCAGTCAAGAGATCTGGGTTAAATCCATCGTTCTTTTGCCCACTACGCCACCCCAGTTCAGACATGGCCATATGCAAATCACTCTTGACCCTGTGCCTCATGGGAACAGTCCAGCCCGAACTGCCAAGCCATGTCTTCCCTGGACCGGAATCAAGCATCCTAGGACCGGTTTCTGGCTATCAGCCGTCATCAGCCAGGATAGCTTGACTCCAGTGGCGTAGTGAGCACGGGACCCACGTCTGGGCATACCCATCCCACTTAGGGCGAAAAGCGTTACAACAAACAAATGATGGACGGAATGCTGACAATGCAGACATTCTCCCCCAGTCAAGAGATCTGGGTTAAATCCATTGTTCTTTTGCCCACTACGCCACCCCAGTTCAGACATGGCCATATGCAAATCAGTCTTGACCCTGTGCCTCATGGGAACAGTCCAGCCCGAACTGCCAAGCCATGTCTTCCCTGGACCGGAATCAAGCATCCTAGGACCGGTTTCTGGCTATCAGCCATCATCAGCCAGGATAGCTTGACTCCAGTGGCGTAGTGAGCACGGGACCTACGTCTGGGCATACCCATCCCACTTAGGGCGAAAAGCGTTACACCAAACAAATGATGGACGGAATGCTGACAATGCAGACATTCTCCCCTAGTCAAGAGATCTGGGTTAAATCCATCGTTCTTTTGCCCACTACGCCACCCCAGTTCAGACATGGCCATATGCAAATCAGTCTTGACCCTGTGCCTCATGGGAACAGTCCAGCCCGAACTGCCAAGCCATGTCTTCCCTGGACCGGAATCAAGCATCCTAGGACCGGTTTCTGGCTATCAGCCGTCATCAGCCAGGATAGCTTGACTCCAGTGGCGTAGTGAGCACGGGACCCACGTCTGGGCATACCCATCCCACTTAGGGCGAAAAGCGTTACAACAAACAAATGATGGACGGAATGCTGACAATGCAGACATTCTCCCCCAGTCAAGAGATCTGGGTTAAATCCATCGTTCTTTTGCCCACTACGCCACCCCAGTTCAGACATGGCCATATGCAAATCAGTCTTGACCCTGTGCCTCATGGGAACAGTCCAGCCCGAACTGCCAAGCCATGTCTTCCCTGGACCGGAATCAAGCATCCTAGGACCGGTTTCTGGCTATCAGCCATCATCAGCCAGTATAGCTTGACTCCAGTGGCGTAGTGAGCACGGGACCTACGTCTGGGCATACCCATCCCACTTAGGGCGAAAAGCGTTACAACAAACAAATGATGGACGGAATGCTGACAATGCAGACATTCTACCCTAGTCAAGAGATCTGGGTTAAATCCATCGTTCTTTTGCCCACTACGCCACCCCAGTTCAGACATGGCCATATGCAAATCAGTCTTGACCCTGTGCCTCATGGGAACAGTCCAGCCCGAACTGCCAAGCCATGTCTTCCCTGGACCGGAATCAAGCATCCTAGGACCGGTTTCTGGCTATCAGCCGTCATCAGTCAGGATAGCTTGACTCCAGTGGCGTAGTGAGCACGGGACCCACGTCTGGGCATACCCATCCCACTTAGGGCGAAAAGCGTTACAACAAACAAATGATGGACGGAATGCTGACAATGCAGACATTCTCCCCCAGTCAAGAGATCTGGGTTAAATTCATCGTTCTTTTGCCCACTACGCCACCCCAGTTCAGACATGGCCATATGCAAATCAGTCTTGACCCTGTGCCTCATGGGAACAGTGCAGCCCGAACTGCCAAGCCATGTCTTCCCTGGACCGGAATCAAGCATCCTAGGACCGGTTTCTGGCTATCAGCCATCATCAGCCAGGATAGCTTGACTCCAGTGGCGTAGTGAGCACGGGACCTACGTCTGGGCATACCCATCCCACTTAGGGCGAAAAGCGTTACAACAAACAAATGATGGACGGAATGCTGACAATGCAGACATTCTACCCTAGTCAAGAGATCTGGGTTAAATCCATCGTTCTTTTGCCCACTACGCCACCCCAGTTCAGACATGGCCATATGCAAATCAGTCTTGACCCTGTGCCTCATGGGAACAGTCCAGCCCGAACTGCCAAGCCATGTCTTCCCTGGACCGGAATCAAGCATCCTAGGACCGGTTTCTGGCTATCAGCCGTCATCAGCCAGGATAGCTTGACTCCAGTGGCGTAGTGAGCACGGGACCCACGTCTGGGCATACCCTGATGGCTTGGCAGTTCGGGCTGGACTGTTCCCATGAGGCACAGGGTCAAGACTGATTTGCATATGGCCATGTCTGAACTGGGGTGGCGTAGTGGGCAAAAGAACGATGGATTTAACCCAGATCTCTTGACTGGGGGAGAATGTCTGCATTGTCAGCATTCCGTCCATCATTTGTTTGTTGTAACGCTTTTCGCCCTAAGTGGGATGGGTATGCCCAGACGTGGGTCGCGTGCTCACTACGCCACTGGAGTCAAGCTATCCTGGCTGATGACGGCTGATAGCCAGAAACCGGTCCTAGGATGCTTGATTCCGGTCCAGGGAAGACATGGCTTGGCAGTTCGGGCTGGACTGTTCCCATGAGGCACAGGGTCAAGACTGATTTGCATATGGCCATGTCTGAACTGGGGTGGCGTAGTGGGCAAAAGAACGATGGATTTAACCCAGATCTCTTGACTGGGGGAGAATGTCTGCATTGTCAGCATTCCGTCCATCATTTGTTTGTTGTAATGCTTGTTTAAGGCCAGCTTCCTTCTTCTTTTTGAGGTTTAGTTTTGTGTTTATCTTCTCGTTTGATATTGTAGTCTGAGGTGCGATGTGTCTCTTTTTTTGGCTTGACTTGCTCTTCTGATCTGTGTTCTGGCTGTATTTCCCTTTCCAAGTCTTTTGATGAACTCTGAAAGGAATTTGTATCAGTATCCTGATACCTGTTAATTTTTTTGATATTATCACAGTCTCTAAGATTGTATTTTTTTCAGAGGACTCCTTTTGAGGAGACTCACCCCGCGATCATGATGCATTTTGCCTATTATTTTTTTATTGTTTGTTATCCCATTTTTTTCAATAAGAATCGGGTGCTTGCTTCGAGTTATCCTTTTCGAAATTACACACTACTTGTGGATTCCCAGGTCTGGCTTCCAAGTTATAATTAACATAACATATGTATTAGTAAAGTGCACGTTCACCCATAGGTATCTTGGTGCTGAATAACAGATGTTTATTGTTACCCAACTCAATGGTACTCATTTTATTGACCTCAGATGGATGAAAGGCTGAGTGGGCCCCCTAGGATTTGAACCTGTGACCATGAGGTCAGACACAGGCCCCTGCAGTGGACACATTAGTCCACTGAGCCACCAGATCTCTACCAAGTGAAGCATAGGTTTCTTCGATAATCGTAGGTAGTTCTCGTTCCTGTTGTGCAGGAGTGAATTTCCTCAGGCTTTGGTGTATAGCCACCGCTGCTGCCTCCCCTTTTATGTTACCTAACGTAATTGCTGATACCCGGGCAAAATTGCCCATCAGTTTCATCCCCAACTTCAGGGTAGGTTCTGCCCCGTACTCATTCTGTATTTGTTTCAATACATCTGGTAAAACTGCTATTGAGGGGGTACCATGAGTTCTGGTATAAACGGCAGCGAAAACTGTATCCCAAGTGGTACTGTTATGTTTCATAGGGTAACCCAATATAGACTTGAGTAATCCCCTAACCCTTCACCTAAATTTACTGTACGATTACACAATATAATGGGTTTTGGTATTGACATTTTACCTAGTTAAGCGCTGCTTAAATGTTGTGTGGTTTTCCCTGAAAACTAGCTTCATTAATTATGCGTGAAGATTCTCAGAATCACAGCAGGATTACCATCTTCTGCATAATAACTATGTATAAAAGTCATCCCTTCCATCATCCTCCGCCGACATGACACAGCAATGTAGAGTCACCTGAGGGTACCTTTCGGGTATATATACACCATGTCTTTGCCAAGTCAGGCAGAGGAGAAAGACTTCCATGCTGACACATTGACACGAGACGCTGAGGTTCCTGCATGCAAACACTTAGGCTCGCAGTGGTCTGACATCCCTTGCGGGGTGTCCATCTCAAGACCAAGACAAGGTCCCACAGTCTCTCACTCCAGGTAAAGGGGTTGGCTTCAGCCTAGGTGGATTCTTGGCTCTACACATAAATACATGCTAGGTACACTTAGGTACATCTAGTTAGGATTGCATCATAGGAGTACGCATTATTACTTTCATGTATTTATATGCTTGCATATATTCATTTTTTAGCACTATGGTAGAAATCTACCATCCATTTACTCTGTTGGTGCTTATAATCGTTTTTAGCTGTTTCTGTCTTATGGTTGTTTAAGCACACCTATTTTATTCTAGAATGATGCTGGTTCAATAAATACATATTGAAAAACGTCCCCACCGTTAATTCTGTGTATCTCTCTGAGACAAAGTTAGCAAGCGTGACTGAGCAAAAAGTACTGTACTGTTTCCACGATCCCTGATGAGACAGAGTTGTCATGTTCGATAGTTGCCAGGAACTATTCTCTCCTTGGTAAGAGGAGTTTACCGTGGCACTGTGAGCTAGCTAGGTATACAGGTGAACAAATCCGGTGGGGATATCTGGAATCATTCTTGATACCAATCCCACAGTCTATGTTGTCTAAACGTGCAGATCCTACAGGGGCGTAACCCAGGCCCCCACAGCCCCCGCGGTGCGGGGGCCCCAACCTCCAGGGGGCCCCCTCAGCACCGCAATTCGGCCAGAGAGCTCAAGATGGAGTCCGGAGGGGGCCCCTCCACGTACCCTGCAGGGGGGCTCCATCAAGTTTTGTTACGCCACTGAGATCCTATATAGGTTTATAGGAACTACACAACAATGCAATCCTCTATTAGGGGAGCTATTGGGGGAGCTATCCCCATTGGCAAGCAAATTGTTATTATTCTGTGTTTTCCTGCGGGTCCGTATGGGGAAATACTGCTTCAAGCTGCACTAGTTTCTGTTGTGTCCAAAACGGCATTCGCTCCCGCTTGGTGGGCATTTTTCCCATAATCGCGTTCAACATTTATGGGCTAATATTTGTCGTAGTCAATTGGGGTTGACCAGCTTGAGCTATCCTCGCAGGTTGAATTGTAAGTATTCACACTACAAACTGTGTAAGGTTTCTGTGTAGTTTTACTACCTCTCTGTCAAGGGTACGTAATTCTGCTGCTGACAATGTGTCAATCTCTGGATGCGGAGTGTAAGCGGCTAGGAACGGGCTGGTGGCTCCTTCTCTGGTGAGCGGACCGAGTCTCACATTTGTTGTGGTGTGGTGGAGGGTGCCTTTAAACCAATTAATATGCTTTGGTAGGTTAACGGGACTTCTACATCCACTTATGGAAAGTTTTCTTTGGGTGTGTCCTAATCAATGTGAGTATGAAACAACTGTGTGCGTGCATCTGCAGGCGGGAATTTGACCCAAGAATAGAATACCTTTGTTCTGAATGCCTTGTGTGCCTCAATCGCGAAGGTAACCCCACCACCCATTGCCGGGATGCCTTATTGTAATCATTTCATAGTAACTACATGTCAGAATTTTATGTAATGTTAAGAGCAACTTCCTGGTCTTCTTCCCCTGTACCCACGACCCCGGCTCCATTAATAGACGTTATGGGAGGAAGTAGTAAGGAAAAGAGATAAGGTTTTGCATGGTGTGGGGAACTATAATCCTTCAAGCTTGTAGGTAGACATAGGGTCTACCTACTCAGCTGTGGTGGATATCCCTTCCCACTCCAGACGTCTCTGGTTAAATGAGAGTAGGGATCTCTGAGTTAAATAAGAACCAAACCAACGATGGCAGCGTCATGTTGTGTAGTTCCTAAAAATACATAGGATCTATGCGTTTGTTCGACAACATAAACTAAGGAATTGGTGGCTGGACGGATTCCAGACACCGCCACGAGATATGTCAGCCTATAGACCAGCTAGCTAACAGTGCCACTATAAGCCTCCGAACCCTACCAAGGTGAGAATAGTTTCTGCCAACCATTGAACGTGACAACCATTGACCCTTTGGGGATCTTGGAAACAGTATTGTACTTTTCGCTCAATCAATCATGCTCACTTAGTCTCAGAGAGATACACAGAATAAAGGTTGGGGACGTTTTTAATAATTATTTATTGAACCAGCGTCATTCATGTATAAAACATGTTTGCTGCGACAATCAATAGACAGAAACAAACGTAAGAGATTACAAGCACCAACAGAGTAAACAGTAGATACATTTCTACCATGGTGCTGAGCAACAAATATATGCAGGCATATATAAAAAGAATAATCTGAGCGTACTCCTACTATGCGTACCCTACCTAAGTGTACCTCGATGTACCTAGCATTTATGTGGGTGGGAAGCCAAGAATCCCCTAGGAAAGAGACAACTTGATGGGAGAGAATGAATGACCTGGTCTTGGTTACGAGTTGGACACCCCGCAAGGAAAGACAGACCGCTACATGTTGAAGCCTCAGCTTGCAGGGACCTCCGTGTCAGTGTCAGCGTAGAAGCATCTCCTCTAGTTACCTAGTGAAGGTGCGGTTCTTTTATACCAAAAAGGTAGCCTCAGGGGTTCTACCACAATCGATATGTTGTGAGTGTGATTATGTAGATGAGCCTAAATCAATAATTGTAATTATGCAAAGTAGCCCTGTTGCCCTAGGATGAAGATAGCGATTACTTTTGTAGAGAGTATGCTAATCCTGTTATGTACGTCATGTGCAGGGGATCAAGATATCATGCTAAGAATCTTCATACATAATAAATGAGGCTAGTTTCAAGGAAACCAATTGATATTTATTCAGCACATATTTGGGTAAAGTTTCAGTGCTAGAACCGTTATGCAGAGCAAGGTAGGACAAATGTAGGTAAAAGGTTATTTGCTAGGTTAGGAAACATACTATCCTCTCCTATAAATACAAATTCTGGACCCCGACGACTTTCACAGTTTCCGCCCTATTTCCACCCTGCCTCTCCTAGGCAAGGTGATTGGAAGTTGTGTTGCCTCCCAACTGTCATCCCACATCCAGGACAACAACCGCTTCAATTCTCTTCAATTCAGATTCCATCAGGGCCACATCACTGAGACTCCCATTGTGCAGATTGTGGATGACGTCCTTCGCATCTTAGACACAGGCAATTCCTGTCTACTTTTTCTCCTCGACCTCTTTGATGCATTTGACACAGTCAAGCACCAGGAGCCTAACTAACCGCTCCCAAATTGTAAAAATTGGGAACGCTGTCTCAGATAAAGCCAGCCTGCAAAAAGGGGTCCCACAAGGTTTAATTCTCTCCTCAACCCTTTTCAGCCTCTACCTCAAACGCCTCTGCACAATCGTCAGGAACTCTGGAGGTCTCTTCCCCCTTCACGATGACACCAAAATCTACTTGAATGTCGCATGCTCAAAAGTCTTCATCCACTTATTCAACTCCTTAATTATAATTCAAACTTGGAACAACCACCTCAACCTAAACCCAGTGAAACCAGAATTTCTCCTCATCTCTCCATAGAAAGCTAACTTGCCGATCCAAGACTGGATGGGATCTCCTCCCAGACATGGACAGCCTCCCTTCCATTATACAGAATGCCAAACCTCTGGGATTTACCCTTGACATATGTCTTAATCTTCAGAACCAAATATCCTCCATGGCTAAGAGTGCCCATTCCCTGCTAAGGCTTCTTTGGGGAATCAGGAACCTCATCCAGCAAACAAACTTAATTCTGTCAACCAGGCACTTGTGGTCTCTAGACTATACTACTGAATTGCACTCCTTTCAGGCATGCACAGTTTACCTACGTCTCCTCAGAGAAGTACTACATGTGGCAGCTCACTACATTACAAGATACACGAAATTCAACCACATCTCCCCCATTCTACGGACCCTTCCCAGAGAAGCAAGAGATCAATTAAAAACTTCCTGCATCACTCATAAAGTTCTGCATTCCTCTTTACCCTCATAACTCTCCAAAATACCGAAAATCTCAGGTGCCAGGCGAAAATCACAAAACGCTAAATTGCTCATCCTTGAACCCCTGACCTTCAAGTACAAGCGATATGTGAGCAATCCTTCTCCGGAAGCACCTCTCCCACCGAGCCTCTGCCTCACCACATCAGGCCACCTTCATAATAGACCTCTCTTGAAACGACACCTCTCTTAAACTGCTCCTACCTTCTCATGCTTCGGCTAAGGGCAGACTAACCTCAATCGGCACAAATTATTTCTATCCAGCTCGTGGTACTGCACCACCTGCTTGTCACTGCTATGTTTTACAATGAATACATGTGAAAAGCTATACCTCACCGGAAAGCTAAGCTGGTGTTCTCTCCACCTTTAACGTTTCATGTACATTTTCTATTTGTTTCGATATGTTCTGGTATTTAAGTCAAGCAAGAGCGCATATGCACTGCTCTGGTAATCTGCTGTAGAAGAGTATGGAAGAGAAGCTAGCCCACTCTCCGCCCATATTTTTCATTGGCTTGTGTCTTTGTCCTTCGTAAATGCTGGCTTCTGATTCTGTAATTAGCTTGTTAGTCCCTCCTTAGTAAGGCCATGTTGTCATTTGTAACCTCCCATGGCTAATGGCCCCTTTACTTCGGTTGTTACACAATAGGTGTTATTTAGTCTTGTAAGCACTATTTTCTTTATTGAGTTTCTCCTACTTTAGGCACGATGACGTATTTTGCTTACATTCAGCGCGCAATGCGCGCTTCCACTTTCAAAGCAGCCTTTCTCCTCTTTATCTTCTAGCGGCGCTAGTGGATGATGTTATGCAACGGACAGCGTGAGCTGTGCTGCCTGCTGCTGATTCTGTTGCCGGGGAGGGAGAGGCTAGAGGTCGGAGCAGGGAGACAAAAGGGACAGAGTATTCCCTACAGCTACTGGGAGCCATGTCCTACAGCTAGCAGAAAGGTGCGACCATGGAGGGTTCGAGTTACCAAGGGGACTGGTCTGAGAACTGACCAGGTAGGGATAGGTGGCATGTTTTCCGGTCGTCTATGTGCGATGCTTCCATTTGTGGTTATGTATGATACTTAGGGGGACGCATTATCACCTGCGATACTGAGCTGATCCCTCTGTGCAATGAGAAACCTTTCAGGAATTATGAAGCTTTAGAAATGCAATGTGGAGCTTTGGAAATACAATAGATTTAGCGTATAGATTGGAAGTCCTGGCCCCAGACAGCAGGTACATTTTGTGCCACTTTCTAGAGAACTGATATTGATTTAGAGGCTTGCAGTAGAGTTAAAAGCATGCTACTCCCCAGTGGAAACAATATCTTCCCTGTGATTAGAATCGGAACAGGGGAAGCCACGATCACTTTGCTGGCATACAGTGGGAAGCACCTGCATTCTGGTTCTGTCAGTTTTTGAGCTGCAACTGTCAGGCGCTGAGCATGGGCGCCTACTGGGATTCTAGAAGGACCCGGAACTACAGATCCCAGAACACCTGGTTGCGGGAAGGCGTGGCCAAAGCCTTTAAATCCCGGGGATGCGAACCAACAGGTGCGCGTTATACTGTTTAAAGAAAGTAGAAAGCCGTGAGGACGCTCGGCTTCTAGGAAGGATTCTAGCGGTTCCCGCGATTAGGGAGACCGTTGCGGTGCGCTGACGTAAGCGCCGCCGCGCTTGTTCTGGTTTAGTTCTACGCCGCTGCGAGAACACCGCCATGAGGACGAACGGCCTTCAGAGGGACTCTTGCGGTTCCCACGACTAGGGAGACCGCTGCGGGGCGCTGACGTAAGCGCCGCCGCACTTAATCTGGTTAATTTCCACACGGCTTCAAGAATACAGAGGAGCTCCTTACGCCCCGTGACGGAAGAGGCAATTCGCAATGTGGCTGCTCCCTTGCAGACGGACATCCAGGCAGGTACTGAGAGGGGGGGCTGCTCTGTGCGAGACTCATATTTCATCGCCTCGAGGAAGGCAGGGGTTCCGGAGGCCTGGGACCAAACCTTTGGATTGTTTGAGACTTTGGGGAAAGATAGATCTTTCGGTTCGGGACTCATTGCTGGTACTAGTCCTAAAGGGAAGGCAGTTCTAGTATTACTATGAATATTGACTGCCTGGCAACCATTTGGTCAGAAAGTAGGGAACTACCGGATGCGCAGCTGTGTCTATTTATACTTTGAGCCCTAGAGGGAGGCATTGAATGAATGGTCGGAACCTGCCTTTTTGTGCCGGGTGCATGGCGTCATTTATGGGGAGAAGCATCTCTATATTGTTTTGTTGAATGCTCAGTGGAGCGCTAGAAGAGACACACTTATGAGAAACATTTATAGTGACACCTAATGAGAGTAACTGTTTTATTGTGCTGTTTATGTTTGTGCATTCTTTCATTGCAGGTATCCTCCTCCCCGCTGTCCCCTCCCTATTCCTTTCCCTCACCTGATTGCCCTAGTACTTTGTGTTGGTTTAATCCAGAGTCGGGGACATCTGGAGGTGGAACCCTTTGTGCATCGCTCAGGTCTCAAGGAGTCGCAGTGGAACGTGACAGCAACAATGTCGGCCACAGTAAATGATCTAGAGATGGTGTGAGGCTGTGTGCTGACACTGGAATACATTTAGGGAGCTCCCTTCAAAGTGAAGATTAGCAGTCTGCAACAATGAAAACAAGAGGCTCTTACAGACCTGCCAAGGATCACGCATCAGGCGTTAGACTAATGCATTTCGGTGTGGTACTCCGCATTACCGCACTGAAATGCATTGTCACGCATATGCATAGTCACCGTCTCGGCAGCTGTCACTGTACCAAAGCGCACTGCCTAAAAGTGTGGCAGCGCGCTGCCCGTGGCGTGTGCTAGCAGGCCTGGGGTGAACCTCGAGGCTCACACTCACTGCTACAATGAGCATAAATCGTTCGTTATACTGGCTGATGGCGCCACAAGGAGGACGTCACATCCTGCTGCCAGCGGGCAGTTCAGTTTGTTCTAATGGGCTGGCTATGCGGGCGGCGCCAAATTCAATCCGGCGTTCGCACCATCGCGCTGCCTGCTGCAGCTTGCCACGGCCCCTGTGCTGTCAGCTGCCGGCCCTCCGCCGCCGAACTCAATTAATCTTTGCGCCGGGGTGCAGCCAATGCCTGGACAGGCTGTTACTGGAGGGCCCCGCTGAGCAGACCCCTTTAGTCCTGATACGTTCCACGTCGTCGGCAGTGCTCATCTTGAGTCGCCTATGCAGGAGGTGAAGGAGACCAAATACTGCACAGCGGGAGGAGGAGCTGAGTGCCCAGCTTGCTGAGGTACATCATACACTTCTCTAATGCCATGTCACTGTGCGGTTGCCAGTCTGGTGCTCATTGCGGGTTATGGGCGGGTCTGAGGTGTGTTATCAAGCTGATGTGCAAATCAGACTTCAACACATGCATTGCGGGACTGCAACGTGCAGGGGCGTAGGAGACACTAAAATTCTGGGGGGGACAGGGACAACCTTGTGCACTTTCCAGTGACCCTATACAAATCACCGCCCGTTAAACAAATACAATTGCATACTTTCGAAGTGAAATATTGAGAAAAGCAGGCATGTAGTCACAGTTTGCATGTATGCTTTATTGTTATTTACATTCATATAGTAATAAGACCAAATGTTTAAAAAAAACATATATATGAACCTTGCATCTTAATGCACAAAGCAAACAAAGGCCGCTGACTTAGGGTGGGGGCGTCGTGTTTGCAAGTGCATTATGGTTTGAAAAGTACCTGCTGCTGCATTCCTGGTCTCCAGCAATTTTCAGGCAACAATAAAAATGTGAAGATAACTTTGGTGATTAATGTTCTTTTTTTGATTAATGTTCTTTTTTTGAGAGAGATCGAAGGCTTGTCTTGAGAAAGTTTTAATTCAAAAGGTCAGTGAGTTACTGCTTTTGTCTGAGATATTCTTTTGGTATTTGAAGTTTATAAGTTAAAATCCTAACATTGAACAGTGAGCTATTAACCGTCATCAAAGAGCTGCATAAAAACTTCAATGTATAGATTAGAACGTTATGATTTTTCCCCAGTCTTTCCCTATCCTAATGTTGGAAAATGGGTTCATTAGGATAGAAATCAATTCTGATTATTGAAGAGAACCCCCCAACCATGGTGTTATGTTTTACATTCTGAGTTTGTGTTCCTCTAGTGTTGCAAAGCCGCCCTAGGCACTCCCCAACTTTTTGCTGACTGGTACTGGTGGTACCTGACTGACTGACCCTGGCCTCTGCCTAAACAGCCAGTGTTATTCTGAAAGAGGCACTAAAAATACAGTGAAAACACCTACATACACTAAGGTGCACTATGGGTTAGGGTACCCCTATGATTGGCATGACCTCTCCTATAAGGCCCTAGTAAATAATAGGGCAGGGGGATTAGAACTACTTTTAAGTCCCTAGAATATAATAAGGCATGGCAGTTTAGAGGCCAGCAGCCCTTTCTGCGCTTGCATGTGTGCACTGCTGAAGCCTGAGGTCAGTTTAAAAGTAGCCCTGTGTTATAGGGCTGCTTTTAAAATGCAAATTGTGCCCAAACTCGACTTTTGGGTTTGGGGAACTTACAAATTGATCAACTACAATGTTGGGGCAAAATTAAGTGGAAAAATGTTTTCCACTTAACTATGGCTGTATCATATTTGCCACATAATACATCATCCGCTGCATAATCTAACGATTCCCTCCAAAACAATTTTGTAGCTCAAACAGATCCCAAATTACTAAAAGAAATGTGACTTGTGTTGCTGTGAAGTTTAGGGCCCTTTGCAAAGGTTAGTAAAGAAAACAATTCCTAAGAAAACAATTGGTCCCAGACACTCCTAATGACACTCAAATTAATACCTGTAGGAGAGTGTAGTATGCAATCAATTCATACAACCGAAAATGTATAATGTAAAGGCACATTCAACAGGGAAATCTCATAGATAAGAGGTCAACCAAAGTCAATTAAATTGCAAACATCAATTTATTTCCCGCTGAATCATATTCATAAAATGCAAACTTAGGCGCTGACTACGATGGCAGGCGGACTTCAGTACCACCGCCATCGAATCGGGGAATGGGACCGCTGGCCTTCAAGGTGGAGGCCCTACGATAGGCATTACAATGCGACTGCCACTACGGTGTTCGCAGTGCCTATCTTTTACATTGCAGCAGGTGCTGCTGGCTGCATCATCCGCCGCTAAGTAAAAAAAAAAGGCACATGTTAAATATATCGGTGCCTGCCACATGGTGCAGTGATATGTTGTGGGGCATCCTAGATGCCCCCCAGGAACCATGTCTGGGGGCCAGGGGTAAAGGGGCCTGCTACGGGCCCCCAATGTCCCTTTCGCCAGCATTTCCATGGCAGGTGAACCGCCATTGATAAGCTGGCGGGTAAGGGACATCGTAATCCCTGCTGCGGTGCATGGTAGGCACCACCAGCATTGTAGGAACCACGAGCCCCTCCACCACACCGGCGGGCTCAAGAAGCCCGTCGGGTGCGTGGTGGTTGGTCTTTCCGACCGCCAGGTAACCACCCGCCATTGTAATATGGCAGGCTGTGATGCAGTCACCAATGGCGGTGGGACCGTCACCGACGGGGTGACGTGGCGGTCCCACTGCCATTATAATCACCCCCTAAGTTTGGTGTGCATGCAAATCCTACATTGCCAACCCCTGGCAAGTTGCACTGCTAGTGCTGGGAAAAGGCCAATGGAGGTACCAATGGGTGAGGTGGACTGGCCTCAAGGGTCTTGTGACCTCAGTGACAGATTCACTGTCGATCTAGGATGTGCTTCTTCATATGCCTGCCCGTAAGACTGGAAGTGAACTGCAGTATGGATTGTGGTGGACAGGTCCACCTGCGGGTGCTAAGACACCTCTGCTTCTAAGGTCTATCAGGCCTTCTAAGGTGTAGCATCGGAATAAGCTCTGTCAGGAGTGTGGTATGGTGAACTGGTCATGAAGGTCTGAACATGGTTCTCCAGTTCCAAATTCAGCAGCTCTGGCCAGAGTGCCACATTCTCTCCCACACTGAACACCATACTGCCCCACTGAGAGAAACTCGCACTGCCTGCAGCACAACTCAATTGTGCTGCGACTAAATTCAAATTATGCACTAGACAACAGTAAAATGCTGCTTGAAAAAAATGAATAACACCCTGGAAAAAGCAAACACTCATAGGGTATGCAAGAATAAGCAAAGCATGTGAACTGTAATCAGAAAAAAAACATGGTTACCTTAACGGTTTTAAACTCATTATTCAGAAATCAGTAAGTGATTTTGCCTGAAAAGTTCAAGACATGGCTACAGGACCAGGAAGGGACCCCTTTCAATGTTCATTACTTATATCCTTTCAAAATGTATGCAGTTTGGTTTAAAAAAGACCACATCCCCAAACACAGAGCCGCATTTTATAAGCTAAAATAATTAAAAAGTTGAAAACGATCATATTAAACGTTTCCACTCTACCCATCAACCAGGTATTGCAGTCCCTTTAGGAATGGCCCACTTACCCACCCTGGGAAAACAATGTTGTTCAAAGAAAGAAGATAAAAAGAAAGTAGCGCTTTCACTGGCAAACTCTGTAAAGTGGCGCTAATGTGTGTGGGTGTAAATAACAGTCTGGCCTGTCTGCTGTCCACTCTATTGCTTTCTTTAAGTATTTAACTATTTTTTCTCTCCATTCCGAGGTTTTTCTTTTCAATAGAAAACGGTCAGAAAATGAGGACATTTACAGCCAAAGTGTTCAGCCTTTTTTGGATCAATTTCACAGGGGAACAAATAAAGAAAAGGAGAGGCAAGAGAGTACCTTAAGAGCTGCCTCTTGAAATCCGCACGTAAGCAGGAGCGAGACAGAGACAGAAAGAGATGGAGGCATAAAGAGAGGAGGGCAGCCGCCAGAGGCAGATCAGGAGTAGTGGACACGGTCCTTGCCATGAAGGAAAAGAGACAGTGTTTATTTTTTCTCCCTTCTCTGCCCTTCCCAGAACGGCTGAGCCTTCCTGCAGCATAACAAAAGGCAGAGGGCGGGTGGCCTCTGACTCCAGGCAGGTCAAGTGCAGGGCCATTAGGTAGCGCTTTAGCGTGCTAATGGCCCTGCGATAACAGAAGGGAGAGGGGAAATTCCTTTGTCCCCTCGTCCCCCCCACCCTTGTCCCCCGTGTCCCCCCCACTCCAAAATCTGGGGGGGATATATCCCCCGCGTCCCCCACACTTCCTACGCCCATGCCACCGTGTCTCACGGCTAATTGCTCAGTGATATGGCTCCTGGCTTGGTTGGTGATGATGACCGCGGCGTGACTATGGCTCTCGGTGAGTTGGGGGGCTCACTGTCCATCCTGGACGACACTGAATGCGGGCTGGGGCCCTGCGGTAAACATGAAATGCCGAGGCCCACAGTGGCTCGCGGCTGAGCCTGCCAGTACCTGCAGCCTCCTGCCAGCCTTGGCAGTCTGTATCCTGCCTCCAATGGAGCGGCACCACCACCGCAGTCCGAACTGACTCCAACCTGCGGCCACTGCCCAAGTATTTTAAAGTTACCAGCCTGTGTCTGGCAGCGCGTGAGGTGTGTAACGGAGTGTTTCCTTTTGTCGGGGCCTCTCTGACTTTGGTTCCCTGTTGGACTGGGTCTCTCTGATGACGTCAGAGAGAGGCCCACTGATTAGGTGCTGGCTGCATATTACCTGGATATAAGTACTCTTCCGTTCCTGGACTATGCTCTTGTCAGTCATTGTTATCGATGGTGCAACCGGCTCAATTAAAATGAACCGAGACATCAACTCCCAGGTGCACTGACATGTTAGATGAAAACACAGAACTGGAACAGTTGCGTTCCGGTGATGTGGAGAAATGTAAATCACGATTTTACTTTGCTGCTTGCTACGAAAATCTGAATTTTAGTCCCTGTCAATAAGTCAGGAGCACCCTTTCATGTGTGAGGAGCAGGTCCCTTGTAACTGCCTCCTAAGTGACAGGCTGACATCGGTCTCTGGTCCAGCTGAAGAGCTGTAAACATCCCGAAGTTACTTTCGCTTTCATTTTCCTGCCAGACACTTGTGATATTGTTTCGCTAATACCCATCTTGTATCTGTAATGTTAATGAAGATTTAAATAGAAGTTGCAAGGCACAGAGGTGCACCTGCTGGGAATTAGAAGTGAAAAGTGAATCATTAAATACGGCTTGTGCTGAAACCGCAGCAGATCAACTGAAATTCATGGGGTACCTTGCAATGCAGGCTTCCAATCTGAGCTGTGAAACATGAACATGCACAAAAACATATTTTCCCTGAAAGTTGAAAGGAGGTTGCAGAGGGCGTGGTCTCCTCAGATCCCCAGTGATTCAGGCCAGGGAGCCCTGATATCTGTGCAAGTTAGTCCACATACGTGCCAACCTCTTGGTTCAATGATGTGGGTGAACTGTTGGTTCAAATATGTGGGTGAACTGAGTCATTTAAATGGGTGATCTTGTTAAAGTGGACAGAGAATTAACAATTTTTGGGAGCGTGATATGGGTTTGAAAAGGAAAAGTGGGTGATCCTGTCAAAGTATGTGAAGACATTTTGTTTGTTAGGCTGGCGAATAGAAATGAAAAGAGGGTGAAACCCATCTGTGTGCGAGTTGACAGGTCGTGTGATTCCCACCATGTTTGTGCAGAAATCACATTTGTTTTAGCGAGGTCTCAAGCCCATCAGAGCTTTAAGTGGACTGGGTCGCCGAGTCTCAGACCCAAATCTATAAAATTTGCTTTTTTGGCTAGTGCACGGTCATGACAGACGATCAGAACAGTGATCTTCTGAGCAGCTGCAGTACCTCCGTCTCATCTGTGACTGAGAACTGCAGTTACGCAGTCTGTCTCTGGTTAGTGCCCTTTTATTTCTGGTGCTTTGCAGCAGTTTTAAGATCTTCTTAGAGTTTCTCGTTGCTCAAACGAGTGTCATTTGTGATATTCATCTGTTACCCTCGTATTCATTGCTTGATTTTGTTCGCAAGAAAGTGTCACTCATAGTTGTTGAAATGTCACTCATAATTACACTGAAATTAGGAAAATGTCACACATAGAAATCTGAAACCTTGGCAGCTATGCACTTACAATAAAGGAGCTGTTGGCAATGATTAAGCTATGTTGTATAGCAGCAAGCCTGCTGTGCAGTGTGGTAATGAAGACAGCAAGTTGAAATAGGTTCGAAGAAGAACTTTTTATTAACTGCCCCTACTAATGTGAATGGCTCCGCAGCTCTCTGGTAACTGACGGTGCCAGTGTAACATAACTGTTTACACACAGAATAATGGTAAAAACTGTCAGTGGAACATTGGGGGACCAATAGATAATGCTAACTTGGCCGCGTGCCATAGTGTGCAGTTGATCACGTCATTCACCGTTGCGTGCCAAAGCCTTGGCACGCGGCAGTGATACTGTTACAACACATCTTCCCCTATTTGAACATTGCACAAAAGAAAAGTTAGTCACAAATAAAGTCATCGTATCTTTTGGGTTTGCTGATGGGTCTACCGAATCACTGTGACTGTCAGCACCAACATCTGAGTCTGAACTCTAGACAAGGTGGGTAGTGATCAGTAGGTGCCCTGGAAGTATGGATAGCACCATCATCGGAACCACTGTTACTTGCAAACAATTCCTTATGCAACCACATCATCAGGGTCAGAGTGTGAATCTGTTTCATTACTCCGATCAGATGGGTGGTGATCAGTCGGTGCAGAGAAATTAGGTTGGACATCTTCATCAGAACCACTGTTTCTTGCCAGCAATTCATCATGCACATTAGATGACCTGTTAACATTACAATTTTCATCATAATCAACCCATAAGTCATTATTGGCATTTCTTGCACAAGGCTGAATCAGCTGTTTGCCGTCATAGCTACACTTGGCTAGTCTATTCATGTGCCACACTTTCCCATCACTGAGTTTGACTGAACATTTGTATACTTTACTTATGCGAAGGGGTAATGAGTATCTACTTTCCCCCTTCTTTACTTTCCTTTCAAAGCGAACTTTGACAAGATCATCCACATTGAATAAGTGATTCTTGACACCATGTCGATTGTCATACCATTCTTTGTAACATTGTTGAGCTTTTTCAATATTATTTCTAACAGTTTCAGGTGACCATTCTATTCGTTTTGACGATTCCATCCAACCTAAGTCCTTGCTGATGGGTTTTCTGCTCCTCATAAGAACAAAAGGGGATTCTTTTGTGCTGAAATTGGGTGTGATTCTGTAAGCCCAAATGAGCTTAAAGATTTCTTCTTCCCAGATGAGATTACTATTCCTGGAAAGTTGTATGTTCCCTTTTAAAACCCTGTTGAAGCGTTCCAAAAGGCCATTTCCCTCAGGATTATACAATGAAGTAGTGTTCTGAGTTATGCCATTTCTCTTGAGGAAAGATAGAAATGCATCAGAAGAGAACTGAGGTCCGTTGTGTGTAAGAATGCATTTGGGTAATCCTTCACACATGAACAGTTTGCCCAGAAATGAAATAACACACGCACTGTCAGCACGGGGAACAATTTTAATTTCCGGCCATTTAGGAAAATGATCCATGACTACTAGAATGTACTTCAGTTCACCATCATGGCCTTCAATCGGTCCTGCAATATCTAACCCTAATCTTTCCCAAGGCATATTGGGAGAAGCTAAGGGATGTAAGAGGGAACTTTGGTTATCTTGATACTTTTGTCGGAGTCATTGCAATCTTGGCAGTCTCTGACCAAGACTTCAATTTGCTTCTCTAACCCTGGCCACCAATAGCTGTTTTTGATTCTGAGTTTAGTTTTTAAGATGCCCAAATGACCAATGTGACATAAATCAAGGATTCTTTTCCTTAGTGAGTTAGGTGGATGGCTTTTCCTAATCTGAATAGAACGTTGTTCTCATAACTCAACTCAATTCATTTCTTAGTTCCCAAAAGATTCTTATTTCCTCCTTAAGAAGTTTCTTGTCAGGCCATTGAGTGTTGATGAATTTGCAAACTTTTTGTTGAGTGGCGTCTTTCAACATGTGATCATTCCATTCAGTTTTAGTGATGCCAACGGAATCAACATCAAACAGCGAAGCTACTTTAGCAATGTCATCATGTTCATCTTCAATACCTTCATTAGGTAAGGGTAGTCTACTTAAAAAGTCTGCTACCTTGTTTTTGACACCTGGCCAGTATTCAACTGTGTTCTGATAATCAAGCAATTTTATGGACATTTTGCTAAGTCTGGGGGAGGCATTTTGTAATCCCGCATCTGAAAGAATTTTGATGAGGGGTTTGTGATCAGTACGCAAAATTACATTGTAAGCCCAAACATATACTCTGAAGTAGTTGAGTGCCCATGAGCAAGCAAGCATTTCGCGTTCAATTACTGAATATTTTTCTTCAGCTGGGGTTAGAGAACGAGATGCAAATGCTACAACCCATTCGTTGTTATCAAGGTCTTTCTGTGAAAGGACAGCACCAAGTCCTTTGTTGCTGGCGTCAGTGGTTACAATAATTTGAGCCGAAGGATCAAAACCTTTAAGAAAAGGTGCACTACTGATTTCTTTTTTGATGTTGGCAAACGCCAACTGGCATGGATGGGACCAAGAGAATTTCACTTTGTTCTTAAGAAGTTGTCGAATATGGTAAGTTTTTTTGGAAAGATTTTGTATAAATTTTGAATAGAATTCAGTTAGTCCTAGGAAGGCTCTCACATCATCTTTGCTGGTGGGGCAAGGTGCTTGGAGAATGGCTTCCACTAGACATTTTTTTGGTTTGATACCTTCCTGACTTATGCAATGACCCAAATATTTGACACTGGATTGAGAAAACTTACATTTATCAAGTTCAACAGTTAATTCATTACATTTTAAAATTTCACAAACATGTTTTAAACGAGCATCATGCTCCATTTGGTTACTGCCCATAACCAGGATATCGTCTTGGAAAAACTTAATGCCGACAGAATCCTCAAAGATGATTGACATTACTCTTTGAAAGAGTGCTGCAGCTGAAGCCAATCCAAACGGTACCCGAGTGAAACGATAACAACCAAATGGAGTGATAAAAGTAGTGAATTTCCTTGAATCAATATGTAACGGTATCTGATGATAAGCCGAATTTAAATCAATAATTGAAAACACTTTCATGTCTTTTGGTCACAGTGAATATTTCACTTATACGTGGAAGTGGAAATTTGTCGACAATAATGTTTTTGTTGAGATCTCTAAGATCAATGCAGAGTCTGATCTTGCCATTAGGGCGTTTAACAACCACTAAGGGAGAAATCCTCTCTGCAGATTCCACTTTCTCAATGACACCGATGGTGACCAAATTATTAAGTTCAGTTTGTACCTCATCTCTGATGGATAACGGTAAGTGTCTTATCTTATGAATGCATGGTGAAGAGTTATCTTTTAATTCAATTTTATGTTCAAAACAGCGGAGTAACCCCACTTTCCCAGAGAAAACTTCAGGGTATTGCATACGTAATTTATCACCAAATTCACATTTGTTGCTAATAGACATGATAGGGTCAATACTATTGGGATTTAGAATTATTCCCAATTCAGCTTGGTCATACCACCCAATACAGATGGCCCTTTTTTTCGCAACAAAAAGTTTGCAATTGGCTCTCTTCCCTTTCAATTCAAATTCCAATTCGCGAGTGCCAATGAATTCTATATTTTCCCCCGTGTAACTTTTGGCAATGACGTTAGATTTTTCAAGGGAAGATCCCAATTTATTTACAAAAATTGCTTCCATGTGTTGTTATTGACTATAGTAAACGGGGAGCCAGAGTCGGCAACAACATTAATCAATACCCCACCCATATTTATTTCACAGATGGGCTTCTTTACTTTCGTGGGACTAATTCCTAGAATGTCCTATTCAATAGAAAATATGTAATTGATTTCATCAGACTCAGATTCTTGCTAGTCATCTGAAGTCACATCATCTTGAATATGTTGAACAGGCTTGCTTTGTTTGTGAGACTTCCTATTACAACATTTAGAGAAATGTCCAACTAACCCACAATGAGTACATTTCTTGTATCTGGCAGGACACTTTTTGAAATCAGCAAGGTGAAGAGGAGATCCGCAACAGTAACACTTCCTATTGGATAAATCATTTGCATTCTTAGAGTACGATTTTTCAGGAGTGCCTTTTGAATCACTTTTTGAATCAGAATTCATATTAGTTTTATTTTTGGTTACCTTTACTTTTGTACTTGTTAACCTTAGATGGATTAATTAACTTGACTTCATCAGGTTTTTCAATTATGGCTTTTGTACATCTTCCAGTTAATTCAGCTTTTTTAACTAAAGCTACAACCTCTTTTATTTTTTTTAATTTTTTTTTGTAATTCTTTTTATTAAACCAATTCGACTGAGATACATCAATTACATCTTAGCAGGCGACTTCATTTTCTATCCGCATTCCAATATATTGTACAAGCAATGTTTCTGTGCGGCTAGGGGGTTCCACAAGTCTCGTCTTCCGCTTGCTGGCTAGGTGGGGAACACACATCCCCTCTATAATGGTTCCAGGCTCCCCACACCCTACTCCACTTCCCGGGGCATCCCCTGGCAATAAACACCGACTTTTCCCTAAACATGCACCAATCTAAATCCTCCTTCCACCTCTCCAGAAGGGGCGGCTGGACCGCACCCCACAACTGCGCGATGTTTCTCTTAGCAATCATGAACGCCAGTGTAGCCCACTGCTTAGTGCATACGTTGAGGTCAGTTGGTTCCCAAACATTCAGCAAGCACCGTCGCGCCTCTGGCTGCATATCAACCCCTAATACTGCCCGCATGGTACGATGTATGTCCCTCCAATACGCCTCTATCCGCTGACAGCTCCACAGTAGGTGCATGAAGGTTCCAGTGTCCCCACACCCCCGCTTACACTCTCCGCCTGCCCCATGCGCATCAGCCCGGGGCCCGTTACATAAGTCCTATGCAATATTTTTAGCTGCACTAATCTAAGTCTGGCTTGGGCCGCCACCACCCTCGGGGAGGAGACCGCTTCTTGCCAGTCTTCATCGTCCAATTCCAGGCCTTCACTGTTCCACTTGTTCTTAAGATGCTGCAGGGGGTCTTCCATATTGTTAATTAACTTCCTGTAGATAAGGGAGATAGTCTTCTCTGGGATGTGCCCGTCCAGCACCCTGGTCTCCAGCGGGGAAGCCTCTGGCAGTGTTTCATCCCTAGGGACCTGCGCCAGTAACGCGTGGCGAATCTGGAGATACCGATAGTATTCAGTGTCCCTCATGCTATACTGTTTTTTAAGGGATGCAAACGGCATAACCGTGTTCTTCCCCCAGACATCTTTGATTCGTGTGATCCCAATAAGATCCCACTTATCGAAGCCCTTGGATTTCCAGAGGCTCCCTAACTTCTCCGAGTTCCATAGCGGCGTGGCCAGAGTAAGCTTACCGTCCCATCCCAGATGCTTATTGACTATGTGCCACACCTGGACTTCGTGTGCTGTGGGGCCAGTCAATGGGAACCTGCCGGGCTTGGTGTAGAGAGCCCTAGTATAGTCGCCCCCCGGAAGCAACCACCTATCCATAGCGTACCCGGGATCATCCGGGCTGCAGTATATCCCATGGTTGATCACCACCAGCTGAGATGCCCAATAGTATTTTTTAAGGTCGGGGAGACCAATTCCCCCATTGTACCAATGCAGGGTCAGCTTTGTGTATGCGATCCGGGGTCTACAGTCCCAGAGGAGGCTTCTCTGGAGACTTTCAATTTCCTTAAAGTTGGACATTGGGACCGGATCCAGGGTGTTCTGGAGGGCATACAAGAAACGCGGGAGGGCCATCATCTTGAAGAGGACCGCCCGTCCCAGCATGGAAAGAGGGAGGGATCTCCAACGCGCCACGTCTGTTTTAAGGCGCTGCAAGGGCGGGTCCAAATTACGAGTAAAGCGCAATCTCGAATTCAGTGTCCCATAAATCCTGAGATATCGGAAGCCCTCCGAAGCAATCGTTATTGGACAACTCTGCGGTATCTCAGGCGGATCGCCTGCCAGGACAAAAATTAACAACTTAGACCAATTAACTGTAAAACCCGAATATCTACCAAAGATAGTTAGTATGTCCAATAGGCAGATCAGAGACGCCCTAGGAGCGGCGATATAGATTAGGATATCGTCTGCGTACAGGGAGATCTTATCCTCCCAGTCGTTGGTCCACCTCAGCCCCCGGATAGATCGGTCCTGACTAACCCAGGCTGCTAGTGGCTCTAGAACCAACGCAAATAGAAGCGGCGACAGGGGGCATCCCTGGCGAGTGCCTCTGCTCAGCGGGAAATCCCCGGACTTTCGATTGTTCACTATTACCCGGGCCATCGGGCCGGCGTTTCAGGAGACGGATCCAGCCCAGGAATTCTGGAACGAACCCAAATTTGCCCAGCACCGCAAATAGATAGGGCCGCTCGACCATGTCGAATGCCATGGTAGCATCTAATGAAACCAGTCAACCGCTTTTAATGGACACTCACCGTTAACCCAAAGTTTGTACTGAATGTTGGGATTGCTGGCATGCATTGTAATCTGATCCCTTATGAATTCTTCTTGTAATTGCCCAAACCTACAAGTCAAAGCTAAAGTATTCAATGCTGCCACATACTCATCAATGCTTTCATTTTTACCTTGTTTTCTTCTTGAAAATTTATAGCAATCTACGGCTACACAGACAATGGGTGAAAATGAGCACCGAGATCATCCAAAGCGTGCTGAAAAACATCATTGCCTTCTCTGACTTTTTTTCTATCCTATTATAAGTTTTAAGACCACCAGGACCTAGGCAATACAATAAAACTTTCTTTTTTTTAATCGGAGGTGAAATCTTCATCTTCAACTGTTTCTATATAATTGCAAAATTACTCTTTCCACTCTTTCCATGGCATAGACGGTTCACCCTTAAGTGGAAGGAAAGGTTGTGGTTGTGAGAGGTTCAAGGAGCTTAAAGCACACATGCTGAGAACAGTTGAGTATTATACAGATGAAAAATAATGTGGAATTGTAGGCAACAGATGACGAATTGCTTTTTAAGTAACTGATCTTGGTTATTTGAAACAGGTGTGTGTGTCACCGGAAGATGCACGCAATAATATTGTTTAAACGAAGCGAAGGTACACTTACACAATGATGCTGAAGCTGAAGGAATGCGTTTGCTTCCACTGCTGTGTGTAGTTCCGAATTGATTGAAAGGATTAGATCAGGATGTGCGCCGCGTTGGCTGCCAGACGATTTGAGGAGAAAAAATTAAATCAAGAATGGCCGCCAGACGTTGGTTTACGTCGAAGTTGCTTAACGTTGATTTCACTAAGAAGTTCGGCGCGTTGGTTCAAATGACAGAGGAGCGTGTCAATGATGACGTGTGATGTAATACGTCATCATTCCACCGTGAGCTAGCAAAAGCTCCACATTGCTCCGTGCTGCCCTAAATTGAAATACTCTCACCGCATAGAAGACCATAACCAGCTGTCCGGAGTCTCGAGGACACACAGGAGACACACCGCCGTCAGAATGCTTCTTTCCGGTGAGTTGAAGAATAACAGATTCGCTGAACTACAGGAACTGTAGATTTCTTGAAATTCATCCAACGATTCCAATAAAATGTTGAATGTGTGGTGCTGTTGTTAGTTTGTCACCTCGTCGCCACTTGTGGTAATTTAGACAGCAAGTTGAAATAGGTTTGAAGAAGAACTTTTTATTAACAGCCCCTACACATGTGAATGGCTTCGCAGCTCTCTGGTAATTGACGGTGCCAGTGTAACATAACTGTTTACACACAGAATAATGGTAAAAAGTGTCAGTGGAACATTGGGGGACGAATAGATAATGCTAACTTGGCCGCGTGCCACAGTGTGCAGTTGATCACGTCACTGACCGTCGCGTGCCAAAGCCTTGGCACGAGGCAGTAGTACCGTTACAACATGCAGCATGTCTAAAAATAAATGTGTTGGGGGGGGGGGGGGGGGGGGGGCAATGATGTGGCCAGCGGTAATATGTTTTTTCCTTCAGATGAAAACAAGCATTTGTAATGCAATAGGTCTCTCATTTGTGAGAATTTAAGCTATTAGTAATGTAATTGACAATGCCTTTTATTTATGTTTTAAAACCCAAAACATAAATAAGTAATTGTCATTTACAATGCCAATAGCTCAAACTCGCGTAAATGCGAGACCTATTACACTGCAAATGCTTGTGGAAAGAGTTCTGCTGTCTACTGGCCGTGTCACGTGCAACATAAAATCACTAAAATGGTCTCACATTCCACTATCTCTAATAGGGAGGGTCAATTTAATTAAAATGTCGATTCTCCCTAAAATTTCTTTTCTGTTTTGCACCATCCCTTTGCACTTTGATTACTCTTGTTTAGCTAAATTACAGTCAGACATAACATCTTTTATTTGGAACAACAAACAGGCAAGGATTTCATGGAAAAAGCTTAGGAGGCGATGGGACAAGGGGGGCTTTGCTGCCCCGGATTTGAAATTGTACGCTTGGGCTTTTCAGTTGACTCACTCCCGTATGCTGTTAAAAATGCCTTCAGACTATGGGGTGGGCCTGATGTTCTCAGCTATGTTAGAAGGGGGAAGATGTTAGTCAATCGGCCTTTCTCTTCAAATTTGGCAACCCCAAGTACTTTAAAAAAATCAAACTGAAGGTGTTACAGGGATTGGCAAAATTATGGGCCGAAGTCACAAGATCTATAAAACAAGGATACTTTTGTGATAGAACTCTGCTATGGGGACTGTGAGAAGTTGGCCTGATATGTAGTGCTCACTATTCTAGTGATCACTGTGTATCATTCCAAACAACCCTTATTGATGATTGGTTGTAAGTCAACCTTATAGACCAGCTATCCTAGTAGCGTGGATACGAGCAGTCTTAGGCTAAACTCTAGAGGGCGTGTTAAGCCAGCTGTTTACCATCACATATACCCCTTGAACACCAAGTGAAAGGACACCACACAAGTTGTTATGAAAATAAAGGATATTTATTTATAACAAGACTACCCTGGCTCTTTATGAGTCAGGGAGCTAAGCACAATACCAAACTCTTAGGAAAATACTTCTGGTTGCACAATGCCCGAGGGCACGAAACCATTACACTGCAAGTGGAAGGGGAGAAGTTAGAAAGTCTAAAGTTACTGATTCCGGAGTGATCCGATCAGTGGGACTAAACGAAAAAGGAACTGGACACTTGTAAAGCGAACCTGCGATGGAGCACCGGAATGCTCGAGTTACCTAGCCCAGAGGCTGCGGCTGTGGAAGGTTCGGCAAGATGTCGGACGTCCTCGTTGTAGTCTCAGGAGCCTGAAAAAAGAGTTGCTGGCAGGCGACCAGTGTCGATGTTCAGCGAGATCCAAGCCTGGATCGGTGATGAAGGAAACCTGAAAGCAGAGGGGACTCAGTTCTCAACCGCTAGCCAGCGATCGGGTGGGCACCAGGGGGGTACCGGCTGAAGTCACCTCGACCAGGTGAGTGGATGACGTCGGACTCGGCTGTTCCTCGGACCAGGAGGCGCGGCGGCGACCAGGATGGAGGGCGAGCTGTCCCACGCAGGTGTCTGCTGTCGATGATGCTGGGCCCAGGAATGGGGCAGCGGATCTTGGCAGTGGCAAGCCCACGCGGTGGAGTCAAGATGGCGTCTGGAGTGGACCAGGAGGGTCCGTGGTACTCCTCTGTTGAAGGGGAGCAAGAGCCAGTCTGGAGCAACCAGACTAGTGATGAAACAAACGTGGTGCGTCGTGAAGAGGGCCACAAGCCGGGCGGCAAGTGGTCGAACAACGCGGTGAACAGCAAGGAGCGGAAGGGCCCCCACGCAGATCTCGGGGATGCTGGGGAGGCAGACTTCGGTGCTGGAGCTGCTCGGGGTTAGGGCTTCTCAAACCCTAGGTGCACTCACTCGAGGGTCCCTCGGTGGGCGTGCTAGATAAGCGTCGTGCAGGTTCTGAAGATGGCCGGTCCCGCAGGTCTCGTCACACCTACGGCTCTCAGCTGGGCTGATGAGGTAGGTAAAAGGTCAGAGATGGCAGGGAACTCGGGTCTCGTCGAGCTGGGCAGTCTTGATCCGTGGGAGAGACTTACAGCAAACCGCAAGCGCTTAGGTGGTGCCTGCTGGTGCAGGGTGGCTACTCCTTAGCCACAAGGGAGAGTCTTCAGAAATAGTCAAGAGTTCCTTTCGTGGAAAGTAGTTCAAGATTCAGAATTATCCAATTTGGGAAGGGGACTCGCTCCTACCTTTATTCTAAGAAAGAGGGGCTGGCCCGTGACTAGGTTCTACCTATGGGTGGAGCCAGGAGGGGGGTGGTTACACCCCTTTCCTTTGTCCGGCTTCGCCCCAGCTCAGGGGCTGGTGTGCCCCCGAAACTGGTTTGAGCCGGGCTATGCACAGTGAGCATCGGGGTGCCACTGGCAATCACCTTCCTTTCAGCCCTGCCTACCTGGGATACACAAACCCTGTCTGGGATGGTGCTAACACCGCCCTCAACAGGAAACCCTTTGTCCAAGCTCCCCTCGCTGGAAGGTCTCCCAGCAGCAGGAGGTCAGACTTGTGTCTGGTGGCAGCATCCATTTTGTGATGCTGAGGCTTGAGTCAACTTTAACCGGGGTTCAAGGTTACTTCCATGTCGTGCCCCTCTAAAAGGGGGGAATGCTAACCCCGTCGCCAGAACTGGCGAGGGGTTCGTATTCCAATTCGTATGACACCTTACTCGACATGTGTAGGTGATGCGATGCCAAAGTTAGCAAATAACCGCGAGGATTATAATGCATTTAAAAGTAGTTGGCCCGCGTCACCATGGAACGGCTATTAGGACTTGGTTCCGCAAGTCGTCGACGGGCTTAGCTCGCGCCAGAGCACCGTCCCACATGATTCCCTGCACTCTGCCTTCAGGATTGATAAGGCCTGCCATAGGAGTGACTGATAGGAATCCATGTGTCCATTTTAGGGTTAGGTGTAGGAATACTACACCTACAGCAACGGGTGATTACACCACGTTGCCCCAGCTGTCGTGCAGCCAGTTGTGTCAGATTTGGGCGGCCATTCCAGGGGTGGCATAATACATGCTGCAGCCCCTGGTAGGCCCTGGGTACACCGATGCCCTGGATACCTGTGGTATGCTGAGACAGGGACTGACAAGGCGTCCCAGTTCCAATTGGTGGATGCACCTAATGTACATGTGTTTAATTTCGAGAGAGAACAGCTAGGCTGTGGGTCTGATTGGCAGGCCCACAGCCGGGGAAAGTCATAAACCAATGAAGCAAAAAAATCTGGGTGATCATAGGATTGCAGACCCTACTCTCCTACATGACCCCCCCCAAACTTTGGGACAATAAGCTAACCTTGACCAGGTGAGTCTTCTTGCTCTAAGTGGAAATACCTGGAGAGCCCATCTGCATTGCCATGATCAGTGCCAGGTCTATGCTCCACTGTGAAGTCCATCCCCTGTAGGGAAATGGACCACCTAAGTAGTTTGGGGTTTTCACCCTTCATTTGATTTAGCCACAAGAGGGGCTTATGGTCGGTCTGAATCTTGAAGTGAGTGCCAAACAAGTATGGCCTCAACTTCTTCAGGGCCCAAACCACAGCTAAGGCCTCCCTCTCAATAGCTGACCAATTCTTCTCTCTGGGGGTCAGCCTCCTGCTAATAAAAGCTATGGGCTGGTCATGACCATCAAAATTCAGTTGAGATAGAACAGCTCCCACACCCAGCTCCGAAGCGTCTGTTTGGACAATGAATGGTCTGGAGTAGTCTGGACTCTTTAGGATAGGTGCTGTGCACATGGCCTGCTTTAGGTCATCGAATGCCTTCTGACAGCTTGCTGTCCACTGAACTTTTTTTGGCATCATTTTACTTGTCAGGTCGTTTAGCGGGGTCACAATGGATCCATAATTTCTGACAAACTTCCGGTAATAACCAGTCAGGCCCAAGAAAGCTCGAACCTGAGTCTGGGTGGTTGGAGGAGCCCAGTCCTGGATGGCCTGTATTTTGCTCTCCAATGGTTGAACCTGGCCTCCACCTACAAGGTGGCCCAGGTATACAACCTGTGTCTGCCCTATCTGGCACTTAGTGGCCTTGATAGTGAGGCCTGCCTTTTGCAGGGCCTCTAACACTTTCCTCAGGTGGACCAGGTGATCCTCCCAGGTGGAGCTAAAGACAGCGATATCGTCCAGATACGCCGCGCAGAAGTCGTCCAACCCAGTGGGAACTCGATTCACCAGCCTTTGGAAGGTGGCAGGTGCATTTTTCAAACCAAAGGGCATTACCACGAACTGATAATGCCCACCCGGGGTAGAAAATGCTGTTTTGGGCTTGGCCTCCTCAGCTAGCCTGATTTGCCAATACCCAGCTGTCAGGTCAAACGTACTTAAGTAGCTGGCCGAAGCCAACCGGTCGATAAGTTCGTCTGCTCTTGGTATTGGGTGGGCGTCAGTCTTAGTGACTGCATTGAGACCTCTGTAGTCCACGCAAAACCTCATCTCTTTCTTACCGCCCTGGGTGTGAGGTTTCGGCACGAGAACTACGGGACTAGCCCAGGGGCTGTCCGAGGGTTCAATGACTCCCAGCTCCAACATTTTCTGCACCTCCGTCTTGATGCAGTCTCTGACATGATCAGGTTGCCGATAGATTTTACTCTTTACGGGCAGACTGTCCCCAGTGTCGACCTCATGGGTACACCAATTGGTCTGACTGGGCGTCAGAGAGAACATATGTCGAAAGGATTGAAGAACCTGTTTACAATCCTTTTGTTGATGTCCAGAGAGGCTGCCACAAAAGACAACACCATCTACTGACCCATCGTCAGGGTTCTGAGAGAGCAGGTCCGGGAGAGGGTCACTCTCCTCCTCCTGTCCCTCGTCTGTGGCCATGAGCAAGCCCATGCCCTCCCTGTCGACATATGCCTTGAGCCTGTTTACATGGAGCACCCTGTGGGGGCTCCGGGGAGTTCCCAGGTCTACAAAGTAGGTGACCTCTCCCTTTTGCTCAATGATCGTGTGGGGCCCAGACCATTTGTCTTTGAGTGCTGCTGGGGCCACTGGCTCCAGCACCCACACCTTCTGTCCAGGCTGGTACACAGTCAGGACAGCCTTTTGGTCGTGCCAAGCTTTCTGTAATTCTTGGCTCGCCTCCAGGTTTTTAGACGCCTTTTCCATGTACTCCGCCATCCGCGAGCGGAGACCGAGTACATAGTCCACAATGTTCGATGCCGGCTTTCTGAGAGGTCTCTCCCATCCTTCCTTTACCAAACAAAGGGGTCCCCTTACAGGATGTCCGAACAGAAGCTCAAAAGGGCTGTAGCCAACCCCCTTCTGCGGGACCTCTCTGTAGGCGAACAAGAGGCAGGGTATCAGGACATCCCATCTCCGCCGAAGCTTTTCAGGTAGTCCGTGAATCATCCCTTTTAGGGTCCTGTTGAATCTCTCAACAAGCCCATTGCATTGTGGGTGATAGGGTGTGGTGAACTTGTAGTTGACACCACACTCCTTCCACATTGCAGTCAGATATCCCGACATGAAGTTTGCACCTCTGTCTTAGACGACCTCCTTAGGGAAGCCCACTCTGGAGAACACTCCAAGTAGGGCCCGTGCCACCACAGGTGCTGTAGTGGTCCTAAGTGGAATAGCTTCAGGATACCTAGTGGCGTGGTCCACCACCACCAGTATAAACTTGTGCCCTGATGCTGTCTGGGGTTCCATTGGTCCGACAATGTCGATCCCCACTCGTTCAAAGGGTACCCCCACCACCGGTAGTGGTATGAGGGGGGCCTTTGTCGTGCCACCTGACTTACCGCTGGCTTGGCAAGTGACACAGGAGCGGCAAAACTCCTTCGTATCTTCGGACATGTGGGGCCAGTGAAAGTGTGGAACAATTCTGTCCCAAGTCTTATTCTGGCCTAAGTGACCTGCAAGGGGAATCTCGTGGGCCAAGGTAAGAAGGAAACCTCTCAGAGACAAGGGGATGACCAGCCTCCTGGTCGCACCAGGTTTGGGGTCTCTTGCCTCGGAGTACAGGAGTCCATCGTCCCAGTACACTTTGTGGGTACCTGTGGCGTTCCCTGCAGCCTCAGCAGCAGCCTGCTGTCTGAGGGGTTCAAGGGAGGGGCAGTCTAACTGTGCCTTCCCCAGGTCTTCCCTGGAGGGTCCCCCTGAGCCTAGAAACTCAACCTGACCAGGTTCAAGCTCTTTCGGCTCAGTTTCCCTCAGTTCTTTAAGGTCAGCCTCCTCAGAGACTTGATCCACGACCTGGGGCAAGGGGGAAGGCGAAGCCTTACCCTTACTGCTCCTCTTCTTGGAAGGTGTCTGGTCCGTTCTTCCAGGATCCAGCACCTGTTCAGTGGGGCACCTTTTGGCCTGTGACCTGGTCACAGCAAGGACATGTGCTGGCAAGCCTAACATTTCCATGTGAGTCCTCTGCTCCACTTCTGACCATTGCGACGTTTCCAAATCATTGCCCAACAGACATTCTACGGGGAGGTCTGAACTAACCACAACCTTTTCCGGGCCACTTACCCCTCCCCAGGAGAAATCAACAACTGCCATACTGTGATTGGTAGTGACGTTGCTGGCATTGGTCACTAGGTAACTGGTACCTAGCATGATCTGTCCAGGGTTCACAAAGTTAGGCGTCACCATGGTGACACTGGCACAAGTGTCCCTGTAGGCCTGAGCCACTTTTCCATTAATCAAAGGTGTCTGTCTGTATTTGCCCAAAGTATTGGGACTGGCATCAGGGGACATATCCATATCCCCTGTACAGACAAGGACGGCCTGAGTGAGTGTGCCGACTAAGTCGTCACTCCCCTCGGTTTCCAAGGTTAACCCAACTAATGCCTTGGGAGGCGCACTACCACTGCTGACTGTACTAGGGGGTGCAGGTGCCTTAGGGGCTGCAGTGGTAGGAGTTTGCCCTCCTTTCTTGGTGCACTCACTAAACCAGTGAGTCTTACTTTTACAGTATTGGCACCACCTTTTTGACTGGCCTTCTTGAGTCTTCTTCTTCTGTGAAGCCTGACCCCCACCCTCTTTGGTTTGTTGGGGACCTGTCGAAGACTTCTGGTCATTTTGTTCGTTTTTGTTACTACCATTCTGGTCTGCTTTCTTCTGACCACCCTGGTTCTGGTTCTGGTTCTGCTTGACCCTTGTTCTGACCCATCTGTCTGCCTTCTTTCCCAATTCTTGGGGAGAGGTCAGATCCGAGTCGACAAGGTGCTGATGCAACAATTGGTTCTGACAGTTGTTTAAAATCTGTTCTCGCATGATAAGATTGTACAATCCTGTGTAATCAGTAACCTTGCTACCCAGCAACCAGCCTTCCAAAGCCTTAGTGGCACAATCGACAAAGTCAGTCCAATCCTGAGACTGAATTTTCTGGGTGTCCCGGAACAGCACCCGGTACTGTTCCGTGGTTAAGCCGAACCCATCAATCAGTGTGTTCTTCAGGACTTGGTAGTTGTTAGCATCCTCAGCTCTAGTAGTGAGGTGCTTGTCCCTTCCTTTACCTTCAAAGGAAAGCCACAGTATAGCTGCCCACTGACTTGGGGGGACGCACTGGACAGTGCAGGCCCTCTCCAAGGCAGTTATCCACTTGTTTAAAGGGGGGCACTATTTTACTCAGGTGTCTAGTGTCTATACCCCTGTCTTTCTCTCTATTGAGAATGCTGCCACCAGTGGGATCTAACCCACTTAATTTCTGCTCTCGGGCCAGGGCAAGTCTTTCTTTGGCGAGGGCAAGTTCTTCCCGCTCGATCCTCAGATTGACTTCCCTCATCTTCGCTTCATGCTCCCTTCTCTGAGGGGACGTCATTCCTCTCTGAGAAGATGCCTGAGAGACATGTGTGTGAACCGATCTGCCAGAGCCTCTGGAGAGAGACCTAGCTTGTCCGTTCCCAAGGTTAGGCCTGCTTGAGCGTGGGCCCGGGGCTCCCCCAGTTCCATTCTCATGCCTGCTTAAGTTGGTCCTTGTAAGCCTGCCGACTACCACTGGACCTTTGTCTGCCTCGTCTCCTGATAACTCCTCCTCGTCCTCCTCCTCTGTGTGGAGGTCGAGGTCTGGGTCACCGAGGGTTCCCTCTAAGGGAGGCATGTTCCCATCAGCATCGGGGGGACCTGTGTTAGAGGACCTCCTAGCATCGTACGCCTCTAAGAGACCTATCAGAATTGCGATGGTAGGGTTAGAACCCTGGTTTAGCTTCCTGGAGGCACACAGTTGTCGCATCTCCTTGAAGCTAAGAGTTGCATATTGTGACACGCCCTGTGGAGGGTCACTAACCACTAAGGGAGTCTGCGAAGACTCTCCGTGGACCGACATGCTTTTCTAGTGAGGTGTAAGTGATGCACCTACCTACACTATGTGTTTACCTACTGATCCTTTGCTAAGAGTTGTAGTCAGGGTGTGCTAAGCCCTGTTACACTACAACAGCCGGTTCAGTAGAACTCGGAGTATTCTAAGTTAAGTTATATGTACCTGGGTACTTATGTGATCTTTCACTGCGATATTCTTAGGATACGTGTGTGGTAAAACAACAGCAAGCTCAAATCCCAACCGCTGCTCACCAATGTGAGAAGTTGGCCTGATATGTAGTGCTCACTATTCTAGTGATCACTGTGTATCATTCCAAACAACCCTTATTGATGATTGGTTGTAAGTCAACCTTATAGACCAGCTATCCTAGTAGCGTGGATACGAGCAGTCTTAGGCTAAACTCTAGAGGGCGTGTTAAGCCAGCTGTTTACCATCACATATACCCCTTGAACACCAAGTGAAAGGACACCACACAAGTTGTTATGAAAATAAAGGATATTTATTTATAACAAAACTACCCTGGCTCTTTATGAGTCAGGGAGCTAAGCACAATACCAAACTCTTAGGAAAATACTTCTGGTTGCACAATTTACACAAATGCCCGAGGGCACGAAACCATTACACTGCAAGTGGAAGGGGAGAAGTTAGAAAGTCTAAAGTTACTGATTCCGGAGTGATCCGATCAGTGGGACTAAACGAAAAAGGAACTGGACACTTGTAAAGCGAACCTGCGATGGAGCACCGGAATGCTCGAGTTACCTAGCCCAGAGGCTGCGGCTGTGGAAGGTTCGGCAAGATGTCGGACGTCCTCGTTGTAGTCTCAGGAGCCTGAAAGAAGAGTTGCTGGCAGGCGACCAGTGTCGATGTTCAGCGAGATCCAAGCCTGGATCGGTGATGAAGGAAACCTGAAAGCAGAGGGGACTCAGTTCTCAACCGCTAGCCAGCGATCGGGTGGGCACCAGAGGGGTACCGGCTGAAGTCACCTCGACCAGGTGAGTGGATGACGTCGGACTCGGCTGTTCCTCGGACCAGGAGGCGCGGCGGCGACCAGGATGGAGGGCGAGCTGTCCCACGCAGGTGTCTGCTGTCGATGATGCTGGGCCCAGGAATGGGGCAGCGGATCTTGGCAGTGGCAAGCCCACGCGGTGGAGTCAAGATGGCGTCTGGAGTGGACCAGGAGGGTCCGTGGTACTCCTCTGTTGAAGGGGAGCAAGAGCCAGTCTGGAGCAACCAGACTAGTGATGAAACAAACGTGGTGCGTCGTGAAGAGGGCCACAAGCCGGGCGGCAAGTGGTCGAACAACGCGGTGAACAGCAAGGAGCGGAAGGGCCCCCACGCAGATCTCGGGGATGCTGGGGAGGCAGACTTCGGTGCTGGAGCTGCTCGGGGTTAGGGCTTCTCAAACCCTAGGTGCACTCACTCGAGGGTCCCTCGGTGGGCGTGCTAGATAAGCGTCGTGCAGGTTCTGAAGATGGCCGGTCCCGCAGGTCTCGTCACACCTACGGCTCTCAGCTGGGCTGATGAGGTAGGTAAAAGGTCAGAGATGGCAGGGAACTCGGGTCTCGTCGAGCTGGGCAGTCTTGATCCGTGGGAGAGACTTACAGCAAACCGCAAGCGCTTAGGTGGTGCCTGCTGGTGCAGGGTGGCTACACCTTAGCCACAAGGGAGAGTCTTCAGAAATAGTCAAGAGTTCCTTTCGTGGAAAGTAGTTCAAGATTCAGAATTATCCAATTTGGGAAGGGGACTCGCTCCTACCTTTATTCTAAGAAAGAGGGGCTGGCCCGTGACTAGGTTCTACCTATGGGTGGAGCCAGGAGGGGGGTGGTTACACCCCTTTCCTTTGTCCGGCTTCGCCCCAGCTCAGGGGCTGGTGTGCCCCCGAAACTGGTTTGAGCCGGGCTATGCACAGTGAGCACCGGGGTGCCACTGGCAATCACCTTCCTTTCAGCCCTGCCTACCTGGGATACACAAACCCTGTCTGGGATGGTGCTAACACCGCCCTCGACAGGAAACCCTTTGTCCAAGCTCCCCTCGCTGGAAGGTCTCCCAGCAGCAGGAGGTCAGACTTGTGTCTGGTGGCAGCATCCATTTTGTGATGCTGAGGCTTGAGTCAACTTTAACCGGGGTTCAAGGTTACTTCCATGTTGTGCCCCTCTAAAAGGGGGGAATGCTAACCCCGTCGCCAGAACTGGCGAGGGGTTCGTATTCCAATTCGTATGACACCTTACTCGACATGTGTAGGTGATGCGATGCCAAAGTTAGCAAATAACCGCGAGGATTATAATGCATTTAAAAGTAGTTGGCCCGCGTCACCATGGAACGGCTATTAGGACTTGGTTCCGCAAGCCGTCGACGGGCTCAGCTCGCGCCAGAGCACCGTCCCACATGATTCCCTGCACTCTGCCTTCAGGATTGATAAGGCCTGCCATAGGAGTGACTGATAGGAATCCATGTGTCCATTTTAGGGTTAGGTGTAGGAATACTACACCTACAGCAACGGGTGATTACACCACGTTGCCCCAGCTGTCGTGCAGCCAGTTGTGTCAGATTTGGGCGGCCATTCCAGGGGTGGCATAATACATGCTGTAGCCCCTGGTAGGCCCTGGGTACACCGATGCCCTGGATACCTGTGGTATGCTGAGACAGGGACTGACAAGGCGGCCCAGTTCCAATTGGTGGATGCACCTAATGTACATGTGTTTAATTTCGAGAGAGAACAGCTAGGCTGTGGGTCTGATTGGCAGGCCCACAGCCGGGGAGAGTCATAAACCAATGAAGCAAAAGCAAAAAAATCTGGGTGATCATAGGATTGCAGACCCTACTCTCCTACAGGGACTACCGGAAAACCCCGCCTGGCTTGGAGATATCTTAGCGGCGCCTATAAGAGACGCAGGCCTAGAGGTCTGGGGAGAGCTCTTTTTTGAAGGGGAGTTGCTTTCATGGGATCAGCTCCAGGCTAAGATCGGCCCCAATCTATCAAGGTTCAAATACGTCCAAATGTCTAGTTGGACTCAGGCCTATAAGACTCAATCCCATGAAAGAAACAAATTTCCACTTGGAGGATATAGCCTACTCATTGATAATTTGGTCAACAACCCACCCGGTAAAAAGGAGACCTCACAATGCTATAGACTCCTACTTGAGGAAACGGATGGAGTTTTCAACCTGCCTGACTTGTTGTGGAGTCCTTCAATTTCTGGTCCAAATCTACAAAATCTCTGGTCAGCTTCTTTCGGCCTTTTGTGCAGTATAGTGAAGCCTTCATGGCTACGCAGAAACCATCTTTTTACACTGCATAGGGCATACTATTCTCCCCTCAGATTATCTAAATGTTCTGAGGGCAACCCAATGGCATGTTCAAGGTGTGGCCTTCTGGCAGCATCAGACACCCATATGTTTTTCGACTGCCCTAGCCTAGAGTCATATTGGGCAGCTATCAGTAATACTTTAACCATATCATTGGGTGTTCAGGTTAACATTGACTTGCCTCTCGTGATCTTTGGGATTTGGGAAGGAGTTCAAAGTGCGGCCAAGAACTTGGTGTTCTATGCGGTGTTGTTGGCAAGAAGGGAGATCTGCAGGAAGTGGAAGGACTCGTCCCCTCCCAACTTTAGCGATTGGCAGGCTTCTATTTTGTATACATCACGTATGGACCTTGCTAGATCTGGTAATCAGAGCAAAAGGGCTTTCTGGTATTTGTTATCATGGGTACACTGAAATAGCCGGGGTTTTTTTTTTTTCTTTTTTTTTTCCGCGGGTCCGATGATTACCCTGCTATGGTGCCCCCCTTCCCTTTCGCACCATGAGATTAGCCGGTACCTGGTCCTAGCCCGGGCTGACTTGGCTGCTACCTATACCAAGGTTGCCTATAAGAAGGAAACCGTTTGGTTCTTTGCCTTCCAAGATTGTGACTGCAATAGCTGAGGGATATTGTGTACCCACTATCTCGCTTATATAACCCTGCCAGTTTTGTTATGAACTGAGACAGCTGCATGTAGGTTAATCTGGTCTGGCATTGAAACCATGGTAGCAATGAGGACAAAAAAAATAAATAAATCAAAAAAAAAAATTTAAATCACTAAAATAAATAAAGACTCTGAGGGTGACAGTTCCAGCAACGCTTAGAGGACAGTGTTCGGCCTGGCCCCGTGTTGCGGAAGGTACAAAATCTCCCTCCAATACAATAAAAACAAATTAAAACATAACAAAATTGTCATAACGTTTGGGAATCCTGACCTCTCTGCCTGATACTGTCCGGTTTTGATTAAAGTTGTTTTGACAGTAAAAAGCATCATCAACGCAAACAAAATTACCATTTTCGGTTATAGATTCATTAACATTTTCATCGAGCGAAGCATCAACTTGTTTTAATGGATTACTGGCATTCACCATTAAATCAGTTACCTCTTGTGATGTGGTTGTGTTTCTTTCAAGTACTGAAGAATCAAATGTATCATTAACATCATAAAAACTATTGTTACAAGATGATTTGCTTTCAAAATCCAATAAACTGTCATTGTTTTTTTTTTTTTTTTTTTTTTTTTGAAACCGTTTATTACATGTTAAAAAAGGTTACAGGTATGGGCCTACAACCATCCGGCCGGCCGCTAGAGTGGCAGAAGCATATGACATACCTACAGTAAAAGTCTCTTGGCGGTGCAGATCGGTAAATCAGGAGATATCAATGGCGCAGGCCACATAACTCCAAGCCCACAATACGGTTTCCTTTTTTTCAAAACAGAACAACACAAAAAACCACACCCGCAAGGCAACCCGCAATCCAAAGTGACGGCACGTGCTCCTTAAGTGGGGGATCCCAACCAGCAGCCAAACTCTGAAGAGGGGAATGGGAATAGATCAAGGACAGGGGAACCACATGCCCGCGGCTAGGGGAGGGGGTCGGCTAGGGGGACGGAGCTGGTGAGGCGGCCGGTAGCAGTGGCGGCTCACAAATACCCCCGCGATAGGCGTTCCAGGGGCCCCAGATTTTCACCCACGCCCCAGGCTTACCCCTCGCCACATACACTACCTTTTCACGAAACATACACCAATCCATATGTTCTTTCCAGGCCAACACCGCCGGGGGCCTCTGGGATCCCCACAATTGAGCAATGTCACGCTTAGCTATCATGTATCCCAGAGTCACCCACCGCTTCTGCGGGACCGAATAGTCATTTGGTTCCCACACATTCAGCAAGCATCTCCTCGCTTCAGGCAACAGCGCGACACGCGTAACCACACGCAGGACCTCATGCACACCACGCCAGAATCGCTCCACCTTTGGGCACTCCCACAGAATATGCATGAAAGTTGCCAAAGCACCACAGCCACGCTTACACAATCCGTCACCAGCAAAGCCCATACGTAGAAGCCTTGGCCCCGTCACGTAAACCCGGTGGAGGATCTTAAGCTGGACGAAGCGAAGGTGAGCCGGAATGGCCACCTCCTTCGGAGAGGCCACCGCGGAGATCCAGTCCTCGTCGTCCAGTTCCAACCCGTCGGCAACCCAGGCCTCGCGGAGACTAGTCAGCAGGCACGATCTGTCGTTGATCAGCTTTTTATATATAAGGGAGATCGTGCTGTCTGGGACATGGCCATCCAGCACTCGGTCCTCCAGGGGGGAAGACTCCGGAATGGACGCGACATCCGGGAAGACGGAGCCCAGCGCATGGCGGACTTGTAAGTACCGAAAGTACTCACTGCCTTGCAGCTGAAACTCCGTCTGCAGCGTCTCAAAAGTTTTGAATCCCCCCCTCGTCCAGAGATCTCCCACTGTGCTGATTCCGATCGTGTCCCACTTCTCGAAGCCCTTCGATGTCCACAGGGAGCCCAACCTCTCAGACGCATATAGCGGTGTCGCCCGGGTCAAACGGTCCTTCCACCCCATCGCTGCATTAGCCGCGTGCCAGACACGCACCATGACACGCGTCGGTCCCGTCAGACGGGAGTCGGGCGCGCCAGAGTAGAGCGCTCGATTGTAGTCGCCACCGGGCAGGAGCATCTTGTCCATTTCAAATGCCGGGTTCAGGGCGGGCCCGTAAAGGCCATGATTAATTGCAGCTAGCTGGGAGGCCCAGTAATACCGTTTAATGTCCGGGAGGGCGACCCCCCCATCGTACCACGGGAGCGTCAATTTAGCCAGAGCAATACGCGGCCTCCCGTCCCAGAACAGGCACCGCTGCAGGCTCTCCACCTCACGGAAGTAGCGCGCCGGAACCAAGTCCATAGTATTCTGAAGCGCATACAGAAAGCGCGGCAAGGACATCATCTTAAACAAGGCCGCTCGGCCAAGCGGCGAAAGCGGAAGACGCCGCCAGCGCGCAACGTCCTCCCGCAAGCGCTGGAGGGGGGGCAGCAAGTTCCGCTCGTAGCGGACCTCCGGGTCTAGAGTAATATATATACCCAGGTACCGGAACCCCTGGGAGGCAATCTGGATCGGGCAGTCCCGTGGTAGGGCCGGAGCCTCCCCGGAAAGCACATACACGCAGGATTTCGCCCAGTTGATGACAAGGCCTGAGTTACGACCGAAGGAGCGCAAAACATCAACCAGGACAATCAGCGAGTTGCGCGGGGAGGCGAGATACAAAAGGATATCATCGGCGTAGAGGGACACGCGGTCCTCATGCTCGGGGGTCCAGCGGAGACCACGGATGGAGGGGTGCCACCGCAGCCACTCCGCCAAGGGCTCCAAGGCCAATGCAAACAGGAGCGGTGACAAGGGGCAACCCTGACGCGTGCCCCGCCCCAGCGCGAAGGGGGCCGAGACTCGCCCATTCACCACCACCTGCGCCAATGGGCCCGAATACAACAATTTGACCCAGCTAATGAATCCCGGTCCAAATCCAAATTTCGCCAGCATCGCCCAGATGTATGGCCATTCAAGCGTGTCAAACGCCATGGTGGCGTCTAAGGACGCCAAGATGGCCGGCTCCCGCACAAACGGGACACGCGCGAGCACCCCATGCAAGCGTCGCAGATTAAGAGCCGTGTTGCGATGGGGTATAAAGCCAGATTGGTCTTGGTGGACCAAATCGCCCACCACGCCAACCAGCCGGTTGGCCAGCACTTTGGCGAGGATTTTGGGCTCCGCGTTCAAGAGCGAGATAGGCCTATAGGATGTAACCCGCTCACGGGGTCTCCCCTCCTTGTGGATCACCACGATTGTGGCCAGACGCTGGTCCGGCGGGAGGGAACCCTGCGAGCGGGCCGCCAGGAACATGGCGCGCAGGTGGGGCGCCAGTACATCCGGTCGTAGCTTGTAGAGCTCGATGGGGATACCATTGGGGCCCATGGCCTTGCCGGATGCGACCGAGCGAATAGCCAGGGCAATTTCGTCCGAGGTGGGAGGAGCGTCCAGCAAATCCCTGTCCTCCACCGTAAGGGAGGGCAGCGCGATGATAAACTGTCATTGTTAATGTCAGCCTGTTCTGAACTACCTTTCATTATAATTTTTTCCTGGCCTTCCTTTAATTTTACAACATCATCTTTGCTCCACCAACCCTTTTTACCAAGGTAAACTGCCCCTTTAGAAACCTCTTTTACACAAAATGGAATGGTAAATGTAGATTCGCCTTTAGGCACTTTGTACGGTTTCTTTATTATGACCCAATCGCCTTTCTTCAACACCTTTTCTTCAGCCTTATTACTCAAATCAGAATACATTTTAGTGACCTTTTGCTTAGCTACAATTTTCTCTTTAACTTTGATGACATCATTATTTACGGTATCACAAGTGTTACCCTTAATATACCACTCATTGAATTTTGGTGTAAGAACGGTGTTACAATTCCTACCTCTCATTAAATAGAAAGAAGTGTGTTTTGTTGTCTCATTGATAGTGTTATTATAACTACTTATTTTTTCGTTGATATGCTCTTGGACATTTAAATTAGATGCTATAGCTAGCTGAATGCTCTCCTTTAAAAATCTATTAACTCTCTCCACTTGCCCGTTAGAATTTGGGCTATAAAGCGATGTCTTTTCTTGTTTTATACCATGTTTTCTAAGAAAATCATTCATTTTTTTAGATATCAATTGAGTACCATTATCTGAAACGATAATTTTAGGCTGACCTTCCAAAGCAAATATTCTTTTAAGGAATAGAATTACCAAATCTGTAGTTATATTAGGCAAGAACTCATAATGAACCCATTTAGAATAATAATCAGTTATAACCACTAAATATTTACAGTCATCTTGCAGAACATTAAACGGACCAGAAAAGTCTATGGCAATTTTTGACCACGGTCCATTTGGTATTTCTACCATTTGCATTTCACTCTTTGTTACTCTCCAATGTTTATCTGCTTTCAAGCATTGTTCACATTTGTCAATGAAAATGTTGACATCCTTATTAATTCCTGGCCACCAATAATAGTTTTTTAAAATGTTCTTTTTTGCAGTACTTCCAGGATGACCCTTATGTGCAAGATGTATTAGTTTTTTCCTTAACTTTAACGGTGGTACAAAGAGATCATTCCTTTTTAGAAATCCATTTTCTATGGTTAGTTCATCGCAAACTTGTTGAAAACTTTTCAATTCCGCATTTAAGTTTCGAATAGGCGGCCATTTGGTTGTTAAGAAATGAAAAACGTTTTTAATAATTACATCCCCTTCTTGATTTTCCAACCATTCACTTTTGCTGATAGATCCTTCGCACATAATAGTTGCATCGATATGTGCCACTACACATTCTGTATCATCAAGTGGACCTTCCTTACCCAAGCCGAGATTCGTATAGCCTTAAAGGGACTTCCGCGTAATAAAACCCCTGGTATAGACGGGCTTCCCGCAGAATTCTATAGCACATATTCAGAAGCTCTGGTACCGCAACTGGAGATGCTATATAAAGCAGTGTGGGACAAGGGGACTCTACCGAACACAATGGCACAAGCTTTAGTAATATCCCTCCCGAAACCCGGAAGAGACCACACGGATATGGCCAATTATCGGCCGCTGTCCCTGCTCAGCACGGAATATAAAATATTAAGCAAGGTGCTAGCAAATAGATTGCTACCCTCTTTACCTGGATTAATTCACATTGACCAGACAGGGTTCCTCCCGGCACGAAGCACGTCCTTAAATATCAGGAAGTTGCACTGCTTAATGACGGAAGCCCCGAACCTCTACCCACAATCGGGTTGTCTCTCCTTTGATCTAAGACAAGCCTTCGACTCTATCAGCTGGGAATACATGTTCCAGGCCCTGGCAAGGTTTGGAATCCCGGATGGGTATATCACCTGGGTGCGATTACTCTACAGGGCCCCCATGGCACGAGCAAGAACTGGTAATCATATCTCTGAGGAACATTCCATACATAAAGGGACCAGGCAGGGCTGTCCTCTCTCCCCGCTAATCTTCATACTAGCACTAGAACCATTAGCAATTGCACTGCGTAAAGGCCTCACAGACCGGGGCATAGTGATAGGGAATATGACACATCTTTTTTCAGCATATGCAGACGACATCCTATTGTATCTCCGGGACCTCACTGCGCCGCTGGGCCCAATATACAACATGTTCCGACTATTTGAACTGATTTCTGGGCTAGCAATAAACGTAGGGAAATCATATGCTTTCTTCTTCACAGACCAGGTGGAAATCAGCAGTGTGCCCTTTGGAGACGCTCTGCTGGAAGTGGCCCAGAATACTTTCAAGTATCTTGGCATACAAATATACAGGGCACATGAAGACATGCTAGAGGGAAACTTGCACAAAGCAATCCGGGCCCTACGGTCCAGCATAGGGTTCTGGACAGCACTGCCACTCTCTGTAATGGGGAGGATCGCCATAGCAAAAATGGTGGTACTACCGAGGCTCATATACAATTTTACGAACTTACCGCTAAAAGTACCACAGAACACATTTAAATTACTGAATACGATGCTAATTGAACTTATTTGGGGAAATGGCCGGCGACGCATAAGTCTAAAGAAGCTACAAGTAAGCACACGAATGGGAGGCCTGGGTGTTCCGGATTTGAGAGCATACTATTATGCTAGCCAATTACAATGGCTATCATATTGGACAGCGGGACGTAACCTGCAGGAGATAGGATTCACAATGGCAGACATAGATAGAGGAGTGCTACACAAGTTATTATTACCGGGTAGTAGACCACGGGGCGACCTCCCCCCACTGTTGGCCACGGCGCTTAGCTGCTCGAAGGCAGCAATACACTACACACGGGCCCCCCAGCATACGCAGGAAACATTCCCTTACTGGGGACTCCCCTACCAGGAGGCACGCTTACGAAAGGCAGGCTGCAGCCCTGGTTGGATGCAGCAGTTAGTACGACGGCAGATCTTTTTGGCGATGGCACATTATTAGATCATGACGCCATCGTAGATGAAACTGGGGCCCCGGCACATTTATATATAACACACGCTGCATTGCTCAGATACATTAGGACACACAGGAACCCATAACCAATGAGCTAGTTAGGACGTTATATTATATGGGGAGAGGTAGACACCTTATCCGATGGATCTACACCTTTATTAGCACGCACACGGCGGCTGACCTTACTACACTGAGGGCGGCATGGGAGAGGGACATAGGTAGAGCCATCACGGACAGAGAATGGACACAGATACTGGAACACCCACGGAAGACATCTAGGAACGCGAAGTTCAAATTCATACAGACAATGGTAGTGGAGAAGTGTGGCTCAATGGTTAGAGCGGCAGACCTCGATGCAGAGCACTGGTCCGGGACCAGGGTTCGATTCCCGTCGTGGCAGGGTCTCGGGCTATTAATTCCGCGGACCGGTTATTCTCGCCTCAGTGCCTATTCTATTCATGGGTCCAAAGCTGCAACTCTGGGCAATAGCTTGCTTAATCTCCACAACGGCCCCAACAGCGCTGGGATGCCTGGCTTCACCCTGGGGATGCCCAGGAGTGGACATTTCACAGGGGAAAAGCCAGGAAGGGTTCCCTAGCGGTATGAGTACAGCGCCGGGAAACCCCGAACTGGGGTAGCTGTGCGCTATATAAGTACAAGCACATTTACATTTACATCTTACCCCACACAAATTAAATTGAATGTTCCCGCATACCCCACACTGCTGCCCGCGATGCCTATTAGAGGGAGCGTGCCTATTGCATATATTGTGGACCTGCCCCAAGGTGCGGGGATACTGGGACGCTGTCCGACAAAGGATAGGGGAGGCGACAAACCGGGTAATACAGAATACACTGGAGGAATGCATCTTGGGGCTCCACAAACAAGCCTCAAAGCATAAAGTGCAATACCGCTTTATAGATTTAGCGCTCATTCTAGCTAAGCGTAATATAACTATGCGCTGGAAATCGCGGAGACCCCCAGACACACTGACATGGCATTCGGAAATGGTGAAATGGGGCGCTGCAGAGAGTGCGGCATTACGTACAGAAGAACTCAAGGGGCTGCGAAAAATACCAATAGCGATGGAATGGGATACAATGATGGAAGCGATAAAATCGGTAGGCGAAGCCTTAGGCCCTGCACAGAACACATCACTGTCCACAAAGAAGGGCGCCGGAGGTCTTTTGTTGTTAACACATGGGACAGGTGTTGTATACAATATATATGCAGAATGGGTTGAGTATACAATCAAAAATACAAAACGCACAGGGCACAGACACACAAGTGAGACAGGGGTGGAATGGGTGGGGGGGGGAGTTGGGGAATGTTTTATAGATATAGATATTGCAAAAACCTTATTAATAACAGGGGTGGATACCCCGGCAGGACTTGCAACACTCATCCTAGGGTACAAAAGAATGAATCTATGTAGCGACGGAATTGTATTACGCACGAATTAAGGTGCGATATGTACAGAATAAGGATGCTACAAATGTTTAATATGGTGTCTTTGTATTGCGAAACCCTGAAAATCAATAAAAAAATAATTTTAAAAACAAAATCAAGTAGAGCTTCCTCACTATCACCAACAGGCAAACGTGATAAGCAGTCAGCTCTACAATTTAATCCACCTTTAATGTGTCTAATTTTGAAATTAAATTCTTGTAATTTAGATAATAGTCTTATCAGTCTTGCACTTGCTTTTCCATTTCCACGACCACATCCGTCCATCATGTAAATTAAAGGTTTATGGTCAGTTACTATTTCAAACTCTTTTCCGTATAAAAAATGTCTTTAATTTTTCCACTGCCCATACACATGCTAGCGTTTCTCGTTCGATTGTGCTCTAGTTTTTTTCAGCATTACTTAGTCTTCTGGAAACAAATGCAATGGTATTTTCTTTTTCATCTTTCTTTTGGCAAAATACAGCACCAATGCCCACGGCACTAGCATCTACAGTTATAATGGTTTTTAGAGTTGGATCGAATGGCTGAAGTGTTGGTGCTTCGACAATACTATTTTTTGTAATTTCAAATGCAGTATCTTGTTCTTATCCCCATTGAAATTTTATTCCTTTACGTAATAATTTTCTTAAGGGTTCTACTTTATCTGCATATCCTGAAATAAATTTGAATAATACTCGCTTAGTCCCATGAATGATTTAAGTGTCTCTTTGTCATTGGGTTTCGGGGCTTCTCTAATTGCTTTTATCAAATCATTGTTGGGTTTAAATTCCATAGGATGACAAGACATGACCTAAATATTCAATGTTATTTTCCATTAATTGGCATTTATCCTTAGAAACGGTCATACCTTTCTCTTTTAATATCTTTAATACTTTTTAAAATATTTTTTTGTGTTCGTTTTCAGTTTTAGCATGTATAAGGATGTCGTCTTGAAAAGCCTCCACCCCTTCAATTTCTCCAAAAAGAATGTCTATTCATTTTTTAAAAACACTAGATGCGGATGCTAATCCAAATGGCAATCTAATGTATCTAAATGCCCCGAATGGGGTTACAAATGTTGTCAAGTCCCTGGACTCTTCAGATAAACAATGATGGAAGCGATAAAATCGGTAGGCGAAGCCTTAGGCCCTGCACAGAACACATCACTGTCCACAAAGAAGGGCGCCGGAGGTCTTTTGTTGTTAACACATGGGACAGGTGTTGTATACAATATATATGCAGAATGGGTTGAGTATACAATCAAAAATACAAAACGCACAGGGCACAGACACACAAGTGAGACAGGGGTGGAATGGGTGGGGGGGGGAGTTGGGGAATGTTTTATAGATATAGATATTGCAAAAACCTTATTAATAACAGGGGTGGATACCCCGGCAGGACTTGCAACACTCATCCTAGGGTACAAAAGAATGAATCTATGTAGCGACGGAATTGTATTACGCACGAATTAAGGTGCGATATGTACAGAATAAGGATGCTACAAATGTTTAATATGGTGTCTTTGTATTGCGAAACCCTGAAAATCAATAAAAAAATAATTTTAAAAACAAAATCAAGTAGAGCTTCCTCACTATCACCAACAGGCAAACGTGATAAGCAGTCAGCTCTACAATTTAATCCACCTTTAATGTGTCAAATTTTGAAATTAAATTCTTGTAATTTAGATAATAGTCTTATCAGTCTTGCACTTGCTTTTCCATTTCCACGACCACATCCGTCCATCATGTAAATTAAAGGTTTATGGTCAGTTACTATTTCAAACTCTTTTCCGTATAAAAAATGTCTTTAATTTTTCCACTGCCCATACACATGCTAGCGTTTCTCGTTCGATTGTGCTCTAGTTTTTTTCAGCATTACTTAGTCTTCTGGAAACAAATGCAATGGTATTTTCTTTTTCATCTTTCTTTTGGCAAAATACAGCACCAATGCCCACGGCACTAGCATCTACAGTTATAATGGTTTTTAGAGTTGGATCGAATGGCTGAAGTGTTGGTGCTTCGACAATACTATTTTTTGTAATTTCAAATGCAGTATCTTGTTCTTATCCCCATTGAAATTTTATTCCTTTACGTAATAATTTTCTTAAGGGTTCTACTTTATCTGCATATCCTGAAATAAATTTGAATAATACTCGCTTAGTCCCATGAATGATTTAAGTGTCTCTTTGTCATTGGGTTTCGGGGCTTCTCTAATTGCTTTTATCAAATCATTGTTGGGTTTAAATTCCATAGGATGACAAGACATGACCTAAATATTCAATGTTATTTTCCATTAATTGGCATTTATCCTTAGAAACGGTCATACCTTTCTCTTTTAATATCTTTAATACTTTTTAAAATATTTTGTTGTGTTCGTTTTCAGTTTTAGCATGTATAAGGATGTCGTCTTGAAAAGCCTCCACCCCTTCAATTTCTCCAAAAAGAATGTCTATTCATTTTTTAAAAACACTAGATGCGGATGCTAATCCAAATGGCAATCTAATGTATCTAAATGCCCCAAATGGGGTTACAAATGTTGTCAAGTCCCTGGACTCTTCAGATAAACATACCTGGTGATATGCTGACCTTAAGTCTATTAATGAAAAATATTTTGAGCCAGCTATTGATGTTAATATTTCTTGAATTTTCGGCAGCGGATGACAATTTACAATAATATTTTTATTAAGTGATCTAAGGTCTGCACAAAGTCTGATCTCACCTGTTTTCTTTTTCTTTGAGACAACAATTGTTGAAACCTATTCTGAAGAATCATTTGGTTCGATAACGCCTTCTTTACACAATTTTTCTAAAAGCAATTTTAACTCCTTCTTTACGAATAGTGGAACAGATCTTACTTTATGTGCCACAGGAATAGCACCTTCTTTAAGTTTAATTTTATGTTCGAAACCTTTAACACATCCAATTTTGTCTTGAAAAACATCCTTATTACTTTCCAAAATGAGTTCAATACTTTCACATTTTTCTTTTATCTCAACGTTATTTACATATTCATCATCTAGAATAATGGGGTCTTCAGCACCTGGTTTCAAAATTATTCCAAGCTTAGCTAAATCTTTCCACCCTATCAAATTACGTCCGTGTTCTGCAACATCAATTTTTGTTTTAATTACTCTTCCTTTAAATGAAAGTGTGTCTAGAAAGTAACCAACCATATTGATATCATATTCCCCAAAAGCTTTTGGGTTTACATCAGTTTCATTAAGTTCCACTTTACTCCCATTTTTTTTTAAATGTTATGTCTGATATTAAAGTTATTGGTGAACCTGAATCAGCCATGGAAAGAAAAACAAGAATTTGAAAATTTCAAAAAGAGAACCAGAAGAGATTGAACTGGAAGAATTGAGGGAGAGTGTTTATTTAGAAACAAAGAGAGATGATGAAAGAGTGACTGGTGTTTAATGTTGTCTAAAGGGAAGAGACATTTCTGATTTCCTAAAATGGGACTAAATTTTCACTAATTTTTTTTGGGGTTTATTTGGTGATAAAATCACCAAAGGGGGGATTGCTGGAGCAGAGTTTTCTTTTAGAAAATTCTGGGGCTTTTGAAGCTCTGGCATGTCTATGCGTTTTATTAATTTATTAATAATTAACAATTAATTATTTGTCTTGTGCAAGTGTGTTTTACTAATCAACCCGTTTGTCCTAACACAAGAGAAGGTTACATGAGGGTTAAGCTTATTTGTGCTGTTCTTGTATTTACAATAACGTGCAAGTTTTCATGTTTAAACGTTGCTGTGTGCTATTTATTTTGAGCACAAAACGCTGTCTGAATTAATGCTTTTTATGTCGCAAAGCTAGATAAATGCGTACACATAAGGGTATTAGTGGGGTTAACACTGTTTAATCATTATGCTGTAGTAACGTTGTTTTTATTTCTTTTAATTGAGATGGTCTATTGTGGCCTATGGAGGCCTAATCCATGATGGCTAATTTTGAGAGCCTGGCCTCGAGTGAATATTTCTGTGATGTGGCAAGAGAGACCCCTGCTGGAAAAAGGTCGAAGACAACTGACCATGGTCCTTCTATGAAATTTTCCATGAGGACGGCAGCAGCTTTGGGTGTTCTCCAAGAAAAGTGAAAGTGTCCTTGGCCATCTCGAAAGACAAAGGAGCCTTAGAGGGAAACTCTGAACTGTGGCTCGATGGCCGAGGAGAAACCGGATTAAATGTGTTACATGTTTTATTTTCTTGGTTCCTGTTCCGTAGTTCACGTCTTGTGACTTTTCCTGAGCGGAGATTTACAGATGTAGCAATGTTACATTTCTTCCTTCTCGTTCTGCTCAGTGATACAGTTTATTCAGCCAACTTTATGTGTGTTTGTATTTTTCACTATAAAAACTGTTAGTTTAGGGAGGGCTCTCCCCACTCTTTTGGCCACCTTCACGCGTTGCTGAGGTTCGATGCTGAGGACTCTGTCCTGAGAGACTTTACCGAGAGACTGGTCCTGACCCGTTCTGACACTTAGTTAGAATAGGTAACTATGAGAAATGATTTATTCTGATTGATTTTACTTTGACTAATTTTAGATAAAGCAATATAACTTTTAAACATGGTGTTGAATATTCTTTCTTGTCAATTATTGAGTACATTTTGATTATTGTTGTATAGATTGTATAGAGTATGATTAAGGGCAACCACTATAATTAGGTCCTATCGTCCTAGATATAGATGCAGGGTTTTCTTCCCACAGGTCTTATGCTGGTAGAGTATTTGAGCGTATGTTAGTGAAATGGGCCCTAGCGTATGATGAATGTATGTGCGTGTAACTGTGAAATTACTCTATCCGTGGTAGTGGGTTTATTTTAGGTACCCTGATCTCTATCACTTCCAATTCAACATCACCAATAAGTACACTACATAGAGGTCCCTTTATTTTTCCGTCTACAGAGTCTATCGATAACACAATATTAGCACACATATCTTCTTCAAAACCGTCTATTGCGTTACCTTTAACATTACTCCTTTTGGTTTTGCATAATGTTGTATAATGCCCATATTTTTTACATTTCATGCATCTTTTCCCTATAGCAGGGCATGTTTTACAATCAGCCCAATGCTCATTTGAGCCACATCTAAAACATGCAAAATGTTCTTTTATTACTCTTACTTTTATCATAGTTTCTGTCTTCATTTTTCTTTTTCTCCTGTAAATAGAAAACATTTGTGTTAGAATCAGCATTTGACAATTCTTTAGTAGAAATCAAAGATCTCTCTATCCATTTTGCAATGTCTATTACTTCTTGTAAAGTTGGGTTTCTACAAGCAAGTAGCCTCTCTTGAATTTTCTTTGAGAAACAATAAAATACTAGTTAGTCTCTTATATAAATATCAGTCATATCCTCAAATTCGCAATATTTCACTAAAACTCGCAAAGCTGCTATATATTCCTCAATTGTTTCTTCCTCATTTTGTTTTCTCAATGCAAATTTATGTCTGCCAACCATTACATTAGTTTCTTCAGAAAACTGTTTTTCCAATCTCTTTATTGCCTCTTGATAGTCATCCAATGGAATAAACACACCTGGTGGACTTTCATATTCTGGCAGACTATCGAATATCTCCTGACCTGCATTACCAAGGAAACCAAATAGCAATGCTTTTTTCCGTTCTGCTGCATATTCTTTTCCATCAATAGATATTATGTAGTTCTCAAATGATCTTTACCAGCTTTTCCATTTTAACGTTGGTTTTCCTGGCTCATTCAAAAAATATTGTGGCACACAAATATTATTGCTTTGAGCCATATTTATACGTTTTTTTTTAATTACTTCAAGATTATTGTCCTTATTTTTCACTCTTTTCCTTTGTTTAGTGTATTACAACGATATATAAATGCGCTGCACAATGATCATTAACTGCTCGTTTGTTTCGTTAACACTCAGTGTTTACTTAGTCAGTTTCCGTCTTTTGACTGACTTCAAAATGGCTGCACGCTACTACACGCTGCAGTGCGTGTGACTTCTCCGGCATTCATTCCACGAGACGCGGAATTGAATACCTACGTCACAACAGCTGGCTCGCGGACACAGCAGCCAGTACACCATTATACGCCAACTGCCAAACGGTAACTCAAAGTTAATATGATCAAAACAGCAACTTACTTTTTTTTCATTGTTTCTTTAACAATACCGTGTTATACTTGCAATACGATGAATCCAATTATTTTGCCGCGAAAGTATATTTCCGTTTTCACTTCAGAATACGTAGCCATAAATCAGCATTACTCAACTTCTCTGTGGGCCCCGGTTCTTTACACGTCCTCGTCGCCAAATTGTTCTGGAAGGAAGCCAAAACGATCGGTGCCAGTTTAAATAAGTATTTATGAGGATAAAATATAATCATAAAGGGCCCACAGGCAGCACAAGATAAACAAACGTAACTGCTCTATGAGATACCGGCAAGTGCCAGAAACGTTCTATGACGTCACTTAAGTACACGGTGAGGGTTCTACGGTGACACATAGATGCGCGTGACAATAAGAGAAAAGAGATAGAAAAAATACATAAATGGCTATAAGTAAGGAAAGAAATGTGAAATAATACATAACAATTTGAATAAGAATAAATGGAAGGTACAAGCATTTGTAATGCAATAGGTCTCGCATTTGTGAGAATTTAAGCTATTAGTAATGTAATTGACAATGCCTTTTATTTATGTTTTAAAACCCAAAACATAAATAAGTCATTGTTATTTACAATGCCAATAGCTCAAACTCGCGTAAATGCGAGACCTATTGCACTGCAAATGCTTGTGTAAAGAGTTCTGCTGTCTACTGGCCGTGTCACGTGCTACATAAAATCACTAAAGTAAATAAAGACTCTGACATGCAACGTTTAGAGGACGATTTTCGACCTGCCCGGAGAGCTTGGATTAAAGACAGACGACAGCATTTTAGTGCACACTCACATAGTAGGGCACGAACAGACTGCGACCTACAGTCCAGCTCGCTGGCCGTTCGTTCGCCTGACTCTGAGATGGCTTCCCAGGTTACACAGCCACGCCCCCCTGAGGTTGGTACTGTAAGGAGATCATGATGCTGTGGAAATAGAAGAAGGACTATCACGGTGGACTGGGCAATAAGGAGTACGCATCCCGTAAAGATGGGACGAAGGTATTGGATGGGCCGCTGCTCCCTGTCAACCTGATTGAGCAGGCGTTTACTTTGGTAGTAGCGCGGCCTTTCTGTCACCTTTAGTGTGACCGATTGGGGCCGTGCTGCAAGCCGAGCGTGTACGCCATAACCCCAACAACCCTCCTGAACTGCAACGGGCCATAGGAAAAGCTGGTCTGACGAGCAGATATGCAGTTGTCCGAATGAGGGATATCTCAGTGCCTAGTTGCAGCTGCAGTAGGAAAGCAAGGGGTGGTGGGGATAAAAAAAAGTTACATGGTTTAACAGACTAACGTTTTGCGATGTGACTATACTAACGTGTCTTTTAAAGTGACTAATCATTAGTCTGTGGGTGCGAGAATCTCTATATGTTAGAGGCACGTAGGATGCTTTTATGGCTACAGCTCGAGCCTGCTTACCCGAGCTGTGTTTAAAAACGCTGAATTCCCGTGAGTTACAGGAATGGCCTTCTGTTTTTTTAACTCCAGCCACAGTTACAAACTTGAAAATGTTTAAATAAAACGCGACAAATACAGTGGATTTCGCTTTTGGTGGTGTGGTCACTCTGTACCCACGGGGGAGAGCGCTTGTTTACGGCAGGTGTTTGTTGACTTTTCCTACCCGTGAAGTTCTCGGCATTTTGGCAAAGAGTTTGCAGAGCTGAGCCAGCAGTATACGCAGTATTCCTGGTGTCAAAGTCCTCAAAGCCTTGTTTGAGATAACATGCGGAAAGGTTATTTTGACTGTTTCCGCCCTTTGTAGCTATCGGGGAAGATGTGAAATGCTCGTATTATATTGGCGTTTTAGTAAACCTTTACTGCTAGTCTTTAAAATGTATCTATATAGTGGCAGTCATTAACGTTTTTCCTTGCACTGCCCCCACAGAGCTGCTTTAAGATGTATAAATAGAAGCCAGATGTTTTTTTAAAGTGCGTTTTGTATATTTAATTTAATAGATATTGCCATGTGATAAGGTACTTGGTCACAAAGTTTTATATTCACGATATGAATAGTGATGCCATTTGAAGGCTTTGATTCAGTTAGATAGATAGGCTTGCAACAACCCTTGAATCTACTGCTACTTGTTTATTATCTTTTACGTTTTTTGTGTCTGGAAGTTAGAGCAACTTAGTCCTTTAATGGGTAGCTACCGAGCACCTGCAGTTTCTCTGATTAGAAAGGAGGAGTACCAAGAAAACCACCACTTTTCAGCACTGGTGCAATATTTTTAATAGGAGAGCACCTGCACTTCTCAGTATCAAACATGAACTCAGGGACAGTAAGTACCTGCTTTTCTCTATTTACATTTAAACCCAGGCTTCTGAAACCTATTAAAGTGAAGTGTGATGAAAGGGACCAGAGGCACATGTTGTAAATGAAGCAGACTTCTAAAGGTGTAAATGGGAAGAGATAAGTGCTTTATTAGGAGCGCAGAGACAGCGTTGGCAATCCCACTGGACTCCGCTTACAACTGGTATTTCCAGAGAGTGCAGCTATGTCATGGAACATAGCAATGCTGGAACCATAGAAGAACCTTACATTTAAAGCAGCAGAACACATGTTCTGCAATGTGACACCTTAAGATTACAACACATCCTCCTTCCTTTATCTCGTTTACATAACAATAACAAAATGTACAATAACAGAACCACTGTATTATATACTTAATGATGAGGAAAATATAAATATGGGAATAAATAAAACATAAGACAAAGTAACTAAGATGAAATATATTGCAAAACGAGTTTAGAATTTTAGAAGTCCTCAAATTCATGATCTAGTACATATCTAGGAGGACATCTTGATTTTCAAGGCCCAAGATAAATTCAGAAGTCACCACATACATAATCTTGTAGGTGTCTAGGAGGACATCTTGATCTTTGAGGCCTAACTCTATTAGTGACATTATCACCACAATCACTTGGTAATATATCAGAACATCTTCCACTTGCTTCATCGTCATTCATGAGGAAATGAGGATTGAAGTTTCTTTCCTCTTCACTCCTATCATTCTCATCATGTAATTTGCCTTTCTTGTAGAGTGCCACTCTTCTAAGATTCCAATTTTCAACATTATAAAGTGTTACATGTCTATTATGAACTTTCTTCACTTTATATGGTCCATGAAATTTAGTAAACCCGGCACTAACGCGGCCAGGTTTAACTTTGACCCAATCGTTAGGTTTTATGTTTACTCTACGTGTAAGGACTTTGTCGTCTCCTCCTTTATCACCATTAGGATTAGCTAAACCAATACAATTATTCATCCATGCTTAAATTAATTTAGTACTGGCAGAGCGTCCTCTCATAACCATGAACAGGATTTTTCCTGAAACAGTATTTGTGTTGTGTGGTAGGCCCATACCAATTCGTCTACCATCTTTTGCACATCACCTCTGCTTGCTATAGCCATTTGGATCACCCCCTTAATCATACGATTTGCCCTCTCAACGATGCCATTTCCCTGCGGGTTGTATATAGATGTTCTAGTATGTAAAATCCCACATAATTTCAAGAATGTGGTCATTTCAGCGGAGATTAGTTGAGTGCCATTGTCTGTGATTAATTTAACAGGATAGCCTCTTTCTCTAAAAACTTCAGATAGAACCTTAATAGTGCTCTTTGTAGTAATCTCTTTAATAAACTTCACAATTAACCACTTTGACGTGACATCTACCAAGACCACACCAAACCTTAGATTACAATTGATACTGGACAAAGGACCAATGAAGTCTAAACAAACAGTGTGCCAAGGTAAGCCGGGATCCGCGATTTTACCTATATCTAATTGGTCACCCACTTTCAATCTTTTTTCACCTTCTAGGCACTCGGTACATTTCTCTACCCATTCAGAAACTTGTTGATCCATAGCGGTCCACCAAAGGTGTTCCCTTAGTCTCTTTTTGGTAAGAGACTGACCCATATGACCCTCATGGGCAAGTTTAAATAAAGCAAATCTAAGGTCTTGTTGAGGGATGACTTTATCCTCTTTCATAATGATATTTCCTTCATTATCAGAGATAGATAGATCTTCAAGGACTTTTTCAAAAGGTCTTACACCAATGGGAAGGGTGCTTTCTCTCCTACCCCCTTTAACAATTAATTCACTCACCATCTTTAAAGTTTAATCTTTGGCCATACACACACTCCATTGATTCTTATCAATCGCTCCATTGCAAAATTCAACCATTTCATCAATTGCAGCAACTGCACCTTCACATTGAAAAGATTCAACATTAGATGGCCCATCAGCTTATCAATTTTTCCATCCTGCAATGTACTCAATCCTATGGAAGTACTCCTGTAGACGAGCAGCTAGTCTGGCTAACCTTGCTGAACCTTTGTTTGCGCCTCCAGGAGACAAAATCTTAATGAGGTTTGTGGTCTGTCTCTAAAGTAAAGTGGAAGCCCCACAGATACATACGAAAATATTCAGCTCCCCATGCTGCAGCCAAAGCTTCCTTCTCTGTCACCGAATAATTCCTTTCAGAACTTGTAAGAGATCTTGACGCAAAAGCAACTGTTTTTATTCCTGAAGTATGAGCTTGTGCCAAAACAACTCCAATCCCTACCGCGCTAGCATCTACAGTTAAAATTGATCTCAACTTGGTGTCAAAAGGAGTCAAAATCTTAGCCTCACAAATTTCTTTTTTGATTCTCTCAAAAGTGTGTTGTTGAGTATCGGTCCAAACAAATTTATGCCCTTTCCTGAGAAGTACCTTAATTTTGTTTTCTCTGCAAAGTTATGTACAAACTTTGCGTAATATTCTATAAGACCCAAAAAAGATCTAAGTTGGTCGTTATCTGAAGGAGCAGGCGCTTTTCTTATGGCTTTCAGCAAATCTCTCTTGGGTTTAATTCCATTGGCTGATAAAGTGTAACCTAAATATTCCACTTCTTCTACTGCAAATTTGCATTTTTCTTTTTTAAGTGTCAACCCTGCATTGTCCATTTTACTCAAAAATTCTTTCAATACGAAATTGTGATGCTCCTTTGTATCACCAAATACTAACGCATCGCCCTGAAAGTAAACTACATTTTCTGTACCTTTTTAATACTGAGCCCATCATTCTCTGAAACACTCCAGCAGCTGATGCCAAACCAAACGACATTCTTGTGAATTGGAATATCCCTTCTGAAGTGATAAACGCCGTTAAAGGTTTGGAATCATCATGCAACTTAATCTGGTGATAGGCACTGCGTAAGTCTAGTTTTGAGAAGTACTTCTCTCCCCCCCCCCCCCCCCCCCCCCCCAATTAGAGACAAGATTAATTCATTTATGTTAGGTAATGGAAAATTATCCACAACTATATTTTGGTTAAGGGTGCGCAAGTCCACACAGAACCTGTAACTGCCATCCGATTTGCTCGTGATGACGACTGGTGAAATCCAGCTAGATGTCTCTATCTGTTCTATAATGCCCGCTGAATCATTTCACCAAGCATGTGTTTAACTTCTTGTCTAGCAATAATGGGGACTTTTCTTACTTTGTGTTGGATAGGAATTGCATCAGGTTTGAGTATTATTTTGTGAACATATCTCTTGAGTTCACCAATTTCATCTGAAAATATATTAGTCATACCTTCAGCAATTGTCTCTATGGTAACCTCATCCACAACCATCACTTGCTGGTTTGCTCTAGGATTTATAATGATATGTAAATCGTATTGATGTGCCCATCCTAAAATTGGTGGACCACTACGAGCTACGTAAACTTTACCCTTCACACTCCTACCATGAAAAGATATGCCAGTGAACATGTACCCAATGATGTCTATCCTTTCTCCTTGATACCCTCCTGGATTGATATCTTTTGGGAGTAACTTTATATCTGACCAATTGTTTTCAAAAATTGTTTGGGGAATAATTGTCCAAAATGAACCTGAATCTACCATCAGTTCTGTCTTTCCCACGTATTTGAAATATTGCTTTGGGTCTCATTCTCCTTCCAAGTGCCATTGTTAAACTGTCCTCCTCTACACACAATATCTTGTTCACTCCTTTTTCTTCACAAGTTGGCACTACATTGTCTATAGCATTTTGTACAACTGCTACTTTAGATCTGTTACTAGACTTACACATTTTGTAAAAATGCCCTTTCCGCCCGCACTTTTTGCATTCTTTATCTAGAGCATAACATATTTTATATTCAGCCTTGTGATAGGTACTTCCACATCTAGTACACATTCTCTCTTGTGTCCTGTTGTGTTCAGAATTTACTTCAAAGTTATTACCAGTCTTTCTAAAAGGTAACACCTTCTTACCACCCGTCTCATTGTTTTTGTTACCACTTATTGCAGCAACTTCGTCCCTTGTTATGCCTGTTGAACTCTCTTTTTTTGCATTTCCTTCATGCATGTTTCTGACTGTTCAACAACTTTAGCTATGTCAATTGCATTCTCTAACGTGGGGTTTTTTGCAGCCCATAGTCTTTCTTGCATTTTCTTATTGCGGCATTGTACTATGAGTTGGTCTCTGATCATTTCCTCCCTCATTGCCCCAAATTGACATTTAAGAGAGAACTTGCATAGCCGTGTAACAAACTGATCTATAGTTTTGTCACATCTTTGGGGTTGTGCATAAAATTTGTGCCTACACATCACTATGTTTATTTCTTTTGCATATTGTTTTCTTAGTCTTTCCTTCATTATAGACATTGGCTATTACCCTTCCTTCTTTATCTGTACCTATAGGTAAGAATCTAAAAGCATGTTGTCCTTCCTTCCCTAAGGTACTTAATACTTAATAGTAATGCTTTTTTCCTTTCAGCATTGAAATCTTTACCGTCTAATGCCACAATATAGTTTTCAAAAATCTCTATCCATTCGTCCCATTAAATAGGAGGATCGCCCAGTTGCTGTAAAAACAATGGTGGTGGTATAACAGTATTGCCTTCCATAGTCTTATTTTTATGCGTATTTAACTACTCTAATATGGATAATGTGTGTTATCTAATGGTGTATATAATACAACTTATTCACTCACACAACACTAACTATTGGCTCAGTCATTCAATTCCTAAGGCTAAAAATTAACCAAAAAAAACAAAATCAAAAATGAATGTCCTAGTGTTCCTTTACACAAATAAATATAAATAATTAATGTTTATATCTCCATATGTTTTCATCCATGGATAGTTATAGTTGGTGCCACCGATGTTGTGCTCGATCTCTCTTTGAATGAAGAATGTACTTTAAAATGTTCCTTTCAAAAATCTCTTTCCAAAAATAGTTGTGCTTTAATGTCTAACAATGTGCTACATGCATTTTTCCCTTTTTTTTTACCTTCTTTCTTCTGTAACGTGAGCTTAGCACCGATCGCTAAATAAACAGCAGATGTCCGTCAGTTCCTATGGTAACTGACATCGACAAACAATATGGCTGCCAATGACGTGTATGCGTTCAGATAATGCGTGCTCACGTTGTTGTCGTCAAGGCGTTTTTCTTTGCTCACAGTTTGAGTTGCCTCGCTGCTTCGGATCGCATCATTCAAGGGTCGCCTCGTTCTGGTTACGTAGTGTCCTCGAGTTGAGGAAACGGTAGGATGGTCGTTCTTTAGTGATTCTTTAAAATGTTGACTCTCGCGCACACAGTTCAGTTAACTTGTTCACCAATTCATTTCTTCAAACGTTAAAGTATAGTTGCTGTTAAATACCTTGCTTGTCGTGTTTCCCGCTATCGTGATAGGGTCCATGTTTTCACTTCCTTATGCACGATTACTTATTCAATGAAATGACGTTGAACACACCACTTCCTTGCTTCAACAATGACTCTGGGAGCGAAATCTCTCGATCGCAGTTCCTTCTCCTAGAAGTCTCCAGTAGTACACGTCTTTCCGGCAATTTCTTACTTGCTATTTCTTACTTTTAAGTTCCTGCACGCATATTAGGATTCTTCTTTGCCAACAGAACCAATTGTTCACTCTGCGCTCCCCTTCTTATGTCTTCTTCTTTTCCACTGCTAATAGATCGTCGCCATCTGTTGTAAATGAAGCAGACTTCCAAAGGTGTAAATGGGAAGAGATAAGTGCTTTATTAGGAGCGCAGAGTCAGCGTTGGCAATCCCACTGGAGTCAGCTTACAACTGACATTTCCAGAGAGTGCAGCTATGTCATGGACCCTAGCAACGCTGGAACCATAGACAAACCTTACATTTAAAGCAGCAGAAGACATGTTCTGCAATGTGACACCTTAAGATTACAACAGCACACAGTCGTTATAACCTTGATTCTGACTGCTGCAAAAGAGCTCTTCATTTGCAGTGGATTTTGGGGTAATGCGTTTTGACAATCAGTAAGGAAGCAGTCAGTCACTTGTGTAATCCAACCCCTCCACCCATTTCAGCAGTGCATTGCTTTGTTCCCAGGGCGCCAATCTTTCATATTAAATCCCCACTTTACTCTCTCTGTTTCGAGGGTCCCTCACCTAGATCTTTGTATCTCCCAGTCCTCACTGTCGCACCATTGCCTGCAGTTGTTTCTGGGGCCAATGCTGACCTTCCGTAGAGGGATAAAGAAAAGCCCTTGTTTATCTCACAGTTCTTTTGCAAAACTCTCAAAAGACATTACTTTTGAACACTGCAGACATGCCAGACCAGCATCTCAAAATGTTGCACTGCTATAGATAATGAGGGATCATCTTGGTCTTGCCACTGCCCTGCCAGATTTCGGTGTGTGTGTTTGTGGAGCTGCTGCCCTTCAGTGTCTACTTATGACGTGACATAGAAAAAATGAAACTTCGGACAGTGCAGCTTTAAACCTACATAATTTGAGGATACATTTGTGTAAATGGGATGTTGGACATAGAAGGAATTTTCTGGACATACATGACTAGAAGGGAGGAGAAATGGAATCGCCAACTAGAGTGTATACTTCTTAACAGTGCGGTGCAAACCAAAAGTACTCTAGGGTAAAAAGCAACATAGAGACCCTGTTGTTTAGTTTTGAAGTTAATTCAGTTGTCATATGATGTGGAAGTAGTCCACACTTGTTAGAATGATCATTTGCTTCCTAGGCCTACTTTTTATTTTAAAAAAAACACTTGAGTTTTCAATCATGGTAAAACAAAACAGAAAATAAACGGGGACGTTATTGGCTGACAGTCAGTCATACAATAAAATGGTGTTACAGCACGTGAGTTTGATTTTAAATGTATCTCTCATTGTTGATCAACTAAGAATTTGAAGAACCCCTACTTCTGGGCAGGTGTGGGTGAGTATATGTCTCTTAGTCTTGTGGTGTGTGCAATGGTTTGTATGTTAGTGAATGGGCCCCGATACGTGGATCTTGTGGGTTTCCCTGCATTTGTGGCATTAATGTATGAGTATTCCCATAAGATGTCTCGAATATTTGTGTGCTGGTTGGGGTATTCCCATGCCTTGTAAATTTATTTCCCAAAATTGAACAGCAGTCAATAATTCTGGCCCACTCTTGGAGGAAAGGGGGGAAGTTCATCTCTCCACTTTCGTGCTATATCCCTCTTTGTAATTAAGCAGCTGTTCCTGATGCTTCCCGTAGTCCCTGGAGAGCAATGACTGTAAGGCTAATGTGTTGTTCCATTACTTTGGTCTTCCATCAGCTTTAAACGTTTAGACTCTGGAGCCGTGGGAGGATTGAGGGTGGGTAAAAGTGATTTGTAATAGGCCTGGGCGAAAATTTCGTTCCGTTCGCGGAAATTGCGATAATTTGACATTTTCGCGTTCCGCGGAGAGCGCGAAAATGTCAAAAATTCCGGTTTCCGCAGCTTGGCGATAATTTGTTTCTTGCTCGCGCTGTAAAATAATACATTCTCGCGCGCGCGCGCGATCGCCTTACCTGAATCCCTGCGTTCGCCGACAAGTTTTCTTGATCCGGTCGCGTTCTCCATGAGATGTTGTATTGTTTTTAGCCATTTGCGCTGTCTCGCGACAGTTCGCGCCCGCAGTGACGTCATGCGTCGCGCGATCACGTCTTTCTTCTCGCAATCATGCACCGCGAGAACAACTCAAAACAAGATGGCCGCGCCCGCAAGCAACCACATGGGTAAGTTGGCGACCCGCAACCATGCAGAAAATCTCGCGAACATGCCGGAAAAAAACTTCCGCATCTTCGCGATATTTCCGCTTGTTTGCGATACTTTTAAACATTTTCGCGATAATTTGCGAAGGTTAATTCCGCAAATTCCGCCCACCCCTAATTTGTAATAGGTAGCTCTGTATTTTTTTGCACCAGTGAAGGTGTACTGTCTCTTACTTGTAGGATAGAGATTATTCTGACCAACCTATACTTGGCAGCGAGCCAGTTAGATTAGGTTACTAGCCTTGTCTCTACAGTCATAGACCCTGCTGTAGGAGGCTATCCAGTTTCGTCTGGCAGTGTTTGGTCAAGGAGCTTTGTGTTTGTCTACAGAATGGTTGGCTTTGGAGGCAATCCCATGTGCCCTATAGGAATGTCAATAGCTGGGTACCGCATGCATGTAGGGATACCCGTTCCCTTCTTCCATGGTCTCTTGGGACTCTAGTATTTTCTGTGCAAATAACTGAGTTGTATCAGGCAGAATCAGGCTGATATGGCAAGAGTACGCAGAGCCATCTTAGCCTCATTCCATTCTCGGTCTTCAAAGGGGCCAAGATTGGTTTCTCAGCCTGACTTGGCGGCCTATGGTGGGGTCAGTGGCATTAATCAATAGTGAGTTATAGAGCTACAAGATTTCTCTTCAGCCCTCTGTGCCCGGCATTGCCTCTAGGGGAGTAAATGCAAGATGTTTGGTCAGTTGGTCTTTGTAATTCTCTAGGGCTTGTCTTAATTGCCGAAAGCTAAAAATTGGGAAATGTAAATTTCAAATTCTTCTTTAAGATCTGGGAGTCTAACTGTCAAAGTCCCTTTCCAACTAAATTCTGCATGCGCCCTTTCTCCACGACGCTACCCTCTAGCCCTTGGTTGAGTATGCAGCTACCCCTAACAGTTGGAATGGTTGCTATATTACATTACAACTTGTTGGCATTAACAACGTGGACCTGCCTGGTCATGGCCCATGCTGATGCGTGACTCAACTATTTGTTCTTCCTTCTCTTTTGGACTTGCGTCCCCCACCTCTTTCTCCTTGCTCGTCGTCTTTTTCTTCCCTCTCTCTTTCTTCCCCTCCGTGCCAACTCCTCCCCCCCCCTTTTTTCTCTCCCCTCCCTCACACCCCCTCCCCCCTTGAATGTACGGATACGACCATGGATTTCTGGCTTGTTTCCTTTTCTCCCTCAACTTTATTTTGTTGTTATCCTTCTTAGTCCCACAAGGGTCTCTCAGTTTGACATGTGTCCATTCTTTTGCCTTGTTTTGCACTGTACTCATTGATGCTGTACACTTGTTTCACTATTGACTTTTTGAGTTCCTCGCCCCCCCGCCCCCCTTTTTGTAATGTCTTGTTTTGTCCTTCAGTAAAGAATTGCGAAACAAAAAACATCCTGCATGGTGACCAAGGGTGATTCTTCCCACTTTACAATCATCCCAGAAGCCTCTCCATATAGGTCTAGGATTATCATTGCCCGTTCTTACATTTTCATGGATCCTCTATAAAACAGAGGACGTCATCTGAGAGATATGTGGTCTTCTGTCGGATCATTCCTATAGAAGCCTTTTATCAACATGCCTCTCCTAACCAATTTGGTTATTTGCTGTTTTGCAAGGAGGAAGACTAGCGGGGAGATCGTGCACCCCTACTTTGTATGAATACAAATTGATCCGCCGGGTCTGGTGGCTTAGTGGACTAATGCGTCCACTGTAGGGGGCTTGTGTTTGACCTCATGGTCACATATTCAAATCCCGGCGGGTCAACTCAGCCTCTCATCCTTCTTAGGTCGATAAAATGAGTACCATTGAGTTGGGTAACAATAAACATCTGTTGTTCAGCGCCAGGATGCCCTTCATGGTGAATGTGCACTTTACAAATACATATTATGTAATGTTATTGGAAAGTACCCCACTTACACTCACTTGGGCCCAAGTTGCCAAGTATATGGTTCTTAGTCTGTTTATGAATTGGGACCCAAAGTTAATCTTATTTACACTTGAAGCAGAAAGTCCCAGTTTATGGAGTCAAATACCTTTTCAAAGTCTATAAGGACCTCCGCATAAGGCCCCTCAAGTTTGAGGCTTCTGACAAGTGCTAATTCCAAGTGTCTCAGGCTTTGTTTAGTATCCACCTGGTGTGAAACCATTCTGGTCTTGGTGTACCAGGGATGTGGTAACTTAGATCAGCCAAGTCACAAGTATATTTGCAACTATTTTGCCTTCTGAATTATTAAGGAATATAATCTGATAAGAGGAGGGGAGATCTGGAGGTCTTTCTTTTTTCTGGCTGATCACTATTGTTGTCTCCCCTGTAGGTAGTCCGGTAGGTTGCCAGTGTGGGTTGCTTCATTTAATAAAAGCAAGGCATAGGGATTCACAATGGAGGCAGATTTCTTTAAAACAATCAGTTGGGAAACTGTTCGTGCGTAGGGTCTTTTCTGATTGCATTCCAGCAGCTTCCTCTGAAATCTCCTAGGTGGTGGTAGGTAGATCTAGCATCTTGTGATCTAAGGGGCTTAATGTTTTAAGTGGTAGGCCTTTGATCCAAATGTGGGGGATTTGGGCGTAAAGTGATTTGTAATAGGTAGGAAAGACATTTGCTATGTATTTTTTGTAAGTGACCATGGTACTGTCTCTGGCTTGAAAGATAGGGATTAATCGGACCAATCTATCCTTGGCAGCGAGCCAGTTAGATTAATTTACTAGCCCTGTCTCCAGAGTCATAGACCCTGCTGTGGGAGGATGTTGGAATTGGCACGTTCTGGCTGACTGAAGTGAGGCCTTTCCCAGGCAGAACCTACCACCCCCGTCAGGGAAGGGTGACTACACTCGCTGTATAACCCGCGCTCAACCTTGGGTAGCTTGGCACTGAGCAGTCAGTCTTATCAAATAGGCAAAGTGTAAATCATTTGCACAGCACTCACACAATAAATGCACTGCATCACAAAAGAGACTTCACAAGTGGTGTATGTAAAGAAAGGTTTGTATTCACACACATTAACTAACAGCATAAATCACATTTGGAAATATCACTAGACCCAATTGTGTTAAAATTACATCAGTAATATGTACACTTGGGAAAGATTCTATTTTACCCCTATCACCCTCATGCGGTGCAAAATGTTGTCAGAACAAGGCCACACCCTGGAAAATATTATAATTCAATACCACATAGTTATAAGGTGGACCCCAGATCGTAACAATGTTAGAAATGTGTACTTGCAGATAATTACAACACTTTTAAACCGCACCGAGGGCCAAGGCTGCATAGGTAAAAACCAATGTCAAATGAAGTATTCTTTTGGCAAGGAACTAACGTGCAGAGCAACACCACAGTGCGGTGTAATTAAACACAGGCAGTCACTCCTACACACTCACTCAGCACGGATACGCAGTGCCACGGATATCGGGCAGGTCTGTATGGAGCACACTCTCACAAACACACAGCACTGTAATGCAGTAAAACTGATATCCGGCAGGTCAGTTGATAATGAACATGCAGACCCCGTGGCCCCAAGCCACCCTTCAGCTAACCCGGACTAACCTACAGCCACGGGCTGGAGATAAAACCTTCCCCCTGATACTAGGCCGATCACAGCCCAAGTCACACTTAGTCAGGGTCCCAGGGAAGAAGGTGGGAGTAGGCAGCAGGACTAGGCGGCAGTTGACAAATGGGGGTTTGGCCGCTACGTGGGAATTCCACCCACAGTATGCAGAGCAGAAGCAGGGTTAGGGCAATAGGCGTTCAATCAAAGGATTCCACACTGTGTCTTCCGGCACCAGCCTAGTTCTTCAAAGCACAGGTGTGTTCACGCAGTCTGTTGACCTTCATCCTGTCGCTCTCAGAAGCATTCTTTAGCCAAGTCAATTACTGTCACCTCTCAGGCCTGATCTGGGCAATACTACCTGGCAACATGAACTTGTGGGGCGGGGTTAGGAGAGGGCAGTTGGTCCGCTGCACTGAGGGCACCAAAAGGAGCAATCAATGGATGGGGGAAGATGCAGGGGAGCCTCTCAGAAGAAGGAGCCACCCTGTCCGACGCATGTCGATCAAAGTAACACCCAACCAATCTAAGAACCTGGGAACATGAATCCGCTCCTCTGTGCCTCCCTGGAAATGAGGCCCAACATCTGGTGCCCATTGGTACGAGTCTCACCGGACAGTTCCGATAACACACAAGGTAGAGTCGCAAACTCAGTACCGCCCTGGAAATGAGGCATAACTTCTGGTGCGCGTTGAGCTGAGTCACACCAGACGATTCCGTCACACACAACGAATAGTTGCCAATTCCTTACCTCGCTGGAAATGAGGCACAATGTTTGGGTGCATTCATCTGAGTCTCACGAGAGTTCCGGCCACACACACAGTCGCAAGATCAGCAGTGCCGCACTAGCTAGAATGAGGCACTACTATGGGTCACTCCTTCTCCTCCGAGGGTCGCAACCTGTGAATCTGACACCGCACGCAATGAGCATGCAGTCGGCGTGTCTCACGATGGAGATGTGGCACGATTGACGAAGCGGGCCTCGCGGGATCCCTGCCACCAGTGAATCAGATTACCACCAACAATACGCTTATGTGTGTCAAGGTCCCACGATGCAGGGGTCACACTCCATAAATGCGGGCATTCCTTTTGGCTCCGCACCAGGCAATCCAGTCTCCAGACACAATACCTAGCTCCGCGCTCACACCGCGCTACCAGTTGGGATCCAGCAGACGATATGGGTACTTAAGAGGGCACCGGTTTGCAGGTGTCACAGGTAAATTGTGTGGTTTCTTCACAGGAAAACTTTGTCCCTGAGACCTCCACAAGTGTACGGGGCAAGCGAACAAACCCTTGGAGAGCACACTTCAGGGTGTCTCACAGCAGCAGGTAGTTAGCCCAGGCCAGCCATTATTCAGGAAGGTTGCACAGTCCCTTCCAATGACAGTAATCCTCCTTGTGTACAACAGATTCCTCCGACAGTGTGTACCACCCAGTTACTGGATCTCCAGTCCTACATACCCTCAAGTGTATCCCTCCCCGGCTGAAGTATGGCACCAGTAGTTATACTGAGGTGTGTCTTTGAAGTTTGGGGTGGTTCACAGGGTTTCCCTTTGAACCACAGATGACTCCCCTAAATTTCATTCCAGTCTGCCAGGGGGCCGTGGAAATGTAGATCTTAATCTTTACTGAGGCCATCATATGGCGCCCAGAGGCCAAGTGTCGAAACCTCTTCATCCAGTCTATCCAGCCAAGCCCTAAAATGGCAGAGGTCTGTCAGTCTAGTTGCGTGCCCAATATTGCTAGCTGTCTCTGGGGAATGCACAGATGTGCCACCCCTCCCCCACCCCCCGGCATGCACACTTTCACATTGCATTACAGTGGGAAAGTGCCCAGAGTCCTAAGGCCTTGAAAAGCGATCCAGCAAAAACTAGGAGGAGAAAAGGCAAAAGGTTTGGAGAAACCCCCAAAGAAGGGCCATGTCCAACAGAGGCCATCCAATTATGTCTGGTAGTGTCTAAGTATGTTGTATGTTGTACTGCAAAACAACGTTCACAAGGAACTGATTCGAAAAAAATTATCTATTACATACAATCTCAATGATTGCTTTTGAATTAATCTCACACCAATAAGTCAAGAAAAAAGAATAAAAATTAAACAAAAACAAATCAATAATGAACACAGTAAGTCTGCACACGACCCTTTTGGATTACTGAAATCTACCAAGCCTCAGCCGAGGTCTTTATTTAATAATCACTTTTTTATATCACATATAAAAACACATTTTATATATACACAAAACCTCTCTTTCTTACATTCACAGTGAATAGTGAGCCCCAGTGAAAAAACCCATAACCTTTTACAATGTGACAAGACAAAAAAATGTGGAGGGTTATTGGAAAAATTATAAGGACAGTTTATATACAATGTACAGTGATTCAGTCAAGGCTGTCTCTTATTTTGTTGTCGACGGCGTTTCGACCCACTTTTAAATACCGGGTCTCATCAGGACTGTAATTCTGGGGACAGTATAGCACATACAATCGTCCATATAGGGTCCAGTATGCTTAGAGATGTGACGGATGAAAAATACATCCAAACATATTCAATATCAGAAGAGAGGATGAAATCTCCTATGATCAGTAACGATTCTGCTGTATATTCAAGAAAGCGGCGCTCACCCATTCGTGGCCCCTAGGTCGATACGTGTTCCTTCATGCAATGTCCGTAGCCGAATTAATCTTGCTAGCAATCGGGCCCGGAACTAGCTTGTTTATATCTGCCGACTCGGCAGATATAAACGAGCTAGTTCCGGGCCCGATTGCTAGCAAGATTAATTCGGCTACGGACATTGCATGAAGGAACACGTATCGACCTAGGGGCCACGAATGGGTGAGCGCCGCTTTCTTGAATATACAGCAGAATCGTTACTGATCATAGGAGATTTCATCCTCTCTTCTGATATTGAATATGTTTGGATGTATTTTTCATCCGTCACATCTCTAAGCATACTGGATCCTATATGGACGATTGTATGTGCTATACTGTCCCCAGAATTACAGTCCTGATGAGACCCGGTATTTAAAAGTGGGTCGAAACGCCGTCGACAACAAAATAAGAGACAGCCTTGACTGAATCACTGTACATTGTATATAAACTGTCCTTATAATTTTTCCAATAACCCTCCACATTTTTTTGTCTTGTCACATTGTAAAAGGTTATGGGTTTTTTCACTGGGGCTCACTATTCACTGTGAATGTAAGAAAGAGAGGTTTTGTGTATATATAAAATGTGTTTTTATATGTGATATGAAAAAGTGATTATTAAATAAAGACCTCGGCTGAGGCTTGGTAGATTTCAGTAATCCAAAAGGGTCGTGTGCAGACTTACTGTGTTCATTATTGATTTGTTTTTGTTTAATTTTTATTCTTTTTTCTTGACTTATTGGTGTGAGATTAATTCAAAAGCAATCATTGAGATTGTATGTAATAGATGATTTTTTTCGAATCAGTTCCTTGTGAACGTTGTTTTGCAGTACATTGTACTTACCCGGTTCACAGGGACATAAGGGTCGCTCTTGTAATTTAGAATATAATATAATATATGGTAGTGTCTAAGGCCAGTTCACTCAGCTGAATGTAGGCGTCTTCCTGTTGCCTCATAAGCTGTAGCTCCTTGGAAAACTGAGCCTATTTTTCAAGAGCCACTAAATTGATTTTGTGTTCCATCTGCTTCCTCTAAATGTGGGAGATGGAATTTTTTCCACACATTATGAACTTGGAACACCTCCCATACAGCTACAGCAGATGTGATTAAGCCTGTGTTAGCAGCAAAGTATTTAGTTGCATCCTGCCTCACAGAGGCTCCAAAATCGTCATCAAGGAGCCACCATGCTCTGAGATGTCACATGCGTCTATATGCTTGTCAATATCCTCTTCTGTCTGAAGATTTTCCTGGATATTAGGGTGTTGTAATCTGTGTCTGGTTCAATGCTGTGGGGAATGATTTATGCACAAGTATTGCCACTCCTCTGGAAACAAGATGTAAGCCCAAAGTAAGGGCGTGGATTCATGGCCAGAGCCGCTGACTTCTACGTCTCTGCATTAGCTAACCATCCTGTGATTCTGGGCAAATCACTTAATCTCCCTGTCCCTATAGACAGCGCCTAGAGACCCTCATGGGTGATTAGTTGCGCTTAACAAATCTGAGTATTATTATTTATTATTATTTACCAGAGCAGAAGCCCCATGAGAGAGAGTATGCAGTGAGACACCCACATTATGAGCCCATCACGTGTCTTTCCTGTAGGAAAAGCACATCTGGAGAAGGATGCTTGGCATATTGTAAGCCTGCAGGTCTCTCAATTTTCTTGTTTAACCTGTTGACATTCCTGGAAAGGATTTTGTATGTATTCGGGGTTTCTTTGTGTTTCTCTTGTTTCCTAGAGGAACTAACAAGGACCATTGGTCCTGCCTGTCAAACCATTATGAATGAACTTGTTTTAGAACTGATTCCACTTCCTCCAACTCCCACCGTCATAACACGTCTACCTCTGCAGCACCTGCTGCCTGAACTCCGAAACATCCTATAAAGAGAAAAAATAATGTAAGTTAGCAGTTCTTGATCGGTTTCTAGTCTTCGATCAGGGAGGGGTGCTTTAGGTGGTCACCCCAGATTGATTTACCAGTGGAAAAACATCTGGCCAGTTATCATGTATATTGCTATATGGTGTCTGTCTTGTTTGTACCCCACATTTGGGTTGTCTTTATGATGAGACTCTCTATTCCTTAGGTTTTTCACCTTTCTTAGGGGGCCTTCATTTGATTGAGTTTTCTCTTTCTGCCGGGGCTCTTTTCCCATTTACCCACTCCCAAGCAATTTCAGGTATGTCAAAGAAATGCAATTTCCCCAGATGTATCACTTTGAGGTTTGTGGGGAATAGCAGCATGTAGCTCAACTGGATGCCTCTTCTTTTCTGCTTTAGTAAGAAAAAGGACCCATGTTGTTGCTGTAGCCGGGAAAGATAATAACCTTAAATGAGCCATGGTATATGGTGCCTTTCTGTTTAGCTGCACTCAATATTAGATCTTGGCCCAGGTGATTTAGAATACATGCAGTAAGGGGTCCAGGAGGCTTTCGAGTGGGGTGGGGATGTTAGAGCCAAGGAATAGTGCATCCTCTAGACCACAAAGCAATAGGATAGTTCTTCTGCCAAGACCCATGATTGTAGCCTTGTCGATACATAGTTTGTGAGATGAATTCCTTCTCTGCCCTTGGCGATTCCTACATTTCTGATAATGTTAAACCTGCATCGTCCCTCAGCATCTTGTGTTTTATCTTCTAGTTGCTCAGAGGCTTTTAGCATGTGTGTCCTTTACTCTGGAGGGACTGGATCATGTCCTCAACACCAGTGATTCTATATTCTGTCTCAGACACGCAGTCTACAATATTGTGCAGGTCTTGGTGCACCAGCAAAAAGTCATGACCCAACTTTCCGATCTTGCCCTCCAGTGAAAATCCAGTGTCTTGAATTGCTTGGATGATGGTTCTCATGGTTGCGGGGGTCAGTGGTTCCCATCTCAACCAGTGCGTGGGTTGCAAACATTTGTTGACAGTTAAGGTTCTAATGGGCCCGGCATACCTGTCAATTTTCCAATGAGAAGGGGGTGCTACTTTGTCCGTGGCCACTATCAAGTCAGGGGAGTGGGATCGGTTTGTTTCACTTAGGCAGGGGTACTGTTTTTTTAGGTCTCGCCTAGGCAGCGCATGTGCCATCTCTTCGAGACATGCTGCATTCAGAATGTGGGCTTGATGCTCCGCCTAGCTTTTTTAATTGGCTCCTTTGACTGTTTTTCCTAAATGCTTTGCTTTGTTTGGTTCATGTGTTTATTAGTCCCTCCTTTTCTACTGTTGTAACCTCCCATGAGGACCGCCCCTGTTACATGTGATCTTACTCTGTGTTTTTTTTTTTTTTTACAGTTTTTTAGCACTCTTTTTTTTTTTTTTTCACTGACTATTTGGGAGATCGTGTTGGAGCCACGATACCAATTCATTTGCTCATGGAGCTGCACTCTCCTGCTCCCGTTCCTGCATTTGTTCACAATGTTGCTTCTTTGCAGTTGGCAGCAATGCACTTCCCTTCTATTGTGCGCATGTTTTTTTTTATTTTTTTATATGCATTTCATTTAGATTTTTCCACTTACAAGCGTTCCTGTTCACCTGTTTCTTGTTGCTTCTTTGCAGTTGGCAGTGCTTCATTTCCTATATCTGCTCATGGAGAAGCGCTCTCCCGCCCTTAATAGCTTTAACTAAAGTGGCTTTGCAATAATAAGCGTGGAATGCTCCAGCGCTCCTTATAGGAAATACTGTGCTCAAAGCGAAGTCCCTGAGGCTACCGGAGTTAAACTGCAGTGACTTTTGTCTTAAGACCTGGGGACTGTCTTTTTTTTATACACCAGCCCCCCAGTCTCCTCCTCCTCCCTGGACTCTCACCGTAGTCCCTAAGGCTGCAGAAGTCAAACTGCAGTGACTTCCTCTTCTGACCTGGAGACACAGAATCCACTGCTGGAGCGTGTTTGGGATTAAATAACCTCTCTGCCAAGCGAGCGCGGGGTCTGATCGCAGTCCTTCGCACCATTTGACCATGGTGACACTTCTTAATTGTTCCGCGAGTACCGGCGAAGCTAGCTCTTCAATTTTTTCTGCACGCCCACAGGGAAGAGTGAGCGCAGTGCCCCACCCCTCAGGAGTCCGAAAGGGACACCAACAACGCAATCCTCAAGGTACTGAGGTTCAGAGGGGAATTGCGCTACACACACAGCTAAAATGCTTTGTTTACTGAAATCTGACCTGAGTGGTCTGTGCATTATTGTGCTGCGTCCCACGCAGCTGATTGTACGTCCTGTGTTTTGTTTTCCTGGATTGAATCCGAGTGGTCCCATGACCTTTTTAATATTAGTTTTATGCCTGTTTACTTCATAGATGCCACTGATAGCCTTGCTTTTAACATTGAATAGTTGGTTAAAGCGCATACACATTGTTCATCAGTACAATGAACCACAGAATTAAATATTTTCTCAGTTTAGAATTGGAGCGGCAGCCTTGGCAATATTGAGTTTTAACTCTGCGATTCATCTATGTTCAGCCTTCACTGATAAATTCCATCCTCATGTTCAGTTTTTTTTCACTTTGTTTCTGATGCCTGGTTGGAAAACAGTGGGATCTTCTTTCCTTCATTCTCTGTAAGATTCTTTCTTTATATCCCGGTGTATAAGGCCTACAATTAATGTAGTCCCTCATTTAGAGTATCACTCACAAGCAGTTGCTTTTGACTTAATTCTATATCAGATAGTCACTAGTCACACTGTGGGGTACAGGTGGGGGCCGGAGCCCACAATTTGAATATAGCCTGTCAGCACCATATGCGGCCTGTTTGCACACTGTTAAGGAAAGCTACAGAACACTGCATCTTTTATCTTTAAAAAAAAAAAACATATTGCTGAAGACATTGCTAGGTCTTTTTCAGGTCTCGCGTGGCGTTGCAGTGCAAAGCGCTGCTCCGCCTCCGCCAGAGATTTTGTAAGAGAGGACTTTCAGAAGAGGGCTTGAAGCCCCGCACCTCATTTCCATTGGCTGGCGTCACCGTTTATGCTAAACGGTGGCCTGCCATTGGAAATGAGCTTTCTGGGTTGCCTCCCTTTGGCTTTTTGTTCCGGCCCACCGGACTGGATCGCCTGCTTCACGGCTGTCGTGAAGCAGTTTCTTATCGCAAGGAGGCATGCTGTATAAACAAGCCATGCGATCCAGTCCAAATGGGCCGTCTCAAAAGGAGACAGGGCACCGAGTGTTTATATTTGCATCGCGCTTTCACTTTAAAGTGAAAGCGCGATGCAAAAATAAACAGCGGGAATGAAGAGCGCTTGGTTTTCTTGTTTAACCACCGCACGGGCACTTTTTCAGTTTTGTTTCCCCTCATCGTTTGGGATGTAAAAATATTTATTCCCACAGACCATCGGTTGTTCGAGAGGAGCACGAAAAGAACGGGAAGCTGATTGCTCCGCCAAGGCTGCCACTGAGGAGGCGGGAAAAGGAAGCAGGTGGTTCCTCCCTTAGGGCTCATATGACAGGCGCCTGACGCCGAGGACCGCGGGGGAGTGCTCTGCTGGCCTTGCCGGCCGGCGCGTCTCTCTAACGAAGATCGGCCCCTGCTCCCAGAGAATGCGCAACTTGAGGCCGCTCCCCAACTCTCCGGGCCGAAGGGCCTCCACCTCGGGGGTTGTGGACCATGGATGCATGGGGTCTGCCATGACCGGGGACCGAGCAGACCCGCCGCCCCTCTGCTGCATGGGGCGCCGCCACCCGGGCTGCCCTCGGGGCACGGTGCTCTCCGCCTGACGGAATTTCTTCTTCCCCTGGATCTCCTCGGTGACGCGGAGTCTGCAATGAACCCGGTGAATGCCACTGCTCTCTACATTTCCTCGAGCCACCTGGTGCTCCACTATCAGCCCGGGGACCCGCAGCATTTCTCTGACATAAACAAACCACTGCCCTTCTTCCGCCAGTCTCTAGCCTGCTGCGTGTGCGGTAAGAATCACTTACCCAACTGTTTACAATCTGTTTTGGGGAAGATTGGATACTCAGCATCGATATCCTTGACATCTAAAGGGATCATGTCTCTACACACGCATGTACGCCTCTGTGTGGAAGGGGTTCTTGAGTTCTTTTTGTGCACTTGTTTTAGTCACGTTAATGTATGTTTTAGTTGTCTATGATGGTACTTAAGTTGGCTTGCGTTTGTCTGGAGGCATAGTGTTGCTGGTGTGGTGTCGGTGGCTGCTGAGGCGTGCGCATTGGAGTTGCACAGAGCTGTGCTTGAAGTAGCTGGTTTCCACGGTTGGTCGTGGGGCCTGTGCAAGAGCGTGCAGTGCATTGAATGTGCCCACTGCAGAAGGTGACTGCTGCGTGGTCTGCTGTGGATAGTAGCTATAAAATGTTTAAGTGCGCTTTGCAGGGTTATAACTACTGTGCCACCTGCCGCCCCAATGGGGAGTGTGCAAGAGGTTACGGCTTGGGGAAAGGCGGGAAGAGAAGCCCGGGGTGTGTCTTTTAGCTAGCTGGTGGTGGAATAGCAATAGCTGTTCAGGGGGTTTAGCCGCGGAGAATACTTAGCATGTGGTGGATTCTAGGGCTTTGTGCTGTGTAACTAGGTGGCTAGTGTGAGCGGTCTTATTTTTTTGTGGCTGGGGATCTGCACGAGATGGGTGTGTCTCTTGTGCACGGGGTGCCGCATCACAACAGGCTCTGCTGACACATAACAGATTGATGGTTGTGCTCTCGGGCTCCAGTCGTGTTAACTGACACCTGCGCATTGTGCCTAGCCAACATTCACGAAACAAGTTAAGAATCTTTCTAAAGAAGAATGACTACTGAATCCAACTGCAGTGGTCAATAGCTTAACCCACTTGGCAGGGGCGTCTTGTACCGCGAGGCTCGAGTGCCCGCAGCGTCTAGCACAGGACACACGCTGGTGTCTGTGCCCGGGCACAGCAGAACGTTTGGTTCCCTCTGTAACTGTCGAGCGGCTCCTGCTCGGTTAGTTAACCCATGCTGCACTTCTCGCAGAAGTTTCCTTCCTCACAGCATTCCCTACAGTTATACACTATAATGCTTTTTCCATCTGGAAATCTCAATCCTTTTTAATCGGCTTTTGCCATGGCTTCCAGGATTGCCCCCTTTCTCTTTCGGATAATCTTTTAAAATTTGCAATAAAGTCTGTGTTTTGATTCTTGTCTCAGTGGCCCGATCATGCTCCTTGTTTATTTAGCGTTGGTATTGCCAGGAAGCGCTGTCTGGCTGGGCACAGCGAATCATTTGTTTGTTAAATGTCCCTTAATCTTAAACGGTGCCAAAAAGTACACTTACACTTCGCATCCTTTAAGCTATCCTTCACCGTGCTAGTTCCCCCATTAGAACAAGCATTTGCAATGCAATAAGTCTCGCATTTACGCGAGTTTGAGCTATTGGCATTGTAAATGACAATGCCTTTTATTTATATTTTGGTTTATAAAACATAAATAAAAGGCATTGTCATTTACAATGCCAATAGCTTAAACTCGCGTAAATGCGAGACGTGTTGCATTGCAAATGCTTGTTTTATTCAGTAATACTTTACCGTGACCGATTTGGATAATTGGATCATGTGCTAAAAAAAAGTAAAGGTTGCCTACTAGTGACATGGTTATTATTGTTATTTTCATTTTTTTTTTAAAGGTGTTCCTATGACATTTTTGTTCAGATATTAAGTCATTTATAATTTTCACACAGTCCTGTGATGAAGTAGGATTTTCACAGATACATAAAAGGAACAAACAGAGGCAACGTTCAAAGTTACAAAATCTATCCAATAGACATTTCAGTCCAAATTCTTCATTTCTTTAATGTCGCAAGATGATCAAAAACAGCAGCAGCAATACAGCCAACGCGTTTGGCCCAATAAAGGACTTCCTCAGAGCAGTTCAGGGAATAGTCCAAATCTTGATCAAATCCCTTTTGTACCTCAAACGCTACTTGATTCACTTTGATTGTGTATCATCCACAACACATGTGTAAGGATCCGAAATATATAAATCAAACTCAGACGTTCACTACGATTGGTGAACTTGCAGTATTTTCAAAGTCGCTTCATTGTTTGCCCCACGTGAGACGCCGAGTCCTGCGACCCGCCGACAGCCTTCTAACATTAGCGCTATATAAAGCAGGATAACTCGCACATTTTGAATTTGTCTTAGTTTGTTTTAGAAATTGAGAAAGAAACTCCAGAGGGAGTAAATACTCTAGCTGCCAAATCCAAGGCCCGTACATCCGAGACTCGTCTACAGGAAATGAGGCATAATAACAAGGTGAGCTTTGCTGACAACTGTTTCCATGTCAGTCCCTCATTCACCGGCCAACTTCGTACAAAACGAAGCACAACATCTACATCCAAAAGGGTATAATATCTGGGCTTCCAAATTGAGTGCCTGAGGGTCCGGCCTCCAACTGTAAAACTGAGGCAACTCCGTGATCAATCGGGATGCAAAGAGATCAGTTCAGATTCAGTTCGCTGGAGTCCGAAGAAATCAGGAGTTCCAATCTGCTACTACATTGGAGCTGCCTGGAATATATTCCGCATTGACCGAGATCTGATGTTGAAGACAATAGTGCCAGAACTTTTTGGCTATTTCTGCCAATAGGCAAGACCTTGTGCCCCCCAACCGATTGATGTACCTTACTGCAGAGGCATTGTCCATCTGCAAAAGGATACAATAACATATTTTCTGTGGGGAAAGAGTCTGGATCACGAACGAGCCCGCCAAAAGGTCCAGACAATTTATGGGTAATTTTAATTCCTCCAGGGACCGTCTGCCCCCTGACTCCACTGGCCCGCATCGGGCTCCCCAGCCTCACCAACTAGCTTCCGATTCTATCACTATCTCTGGAATAGAAGAAAAATGGCCTTGCCATTCCAGGCATCCATGTGCTCCAACCACCAGGATATTTCCGCCCTAGCTTCCGAGGAAAGGAGGATTTGCTCCGAATAACTTGAGCCCTTGCGCAAGTGCATGATCTTCAGTCTTTGTAAGACCCGGTAATGCAGTGGGCCAGGAAAAACCGCCTGAAAGAACGAGGCTAACAGACTTAATAGGCGAGCTAATATCCTCAAGGATATAGTTTGAGAGGCAACCACTCTCCTCAATTCCTTCTTGATCGAAATCCTCTTTTTCAGATGTAGTAACAGTTACATCAACACCAAGTCCACTTGGAATCACTATCGACTTGTCCAATTTGATGATGAAGCCCAAGTCCTGAAGGAGTTGGATCGTCCTGGATAAATGGAGTAGGATTATTTCCGTGGTCTGCGCCATGATCAGGACATCGTCCAGATAAATAATCAATCTCACCCCTCTCTTTCGCAGATATTGTGCTACTGGTTTGAGCAACTTGGTGAAGCACCAAGGGGCGGAAGAAAGGCCGAAGGGCATTGCTATAAATTCAAACCATCAATGATGCCATTAAAACTGGAGGACCTCCGAGTATGCGCCATACGCACAATACAGTCCTTTTCTAACTACAAGTCCCTCAAAAGGTGTAGGTCATCAATTTTGAAATGGCAATACACCATTGAGGAATTGAATTCCCTGAGATTTAACACTAGGCAGAATCCCTGATCTTTCTTTAGCACTGGAAAAATTGTGCTGACAAAACCGTGAGGGTGAGGTGAAACTCTATGATGGCCCCTTTTTTTTCAATCGGGATACTATCTCCTCGTCTATGAAAGGGCTTCTGTCAGGGAAAAATGAAGAGGTTGAGGCCTCTGCAGTTGCTATGGGGAGAAATAAAACTCCCGTTGAAAACCCTGTACAGTCTGAAGTACCAAAGGATCTTGTCTTGGTGTTTCCCAATTTTGAAGGAACAATCCAGTTCTTCCACCCACCAGCACCTCCCCGGCCTGTACCATGCTTACCTGCATAGGAGGTGTCACCGGCATTGTTGTTGTTTCCGCCTCTGTAGCCACCTCGATTTTGTCTGCCTCTCCAACCCCTGTTGCGGGTGGGGTAGAAGTTTGATCGGGTGGTGCGGCCACAACCTATGTTGTCGAAACCTCTGGAGGTGTGGAAGTTTCCTGGGCCGGTCACTCGACCCCGGCACTGGTAAAAAGGCCACTGTGAAACACTTTTTTTAATAGAAACCTGGGCCTTGTCCAGGGCCGTAAAGCTGGCTACGTACTTTCCTAATTCCTTGACGAACTAGTTGCCAAACAAAAGCTCATTAGTCCTCGTGCCCGCTTCCTTATTGGCCATATCTGCCAATTGGGGGTCCAGTCTCCTCAAGAAAGATTTCTGCGCTCGGTGGATAGCGCACAATTGGCGTTCCATAGAAAGCACAAAGCTCTCGGAGCCCACTCTAGTATCTCTGTCGGATCAAGGGATGTGTTTGAGTCTAGAATCTTGGTGAGGGGCCCTGATACATCTAGTAATGTATCTTGGCATCCCTACCATGCCCTGTCTAACCCCTTCTTTAGATCCTTAGCAAATTGTTTTAAGGAAGGTCGCCATGTTAGGGGCTAGTTCCGGGGTGTCCGTCACTTTACCTAGTAAGGAAGGTTTTGGACACTCTGACCTTAAAGTACTGCGCACCTCGTGCTGAAACCCATGCCTCATGTTCTCCTGCACATAGTGTGCCCCCTTTGCGCAGGGCACCCATTCCGTGGACCTCGGGTGAATGATGTTTTTTGGCTCGAATAAGAGATTTTTATTCAAAGTCTGCTTCCACATAGTGTGATTTACGCATGCGTTTTTCTGTTTTACGCGGCTACTCAGTGTCCTTGTCTGATTCTGAAGTATCATGCGCGAAAGGAGACGACTCCTCCGCTTCCCCTGGGGTAGAAAGGGAGGAATTACCAAGGGAACTAGCAGAGAGGGGACTGCCATAGGCATGGTCTTTAAGGACCGATGATGTCACCTGGGACAACACCTCAGCCGAGGCATTAAATGAGGGTCTCCCCTGAGCGAAGGTTTGCTCTCCAGAGAGCGCAGATTTTGCTGACGATTCCCCTAATGAGGCGCTCAAAACTCTTTTTCCATAGTTTTTTAAGGCTTTAGTGAAAGGCTGTAACATCCTGATTAATGCCCTATTACCGAATGCTCCACGTGGGAATCCAGGGCCTCTACAAGCTGCGCCTCCATTTGGTGCTCGTATGACACCTCTTCAAACTCAGCATAGTCATTGTAATCTGCATATTCATCCACCTCCTCAGCGTAGTACACCATCATTCACTAAAGGTGGTGTGAAGGAGTTTCTGGGGGAGAGTAACCCAGGGGTGATATTTTTCAAATAATCCCCGACTTTCCCAGGCCTATAGGCTCCAGTCAGCAGGCCTAAAGTAGTCTAGCACCCTTCAAACTACCTAAACTTGCCTGCACTACCTATTTTAACTATTGTTAAAATGTGGAGGGAGCCACCCCATAGCACTCTCCTAGGGCAGAGTCCTACCACATTTTTGCACCCCGTCGGGCGTTCAGGGGACTCAGGATAGGTGACAGTTGGTTGCGTAGAGCCGATCGGAGAGTAATGAGCTCTGATCGGCTGTCTGCGCAGGTGCGCCGTTATTGGCATTGAAAACAGGACTGCCTCTATATGCAGTGCGAGTCGCGCGTCTGTCCCTCTCTCGCTTCAGCATTTCACCTTAGGCTAACAAAATACCTTGTCCGCTGCTCTGCGACCACCTATCTCGCTCCTCTAAGAGCGGCACTTCAATTGTAGACGGTAAACTATGCATACCATATAGATATAAAATAAATTGTACTTATCTCGATGCAGTAGCAGCAAAGAATGAGTACGATAACTGTTGGAACAGAGTTATATACCTTAAGTGGTGTGATGATGGGGCGTGGCTTGGCAACCGACAATGGCGGACATGTGAGTCCATTTATTAGGGGGAAAACGCTGTCTCCTGTTCTCGGCCTTGCTTGCTAGCACAACCAGAGTTTTCCTGTTGTCCTGCTGATGACCTTCTGAGGACAGCGGGACCGGGTCTTCCAGCTGCAACAGAGGTCTGCGTGGCTGCCAGACAGGGCCCGTTGAGACAGCAGGCGACTGATCCGGGAGATTGGTCTGAGGCTGGGTCATGGCGCCCGTAAGCCCGGCAATTGCGGGGAGGCGTGCCGCACCAGGGCAGAGTGGTGTGATGCGGTTACAACACCAGGGCATCTTTCCAGCACCGACGGGGAACGAGTGTGGCCTGTAATGACGCAGACGAGCAGTGGAGCGGTGCCTGGAGCTGCGTGCACTCGTGACTGGGCAGGCCTGTGAGACGGCCTGCTTGGTGGTAGGAGCAAAGTTCTCCGGGTGCCCTACCGACTGCGAGGGACTTAACGTGGTGCGGGCGCCCCCACCCATCTGGCTCTTGGGGCCCATCTGCCATCTGGGCTGGACCTGTACATAGTGAGAGAGTGTGAGAGGTGAGCCGAGCCCGGTCCTACTGCTCCCTCCCCCCTCTTTTGTGACACTGAACTGGCTGGCCAGATTAGAGGAGGCTTGCGGGCCATTGGGTGACTGGTGGGCCCTGATGCCTGGGGGCGTGCACTGAGGTGTAGCTGGACACGCCCGAGCTACGTGGGCTCGGGATACTTGAGAACCCTGGCCCGGACCCCTATAGAGAAGCATTGCCTGGCTGTGGGAAGCTAGACCCTGGGCCGGTTCTGGAGGAATATAGCCTGGATGTCTGGGGCCTGTGGTGTGGCCCCCCTCTAGGCTTGTGGAGCTAGTGTTGCCAGAAAACATCTGCATGCCCCCTGATGGTGAAGAGGAGGTTTTCTGTGGAGCGTTGGGTGCATGGCACTAAAGTGAACTATGGGCGCTCTGTGAACTCTCACCAGGGAACAGTGGCTTGAGCGGCGACTGGCCCCCAAGGAATTCGTCTCCCACGAGGTGACCCCACTACGTCCCACAGATGTTACGGGTCATATGCCTGGGGATCTTGCCAGCGTTTCCCACGGTACCTGGCTCTGTGGTATGTAGGCTGAAGAACGTTTGGGACTGGCCTAGGGCACTGACGGCCTTGCAGTACAGTCATGGGCAAACCCAGAGGGAAGGCACAGGAGTCTGCCCCGGAGCTGGGAGAGGGTCAGAGGGGGCCAACTTGAACTGCCCCGGAGACACAAGGGACGGAAGACCCTGTATAGCAGCAGTTGGCGAAAATCCTGGAGGCAATTTCGGACACTAAGGAGACACTGCACCATGATATCAGCACAGTGTCTGTGGTACTGGGCCTCCTGCGTGCTGAGTATCAGAAACTTAGACGCTGAAATTTCTGTGGCATATTAGGGTGTTGGGATCCATATCTAAACGCCATAACATTCATAACTATCTTAAGAGGCGGGGGTCCAGGTGGCCTTCCTGCAGGAAACCCATTTGTTCCAAGGTGGAGAGGCTACGTAGACGATGGAGGGGGCAAGTGTATGCTACATCGTTCTCGGCCTACGCCCGGGGGGGGCTTTAATTTGGATCCGGGCGGGAGTGTCTTTTGAACTTATACGATCGATTATAGATGAGGAGGGCGGGTTTGTCTTCCTATTGGGGAGGCTCTATGGCAGGGAGGTCACCCTGGGTTGTGTGTATGCCCCCAATCAGGACCAATTAGCCTATATGGCTGACACTTATTGAAAACATGATGGTGGGCCCAGTACTTAAAGGTGGGGATTTCAATGAGGTAATTGATGTGAATCTGGATCGCTCACATCCGCCTCTGCCTGGGGCCCAGACTCACAGAGTGGCGACTGGTCTGTGTGATTGGATGTCCCATTGGGGGCTGAATGATGTCTGGAGAATACAGCACAGACACACAAGAGAATATTCCTTTTACTCTCCCATGCACCAACTCCACACCCGCTTGAATGCCTTTAGGTGCTCCCCCAGCCTTAGTGACTCTATCATACATACAGAATATCTGGGATGCACATTGTCTGATCATAGCCCATTGCTTAACAAACAAGGGGGTGTTATTTATTCTGTCAGGTTATTACTGAGCGCTCTCTTTCTTCACGTTCTCGTGTAAGCTTGAATATATCAGAAACGGTGCCACAGGAGAGGGAAAATTACCCCTAAACCCTCTAGTAGTGGGCCACAGGCCCACTTGTACAAATAGGATACAAACTGTGCACACGTTACGTTCAGTGTATAATGCGTAATAGCATATTATATCAAAAATTATTCAATGAACAAAGCAACTGATGAAAGCGAGGAACCACAGGATACAAGATTAAATTCAGTCTTTCTGTTTATGTGGATTTTGGATATTCCAGCCAGCCAACACGTGTTTCGTCAAGGGGCACAAAACCCCAGACTTCTTCAGGGCTGGTGAGAAAACATACATAAAGTACGTATCACAACAGGTACAATTTGTATAACGCTTCAAACATACACACCCTTAAGTGTTCAACCGTAGATGGTAGGGAAAGTCACCAGTTAAAACGTAATTGTACCGTAATAGGGAATCAATTGTGTTGGGTTGTAATGAGAACCCAGTCTGTAAAACACAGTGAAGTTGAACGAAAGTTTGAAGAATCTGGAATTGGGGGACCCACGCTTTCTTCAGTTGCTTTGTTCATTGAATAATTTTTGATATAATATGCTATTACGCATTATACACTGAACGTAACGTGTGCACAGTTTGTATCCTGTATAGCCCATTGCTGTTGACGTTCCGCCCTCATGGGGACAGACCCCCGATACCAACATCGCGCCTCAGTCCAGGGACCCTTGAGGATGTTCCCTTTGCTGACGCCCTGCTATCCTTAATTTGTGACTACTTTATTGATAATGAGCGGTCGGCTTCTACTGCTTTGAGTGGAAAGCGTTTAAAGTGGTGGTGCGGGGACATTGCATGGGACAAACTGTGGGGGTGCGTAAGGAGCTACACCGCGAACTGCTAGAACAAGAGGGGGAAATACGGGAGTTGGATAATCTCCAGGGACTCGACGCCCGGGCTCGTGCACGCCTACTGGATAAGCACGAACAATACACTTCCACAATGGAGTGGCTTAAGTTATATAATTACAAGTCTTATATGGATGGGGTACTAGGAGAGAAGGGACGGGCTGGTCGCTTGTTGTCCTGGCCGGTCCGGCCCGAGACACAGGGGTCCCCAATCACACCCATGCGGTGGTTAGATGGTGTATCCTTGCACGACCCAAGCAATATCAATGCATTGTTTAGGGATTACTATAAATCCCTGTATGCTGCCCCCCCCGGGCCCTTCTAGTATAGCTGTTGAAGCTTTCCTGGAGCCACTCGGTCTTCATACATTAGACGAAGAGGTGGGTGTGGACCTAGGTGGGCCAATTATCCTGGAAGAGGTGCAAGGCGCTATAGCCGCTATGGCCAATGGGAAGACTCCAGGCCCCAAAGGTTTGCCGAGGGAATTCTATAAGTAATTTGGGATTGAATTAGCGCCAAGGCTGGTGACGCTATATGCGGAATCCCTTCAGGTGGGTTGCCTCCTGGATACTACTTGCGATGCGTTGCTGGTCCCACTTCCTAAGACGAAGTCCCTGAATGCTGAAGTGACAGACTTCAGGCCCCTCTCCATGCTCAACACTGATTTTAAGATCCTCAGCAAAGTGCTGGTGTTTTGGCTGCTCCCACACATGCGGGACCTGGTCCACCCGGATCAAAACGGATTTATTCCTTCTCCGTCGATTGTATTCGGTACTTAATCACCCTGAAGTGCCTACTCTTCAACAGGCTACTATTCTATCAATTGACCTAGAAAAGGCCTTTGATACTGTAGTATGGGATTATCTGCTGGCAGTCATAAAGCATTTTGGCATGGGGGGATGATTGGGTGGCTTGGGTACAATTGTTATATACCTTCCCCTTGGCCAGGGTCATAACTGGTATGTCCATTTCCTCCCAATATAGGGTTGCCCTTTGTCGCCACTTCTATTTGCCTTGGCGATAGAGGCTCTGGCTGAGCTGTTGTGGCAGGAAGGTGAGGGCATGAGGTTGACCCTAGTGGGAAGGACACAAATTATCTCCCTAAACGCTGATGATTTACTTGTGTACCTCAGTGATGCGACTAGGGGGACAGATTCGGCTCTGTGTCAATTGAAGATGTTTGGGGACTTATCAGGATTACGAGTCAATAAACGTAAGACATATCTTTTCCCTGTGGTTGGACCTGTAGCGCGCCTGCTGGGGGTGCCTGCGGGCATAAATTGGGCGTCGGAAACCTTCTGATATTTGGGCATTCAGATCTTCCATTCTTTGGAGGACCTGAGAGAAGGGAACTTGGGGAAAGCGCTGAGATCTCTTAAATCTAATGTCCAGTTTTGGGGCACAGTGTCTCCCCATCATGGCCAGGATATCCTTGATCAAAATGATTATGCTCCCTTGAGTGTTATATTATTTCTCCAATATGCCAGTGCTATTGCCCACAGCATGGTTTTGTACCTTGGATTCCCTGGTGAGAGACCTGGTATGGGGGAATGGCAGGCGCAGAGTGTCACTTTCGATACTGCAACGCCCTATAGATGCGGGTGATTTGGGAGTTCCTGACTTCGAGCTGTACCTGCTCATGGCCCAGATGCAATGGCTGACCTTTTCAACAGAACCCGGCCAGATACCCAGCCTGATGTTGGCAAAACTCCTAATGCACACGACAAGAGTTCCTTACACAACTGTATTACAGACAACGGGGTTGCAATGCTGGAGGCGTTGCCTCAGGAGAATACCTGACACTCCGAAAAACTCCCCAGAGCTGCCCCTGGTAAGACTGCCTCATGGCGAACCACGTGGTACAAAAGGGGGTGGTGATGGACGGAGCATCAGAACCAATCAAACACTCACACCCAGTCAACAGATCTGGGTTTGATCCATCACCGTTCTTTAGCCCACTCTGCCACCCCAGTTCAGACATGGCCATATGCAAATCAGTCTGACCCTGTGCCTCATGGGAACAGTCCAGCCCGAACTGCCAATCCCTGGACTGGAAACAAGCTTCCTAGGACCGGTTTCTGGCGAACCACAGCAGGTTAGTACTGCTGAGCAATTGGCCCCTTGGGCGGCAGTGGGACTGTTACCAGGATAAAATGTTACTTCCCTTAGCAGAGTTGGTGGAGGGGTGTGGACTACCCGCGGGCCAATTTTTAGTATATGAAGCGCTACAGAGGACGTTTGCTCAGCTATGGGACCAGAATAGGGAGGAACCAGAAATACATGCTGTGCTGCATTCCTGATTACCTTGGGCACATCGAGACACCTAATTAAATGGTTCTATGCGTCACCTCACTGATCCCCTTGACCCGGTTGCATTGCAAATGGGAAACTCATCTGGCAAGGGACCTCACAGACGCGGAGTGGGGCAGGATCTTGGCATCTCCGAAGAAAGTAGCACGAAGCGCACGGTTGAAGTACTTACAATTCAACTATGTGCACATGACGTACTTTAACCGCATCAGATTTTTTAAATTTTTGGGGGAGAACTACGGCATTACCCGAGATGCAACTGGGAGGACGCAGATTTCCTCCATATAACCTGGGCATGTGGGGTCGCGCAGACATTTTGGCACGAAGTACTTCAGGCACTCAATGATACCCTTGACCGTGTACTTCCTTGCACTTTGGCGGTCTGATGATTGGGACTTTTCCTTCGGCCACTCAAACTAAAGCTGGAAATAGATTCATAGACTTGGCCCTGGTGCTGGCAAGACAACGAATAGCAATCACATGGAAAGCACATGCAGGACCGCAAGCCGCGGTGTGGCGAAGGGAGGTAACAACATGGGCTGGGGCAGAGGAGCGAGCCCTACGTAGGGAAGAGTTGAGAGGGCTGCGACTGCGTCCGATAGCAGATCAATGGAGAGACATATTACATGCATGGGACCAGGCGCGCAACACCCATTGGACTCAAAGGGCTTCAGCCCCCCCCGTCGTGTGTGGCAGCCCGGGATGAGACACCTTCCTGGGCAAAAAAGCAGCCGCACCCGAGCACTTCACAGGTCTTTAAAAGACCATTTGCATGTTAATGAGGCTTTGCGGTTGTTTCACCCCTTCTAAGAGCCCCTGCAGCTCCACTCTGCCTATTGCTTAAAGTTCACCCCCCCCCCCCCCGAAATTTTTGCTCAGCCCCCCCCCCCCCCCGAAATTTGACAGCGACACCTCTCTGGAGACCGGAGGGAATGACTGACGGGAATAGATTTTTTCACCCCCTCTCCCTCCTCCCACTTCCTTTATTCCCCCCCCCCCCCTTACCGAGGGGGCTGGGTTCGTTACGTGGGAATGACTGACTGGTAGGTCGGGTCGGGGATTCTCCTGCCTGCCCCCCCCCCACCCCCCCCCCCCTTTTCTTTCCCGACCCTTCTTCCCCCTCCCCCTTCCCCCTCCTTACCCGGGCACTAACCGAGATTCACATGTATAGTACCCTACTAGGCACTGACAGGCAGCTACTTTCCCAGTTTTTTTTCGAATCCCCATTTGACGTATTTTTATTTATTAATATGGCCATCGGGTTACGAAGTGGTGGTGACTCCACATGCCCAGACATAAACATGTTGCATGCTTCCGAGAGTGTTTGTTTATATGGGACCAAGGAGCCAGAGGAACAGGCGTATAAAATGGGGGCCCCGAAATGCCTGAATGGGGTACCTCTAAATGTTGGTATACATACCTGCTGGCCCGGTCAAGTGTTGAAATGACTGTTTGGAGCTTTTGGCTGCTGTACTGACCTCTGTAATACTTCTTCTCCAAGAACGATTGTATCATGTATGTTACGGGTTCTGTATTATGGAGATGACATTAATAATGTATGTGGACTACTGTAAGATAAAATGTTAATAAACCCATGTTTAAAAAAAAAAAAGTACCAGCAGGGTAAGAAAATTGATACACACTTATTTTTATAACGTTTTATAGTGTATTTAACATGATGTATACTGGCTAGTGATCGTTTGATTGGATGTGTTTGCTGTAGGTTGCTACTATTCTGTTTGGTCCTGATCAAGATCCTAGAATTAACAGCAGGGGGTCAAAACATTGACATACTATATTGCTGACTGGCATTCATCGTAAGGTTTTTAGAACCGAATCCTCAAAGTTGAACTCCAATGCAAACACAATCGTGCTGTTATTCAGTTGACAGTGTTTTGTCCTTTTGTAAATAACACATGCGTCGTATTAATCACCCTTCTCTTGATTCAGTTGCACTGCGCCTTCTTTTTGTAGCACCTACCTGTTGTATATTTTGTGTATAATTAAATAATATACAAAGACAAAAAAAGGGGTGTGATGATTGGTGGAGACAGGGCATTCTCTGCCTGATGGTTATTATAAACAGCTAAAACATCACACACATAAACATCACAAACCTTTAATGTCAAAACTGCTAATTGGAGCAAATAATCAAGAATGTTTCCGTATATAAGCTGCATTTGGGGGCTACTCGAGGGAGATTTTATTCGAAAAAGGGAGAACCGTATTAACTCTGGATTTGCTTTGAAGTAAGTAATATTTTAGGGTAGAGAGTTTTTTTCAAATCAGTCTTTTGTGTTAAAAAAAAATGAGTCTCTCTTCTAAATAGGGGACAAGTAGTAGATGTGTGCCCATTTAAAAGTGCTTTACTTTTCCACAACGGCTACTACAGGTGCCAGAAGTTAGTTAGTTTCTTATTCACAGTTTATATCTAAAAAAAACTTAAGACCAAATTTTGGCTCACAAAAAAGGCCAGCGGTGTGTGCACTGTTGCAGGTGAGAAATAGTTTGGGTTTTTTCACATTCTTGTCTAGCAACAGTTTGTTTAGAAGAGATATGAAACAGTTATATGGCAAACATACTTACAGTTCAGTGCCCTCAAATTAGACATGTTAGATTTATTTCTATATATCTTTTTTTAATAACCTTTATTTTTCAGCTTTGATTGATGACAAATAGAATCGGCATTGAAATAGCACATATCGCTTTACAGTGCAAGGATAGGAACATCACTTTCCAATTAGCAACTACACAAGCAATAACGCATAATATGCCAGGTTACGTACATAAACTTCATGCTTGCGTACCCATCATTCCACTGTCATCACACCTATATCCTAGTTCCCTGGACATTCACACCATCCTCCACACTCACATTCTATGTCGGGATCATTAGAAGACCCCGTATTTGGTTCTAAAAAAGCATCACACACCTCTCTTCACATTTGCAGCCCGTTCTCTAATTTCTCATTCCGTCTGTGTAATTTCATGTGGGATTCCTTGGATAGGGACCACTCCCGTACATCTCTATTCCAGTTTTCCAACTTGGGAGCACGCTGTCCATCCGCGTGATGGCTACCTTACGTCGGGCTAGTACCAAAGCCAATTTCAGGACTTTGTATCTCATCTTGCTCCCGTTTGGCCTCTTTTATATACCCCAGCAGACACTGAAGTGGCTGACAATCCGCACACGTGTAGACCTCTGCAACTGAATCACCACCTGCGTCCAGAAGGTCTGCACCATCAGGCAATGTCACGCAAGATGCAAAAAATCAGCCCCGCCATCCATTACAGCGTGGGCAGACATCTGGCCGTGAGAGAGATGTGCAGTGGAAATTCTTGGGTGTCATATAAGTTCTATGGAGGAAGTTTTAGTGCAATTGTTTAAAGCGAGCATTACAAGAGTCCGTATGTATAAGCCCACCAAGAGTGGTCCAAGTTTGTCATCTAAGGGTCTCCCCAAATCCAAACTCCACGCCTCACACGCCCCGGGTGGTAAACCCATCACATCTTCCCTCCTTGCTGTGTATATCTGAGTAATCAGTCGTCTTCCAGCTCCGCATGTCAGCAGTATATCTAAGGTCTGCTTAGTCCTAGGCGCGGCGGGATAGGTTGGCCAGATCACTCTAGCAATTTCATTCAAGTCAGCGTATTGCAAAAATTAACCCTGTCCCAGAGCAAAAAGGTTTGCAGGCCTGTTCATATGTGATATACTCTCCGGTGTACACATCTCCCAGCTGGGTACAATCCATCTTCTCTCCAAGTCTGAAAGGACATATTGTCCAATAACAGTCTTACTGGCACCAACACCCATGTAGGTAATTCATGATGGAAAGGTGCATGTCCAAGGACCATCTTTACACATTGCTGCCATATATGAGCTGTATGTCGCACAATATAGGGCAAGTCCCCTGCAGCTCCTGAACCCTCCATCAGAGATGCTGGTAAGCAGTCCTCAGTCATTAAACCCGCCAATAGACGTTTCTCCCAGTTTTTCCCCTTATCTAGCCATCTGGCCTAATGTGGCAGATGTGCAGCGTAATAATAAAAGTCCAGTCTCGGTACCTCCAAACCTCCCTCCCTCATACCTGCGCATCAGTGTAGATAAGGCTACCCTCCTATGGCGTCCAGCCCAAAGCAATGAAATTGGTGCAGAGTTAAACTGCTTGAAATTCCTCCTTGGAATGGGACAGAATAAGTTCTGCAAAGCATATAAGCAATGTGGTAATACCACCATTTTAGACACCGCCAGCCTGCACATCAATGAGAGTGGTAGTGTGATCCAGAAGGCCCCTGATTTCCATAGTGCTGTTAGAACCCTGTCTATGTTTAAATGTAATTGTTGTGCTTCAGTGCATGACACCTGTATAACTAAATGCCTAAAATGAGCTAGTTCCCAGTGTAAACCCAGGATCGGGAGGTGCCCCAGGGATGCCAGGGGGTAAATCAGTGACTTGGCGCGATTCAGGTGAAGGCACGAACGTTTTCCAAACTCCACTAATAGTTTGAGCAATTTAGGAATGGCTTCACTTGGGGAGGAAATGTAATAAAAAAAGCGTATCATTTGCATATAGCGATATTGTGTGGCAGACCCCTCCCAGTCATATTCCCCAATCTGCCAAATCTCATCGCACCCAAACCGCTAAAGGCTCTATCGCCAGAATGAACATGAGCGGTGAGAGGGGACAGCCCTGTTGCGTTCCCCTTGTCATAGTCCATGATTGTGATCGACTCCATCCCACCCACACCCTGGCTGTAGGTTCTGTATAAAGTAGTCGGATCCATCCTCAGAACTGTGGGCCCAAGCCCACAATTCACAATACTTCCTGCAAGTAACCTCCGTCCACAGTGTCAAAGGCCTTTTCCAGGTCAATAGATACGAAAGCCACCCCCTCATCTCGATGTGTTATATCGTGAAGGACGTGGATCAACCTGTGAACCTTCATGCCAGTATTTCGACCTCATATGAAGCCACATTGGTCTTCATGTACCAAAAGGGGCATATAGGACGCTAGAAGGTTAGCGAGCAGTTTACATGGTATTTTTATATCAGAGCTTTTTCCCTAGGATGCATGGTCAATACATCACGTATTTCTTTCAAGATCACTTGGACATCCAGGTCCTCGACAGTTTCCGGGTCGAGCTTTGGAAGTGGTAGACCCTCCAGAATTGGGACATAGCGGTCTGGTGTGACATCCTGGTCAGCAGCATAGACTTGCTGTAAGAGTTGTTTAAACACTTTTACTATACCTGACCTGGTGGCCACCCTGGCACCATCTTCCGATACCAGATGAGTAGTCCGCTGCGGTGAACACTCCCTACTGAGTTTCCAAGCCAGTAGGCGACCTGACTTGTCTCCCTCGGAAGTCACTGCCTGTATTGCTTAAGGATATATTTGTCAAGGCGGTCCCAAATATCACTAATGCACCCACGAACGGTCGGTTTCCTGTGGTTTGCATCCAAGTGTGATTGCTCTTCTGTCTGTATTTTGGAAAGAACCCCTTCTTTATGCTGGAGTTCCCTTTGTAACTGTCGCCGTACGCCGCATGTTAAGCCCATGCAAGTGCCTCTTAGGACTGCTTTCAGTGCCTCCATTAGTCATCGCACCCCAATTTGAAGTCATATATTCCGTTAATGCCTGCAAAAGTGTTTCCCTCCAACTGGATCCTCCAGGATATCCACTGGCATTCTCTAGGATCATGATTCTGACATGGCAGCCCCCAATGTACTACACCGCTAACTGGGTTGTGGTCAGACAGATGATGTGCCAGGTGGGACACTTCTATATCATCCACTCTGGGGAAGCCAACCACTAGGATTCTGTCAAGTCTACTGTATGTGTTGTGAGTTACTGAATATCAGGTGTATACCGCTGTGTTTGGTGGTGTCGACGACGACAAGCATCTTCATTACTTGTATTATGCATCAACTGTGTAGTACCCAGTCTGTGTGGGTGTCTGTCCAGATCTGGGTCCAGTATGCAGTTAAAGTCGCCCATCCACAGTAGTTGCGTATCCATATCCTGCATTATCATATCTTGTAAATTATGAAAAAACATGGTCATCACTTTTAGAGGCATATGTGTTAAGGATTGTCAGTCGCCATCTATCCAGGACCTCCTTAAAAGCAGAAACCGACCACTCACATCGGCCTCCAGATACATGAGAGAAAAGGGGATCCTGTGAGCCATCCAGATAAGCATACTCCTGGCACATGTTGAGTAGGAGCAGTGGAAAACCTGATTGTGCCATGTTTTGGCTAAGTGTGCAGCACCCGCATCATCCAGATGTGTTTCCTGCAGACATGTTATTGAGATGTTATGTAATTAAAAAAAAAAGTAAGTACCCTGTAACGCTTTATGTAAGCGCCTAATCCCCTGACGTTCCGTGTAAGGAATTTAATATCTGCTCCAATCTTAGTTGCAAATAATTAGTTATCGCCTCCTTTCCACCTACCATGCTCCAGTGCATTCCAATCACTGCTAAACATGAGAACAATGACGTGCAATTCACAACAACCCCCCCAACCCACCCACGGACAATATAAGTCAACTTCACGACTATCGATGCCCACCCCATGCAAGCGCCAGGACACAGCGCTCCAATCAGTACAACAGGAACTTATATTTTACATTCCATTGACCAACTCTCCAGCCAGTCACTTTTCCTACCAAATACTTCAGGCAAAGTTATATTTACGACATTCCTCTCAAACTTCAACATCTCCCAGGTACGGAGCAACCAGAGTGTCTGGCACAATGTCTTGTGAAGAATTTGCTGTCTCAGCATCCAATCTCTCGGGTTCTGGCAGCATGTCTACAATGCGCTCACGTTCCTGTGCTTCCACAGGGCTATGCTGCATGGTGTCCTCCTCACTGATGGTTACTCTTCTGTCTCCTAATGAGATAGCATTGAGATCATCTCCGGTCAAGCCACGGCGATGCAGCGTTCCCTTGGTCCTTGTGCCTCTGGCCACGGACCGAGTGTGGAAGCAGGTCATCACCCCAGATCTGTAGCCATTCCCAGACATCATCCAGAGTGTCAAAGAAGTGTGCTTTTCCTTGAGCCAGGACCTTTAGCTTCGCTGGATACATTAACATGTATTGTAGCTGGAATTCCATTAATTTTTGCTTTACTCCTAGGAAGGACTGGCGTCATTCTTGGACCTTCTTGCTGTAATCAGAGTAGATGGTTATTGTACTGCTGCCAAATTTTGGATTTGACTGGGCCGCCCGCAGTATACAGTATCTGTCACGATGGCTAAGGATTTTAGCAATTACGGCTCTTGAGGAGGCACCCGGCAGAGGCGGGGCACAAAAGCTCTGTGTGCTCTTTATACAACAAAGAAGTTTGAAAGTCCCTATGGACAAAGTTCTGTGTGCAACCAATCCTCTAGGAATTGTCTGTTGACCCCTTTCCCACATTTTCTGGAAATCCCAAAACACAGATGTTACTGCACCGGGCTCGACCCTCCTTATCCTCTGCTCGACGTTCCAGCACCTTAGTTGTATTAGTCATCTGGGCCATTTGTTGTTTGAGGGTGGCCAACTCTCCTTGTAATTCCTTTATATTGCCCTCTGATGTCATTACTTTATCCGGACCTTAACACAGATGAGCTCGTCAAAGATTAACATCAATTGACACTGTCTCTATTTTGTTTACTAATGCTGCTCCAGAACCCTGAATAATTGGCAACAGTTCTGCTCAGGAGGGCTCAAGATTTCCATCTGGCGTCTCTGTCACCATTTGATTCAGTTTGCCACGTTATTCTTCGGGTGGGTTGGCATGGCGTAGTATATTGAGTAATAGTATTAGAAGCACTGGACGAGACACCTTGTTACAGTTTTACTAGAGGTCAGTCCACCTTCCAAGCTCTGGTCTAGATTAGTGCCACCCACCACCTTCGGTGTCTAATGTGTACGATAGTTTACCTTCTTCCCAGCAAGTGAGCAACAGCGGGCCGTTGGTCACTCACTGCCAACTGCGCTGACAAAATTAGATTTACAATGACTCCTCTGCAGCTAGGCCCTTCTGGGTATTGTTTGTCCATACACATCTGACCAGGGGACCCACTCATAGCCTGGGTTCTCAGTGCTGACGTATCTTCATCAAAGGACTCCACACCTCCCTCGCTGGATATGGGGCAGCCGCTCCAGCCAAGTAAGTCTGGCACAAACACGTCTCAGAAGACTGTGTTGCAAGTTCAAGGTCACAGGGCGCTCCAGCACACATATGCAACAGAAGAAGTAAAGGGGGGGGGGGCGATGAGTCAATAGGCTGATGCCTGCCTGCACCTACCAGTCGTACGACAGAGGCTCTGCTTATGGCCAATTACAACAGCTGACCCTGGTCCCAGTCTAATGTAATACATACCTCAATACTGGAAATGGATATTATGCACATCCACAGTCAAACGTTTACAAATTAGCTCAGTTTCACTTCTCACTCCTTTCTGGTAGCTGCAGCGCCCTAGAGCCTCTGAATTTAGTACACAGCGATAACACACTGTCTGTAGCCCCATGAGTTTTCCATTAGGCAGTCTTTAAACAGTAAACTTTACGATTATGTAGGATGTCCCCTATAGGTGGCTGGGAGCTCAAGGAGCTCACATACTGTCAGCCATGTTGCTTGGCCGTGCCCCCATTTCAATATATCGTTAAGTGATAGTGCATATACCCTCTATACATCTATTGGCTAACATTCCAGCATGGAGTGCTTTTCAAAAACGGAATAAATGAAAATATGTACAGCAGTGTACAGAGAAGTGAAAAACGATACAACAATAATTTGATTTTGCTTATAACAATTGCCGCTGCTGGACATCTCACTCTGTTTTTCTGGAGACTATAAGTCAGGTCCCTGGAATGCCATACAGAGTGGGTTGTATTGTCTTGAGAGGGAGGAGCATCAGGCATACTCCATGCTCTCATTTATAACCAGAGAACCAGTGAAGTAGTGAAACGTTGGTGTGCATGTAGTGTGGTAAGTATGCTACAGTCATGGCTAAGAGAGAGTCCACTTTGACCAGCTGCTCTGCAGCTGCTTGGTGTTTTGTTGATTACAGGTAGATAAATCTGAGAACTTAGAAGTTGAGATCACACAATCTCCAGTTGTATGAACGTATGGAAGTGGGCTCAAAGGTGTAGGTTCATTGCAGCTGTATTTTATAAAGCCAGCTACTTTTAAGATCCTTTGAAGGCAATGGGGTAAACCCTGTGTCCCTCAGAACCTGGGTATTAACGGTATGAGCTACAGTGGGTTCTGTCGGGTGAAGCAATTGCTTAAGCCAGGCCTAATTAATACTGAAATGTGTCTAACCCACATAGCACAATATATTTATCCCAGATAGCACATAATATCAATGAAGAGTCTCATGATTATTTAAGACCAGGAAGGCCAATAGCCAATAACTTAAACTCTTGCAAATGCAAGACCTATTGTATTGCAAATATTTGTTGTTATTATCTAAGCCCCCATGCCGCACTTTCATGTGCATGAAGGCCGCTCCCCTTTCTGTAAAAGCCGTGTCTAAGGAAAGGTGTGCAGCCACCATTGTAGTGAAACTGTGCCATCTGGGCTTTTTTTAAAAAAAAGCATTTCTTTGACAAACAGATGCTTTTTTTTTTGTTGTAAAAGCCCCCATGCAGCGGTTTCACTTTAATAGCGGCCATACCCCTTTTGTTTGACACAGCTTTTTTAAAGAAAAGGGGCGTGGCCTTCATGCACGTAAAATTGTGGTATGGGTGCTTTGACAACTTTACAATGCCAATAGCTCAATCTCTCGTAAACGCGAGACCTATTGCACTGCAAACGCTTGTTCTTTTCTGCAACCTGTCTCCATATGTACAGGTTCCTCCTCAAGCTTTGGGCGGAAGTGTAACACGGAGCTGTAATGATGAGAAATAGTTTATTGCAACCTCTAGGGCAGACCTCAGAGTAAGAGGGAGCATCAAACACGATGTCGGTGGTACAGATTACTCTTCCTACAGTAACTGTGTTAAAACTCTTTCCCTGGACTATTCTGTTTTTATAATGATCACCTTTATTTAGTCTTAAATGCAGGGCAGCGCAAGACGCTGTTGTCTTGGGGGCCTCTGCTTTTCAATCAGTGAAAGGAGCGTTTTGAAAAGTGTGAAGATAGTTCACAATCGTCAAATTCGGGGTTTGAAGCTGCCACACGCTCTAATCAGAGCACATAGAGTAATGCAGTTGCTACAGAATCTATTGTCTTAATATTTGACTAGCTAAACACGGGAAGAGGCTTGACAAGCATAGAAAAGACACATTTAAGAAAAAATGTTAGAACAGATTTTGAATTGTGCTCATGCCTTGATTGAAAGTAATGGTGCTAGCCTCAATAAGCTTCTTTTCACTATCATACAGTTGGGGTCTGACAATTTTTTTTTAACCATAGCTCGGTCAACGAAACAGCACTCTCTATAGGCTCTCCCATTGGTGTTCATAAACCTCCTTCAACGTACTGTGTGCAGTCATATCCCAGTGACTTGCTGGATAAATCCTTGGTATGCCATTTACCTGTTTCCAGCTAAGAAGCCAGATTGTCTATTCAGGTTTTAAGATTTTCATCAATTCTGGTTGAGTTCATCTGTCGAAGTACACAAAAGGAATTCAACTGCACAGTGAAAATATAGCAAAGTTAGCCATTGTTAATCCCGCAAGAGAGTCAAGGGAGGGTAAAATCTATGGTTGGTATTGAAGCCCCAAAGCAGTAGAGCCATTTGGCACTAGATTTTGACCATCCATTTCCAAGCCACTGTCACTTTTTGTTTTGAATCCAGAAATCTCTTCCAGGCAGTGCAAACAGTAGCATACCACAAGCTTAAAAGACGAATTTAGATTTATTTTAGATACATGTAGTGAGTGGTTTTAGTAGAAAGCAAAACGCCATTAACAAAATCTAGAATTATAGAATATGAAGGTAGTAAAACATCCACCTGCCAACTAGAACCAGTTTGTGGACACGGTAGTGGTCTTGATTTACATTGCCTAACCTGAAGTACGACTTTAAATAATAATTTGAATAAAGAGCATGATGGGGAGGCTGTAACTTAGCCTTTACGCCTGAATGCCTATTTTGCAGTTTCTGTTCTGAACTGCAGGAGCAGTATACGCTTGAAGCGCACACAGAATGAATGAGCTCATGAAACATCTAGGGAAATTCTGTCTATTCATTTTTTAGGTCTGGCTTAGATACAGCTCAGTCTCACAAACCTATGGTTCTCTAAAAAATAAAAAGATAATCGTCTATATTTACACATACTGGGGATTTTGGGCCGCCCTCTTTATCCTTTAATCTGTTCAAGTGTCATTCACATTTAGTTTCTGCCCACCACAGCATTCAGCATGAGGCAATGGGTCAGCCCACTACAGCCATTAGCTCTTTTTACTGTGAGTGGAGGCATTTTGCTAATGCACATCTGCCTATAAAGTAGGACCCTTCAGTGTCAATGCTGGTTTCAAAACTCTGCTTTCATTTCATGTTTAGTTTTGTGATGGATCATTTCCTTTTTTTTGATAAACATATGCATGACACCATTAGTTGATGTCATTTTTACTTGTTTTTTTAAAAACATTTATATTGCAAATATTTGGAAAAAACACCGCAGGCTTAACTATTGGCTTTGGCATTGTTTTTTATCATAAGATTCCGGTATTTATGAAAAATTGAACTTGGTGTCATGGAGTACCAGAGAGAATGTGGATTTGCTATTTGACAATTGGGGCACCAGTGCCTCGAGGGGAATCAATCTAGAAATAATTGAGCTAGAACGGTAAACAAATATTTTTTGGCACATTAATGGTTAACTACATGCATGACATTATATCATAATTCCCCATGATAGAAAACACATTTAAGGATGCTACATTAATGAGTGCAGGGGAAGATAATCCAATATGTGTATTTCAAGTGATCTGCTAAAGGGTACACAAGATAATTTCCTGAATTGTCCATCCAGAAAAGACTTCTTCGGCTAAAAACGTACCCACTTATATCAAGCAGGCCTCCAGGTGCCACTTCTGCTGTGGTAGTACAATCCTATTCTAGTCCTCCAGGCTACAGGCTTGTGTCCTGTAACATAGCCCTGTTAGGTCGTTTAATTCAAGAAGTCGGTATTCGTTGCTTACTACAGATTTGCTACTCCAGTTACCCCCCCAGTGGATTTTATTAAATATTTTACTCCAACTGAGAGGTCATGAAACGTTGGTTGTCCGCATGGACATCTGACGACCTTTATACCGTTGGCATTAAATGTGACAGTTGTTACTGCCTCAAAGTTCTTTCTTTCCATGCTGTATCAGTGGCCAAATGGCAGAGTGGGCTTAAATGTTTAATCTGTAGTGCTAATTGTTGATTATTTCAATGTCAATAAGGTTGATTGAGTGTCAAAACTTAAATAATTTTAATCTGCGCTATAGGACCTTAGTTTGATTCATAGCAGTTGTGAGGCGTGATTTTAAGTTACATTTGATAGATCCCTCAAGCAAGGCTGAACCCGCAGGATAGTTGAGTAATATGTGGAGTTGGGTAATAAGTGGACCACTATCTACTGCGACCTGACCAGTCAAAGTGTGACTCTGACAGGGGGCCTGTGGTTTGTTAGATGTATTTATTACTACATTGCTTTGAGTGGACACATAGTTTGGCATTCCCATCTAGTACACAATTCCACACTTCTCAAAGGGAAAAATGGCACTCAGAAAATATATATATATATTTTATTTCTATGCGTTCACCACTGCCGCTCCACACGGCACGGGTGCTTGCCTCCGCGTTGGCGAAAAGCGATTCAATTCCGACAAGTGACCTCCTCCCACAGTTGCGGTCACAAAATGAGGCGCACTCTGGCAACGTAATTCTTTAAAATTAATCGTCACACACGAAAATGGACAGACGCGTTTCGGCTGCACGCCTTCCTCAATGTCACATTCTGGTTTCAAACGAGTTTTTTACATTTTTTTTTTATATACAAACAATATTCATTAAACAATAAAGAAAGGGAGAGGACTGGCAGTTCATAAACATAGAAAAAGGGGTCATTTTTAACACTGCTTAGTGATTACGGTGGCCATAATTAAATGTCAGAGAAGGTCTTTAATATATGTGAACTTCTAAGATGTCAAATCAAATATATTCCCTATCTTATATTTCATAATGCATTCTTTTAAAACATCTATGTGCAAATCAATTAATTCAAATTCATTAATTGTTTTTGTTCACACATTACGCAATTCATGATATCTATAATCAAACCCACAGTGGGTATCATTCTTCAATTAATTATGCCCTGAATGGGCCCCACCAAACGAGAATACTCTCTGTTTTCTCTTCCTTAATCTTTATTCAGTGTGGACCCAGAGCTCGTCCTCATTATTTAACCCTTTCAGGGTCTTAGTTTGCAATTCTACAATGTATCGCGACTCGAGTTTTCTTAATTTTTTAGTTCTGTTCCCCCCTCTTTCGTTCTTGGGAATACGGTCTAGAAAAAAGAATCGCAATAGATTGACATTTGACTCCTGTTTCTCCTCAAAGTGCCGTGCAATAGGATATGCTACATCACGATTTGTATTGGCACGCATGTGCTCAAGAATTCTTTTTTTAGTAGGATGGCTCGTGCTACCTACATATCTCCTGTTGCACGGGCACAGCAAACAATAGACCGTATAGTCAGAATTACAGTTCATGAGTTTGCTGATCTTTCGTCTGGTCTTCCTTCCTGGTATACTGTAATCTTTCACTTTAGAACTATTCTTACATGCCTTGCAATTCATGCATGGAAAAAATCCCCTAATCAAATACTTTTTCTTAGGGACTTTTGAAAAGTGGCTCCTCACTAACTGATCTCTCAATGCTGGTCCTTTCCTGTATGTTATCAATGGGGTCTGCGGAATGATAGGTCCTGTTACATGATCTGATTTTAATATCTTCCAATTTCTCCTGAAAATTTGAAAGACTTCTGTAGATCCTGTTGTATACTCTGTTATCATCCTCACTTTTCCCTGGGGTTCTAAAGTAGGAACTTTACTCCCCCCAATTTCTAACAGGAGGTCCTTCCTTTCTACCTCTCTGATCTTTCTCTTAGCATTGATGAGGGTCTCTTTCCTGTATCCTCTTCTAAGGAACCTGTTGTAAGCATTGTTACTCTCCTTGTTGAAATCCTCATCGAGTGAGCAGTTGCGTCTCAATCTTATAAGCCCCCCATACGGTACTCTACTAATCACACTCTTAGGATGAAAACTATTCGCGTGTAACACGCTGTTTCCCGCAGTGAGCTTCCTGTATAGAGTAGTCTCTAACTTATTCTGTTTTACATATACAGGAGATATGTAGGTAGCACGATCCATCCTACTAAAAAAAGAATTCTTGAGCACATGCGTGCCATTAAAAATCGTGATGTAGCATATCCTGTTGCACGGCACTTTGATGAGAAACATGAGTCAAATGTCAATCTATTGCGATTCTTTTGTCTAGACCGTATTCCCAAGAACGAAAGAGGGGAGAACAGAACTAATAAATTAAGAAAACTCGAGTCGCGTTACATTGTAGAATTGCAAACTAAGACCCCGAAAGGGTTAAATAATGAGGAAGAGCTCTGGGTCCACATAGAATAAAGATTAAGGAAGAGAAAACAGAGTATTCTCGTTTGGTGGGGCCCATTCAGGGCATAATTAATTGAAGAATGATACCCACTGTGGGTTTGATTATAGATATCATGAATTGCGTAATGTGTGAACAAAAACAATTAATGAATTAGAATTATTTGACTTGCACATAGATGTTTTAAAAGAATGCATTATGAAATATAAGATAGGGAATATATTTGATTTGACATCTTAGAAGTTCACATATATTAAAGACCTTCTCTGATATTTCATCATGGCCACCGTAATCACTGAGCAGTGTTAACAATGACCCCTTTTTCTATGTTTATGAACCGCCAGTCCTCTCTCTTTCTTTATTGTTTAATGAATATTGTTTGTTTGTATATTAAAAAAAAACTCGTTTGAAACCAGAATGTGACATTGAGGAAGGCGTGCAGCCGAAACGTGTCCGTCCATTTTCGTGTGTGCCGATTAAATTTAAAGAATTACGTTGCCAGAGTGCGCCTCGTTTTGTGACCGCAACTGTGGGAGGAGGTCACTTGTCGGAATATATATATATGTGATCAAGGGCACTTTGTATGCTCGAAACGCGTCATAAGGCTTGGTGAATAAACGGTTTCAGCCATCAATCTTTGGGTCCGTGACTCTTTGTTTGTGGAAGAAGACATCATGAAGGAGTCACTCTGTTAAAATATATATATATGCATCTGCTCAGCGAGGTGAGAACTCAAGGGGCTAACACACCTATTGGAGGAGGAGTGATGACATCACAGAGGGAGCGGTCTACTTCACAGCTGCATCTCGTCGGACCCCCTTACAGAGCACAGAGTTAGTGAAACCGGCACTGAAGAGAGCCATTGGAGGCTTGAAACGCGTCTGCCTGAGCCTTTCAGGAACTATGAGCATCACGCGCCTTTGAAACCATAAAGCCTTTGTCACTTAACCCCAGAGCTGTATCGCGCCTTTTCCTTTCCTGGGAGGAGGCTTTGGTTTGGATGTTAAAGTCAGCAAGCAGGTCGCTGACTAGCGATACACCCTCTCGTTCTGGAGCACCGTGAGAGACCAGCACTTTGTGGATTTTTTGCATGGACTGCATCAACACGGCGCCCCCCCAGCTGCCCAGATTGCCATAAGGTTTGACAAGCGGCAAGGGGAGAGAGTAGGCGAAACTCTTCGCCTGATAAGGGGCAGGCAATAGACTTTATCTCATCATGCTGGGCACCTGAGCTGACGTGTGGTCCACAACCAACCTCATTGGGGCATCACTTGTTGTTAGGAGAAACGCTGTTACTATACAGACACTCCATGTGAACTACACTTACCAGCATGCATCTGCTCAGCGAGGTGAGAACTCAAGGGGCTAACACACCTTCTATTGGAGGAGGAGTGATGACATCACAGAGGGAGCGGTCTACTTCACAGCTGCATCTCGTCGGACCCCCTTACAGAGCAGAGAGTTCGTGAAACCGGCACTGAAGAGAGCCATTGGAGGCTTGAAACGCGTCTGCCTGAGCGTTTCAGGAACTATGAGCATCACGCGCCTTTGAAACAATAAAGCCTTTGTCACTTAACCCCAGAGCTGTATCGCGCCTTTTTCTTTCCTGGGAGGAGGCTTTGGTTTGGATGTTAAAGTCAGTGAGCAGGTCGCTGACTAGCGATACACCCTCTCGTTCTGGAGCACCGTGAGAGACCAGCACTTTGTGGATTTTTTGCATGGACTGCATCAACACTGCGCCCCCCCAGCTGCCCAGATTGCCATACGGTTTGATAAGCGGCAAGGGGAGAGAGTAGGCGAAACTTTTCGCCTGATAAGGGGCAGGCAATAGACTTTATCTCATCCTGCTGGGCACCTGAGCTGACGTGTGGTCCACAACCAACCTCGTTGGGGCATCACTTGTTGTTAGGAGAAACGCTGTTACTATACAGACACTCCATGTGAACTACACTTACCAGCATGCATCTGCTCAGCGAGGTGAGAACTCAAGGGGCTAACACACCTTCTATTGGAGGAGGAGTGATGACATCACAGAGGGAGCGGTCTACTTCACAGCTGCATCTCGTCGGACCCCCTTACAGAGCACGGAGTTCGTGAAACCGGCACTGAAGAGAGCCATTGGAGGCTTGAAACGCGTCTGCCTGAGCGTTTCAGGAACTATGAGCATCACGCGCCTTTGAAACAATAAAGCCTTTGTCACTTAACCCCGGAGCTGTATCGCGCCTTTTCCTTTCCTGGGAGGAGGCTTTGGTTTGGATATATATATATATATATATATATATATATATATATATATATATATATATCCATCCATCCTACTGGCAGTCGCCAGTAGGTAGTTATAGTTAGGACCTATTTTCCATAGGAAATCCGCAACATTCTATTTGGAATAACTTTGGCGCCCGTTGACTAATCTTCGCAAAATTTTCAAAACTTTTGGCCAGCTCCGGTCCGTTCCTATCCTGAAAGTCTCGGGATGATTCGTGTAGCGAGGGCTGAGAAAAAAGAGGGGTCCCAAAACGTGTTTTCCCCATGCAATTTCCCATAGGACCTTTAGCCGCAGCTACAGCCCGAACTGCTGAACGGAATTACACCAAATTTGGCAGAAGGTTAGACCTTGGTTCAGAGTCGTGCCTTTTAAATGGTGTAAATCCGTAAAGTATTTCCTGAGAAAATCAAAAGTAAAATCACATATATATCTGGGCGGAGCCTAACCACACATCTCATCGTGAGATCTGATTGGCTGTCAGCACTTCATCCAAGAAGTGTTGGCAGCCATCTTGGGACCAATATACATGATAGCACCTCATTAAAAAGCATTGTAGTTAATAGAAGGTTTTAAGACTTTAGTTACATTATAAATCATTTGTTGATGGTACCATAATCATTTTGGGAATTTTGGTATGTTCTAAGGTGATTTTACCATGTAAAAAAAAAAGCCTTCTGCTGGGATATCATGAATCATGTGTGAGAGAAAACTATTTTCTCATGCTTTTCCCACAGAGGTTTGGAAGGTGATATATAATCTAAACTGAGAGCATATTTTCTGTAAATTCACATTATCTTTCTCAGTCATGTGAGAATGAAGTCTGACATTCTCAGTAAAACATGTACATCCAACAAGGGCAGAGACTGTCAGTTGATTCCTTTGTGTTCTACTGCAGCTTGCCAGAGTGTTCCAACAACTAGAGCGCTAACAGTCCTACTTATGATAAACGTAGGGCACACCTGAAGCCATCTTGATTGGAATAAAGTGGTAACTCTTAAAACATTTAATTTAAAAAGGAACAAAATGAGGGGGTTAATTTTGCCATAGAAAGTATGATTAGTGCTGCAGAAAGAAAAATGAGGGCACATTTTGAGTGACTTCTCAAATCCTCTTCTATTTTATTAAAAAATTCTGACATGCAGACTGAAACATACACTTTCAATAACAGCAGCAGACTTTTTTTTTTTTAAGCTTTATTTATAAGGTTTAAACAGTACAGACAATTGCATTGCAGTCAGGAGCATAAAAGCAGCACATTATCCTCATCAACATCCGGCACAGCTGCCTCTCATTTGTGTTAGCTCAGTCACAGCACAACAGCATATCCATCAGGGTCCAGCCCATCAATAACAGCAGCAGACTTCCCTGGTGAGCAGTAGCTTTACTACAGTGATCTAATGAGCAACTAGAGTGCTAACATTCTGAATTTATGGCAAATGTGTGACACATCTGAATGCCGTCTTGATGGAATCAAAGTAAAAAACTGAAAGTATGCCTACTAAGGAGACTGTAGTAAATGAGGAAATTAGGAAACTTCATAGCAAATAAGTCTCCCAAGATGGCCACCAGAGACAAAAGAGCCCAAATGTAGCACAATTATCACCCAGATGTAGCCCAATTATAGCCCAATGACAGAATGTCCCAGAGTGTTTTAAAGAACAACTAGAGCGCTAACAGTCTTACTTATGACAAAAGTATGGCACACCTGAAGCCATCTTGATTGGAATAAGGTGGTAACACTTAAAACATTTAATTTGCAAAGGAACAAAATGAGGGGGTTCATTTTGCCATAGAAATTATGATTAGTGCTGCAGAAAGAAAAATTTGGGCACATTTTGACTTCTCAAATCCTCTTCTATTTCATAAAAAATTCTGACATGCAGACTGAAACATGCACTTTGAATACCAGCAGCAGACTTCCCTGGCGAGCAGTAGCTTTCTTACAGTGATCTAATGAGGAACTAGAGTGCTACCATTCAGAATTTATGGCAAATGTGTGACACATCTGAATGCCTTCTTGATGGAACAAAAGTAAACAAGCATTGAAAATGCAATAGGTCTTGCCCTCGTTTAAGTTAAAGCAATTCTGTTTGTAATTAGGTGGCTTTTTAGCTTTGCTCTTAGTGTTTTTCAAACTTTCATGTACATAACATGCATATATGTGTCTGTATGCATGCATTTATATTTGTATTTATATAGATATGCAGATTATATATATATATATATATATATATATATATATATATATATATATATATACAGATACATATATAAATGCATATGCATATGCATATATATGTGCATATGTATGCTTGTAGAGAGAGGTAGAGGTAGAGAGTAGTAGAGAGAGGTAGAGAGTAGATGATGAGTAGTAGAGAGTGAGTAGGAGAGAGTAGTAGAGTGAGTAGTAGTGAGTAGTAGAGAGTGGGTAATAGAGAGCGAACAGTAGAGAGTGAGTAGTAGAGAGTGGGTAATAGAGAGTGAGTAGTAGAGAGTATTAGAGAGTGAGTAGAAGAGAGTAGTGGAGAGTAGCAGAGAGAGAGTAGCAGAGAGAGAATAGTAGTGAGTAGTAGAGAGTAGCAGAGAGTGAGTAGCAGAGAGTGAGTAGTAGAGAGAGAGTAGTAGGGAGTAGTAGAGTAGTAGAGAGGGAGTAGTAGAGTAATAGAGAGGGAGTAGTAGAGTAATAGAGAGTGAGTAGTAGAGAGTGAGTAGTAGAGAGTGTGTAGTAGAGAGTGAGTAGTAGAGAGAGTAGTGGAGAGTGAGTAGTGGAGAGTGAGTAGTGGAGAGTGAGTAGTGGAGAGAGTGGTAGAGAGGGAGTAGTAGAGAGGGAGTAGTAGAGAGGGAGTAGTAGAGTAGTAGAGAGTGAGTGGTAGAGTAGTAGAGTGAGTAGTAGAGAGTGAGTAGTTTAATTTAAAAGGAACACAAATTAGGGGGTTCATTTTGCCATAGAAATTATGATTATTGAGGAAAAAATAAAAATTAGGGCACATTTGGAGTGACTTCTCAAATCCTCTTCTGTTTCATTAAAAAATTCTGATATGCAGACTGAAACATGCACTTTCAATACCAGAAGTAGCTTTGCTACAGTGATCTGATAAGCAACTAGAGTGCTAACATTCCGAATTTATGGCAAATGTGTGACACTTCTTGATGGAATGAGAGTAAAAAACCTGAAAGTATTTCCTACTGAGGAGACTGTAGTAAATGAGGAAATTAGGAATCTTCAAAACAAATAAGTCTACCAAGATGGCCACCTGATACAAAATATCTCAAATGTAGCACAAATGTCACCGAGATGTAGCCCAAGTATAGCCCAATGTAGCACAAATGTCACCGAGATGTAGCCCAAGTATAGCCCAATGACAGACTGTCCCAGAGTGTTCTTAAGAACAACTAGAGCACTAACAGTCTTACTTATGACAAAAGTATGGCACACCTGAAGCCATCTTGATTGGAATAAACTGGTAACACTTAAAACATTTAATTTGCAAAGTAACAAAATGAGGGCGTTCATTTTGCCATAGAAATTATGATTAGTGCTGCAGAAAGAAAAATTAGGGCACATTTTGACTTCTCAAATCCTCTTCTATTTCATAAAAAAATTCTGACATGCAGACTGAAACATGCACTTTGAATACCAGCAGCAGACTTCCCTGGCGAGCAGTAGCTTTCTTACAGTGATCTAATGAGGAACTAGAGTGCTACCATTCAGAATTTATGGCAAATGTGTGACACGTCTGAATGCCTTCTTGATGGAACAAAAGTAAACAAGCATTTAAAATGCAATAGGTCTCGCCCTCGTTTAAGTTAAAGCAATTCTGTTTGTAATTAGGTGGCTTTTTAGCTTTGCTTGTATTAGTGTTTTTCAAACTTTCATGTACATATGATAAATATGTATGCATATATGTATGCATGCATTTATATTTATATAGATATGCAGATTATATATATATATATGTTTATATATGTATATATACATATATATAAATGCATATGCATATATATATGTGCATATGTGTGCGTGTAGAGAGGTGTAGAGATGTAGAGGTAGAGAGTAGTAGATAGAGAGGTAGAGAGTGGAGAGCGAGTAATAGAGAGTAGTAGAGAGAATAGCAGAGAGTGAGTAGTAGAGTGAGTAGTAGAGAGTAGTAGAGAGTGAGTAGTAGAGAGTAGTAGAGTATTAGAGAGTAGTAGAGAGTGAGTAGTAGAGAGTAGTAGAGCGAGTAGTAGAGAGTGAGTAGTAGAGTGAGTACTAGAGAGTAGTAGAGAGTGAGTTGTAGAGAGTGTGTAGCAGAGAGAGAGTAGTAGAGTGAGTAGTAGAGAGTAGTAGAGAGAGTAAGAGAGTAGTAGAGTGAGTAGTAGAGAGTAGTTGAGAGCAAGTAGTGGAGAGTGAGCAGTAGAGAGTAGTACAGAGTGAGCAGTACAGAGTAGTTGAGAGCGAGTAGTGGAGAGTGAGCAGTAGAGAGTGAGTAGTAGAGTGAGTAGTAGAGTGAGTAGTAGAGTAGTAGAGTGAGTAGTAGAGAGTGAGTGGTAGAGAGTAGGAGAGTAGTAGAGTGAGTAGTAGAGCATAGTAGAGAGTGAGTAGTAGAGAGTAGTAGAGTAGTAGAGAGTGAGTAGTAGAGAGTAGTAGAGTAGTAGAGAGCGAGTAGTAGAGAGTGAGTGGTAGAGAGTAGTAGAGTGAGTAGTAGAGAGTGAGTATTAGAGTAGTAGAAAGTGAGTGGTAGAGAGTAGTAGAAAGTGGTAGAGAGTGAATAGTAGAGAGTAGTAGAGAGTGAGTAGTAGCGAGTGAGTAGTATAGAGTAGTAGAGAGTAGTCAGTCAGTGTCAGTCAATCAGTGTCAGTCAGTCAGTGTCAGCTAGAGCAGCTCTGCTGACCTGGTTCTCTGGCTCTAAAGCAGCTCTGCTGACCTGGTTCTCTCTCTCTAAAGCAACTCTGCTGACCTGTTTTTTTCTGGCTCTACAGCAGGTCTGCTGACCTGGTTCTCTGGCTCTAGAGCAGCTCTGCTGACCTAGTTCTTAGGCTACAGAGCAGCTCTGCTGATCTGGTTCTCTGGCTCTACAACAGCTCTGCTGACCTGGTTCTCTGGCTCTAAAGCAGCTCTGCTGACCCAGTTCTATGGCTCTAAAGCAGTTCTGCTGACATGGTTCTCTGGCTCTACAGCAGCTCTGCTGACCTGGTTCTTAGGCTCTAGAGCAGCTCTGCAGACCTGGTTCTCTGCCTCTAAAGCAGCTGTGCTGATCTGGTTCTCTGCCTCTAAAGCAGCTCTGCTGCCCTGGCTCTCTGGCTCTAAAGCAGCTCTGCTGGCCTGGTTCTCTGGCTCTAAAGCAGGTCTGCTGACCTGGTTGTCTCCCTCTAAAGCAGCTCTGCTGACCTGGTTTCTCTGGCTCTACAGCAGCTCTGCTGACCTGGTTCTCTGGCTCTAGAGCAGCTCTGCTGACCTAGTTCTTAGGCTCTAGAGCAGCTCTGCTGACCTGGTTCTCTGGCTCTACAGCAGCTCTGCTGACCTGGTTTTCTGCACTCACAATGCACGCACCCGACTTCGCGAAAATATATTTAAAAATAATATGTTTATTATAAGTACAAATATATTATTTTTATGAATATCTTACATATTCTCTTACCCTAATATGTATATTAAAGACACATACATATCATTTTTTAACATAATTTTTTTTTGCGGGAGTCGCGCACCCAGATCTCCCCAGCACGTATATGATGTCACGCGGGACCCGCAACCGTGCAAACATCTCAAACCGTAATGCGCATGTTTCACGAATGCGCGGGAGCAGGAGTCGCGGACTGGTCGCATACCAATCGTGCACATCACGTGATATTAAATGTATATGATGTAACTGAAAAACACGCAGCTGTCGCACACCATACGTGGATCCTTCTTGACTTTTCTAAAATGGCGGCTAGAAAGCGTGCACCCACCGTGATGTGTATGCTTTGAGTGCGCGACTCCGAAAAAAAAATGGAATTAAAAAAAAAGATAATAATATAAATATATTAAAATAAAAAATGAAAACAAGAAAATTAATCAATATTTGTTTTAATTTTTTTAGTTGCAATTTTCAGAAACATATATAATGTTATTTAATGAATAAAATATTTATAAATAAACAGTTAAAAAACTGTAGAAAATCAGTACAAAAAAATAGGTAAAACTACTATCACACTTAAAAATTTGCATTTAAAAAACCTTTGAAATTCACTGAAAAAAAACATAGGTTTCAGAGACGTTATAGTTGGGAATTAGCATTTAAAAAACCTTAGAAATTCACTGAAAAACCATAGGTTTTAGAGACGTTCTAGTTAGGAATTAGCATTTAAAAAACCTTAGAAATTCACAAAAAATGATGTCATCAGTGATGTCACTGACCATGTCATGAATGATGCAATATGTGACATCATCAGCAGTGCATTGCGGGCGCGCGAGTTATAGTTAGCAGAACTAACTATAACGGAGGAATTTCTATGGTTTTGTACGAGTGAAATGGCCAGCTAACTATAACACCCCTGAAACCTATGGTTTTTTTCTGTAAAAAAAAAAAAATATATATATATGTATGTATGTATTGGTATTAAATTCAGGGGTTATTCTTGGCACTTAATATAGGCATCCAGCTGTGCCTAATGAGGTGCATGCTGTCTGAATAAATACAAACAACAATTCAGACATGTGGTGTGCCTCTAAACTGAGGCACAGCATTCATAGGTCACTCAGTTGCACATCTTCAGAACAAGCACCACTAAGTCGCACGTTTTGAAGCAGACTCCCAGTCCACAGAGCTTGCACCAAGTTTGGCCTTGCACCTCTTTCACCTGCATACCTACCTACTCTTGTGCTGACATCCATTGGTAAGCCAAGACCATTTACAGTTTGATTTTTCAGCTTAGGCCACTGCATAGACCCCAGCAGGCACAGCTGAGGTCTTCAGACATTCGACCTGATTAATGAAGCTTGTGTTTGGAACTGACCTACCCGCAGACTACACTCCTCCCTTTAAATTGTTGAAAGACATTAAAGTGCAGGAGTTGTATAGCTGCCACATCTGGGAGGGCATGCTATCAACCATGCTGCACACCATGCTCACAACATGTCTAAAGTTAGCCAGGGACCACAGAGGCAGCTCAGGACCTATACTTCCCACAATGTGAACCTCATTAGATACCTGTTGCAACTATACCTGACAGTGTGTACAAGGACTGTGTTAAGTACCCTGCTCGAGGGTATGAAGTAGTGTTCCGTGGGTGTCCCCCCTGGGGCTCAGCTAATTTGTCACCTACTGGAGTTGTGCTGCCAGATAGTAAATCTCTTAGTTGTGTGTTACTAACCCCGCTACCACTCCCGTTGGTATAATTAGCTTCTATGTGTCTACCAGGTCCCTGGACCAATCCAGTCCCCAACATGTGCAGGTCTCAGAAGAAAGGCTGTGTTACATCACTGGGAAATTTTGCAAATAATAAAATGTGCGCAGCAGGAGCTCCCATTTAGCGCTATGCGATCCAGCATTGGCAGTTGTTTCCAGAATTCAGTCGATGTTCAGTTTGCCACTCTGGTACTGGTGAGGTTGCCGGCAATTGCATCTGCTGTTTGTCAATATACCAGAATATCGGGGGGTAGGAAGAACTGTGGTTCCCAGGTCAATTTAAGAACATAAGATGGTGCAGGACTCAACGCCCCCTGGTTAATCGGAGGAATTAGACCTCCTTTTCTTGAGGACTGATGCAACTGCGAATGGGTTTCGTTTTATTCCAAACTTTAACGTTTTTATACGGTACCGGAAAGGCAATGCATTGACATTACATCTTCCATCCCAAAATTAAGTACAGTAACAGTTACTTCGAGGCAGTACTTAAAACGTAGGACCCATCGTTTTAGTTATCTGCAAATAAACAATAGGATTCAATATTTCACAAATGAGGTCTCCTGAATTCTCCCCTGAAAAGCAGCCATGTGTCTCCTGTCTGAGGCCTGAACTATTATGTATTGTCCGCTGGATCATCATCTTCCTCCTCTGAGGAAAAGCACTGACTGTTCAGAATTATAGACATATGTCCCGCCACCCCTCTGTGCCGTCCTGTATATTAATAATTGTACGAAAGGAGGCCCAAATGTTCATCGCTTGAACCTCTGAGGAGCAGTGTGAGTGGATTCACAGGTAGCGCAATAGCTGTTATTAGCTTAACTTGCTCTATAACCTCTTTCCAAAACACTTGAGCTTGACCACAGTGCCACCACCACACATGAGCCATCAATCTCTTCTCCCCACAATTTCTCCAGCATAAATCCGATGTGCCAAAAATTGTCTGAAGCCTGACTTGGGTGAGATACCACCATAGATTAATCTTCTAACTGTTTTCTTTAGGTTGTGTACAGAAAAATGACTATGCTGCGCTTGACCATATGTTCACCCATTAGTCCTCTGTTATTTGACTTTCCAATTTAAATATCCAATGTCCACTTACTGGGGAGGGGTTGTCATCCGCTGTAATTAATCAATGAAATTTGAAATACCCTCACCCCCACTCCTTTAAACAGCCCACTTTTCAGAAATGATTCTAATAGTGTGCGATCTCAGAGAACTGCTTGTTTCTGTTTCTCTTGTGGACCATAATCTGAGGATTTGCATATATTTAAAAAAATAATGTTTTGGGGAATTGTCAGAGATGTTGGTAAAGATGCCTGTGATCAGAGCTGACCCCTGTCATGCAAGTCACTGAGTGTTAGCTTAGAGGCTATAAACCAACAGCCTCTGTTGCATATATCTAGGGATAAACTCAGGATTGTTCAGAATCAGAGGAAGGGAACATAGTCACCCCCCCCCCCCACCAACTCTTGTTGTCGCCAGCCAATGTCTCAATGTAATTTTAGTTGGTATTAATAACATTTCGGCATCACAAAATTTGCGCGTTAGCCAAAGGAGAAAAAGAGAGGTGATTTAGTGTATCTTTTTTTCAACTTTGACCCAGAGCTTATCCCCATTTGTATTTGGAATATCTTAACAAGTGCCGAAGCTGCATAGTCCAGACATAGGATTCCACATGTGGAAAGGATACACCGCCCTGGTATATGGATTAGAAAATATATATATATTATTTTTTTTATATCATTGGGACTTTATTATCCCACATGCATGCTAATAATGCACCCTGAATGTTTTGTGTTTTAGGTGATATTAGCAGGAGAGTCTGGCGCACACACACATTAACCACTGGAAATCCATTTTTTACCTGCAGTGTGCCCAAACCATGATATTTCCAATGTGCCCCTACGATCTAGATCCTTAAAAAGAACATCCATCAGTGGCGGCAGGTGAGCTATATGCAGCTGGTTCAGAGAGGCAGTGAGCTTCATTCCCTGGTGTTGATGAGGAGAGGCAGATGTCTCAAATCTGTATAGGCCTCCAGTAAATTTCATCTGTAAGCATTGGGATACCCAGACCTGTGCTTTTGAGTAATTGATGAGGAATCCTGAGGCTTTGCCAGAATCTCTGAGTTCTGGAGATAAATGTGGGAGGAACTACTCAGGTTGCATTATGAAGTTATCATCTGCAAAGTGTGCCAATGTATATCTGTTGGGACTCACGGTTCTACGTTGAATAAGGGGGTTATTTACTTATTTTTTGGACCATTGTCTTCATGACGGTGACAAATAGGGACTGTGAGAAGGTGTAACCCTGTTGTGTACCTCTAGTGAGTGTTATGCAAGGAGTCTTCACACCATTGATATTATGTCTAATGTTTGGAGTTTTTAGAAAGTAATTTTGGGACCCAGTTCTAGTTTATCTAAAACCTGTATCTGGAACCTCCAGTTGACTCTGTCAAATGCCTTATCCCCATCCATTGAGAGAAGGAGCATTTGAGACTTTGTCATGGAGACCACGCGCCCAGGTCCATGGGCAGACTAACATTGTCCGTTGCTTGTCTATTCTTAATATAGCCCAATTGAGCTGGGTGAATCAGGATGGGCCTCTAAACAATGCACCAGAATTTTAGTATACATTTTGAAATCGACCTTAAGTAGTACTATGGGATGATGTGATCCACATTTTTGGGGTTTTTAATAGGTTTTAACAAAAGGATTGTTACTGACTCAGTCATTGCATTAATGACTTAGTGAGATGTTAAGAAAAAGTTAAGGTCTTTCACCAGACGTTTCCAAAGTTTATCCCTAATTCTTTATAATACGTGGCCATGAACATATACTGGCCTGGTTCCTTGTTATTAGGGAGGCCATTTATGGCAAATTTGACTTTATTAGGGGAGATGTAGTCAAAAATGCAAACTAATTTTTGTTAAAAAGGAAGGGATTTAACGTTGTGCAAGTAATAGTTTTGAATTGTCTGTTATTTCTTCCCTTTATATAGATTTGCATAAAAGTCCTAGAAGCACTGAGAAATATGTTTGGGAGACTCTGCTATGTCTCCTAAGGGTGTTATGATCTGCCCTATGACTGCGTGCAGATTGTATTTTCAGTCTATGGACTCAAAGCTGATCAACCTTATCTCCCATAGCATAAATTTGATGGTTTATTCGAAACATGTTGCGAGCTTTCTCACCCACTAAAATCAGTTCTATTTCACTTTGTGTGAACCAGAGCTTCTTGTATATGTGCCTAGATCCGAGCATTTATGGTGTAGTTTCAAGTCTCTTTTTCTTTTTGCTCTAATTCCATTTTGCTTGCCTTATTCAAGTGGAAAGAAGATGGCTGTGTGGGATATGAGTTTCCCACAAATAACCACTTTGACAGCATCCCAAATTGTGTCCCAGAAATAATGTTCTATAGTTTCTCTAATCAAATGAAGAACTACTGGGTCTTGGAATGCTATCTCATTGATACCTCATTGCCTAGTGTATGTTTGCATAGGAAACACTGCATTTTTGAATGCCAGGATCACCTGAGCATGGTCAGAAAACAACGGTGTCCCTATTTCACTTGTTAAGATCATGTGAGTGACCTTCTCTTCCATAACCAAGTAATCCATCCTTGAGGATGTTCTATGAACGTTAGAGTAAAGTGTACAGCTCCTATCATTTGAGAGAATGTGATGCTAAGTGTCTGCCATACTTAGATAGGTTAGTCAATATGTCAGGGCCTGCAGGGTGTTGAAGTGCCTACTTGTTGAGTCCGAACGGTCCTCATTTGGGTGTATTGTGGTGTTAAAATCCCCTTCCATATTATCAGAAGACCTGTGTAAATCCTGCAATATGAAGGAATATATTGGAGAAAAATGTCTATTATCATTCAGGCATAGACGTTCATAAGTTCTTTGCTTCCTAATATACCCTTTGTGAGGAAATATCTGCCAGTTAGACCCCACTGCATCCTCGTGAAGGTAAATGAGACTCCCCTACTACATAGTGTTGACACTTTTGTTTTCAATGGAGCTGAAGAGTCAAATTGTAAGGGATACAACAGAGTAAGAGGGCGAGACGGTAAGCACACATAGCTCACCGAGCACTGGGCCCGCTTCAACACCTCCAGTTATAACACTATCACACGCATCCTCTCACACCACGATTCCATAACCTTTGAATAAGATGCAAGTGTAATGCTGGTTTCTTACCTAGATTGGAGGTACTGTGCTACCTATCTGTATCTGCCACAGGGGGGGGTGGGGGTAGAGGGGTGGGTTCAAGGAATAGAATTCACATTCCTGGTTGTGATTTTTGTTATTAACGTTAATTAGGATGTTGGTTTAATTGTTTGAAAATAACGATTCCATAGACATTACTGTACTGCTGATAAATGTACGAGCAACTCATTCTTATGAGTAATGAGCCTGTGTGTACTCACTGGATGTGTTCTTAACAATATCAGTGATATTTTGACCATACCTTCTGTAAATGTACTTGTGAGTACTTATACTTGATGTTCTTGAACGCAGTATTTAATAAAAATAAGTTAAAAAAAAAATATACCAATTAGGAATATGCCAATTCGACCAGATTTTAAGGGTGAGCATAGGTACTTCACTCCTGGTTAGCAGGGTAATTAAGAGCTGGAATGTGAAGCCTCATTTGTAGGAACTTTTTCAGACCGCAGGTGGGCTGTGATATCTTTTATCTCACATCTTCTCACCAGCGTGTAAGGAGAAACATGTTGGAAAATTATGACCGAGTCTTCCTCAAAATGAATGCTATCAATTTGTTTAGCAGCAACAGCAATTTCTTCTTTCATCTTTTAGAAATGGATCCCGGACAAACATCTGGGGATACGTTTGTTTGGTTGCTGAAAAGTCATGTAGACACTGTGGGTCCATTTCAGAATCATTTCTGTTTCTTCCGGTGTGTCCAAAACTGTTCTAAAAAATTTCTGGAGATGTTGGTGTAGGTCTTTATCTATTATATTGGAGTTGATGCCTCCAATCCTTAGGTTGTTTCATCTTGACTGATTTGCTCAGTGGTTTTGTCTAGCATCTCCTGTTGGAGTTTTTCAAGTGTCACTATTCTATCATGCATTTCATCCTGTTCATGAGAACAATCCGCTGATGTCTCTAGCTGATGCATTCTCGTTTCGATCTTTAGGAGATGGAGATCATAGTCCGATTTGGAGATGTCTTATCGAAACAAAGATATATCTTTCCTTCATCCTGGTATGAGCAGGTGGATGCCCTTTTTGGTGGCTGCAGATTGTAAGTCTCCTGTGATGGCTGTCTGAGTAGAAGAGGTTTTTTTTCGGTGGTTTGGTGTCTTATCTACATTGACTGAGGCATTAATCGAGGAAGCCTTAGGATTCTTATTCTTATTGACATTGTGTTCAGCCATCTGGCTCTTTGCTGACTGTATCTAAGTCATTGTAAATTATTGATATGGATGTAATAACTTATCAGTGTTCTCGTAATTGTTACAATGTGGTGTCCCTACCAAGCCCGAGAAGACAACTGAACGGGGCAACACAGTGAAGTGGAGGAGGCCGCTTATGATGTGATGTAAAGGCTGCAGTAATCTAAATTAACAGGCCCCATTGATACGGACATAACATCCTCTGAGGTTTTCAACATTCCCTTTTCCGCTAATAACACCAGCTGCTTCACTATTTCCAAATTGAGCTTTAGTGTTGAAGTACAAACTGCAGAGGGATAGCTGCTTTACACAATATGGGAGGTTCAGTATCCCCACTTATATCAAATGTGATTGACTTTTTCAGATGTCAGAAGGTCCCCGGAACGACTACTGCAATATGGCCTGGGTCTCAGGCCTATGCAGGCCTGTAGAGGAGATAATTGCTGTAAGGACCGCCCCACCACTCACTGCGTCCAAGATGGATCTTTTCAGGGGCCCTATTTTTCTGGGAACTCAGATTGTATCATGATAATAGTATTAGACACTGTCAAGGTGTGTGTCGAGGTAATGATCTGTGTGTAAAGACTAAGACACATCTATAGTACGGCATTAGCACAAGAACTAAGCTATTTCAACAACGTAACACAGAGCCCCACGGGATGTTATTGTTGAGTCCCTGTGTGTGTGTTGTAAGTCGATAGACCCACCGCTGTTCCCTCTTGAACAGTATCTGTGATGAGTTGTTCCCAGATTGTATCTGTTCAATTATAGTCAAACCTAAATCGTTTGTTGTATGATTGGACTGTAGGAAATGTTCAGTCATGCTGGTTGCGCTCTTTTTACACCGAATGTTACTTCGGTGTTCACACACACGTTGTTTTACTTTGCGTGTGGTCATGCCCACATACCTCAACCCGCATGGGCACGTGATCATGTAAACCACGTTGGTTGAATTACAATTGGTATGCGAGGGCTGCGTCCAAGTTTTTCCGCTTTCCAGGGCTAAGGTTTTTGCGGGTGCAGTTAAATGGCAGACGCTGCAATTTCCACAGGGAAAATGTCCCTGGACTCTAGGCAGACCCCAGGCATTAAGTACAGTTGGAGTTTTTTCATTCCCAATTTTTCTTGGGCGAGTGTGTACTAGGGCGTCCCTGATGCTTGTGGCTTTTTTGTTCGAGAACGTTTTTTTTCCATTCCCTGTTGTTACTTTCCAAAATCCGCCAATGTCTGTTTATTGACTTGGCAACGGCATTGGAGACAACATTATATGTTCTAACACAGGTCAGTGGAACTTCTTCAGAGTGTTTAGGGTTGTTTTTAAGCAGGGCCTCCCTCGGTTGATTCCTGGCTCCTTTGCAACCCCTTTTCAGAATCCACTCCAGGTATCCCCGCTTTTGAAGTTTGTTTGTTAGATCCGATTTGTAACAACAACATTTTATGTGGAATTTAGTATCTAACTCACTTGCACCTTCCATTATAGAAAAAACATGCTATGGGTGCCTTGTTAGATGTTTAGTGGACTAGTGTATAACATGAAAGTAAGGCTTGGAATGGAACTCTAAGTTGCTGAATATTTGTAATCACATGTATATTCACCTTTATAGCATTGTTGTTGCTACAGTGAAAATCAAAGCACTCCTCTGACGATTTTCACTAGTTAAAATCTAATAATTTTCTAATTTCTTTTATCCTGCCTTGTCCCTCTGCTCCTCTTTATATGTGTTCTCTTCTCAGGCTAGAAAGCTTCCTGTGACCCTGCTGAATAGGAGAAATGGGATGGCACAGTTTACAAGAGATGGACACAGACATCAGTGTAGTGAGCGATGTAAAGTAGAGAAATAAAAGGATAAAGGTACAGATAATGTACAGAGCTATGTGATGGAGGGAGAGAAGTAAACAAGGAAAGCTGATGAAGCCAGTAGCAAAGAGAAGGAGAGGAAGTTGTAAGTAGAGTAAGAGAGAGGAAAGTAAGGGTTTAGAGTGCAGTAGCGTGAAATAGAGCTCGGAAAGAAAATGTATAGAGAGGAAAAAGAGTATTGTAACCCTAGAGGTGAGGTAGAGAGATGTAATATAGAAAAAGAGGTGAATTAGAGAAAGGTAAAGGCAGTGAGAGGTAGCAGACAAGGAAAAACAATGAGATGCATACTATAGAGAGACCAAAACTCAGACGAGGTATAGAAAAACAAGCCATATAAGGAGTAGTGGGGAAAAGAGAAAGGTAGAGTGAGGGGTGAAAGGTAGAACTTAAAATATGTGTGGAGTGAAAAGAGGAGACAAATGAATTAGACAAAGAGAATTGAGGTTTATAATGAGGTAGAGAGGTGCGAAAGAAAAATCTGATGGGATAGAAAAATGTATACAGAAAGAGGGTGGAGGGGTTGAGTGGAAATGGAAAGAGAAGTCCAGAGCGAGATATGTATTTAAGAGAAAGAGGCAGAGAAATTGAAGAAAAGAGGGGGGGCCAGGAGCATTTAGGTCCAGCATACGAGCTACTAACAACATCTAAAGATTAAACAAAAGTATGTAGCTCCTTGTGAAGATAATAGGAATAGTGTGTCTAAGAACAATTTGTTAGAGAGTGGGTACGATCCAGTAGGAGCAAGGGCTCTCCCACACCCAGATGGGTGCCATGCTTCATCATTTGGCTAGCTCCTCATTGAGCCGGCACTGCAATGCCCGACAGGCACCTGCAAAGAGGAACTTTGCCCGACATCCATTCGATGAAGTGAGGGTGTGTTGGCTATTAGTGTAGATCAGTAAAACAGATGTGAGAGCAAAAAAGGTTTATTAAAATAGAGTAAGTGATTCTCAGAGACAAGACATTTTAAGGAATGTGTTCACTTGCCTAGTTAAATTGGCGATTGCTTTCAAAGGATATAATGATCCTAGATAGCTTAAAGGGTTTTTAATGGGTCAACCTGTTTCTCGCCTATTGTGTCAACATTATAATGTGGCAATTCTTCAGGACCAAAAAACTACCCTAATCTATACAGTAACAGGAATCTCTGGGTGTGTATTCTCAAGAGGAGATTACCAATCACTCAACCAATTTTATGGCAAATTGTGTACCTTTAAGTCAGTAAAAACCATCCCAAATAGGGATATGGTTATGCCCTCGCAAGTGAAGGCAGAGTGAACGCAAATTAACATCATGGACGTGGAACAGCGTCCACAGCTAAACCTACTGTGGCTCTGCTTCTTTGGAGCGTATCCGCCCTCAAACAAACTGTTCCTAGACACACTATCCCCACTATCGTCACAATTAACTGCATACTCTTGTTTAATCTTTACTAGTTATATCCAAACAACGCTCCCTTACTACAAAGTGGTGCAAAGCAGCACACAGTGCTGTTTTCACAGAAAAAGGGGCACGTTTTCAGTGCAAATAACTTTTGCACTGGAATGTAAATAACCTTGAAAGAGTTTGTACTGATTTGTAACACTTTTCAAGACTTTGCCCCTTCACAAACTCCTAGTAAATGTGTCTCTAAGTTTCTGCACAATGTACTCATCTGTAAAATTAGAAAGAATTACCTGTTTTTTTATGAGCAATGTTATGATGGCAGGAATTTTACTTTTATACTCACTTTTTCAGGGGGCCCCTTAGAAGGTGGAGACCCTGGGTAATTGCTCATTTGCCCAAGTTTTAACACATCTGTGCCTCAGCCCAGTTATCAAACTCGCCCCTCTAGCTAGCAGCAAGGTGAACAAGAGTGTCCTGCTAATCCACTCAGGACAGAAGCTTGTGTATCTCCGGCCCTGGTGACAGAGGGTCTCCACAGGGCAGTATGCCACGTAAAAAAATGAGTTGTCAGTTAGTTGGGGTTCACATAGGGAGGATCTTCTAGGCCACTGCTACCCCTATCCAGCACAAATAGCTCTCCAGGTGCTGATTCTGTCTGTTGCTGCCTCATGTTGCCAAAGTCAGTTTCCAGTCGGCCGGTCTCCTTGGTGTGTGTTGGGTCCAGATATTTGATGGTATGCATAGGCTGGAAAAAAATTAAAGAACCGAATATAACAAGACCTAATTCTAAACATGTACTTGGGCTGCCTAAATGATTCTTGAATAATAATAGAAGAGAACAAAGAAATTCCATTTTATAAAATAATGCAAAGGAGTTTACATCAAGTTAAGTAGCTTGTCCCCATTCTTATAGAATCATAAAACATAAAGATCTGGCTGGTACTTTTTCCTGACAAAGGTAGAAATCCTTGGGATTCAGGCATGTAATCCCGGCATCACTGGAGCACCCAGGACTGAGAATTACTTCAGTGGTGCTGACTTTGCTCAGTACCCGGCTGTCATATTGGACCTAGGTTTCCATTGAGTTGCTCGTGCTGCCTAGGATAGTGCCTTTGCAGACAGAACATATGCTGTTGGGTGACCTTTGCCACAGTGCTCTGCCACCTACAGTGCCGCCAGCCTAATTAAAAGCGACTCTCAGTCGCTAAAAAAGAATCTACAGCAAGTGTGATTAGTAGAGAGATGTTTGGCAATACACCTCAATAATAGGGAGAGAGTCTGATTGCTGCTGTAAAGAAGCAAAACAAGCAATCATGCTGGGCAGCCAAATTGTATGCTGAATCCCAGTCAGTGATACTTGTAGACATTTTTATGTCGAAGCCTACCTGCTGGTTGGTATGCTATAGACATCTTGGGGACATTAAGAGAGCTTCTGTGGGAATGTATTCTCACCTTTGCTTTTTGGCTAGTAACTCACATTTTCTGGTTTTCAATTTACTGGCTTTATTTGTTTTTAGGCTGTCCAGTTGAGTTTGTCCCTCTCCAGGAGCAAAGCCTTTTCACACCAACTCCTTTGTATTCTTCCCCAAGCGCTCCTTCTGTAAACAGGCTTGTAAATCTTGTTCTTATCTTGTCATGTTTGCAGTACATTCAAAGACCCAGCGAAATGTCAGGCTTTGTCCTCCAGGGAGCTTGGTGTTTTACTTTTCTTTCTCTGACTTCAAAGTGAGAGGATTTATTTGACAATCTTGCTGGATACTGGGGGTAGGAATGTTTTTTTTTCTACATCACAACCACATTTAAATGAACTGGGCAAGTACTTGAGAATTAGGAAAGCACATTTGTGTGTTAATTTTAAAGTATGTTGGAAACAAATACTTGAATTTGATCAAAACAAACCAATGCACTAGTGGATGCTATTTCCACACTTTATCATTTGTGCACTGTATAGTTTTATAAGTCAAACTGCAGGTCTGCACATATGTAATGGTCATTTCAGTTGCAAATGTGTTGTCTGTAATGGCAGTATGCTACCACACCATGCATACTGCACTATATACCACTCCACTCTACTCTGCACCACTCCACGCAACAGCACTCTACCATGCACCTCTCCACCTTACATCACTCTGTGCCACTGCACTCTACTCCACTCTGCACCACTCCAATCTATGCCTCTGCGCCTCTCTGCTCTACTCTGCACCACTCTACTCTATGCCAGTACACTCTGCCATTGCACTCTACAGCACTCCAGTCTAGCACACTCCACGCCACTCTGCAACACTGCACTATATGCCAATGCACTTTACTCTGTAACACTCAACTCTATGCCCCTGCACTCTACACCACTTTACACTACGCCACTGCACCCTACGCCAATCCACTGTACGCACCTCTAATCCATTCTACACCACTGCACCCTATGTAACTACACTCTACAACACTCCACTCTACACCACTTCCTTCTACTCTGAAACAGTCTACTCTATGCCATTGCACTCTACTCCACTGTAGAGTGTAGTCTATGCCGCTACAGTCTACACCACTGAACTCCACTCTATGCTAATCTACTCTGTGCCACTCTACTCTAAACTACTGCACTCTACGCCTCTCTACTCTGCATTACTGCACTCCCCTCTGCACCACTGTACTCCACTATGCACCACTGTAATCTATGCCACTGCATTCTGAGTCGCTGCATTGTGCGCCACTGAATTCTATGCAGCCTCGCTTTGTACCACTGCACTCTACCCTACACCACTGCGCTCTACTCTACACCACTGCACTCTACTCTACTTCACTCTACCCTGAAACAATCTACTCTACGCCACTGCACTCTACGCCACTGCACTCTACGCCACTGCACTCTACGCCACTGCACTCTATGCCGCTCTAAACCACTATAATCTCAAAGAAACAGTTAGTTATAGATTTCTTACCTTAGAATTACTCCCAGGCGTCAGACTGGATCTGCAGAGTTTTTCTTCAGCAGAACCCCTGCGTGTCAGAAGGTGGCGTCTGTCAAATCCGCGTTCGTCGTTGGTGTCGTGGTCGCCGGAATGTCGTTGTTGTAGGTACATAGATGCCGCCTCGCTCACTGACGTCAGTTCTTTTTTTTCCGCGCCAGCCAGCGCTGATCTGGAGAGAGTGGTACCTCCAGTCACTTTTTGACTGACTTTTTGCTGACTTTTGTCGACACCGTTTTTGAGTCTTCGACTCCTGGTGCACGTCAGGGATGCCCGGCTTCAAGGCTTGCCGTTCCTGTAGCTGACTGATGTCGGTGACGGATCCGCACCGCGTGTGCCTGTTTTGTCTGTGGCGCGATCACGACCCCAAGTCGTGCTACGACTGCTGGACCATGAATCTGAAGTCTTTGCAGGAGCGGTCCCGAAAGCTTCTCGAGGCCCGGCAGTCAGCTCTGCGCCGTTCGAGATCCCGGGTCGCGTAGGAGGTCGAGGGACCGGTCGCAGAGTCATCATCACTCTTCTTCCAAGTCTTCACATTCGGGGTCAGGTAAGTCGAAGCACAAGAAGAAGTCGAAGAAGCATCGTCGCTCTTCAACTTCTCCCCGTCCGTCGGCCAACGCGACGAGGGATGCAGGTGGTGCCCCTCCCACGGCTCCGGGTGCGGAGCCTGAAGGGTCGACTCTGGGTTTCTCTCCCTTCCCGGGACCCGGAGCGACCCCTGCCCAGCTTAGGCAATTTTACGAAGTGATGCATGCCATCTTTGCGCAGCCCGACTCTGCCGGTGTCGAAGGCCTAAGACCCCCGGCCGAGTCCGCAGGGCCCGAAGGCACCGCAGGGTGCCCTTGGATCCAGGCCTAGATCCAGATTGGCGCCAGTCGATCTTGTTACACCTCCCCCGGCGCCGACTCCACCGGCACCACGTCCGCAGATGACGCTGGTTGTGTTGCCAGCCGGCTTTGACCCTGGCCTCGATCCCGATGGAGACACAGAGCGGGACCGGCTTCGACCGATGCCGGATTTGGCACCGACGGGTACTTTTGTGCCCTTGTTCTACCCTGGCTCTTTTAGACCAGATTGTCAGCCAGAGGAGGACGAGGAGGACTGGGAGGGATCTGGTGACCCTCTAACTGACCAGTTGGGCTATGAACTGGACTGAAGAGAGGAACTGGGGGAAGCCAGTGGTTTGGATACCTCAACAGACTTTGGCATGTTGTCTCCTTCTACTGTGGCTACGGAGGAGGGAGCGTCTTGGGTGTTGTGTAGGGCGGCCGAGGCTCTCAACCTCGAGCTACCTACGGTGGCAGTCAGGACTAACCTCCTGACAGAGGTGCTTCAGCCGGCAGCAAGCTCTTTGGAGCCGCTGCTCCCGTTTAATGAAGCCCTCACCCACATCCTTTTGGGCACTTAGTCCAGGCTGAACACAGTGGCTCCTGTGGATAGGATGATTGCCCGATGCCACCGCCCGGCTCTGGGCGACCCCAATTTCCTCTCCCAACACCCTACCCCTGAGAGTTTGGTGGTCCAAGCCTCCACCTCCAAAGGTGCATTCCCTAACGCACCACCTGATAGGGAATCCAAAAAGCTGGACCATCTTGGGAAGAAGATGTTTTCTTCCTCCAGCTTGGGACTGCATCGGTAAACACCGCATGTCTGTTGGGCAGTTACACCCACTCTGTGTGGGATACGGTAGCGCAAGTGCTGCCCCAGTGCCCGGAGGAGGCCTGGGCCGTACTCTCCTGTGCGGTTGCCGAAGGGAGAGACGCAGCAAAATTTACCATCCGCTGTGGGCTGGATACCGCCAACTCACTAGGCAGGACGATTTCCACGTCTGTAGCCCTTGGACGCTATGCCTGGTTTTTCAAGGGATGTCCAATCCACTCTTTGATGACCGGCACCTATTTGGCGACAAGGCAGACAACGTGCTGGAGCGCTTGAAGGACTCTCTGGCTACGGTCAGGTCCTTGGGCCTCTCCACCACTCGCCCTGCGCAGTCTGTCTTTCGTCCCTTTCGTGGCTACGGAAGAGGTGCCCCGCCACGTCCCGCCCAGAGCCACAGGCCAGCACAAGCTGTTCAGCCCCTGCGCGGCAGGGGACGTGGGAACCATCGCCGTGGTTCTGGGGGCCAGCGGGTGGGCCAGTCCACCACAACCCCCTCTGCAGCAGCCTTCAAACCATCCTAGTCCGACCTTTCAGGGCCACCAAACGCCAGTGGGCGGTAGGATTCGTCATCACCTCCGCCACTGGCACACCATCACGTCGGACAGGTGGGTTTTGCAAATAGTCCGAAGGGGCTACTCCCACCCCTTCGAGACTACCCTTCCTGCCATGCCATCTCAGTACCATCGCATGTCGTAGGATCATCTGGCCCTTCTCTGACAGGAAGTTTCAGCACTCTTGGCCAAGGGAGTCATCGAGCAAGTTCCTGTCCCAGAAGTAGGTCGTGGTTGCTATTCCCACTACTTTCTGGTGCTCAAGAAGGACAAAGGCCTGTGTCCTATCTTGGATCTCAGAAATGTCAACCGCTTCCTCCGGAAGGAGTAGTTCAAAATGTTGACTCTAGCTCAGGTCCTGTCTGCCCTCGACCCTGGAGACTGGATGGTAGCGTTGGACTTGTAGGACGCTTATTTTCACATCCCCGTCCTGCCGGCCCACCGGAGTTACCTGCGGTTCACAGTAGACCACAAGCACTTTCAGTTTACAGTGCTCCCCTTTGGCCTTACCAGCGCCCCTCGGTGTTCACAAAAGTGATGGCGGTGGTCGCAGCTCATCTGCGCAGATCAGGGGTTCCAGTCTTCCCCTATCTCGAAGACTGGCTTTTGAAGGCAGGCTCGCCCCAGGCTGTTGCCTCCCACCTGCAGACTACAGCCGACCTCCTGCATTCGCTGGGGTTCTCCATCATCGGAGCGATTCTGGACACAACGCAGTTTCGGGTCTATCCTCCCGAACAGCGAGGCTGGGATATTCGGGCTATGATTCCGATCTTTCAGCCTCTATCCCGGGTTTCGGTCAGAATGACCCTCAGGCTACTGGGCCTGATGGCCTCCTGCATCCTGCTGGTGGACCATGCCAGATGGCATATGCGGGCTCTGCATTGGGACCTGAAGTTCCAGTGGGCACAACATCAGGGGAACCTGTCCGATTGCGTCCAGATCTCAGAGGGCACTGCACACCAATTGCAGTGGTGGCTAACAAACCAGGATTGTGTCGGCGGCAGATCCCTTTCCCAACCAGAATTCTTATTGGTGACCGATACATCACTTCTGGGATGGGGCGACCACATGGGGGAGGCAGAGATCAGAGGCCTCTGGTCTCCGGCGGAATCCAGGCACCACATCAACCTTCTGGAGCTTCAGGCGATTCGTCTTGCACTCAAAGCATTCCTTCCCTCTGTCCAGGGAAGAGTAGTGCAGGTGTTCACGGAAAACATCACCGCCATTTGGTACTGCAACAAACAAGGCGGGGAGGGGTCGTGGACCCTGTGTCAAGAGTAGGGGTGGGCGGAATTTGCGAAAGCGACTTTCGCAAATTATCGCGAAAATGTTAAAAATCTCCGCAAACATGCGGAAATATCGCGAAGATGCGGAAGTTTTTTCCGGCATGTTCGCGAGATTTTCTGCATGGTTGCGGGTCGCCAACTTACCCATGTGGTTGCTTGCGGGCGCGGCCATCTTGTTTTCAGTTGTCTCGCGGTGCATGATCGCGAGAAAAAAGACGTGATCGCGCGACGCATGACGTCACTGCGGACGCGAACTGTCGCGAGACAGCGCAAATGGCTAAAACAATACAACATCTCATGGAGAACGTGACCGGATCGGGAAAACTTGTCGGCAAACGCGGGGATTCAGGTAAGGCGATCGCGCGCGCGAGAATGTATTATTTTACAGCGCGAGCAAGAACCAAATTATCGCAAAGCTGCGGAATGCGGAAATTTTGACATTTCCGCGCTCTCCGCGGAACGCGGAAATGCCAAATTATCGCAAATTCCGCGAACGGAACGGAAATTTTGCCCAGGCCTAGTCAAGAGGCCCTCCGCCTCTGGACATGGCTGGAACATCAGGGCATATCCCTGGTGGTGCAACACCTGGCAGGCTCGCTGAACGCCAGGGCGGACGAACTCAGCTGCAGGTGCATGATGGATCACGAATGGCGAATTCACTCTGAGGTGGTGCAAGGTCTCTTTCAACAGTGGGGAAAGCCTTGGTTAGATCTATTCGCCACCGAAGAGAACGCGCAATGTCAGCAATTCGGCGTTCCAAGGCGGCACTCGCTAGGCAATGCTTTTTGTCGCGAGTAGAGTTGCAGTCTTCTACATGCCTTTCCGCCTTTACCACTTCTGCCCAGACTGCTAAAGAAGATCAAGAACGCCGGGACCAAGTCATTCTTGTGGCTCCTGATTGGGCACGAAGAGTCTGGTATCCCGAGCTGCTACACATGGCCATCCGTCCTCCGATCCGACTGCCTCTTCGGGAGGATCTTCTGTCGCAGCAGCAGGGGCGGTCCTCCACCCAAACCTGTCCAACCTCCACATCCTTGCATTGAGATTGAGCGTCGGCAGTTGACGTGGTTTAACCGGCTTCGTGAAGTCTGTGATGCTATCTTGTCAGTCAGGACTCCCTCCACCAAGACGGTATACGCCTGCAGATTGAATAAATTTGTGGCATGGTGCACAGCAAAGGCTGTGGATCCCCTTTCTGCCCCTCTTTCTGAGGTCCTCTTGTTCCGCTTTTCCTTGGCCCAGCAGGGCTCTGCTCCGGGCACTCTTAAGGGCTACCTCTCGGCCATTTCAGCCTTTCTTAGGCTTCCTGATCAGCCTTCTCTTTTTAAGTCCCCTGTTGTAAATCGCTTCCTCAAAGTCATTACTTATCTTTTTCCTCTTGTTGTCTTCGTAATGCCCCAGTGGGACTAGGCCTTGGTTCTTACATATCTTATGTGCGCTCCTTTGAGCCGCTACATAACTGTCCTCTCAGGCTTCTAACTTAAAAAACTGCCTTTCTGGTGGCCATTACCTCTGCGCGCAGGCACTTTCTTCTAAGCCTCCTTTTCTGACTGTTCATCCGGACAAGATTGTCCTTCAAACTCGTCCTTCCTTCCTTCCCAAAGTGGTTACTCCTTTCCATATTGGACAGACCATCACTTTGCCCACCTTCTATACGCCTCTGCATCCTTCCAAATAAGAAGAGAGGCTCCACTGTCTGGATCCAAAGCGTGCGCTTTCCTTTTACTTGGATCGCACAAAACAATTCCTGGTGGATGACCAGCTCTTTGTTGGCTACGTGGGCACCAAAAAAGGTCGGACTGCGCACAAATGGACCATTTCTAGAAGGGTTGTTTTGTGCATTAAAGCTTGTTATTCCTTGGCAAAGAAGGAGCCTTCTGTGGGGTTGCGTTCCCATTCTACCAGGGTGATGGCAGCTACCACCGCTTTGGGACGTGGAGTCCCCCTTAATGACATCTGTCTGGCAGCTACGTGGGCATCGCTGCACACGTTCACTAGACACTACTGCCTGGACAGCCAAGTCCAAAGAGACGGCTTCTTTGGCTGTTCTGTTCTCCAGGACTTCCAGGTGTGAACTTAGTTCGCAGACCCACCTCCGGGGTTGATATTGCTGGGGTATCTATTCTAAGGTAAGGAATCTATAACTAACTGTTTCTTTCAGATGAACAAGTTAATTACCATCGGTAACGATATATCTGTAAAAAACATAGGTTAGTTATAGATTCCTTACCGCCCCATCCATACTCCCCATTCTGCGAACTGACTTCTAGGGTTAAGGACTTCCTTTCAGGGCCTTAGTTATATGCACCAGTGGTCAGTGTATTGCATGGCTCTACGCTGCTGGTGTGGACAGTCGTGTACAGAACTGAAGTCCGCGCATGAGGGCGGCGTCTATGTAGCTACTGCAATGTCATTCCGGCGAGCACGACGCCAACGACTAACGCGGACTCGACCGACGCCACCTTCCGACGCGCAGGGGTACTGCTGCCGAAAATTTTCCGGATCTAGTCTGACGCCTGGGGGGAATTCTAAGGTAAGGAATCTATAACTAACCTATGTTTCTTACAGCTATATTGTTACCGAAGTTAAGTAACTTGTTCCTCTTTGCCACTACACTCTACAACACTTTACAACACTGCACTCTCCACCACTCTACTCTGTACTAATGCACTCTACACTACTCTACTCTGCAGCACTCCCTCTACACCACTGCACTCTCCACCACTGAACTCTTCACTAATGCACTCTACACCACTCTGCATCACTCCTCTCTAGGTCACTGCACTCTGCAGCACTCCACTCGTCTGCATGCTGTCACTGCACTCTGGGAGGACACTATGTTCTACTCTGCACCACTTAACTCTACACCACTTTGCGCTGCACCACTGCACTCTAATTTACGTCATTGCACTCTACATCATTATACACTGCAACACTATGCCAGTGCACTCTACGCCAGTCTGCGTTACTCTACGCCACTTTATACCACTGCACTCTCTGCCAATGCACTCTATGCCACTGCACTCTGACACTCTGCTCTGCAACACTACACTCTTTGCTACTGCACTCTGCAGAACTCCACACTACTGCACTCCACTGCACTCCATTCTCTTCCGCACCACTCTACTCCACTCCAAACCACTGCGCTCTGTGCCGCACAACACCACGGTACTCTACGTCAATCTTCTCTGCACCACTTCACTCTACACTCTTTTCTATGCCACTGCATTTTAAGATGTTGCATTGTACGTCTCTGAAATCTATGCATCTGCTCTCTATGTCACTATACTCTGCAACACTCTACGCCAATGCACTCTACACCGGTCTACTTTACTCTATGCAACTTTACACGGCTCCATTCTATGCCACTCCAATACATGACATTCTATGCCACAACACTCTACTCCACTCTTCGCAATTCCACTCTGACTCTCAACGCCACTATCCTCTAATCTTCTAACGTTTAGCCACACAGAACAGCAGCTACACTGGTTTACAACGTGGCTAAAACAGAAACACATTGGCAAAGCCAATAGATCTTGCTTAGGTATCCCAAAACAGTTCTAGTTTTTTACAGTTAGTTGGATATTGTTCACCCACAGGGAATAGCAAATAACATTGGCCCCACTGGCTTGATCAGTCATATCAAACTGTTGTACGTAGATAAGCCCTTGGAAATGAAAATAGATACAGCCACGAGACCCTTCGACATGGAGAATTTGTGCTCTTCCCAATTCAGTATAGTGAGGGCTGGGAAGATGATAGGTTTAGATCATATGGGCTTCCATATTTAAAATAGATGTTTCCTTTTCGTCCTTATGGGTGATCGCACTATTCTGATCTGCTTTCCAAACAGCAGTTACTCCAGATTCATGTTACACCTATTCTATAAGAAGGATTATTCAGAGGACCCTTAATACTATCTACAAGTTGACCGTATTAATGTGGATGCTAAGTCGTTTGCTAAGCTTTTATTTGAGGATCTAGAACATGGGGCATCAAAAAAGCAACATCTTCCCTTTAGTGAAACGGAGTTATTATTCCAGTTGACAAGTTAATGGCTGTTTACTAGCACACCCCTCGATATGCCAGCTCCCTTGGACATGGCTTTTTCTCTCTGTAATAAATATTCTAAAGTTGCCGTGTTTTATGGTATTTTTTTTCCACGTTTGTCCATATTTATCTATATTTAGTTGTTGCTCATTTGTATCTGTATTTCTCCATATTTATTTGGAGATGTGTAAAAAAAAAAGAAAGGGAAAAAAAACAACAAACCTGAAACCAGTGCATTTTCACTTTTATTTAACCAATAAATATAGATACACACTTGAATGCTTGGCAGATTTCAGTGCTATGACCACCTATAGATGATGAAGCAATTCAGTCATATGACAAAATGTACATTTCAGTAACATCTTTGTGCACATCCAAAGCGGTTTGTCTCGTCAGGAATTGATCCAGGGGAGGTAACAGGGATGCGGGGTAAGAAAACAAAAAAAGCAAGCTTGGAGGGCTAGGCATGGGTTCCAGGAGATATGAAACTTATCATCTCATGCTCACTGTGGCTGGGCCCCAAAGGGTGGGTTGGGGGGTAGCTACATGGTGAAAGGGGGGGGGGGTGAGTAATCTGCATTGCATCGTTGTAGCTGCGCCAGCTGTAAGTGCCAGATGTGCCTAGTTAAGGATCAGATGCCAGCAGACCTCATCCGAAGTGTTGGGAGGCAGAGGTGAGGGTTAGCTGTGTGCTACACACAGATAGATGTCAGCATACTATGTGAGCTTTGTTAGAGGTGTAATCGAGAATGAGTAGAACTGTTGTCTGCCATCTCCCGGAATCTGAGCAGCAAAGCGTCTCGAAAACCAACCTAATTTCGGGTTTTATCCATATTTAAAAATAATTGCAGATTGGATAGTAATGATTTTCTGTCTGTATTTATCTGTAAAAATCAGTAAAAACAGAAAACGTAGGTCTGAATTATAGTTAGAGCTCTTGGTTTTATGGTATTTATTTTTTTATGTTTCTATCTGTATTTATCCATACATATTTTGGGTTTTGTTAAAAGATGAAGCTTAAAATAGTATGCTTCCATATTTAGCTAGTAAATATACACTCATACTTTAGGGCATGTCAGGGTTCAGTAATATGAACACCCACAGGTGATAAATCAATACACTTATATGAAAACTAGTAACGTTTATAATCCAGGTGAATATCTTCCACCTACACCTCATTAATCAAATGTATTTTTTTTCAATCTCCTTTCCTGTCAATCCCTTAACTATTGACCTGGCAGTCATAACTGAGAGTTTTTTTGTTTGTTATTCTAAATGCTAATTTCCATTTTTATCCATATTAAAAAATAAATACAGTCGGAGAAATAAATGGTTTCCTGCTTGTATTTATCTGTAAAAATCAGTGAAACCAGAAAACAGGGACCCTTAATTGTAGTGCAGCATTCAGTGATGGTGACAGGGTCCTGGGCAGAGAAGGTTGTAATCTCAGGAATTGCTCATCTACAGTTAAAATGACCCAGTCCCTGCACAAGAGGCCTGGATGTGGGTAAAGACAGATTATGAATGTATAGTCTTGAATGATATTTTACTAACTGGAGGCGGAAGCAGGGTTGCATACCCCTACATCTGCTTTTCAGCCTTTGTATGTAGGCTTCAGATCTGTGCCAGCCAGGCTGAATGCCTTTTTGCCTAAATTAGGGAATCATCTTATTTAAGTATTACAGGCTGGGAAGACATGGTCATTCTGGGCTGTAGGAGGATTTCACTGTAGAGAGTATTATGTACTGTAGATGAATGTAGCCAGACTAACACATTTGCTGTAAACAGTGGAAAGACAAAAATTATGATCTTTGGTAGTGGCTGCCAAAACGGGAACCTGGATAATACTTATAATAATTTAGGTATCTGGTTCCCCTGCTACCATCTTTAGAGTTTCAAAAAGAAAAAGTTTTCTTTGATCTTTACTTTTTGCAGAGTTTAAGCTAAATTGCGTAGTCTATTGGCAACCACTCATTAAACGAAATTTTTTGCTGTCCCTCAATTATGAGCTAGACGGTTATCCAAGGCAATTAAGTTCATCAAATATTAGGCACTGCATGGACACAAACATATCAGTCCTTGGACTAAGTTTCTTGAAAGTCCTGTGGAAATTGTGGAAGTTAGGAAGACCTGACCGAGCGTCAAACAATTGTTGTTGTTCAGGCAGGCAATTTAGTACCATTTGATTACTGAATTAAGGCTTTATGGTGAGGTAATGGTTCATAAGAAAAAAGATTACCTCCTGTTGTATTTCCTTCTGTGAAACTCAAATGAAACCATGATATTTGGAGGAAGCAATAGATTGGGTAATAAGACATAAAATAGCTTGTGAACGCACACATCAGGTACACTTGTCCGTTAATGAGAGACAGCAATCAAACACAGTTGTGGAGGTGTATTTATTTAAGCTTAAGTCTGAGAGATACAAAGCATTGTGCTTCCACGTATACTCTGCCAGATGCAGCTGACACAATGCTTTTATACTGTTTAAACATCATTGACGTATATTGAAAAAGCTAAATCAGACATGTGTGCACAAAACAAAGTATGTATGTTAAGCTGAAGAAAATCATTAACAGGAATCTTATCAAAGCTTGAATAAATGCTCGAAGTGCTAAAGACAGTTGTGATTTTGACACCTGCTGTTTGTTGTCCTTTCTTATCTACATGATCCTTCAGTTCTAAAAAACAAAGGAGACACTACAAGAATAACAGTTCGTGGATGATTTTTACCCTCCTTGGCCTCACTGCAAAAGCCAGGGTTTGTACAGCTGCAGGATTTATGAAATTATAGTCAAGAAAAGATGAAGAATAGTTATCTAATATCACATTTGTGCTCCTAAAAACTGCCCGTTGAACAATTGTTCAACATAGTTGTTATAACTTTTGCTATTCAGTTTTTTTTCTTTTTTGCATTAGTGCAGCCACTTCTTCGCGCTGTATTGCGACGCTTGAAACATGAATATTAATTGTTGGGTTTGGTGCATGCCTGACAGCAAACAGGAAGCATAATTACACATAAACAGCTAATATTGCAATACCTATAACTATTAATACATTTAATATAGTCCAACCCTAGGCACAAAATGGTGAAAAAATAGTATTCCTTGTGACAAATTACAGACCTCCTGGGCAGATGTATCCATCTGCTCCACCTCTCTCTTCCTCTAGCTGTACTGTTTGTTTGCAGATATTTACCAACATGTTCCTTAGAATGGTGTCTAATATGGGGAAGCCCAGATAACAGGACCTTCCCCAACCCATGGGCAGCCAAGGGTAAGCCTTTTGTCCACAGCAGCCCTCCCCTGCTGCTACTGATAACGAGGACCAATAGGCACTGGCCAGACTGAATACATGGGTGCATTACTTCATGAATTAAAAAGAGGGGGACTAGGAGTCAAATTAAGGTCCAGCACCCTTGCTCCTCACTATAATTGACATGTCTAATCAGTGTGGGTACTTGTTCCTATGTGGCGAGGGTATAGAAAACATTAAAGAAAAGGTGTGGTTGGAATATATGGTTCCAGGGGGATCTTCCTTATTTGGAATGGTGGTCGTGCAGAACTTCAGTGAGCACGGTGTTTGAACCCAATAATTTTGGGAAGAATAGATGTTGCACGTAGATGATGATGCTTTTAGGGTAGTAATGATGATCAGGGCAGATTGTATGCACAATTTCTTTGTTAGCATTGTTCCCTTCAATCCTAATTATTCCTCCTGAACAGTTTGGCACTTTTGCAGGGCTCAAAAAATCCAAACAATGTTACTAAACCTGCAGGTCTAGTGACTTAAATAATATACTCGACCTAATTATAATGCTCTTGACCCATAAACTGGTTTCAAATTATGTGATCCTGGGCAAGTATTTTAATCGACTGAGATGCCATTTTCATCTTTAACACATATAGGAGCACCTTAAAATATGCACGTTCGGCACGTCTGCTGTACAGAAAACGCTTTTGTTTGGTTTAATTGACTAAACTTTAGCTCCATATAGAATTCAAATATAGCCACATAAAAGATACACTTGACTACAGACTTGTCTCTTAATTCATTAAATGCATTGTCATCAAGGCTTGGCCAGGGATGTCTCTCACATCATGTTTAAAAACTATCACTTTAATTAAATACATGACAAAAGCATAAAGTAGCAGCCCACTGTTATTTGCAATCACCAGATTTTACATGGAAATTGCCAGACATGTGGTTTTAAAACTATATAGTGTACATGGTTTGGAAAAAAGTTTGTGCAAATATTTGTCATTTGCACATAACCAACTAAAGTGTCCTGATTTGTTTTGCTCCAATTTAAATCTTTGTTTGCATCACACTTCTGAATTACCCAAAAAAGTTCTTTCATAATTTCAGATCTACTTGTACTATTTATTTACAAGCTGTTCAGATGTTGTTTTAGAGAGAAAAACGGACATTTTACTGCATTTTGTTTCACAGTTATTGTCAAATAGCTCATTTCACAAAAGCATTAACTGTAAAAAGAGAAGGAAAAGTAAACACCAATTTCCAGGAACACATGTGCAGCAATTAGTAAAAAGACAAACTAACATTTGACCTCTGCCCTTGAGCAGTTGGCAAATGTGTCAAGATAAAACAAGATTTAAAGGCGTTTTGAAAGCTCATTCACTTCTTGAACAAAAAGAACACCTGTTTTTTCCATCTGAAGTTTACTTGCCAGCAGTGACAAGTAAGTGACCTGCTAAAATTTCACTCGCAAATGTGAGGTTGTGAGTGGATTTTATGAGGCCTGCTTTGTTTCTGATTGTTCATCATCACTAGGCCGTGATGGGTAACTAGTATTTCGCTTCTCTGGACCCGATAGTAAATTATAATTGGTTGGGTCAAGAGGATGGACTTACTGTAGGGCATCAGTGCAGGTTGTGTCGAGAGCCAGCGCCCTTGATGGGCTGAGGTGGCACAGTCGTTGGGACAATCCTGTGTGCTGCAGTCGGTGGCAAGGTCTGAAGAAAAGGAGCTCTTGTCACATTTTACGCATGAATCCAATTCTTATTTCCTGTGTATTTCACGCCTGTTTGAGTTGCCAGCAGGATTTGTACAGGATCCTTTCCGTGTGGGTGTAGGCAATTAGATCTCTGAAATGCCTTGACCATCACCCAATCGTGAGGCTGAATATTGTGCCTAGGCCCCTGCAGAGGCAATGGCAAGGCGTTTTTCACCTGTTTCATTCTGGCCATTCAAACCAATACTCTCATAGCAGAGTATCAGTTATTTGTGTTGTAAGCAATGTTTTTGGGACCCCTAACAGGTGAGGTTCCATCCACTCACTATTTCATGTGGGCTGAGACGTATAGAGTATCAGGGGTAGTTTGCATACTCATAAAGGGAAGTGGCAAGGCATCCACCCAACTCAATGTGGATTCTGCTCATATGTTAGCTATATTGGCCTTCAGGATGCATTTCTCCTTTCAATGACACCTGCTGCTTTGGGGTGATATACCCAATAAAACTTCTGTTGTACTCCCATTGCCTTACAGACCACTTCCATTACCGTATTACACCTCGTGGTCACTTGAAATCACCCGGGGCAAACCCAAGAGAGGAAATAATTATTTCATCAAGCATATAGCTGTGGTCATAGCATTACATTGCTTAGTAGGGTAGCCTTTGATCCACATTTACGTATACCAACGTTTTCTCAAAACAGTTTCATGCTGTTTTACAATGCAATCTCTTCTCAAATGGAAAGGGCCATGCATCATCAATGTCATAGGATATCATAGTTTGTCATGTAGCATGAAATGATAACCATGTTGATCCTTCCAACAGCCATTCACCAGAATACCATTTTGTTGCCATTTGTGTATCTCTTTTTTAGTTACTTGTTTTTGGCAATTCCGCTTTGCCCCATCACTGAACACACATTCTTTCTCTTCAATAAACATTCGATGGGAAACGTGTGCGTATGACATAACGTTCTGTGCAGTCTCTTTTTCTATCTCGTCAGCAAAACCATTCCCTCTGCCTATGCCATCTACTATCTTTTTGTGTGCATGATGATAGATACTCTTTTTGGCAATGATAAGCATTCAGTAATTTACCAATCAGTGAACCATGTTGTATTTTTATTCCTTAAGGCATGAGGACACCTCTTTCTGCCCAAAGCCTGCAAAAATCATGTGCAACTCCTAACGCATACGGGCTATTAGTATATAAATATTCACAGTTAATTCAGTGCTCAGCTCACAAGCTCTTGTTGACGCTATTAACTTGGTTTAGTATGATGATAATTCTAATAGTCTACAGGTGTCAATGACCTTGTGTAAGGTGGTAACAGTATAGGCTGCAGTAGTTGCCCCACCCTTAAAGTCAGAGCCCTCAACCCATAAGTCACAATCTCTTTCTTCCACCGGTGTGCCCTATAAATCTATTCTCCCTTTGGTCTGTTCTTCTGTGATCAGTACACAATCATGGGGCATGCCAGTATTATTTTGGGGAAAGTGCAAGAGGGTTGCTGGATTAAGTGTGTTACATCGATGTATGGTAACATGAGGGCTGAACAAACATAACTCATAATTTGTTAGTGTGGAATTTGTCAAATGTTGAGTTTACATTTTCACAGTATGTCTTCAAAGTGAGGTACAGAAAGATGCACTGTGTAGCCAAGAATCCCCTTAGTTGTGACATTTTAGCAAGGGTTTGGAAAGAAAGTTTAGGGATCCATTGTCTGCAATAATCTGTCATACTCAAGAAGGTTTGTCCTTGTTGTGTTGTAGGGGGTTGAATATTCAATATTGCTTTCACACTTTTAGAGTCAAGTCTCATTTCCCCATTGAAAGGTGTTTAGTTGTACTTTTTTTTGATACTCAATGTTTATTGATTTTGTAAGTGAACAAATGATACAGTACATTTAGGCAATGCAAATGAAAACAGTGATGGATTGTTTCCCTGCAGGGCTGTGACATACATTACGATCCATATTCCCACAGGATCTCGTACAGGTTAGTCAAAAAGAAGAGATAAGTAACTTCTTTACTCAATCCGTCCCAACCACTTGCCCCATATCCTGTGGTGTTTGGCTGGGCATCCCCTGGCCTTGTATAGAGGCTTCTCCTGCGCTGCGCACCAGTCCACCACCCTACGCCATTTATTTATACTTGGTTTTTTTTCCAGGCAGCAGCGATGTCTCTCCTGGCCACCATAATAGCAGTACCCAGTTATAGTTTATCCGCTCTAGAGCCGTTCAACCTGTCCATGACCCCCAGGAGCATGTTCAGGGTATTATATGGAACCTCCCAGCCCTAGACTTCAGTAAGCTCCGTTTCTAGTGTTTCCCAATACGCGGCGAGATGGGGGCATGTCCAGAAAATGTGGTAGAAGTCTAGCCCGCAGCGTCTACAGGACGAATTTGATCACAGGCCTGCCCTGTGTAAGCAATTTGGAGTGAGGTAAGCGGTATGAAGATAATACAATTGGACCAGGTGGATCCTGGCTGAGGCAGGGATAGTTTTGAGAGCCATCAGGGTGTCCCTCCAGCCCTCCTCTTCCAGAGAACCCACCCAATTCTCCCATCGGCGTCTGAGCCGGTCTAGTGTAGTTGGGCCAGTGTTAGTTAATGACCGATACATTCGTGATTCCCCTCCTTTCCCTAGGTTTCCCGTCATGGTCTGTGCTTCAATGGAGGTGTATTCTGTGAGTGTTGTGCCGTTTGGTATATATGTGTTAAGAGTGTGGCGTAACTGCAAATATTTATAGAATTGTGATGGATGGAGGGAATGGCGGGTCTGCAGGTCCTGGAATGAGAGTATGTGGCCTCCAACCCATAAATCACCTAATTGCAAAATACCAATCAAGTCCCATGCACGGAACCCCTCTAACTCTCCCACTTCTTTAAGCCAGATGGCTTGCCAGAGAGGTGTTTGTTAGGTTTGTTTATTCTCCCACCGGGTGTAGCGCAGCGACGCACGCCAAGCCGGAAGAATCGCATGTGTCACCACAGGCAAGGCCTTGGGTATTGTTCCTCCGTACATCATTGCTTGAATTTTTGGGAGGCCCAGCTCGCTCAGTTCGACCCTGTATGCTGGATCCAACCAGCCACCATTGAACCAGTCATGTAAGGTCTAGTTGTGCTTTTAGTGCATGTGAATAAAAAATACAAACCTCCAAAACATCTTTGTTAATGTGGTCAACGCTCATTTTTTTTTTCTCCAAATAATACAGGAAGGATCGGGCTATTGCAAGGGGAGCACTATATCTCTTTTACCACTCTGTTTTTAGGCCCGTATCACTATTTTCATTCCCTGTTCTCTCTGGCGATATTTTGTATTTGCATTTGTATTTGCAGTTATTTGTACAGGTGCTATTGTCATGTGTCCCACATTGTTCTTACCAGAGGCCCAAACATTTTTGTCTACTTTGTCATACACCCATACAGGTACTGTAGTTTGGGGTTGGGCTAAGTAGACATTAGTGGGAAAAGGAGAGTTTTCGGTACATTGAAGTTATATGCCATTTTATGTTTGAGTATAATTTTTGAAGTCTATGCCCAGCAAGTTAAGGGCACATTTGTCTGTCAATACAAAACAATATTTATTTGTTATTGGGCCAATGGTATATGTCAGTGGGGTCGTGACGAGACTGTGCACAAGTACATTAGAAAATCCCATATACGCATTATATTTTTCTGAGAAGGGTGCATGTTGGTTAATTTTCCCAGAATTGGAGAATTTGCAGCCCCAGTGTCCAGGAGGAATTTCACCTTCTGTCCGTCTACTATTGCTTCAACATAGGACCCTGTGTGGATCCACTGGATTTCCCTCCCATTACTCTCTACCTTCCGGGTCACCCTAGAGGGCAAAATCATAATCTGGCAAGGAGACGGTTACCATCTAAGATTCGTTGGCTTGTCTGTCAAAGTAGTTGTGTTGGTGTCCCCTATGAGTGGTGTCATTAGTATAATTAGGCTTTCCTGTTTTCAGTTTCTATTTTTGGCAAATTCTGGTGGGGTTTTTTCAGTGTTTTCAAGTGATTTCAATACCTTAAAAAACAGTTATCAGTGGTTACACATTTTCGCGCCACTAAAAACAACAGAAAAAGGGTTTTTCCGGTGTTTATGGAACATTTTGCTTTTATTATTGGTTGCTTTCTGCACTGATAGAACATGGTATATAGACAGTGTACATATAGTGTATATGAGGTCCAAATAGATTTTTGCAAATTAAACTTATTGTAGTACACCATACAATACTCCTTCAGTGAGTCTTTGGTCAAGTGTGCCTGCTCTTTCCTTCCCATGTAAACTTCTGTGAAAAGGCCCTCTCAACATTGGCACTTGAGACGGACAACGCCAAAATGCTAGCACACAATTTCTGAACTCTGGCCACTGACATAGCTTTCCATGCCAATACTGGTGTACTTGAAGATTGCCGTTCTTAGGGCAGGTTCTACAACATTTGCATTGAGCTGGGCGCTTATGCCCTCAGAGTTATTGAAGCGGTCAAAAATGAAGCAGCACTGAAGAAACTACGGAGGAAATTCCCCTTTACTGAAGGGATCTAGAACTTCTACCGAGTACCACAGTGAGGTTTCATTGACTTCAAATGCCATTGGTGGTGAAGGGACATTTCTAGGCATCATTGCAAGCCATTTCTCATACATTGTAAAAGAAACGTTCCTGAATTGCTCTTCAACATTGCTTTGCTTACCAAGTGGCAAGCACTCAAACATGAAACATGCTGCAGTGCCAAAGTCACTAAAGGTGTCGCCCAGCCTACTCTCAAGGAGATGTTTCACATCTATCCAATTATGCTGAACACTTGGCAGACAAGGGTTTTTTCAGACTCTAGTTTTTTTATTATGTCCACTTCAGCAGTTATGTTTTCCTGTAAAAATCTAAGAATGCAGTAGAGTGTACTTTTTTCACATCACTATCAATATGCGACCAAAAATCCTCACTTTTCTAGCCTTTGGCATCATCACTCAGCACACATTCTGTAAACTGTTGCAACATGGATAATATAGCATTCATAGGCCCTTTGACTAAGAACCATCAGCTAAGGGACACAGTTGGGATGACTCTTTCTTTGATTTCACACAAAGCCTGAAATGATAAATATTTGCATTTTAGTTCCTGTGAATAAGAAAACAGTGCACCAGAATGAACTAAAAAGTCAATAGCATCCCTCATTAACACTGAAGATTGTAAAGATGCCTTCAGCATACCATCTAAGAAGTGGCAAGGATCTCCTACAGGGAATCACTTCAGCTCAGGTATCAATTTTGACAGGTCATCACACAACTTTTTCATATACATAGCTAAATCACTGCAAATACAAAAAATATCACTCCAATCTTTGTTGAGCTTGGAAAGAACCTTTTTTGGCAGAGCATTCCAAGTGACACTGTGTTCCATGTTTTCCAAATGTTTGGTGTCATGTTTTCACCACTATCCCAGATGCTTGGTGATAGCGCTCTTTATACATATACTTGTCACTATACCTTGCATTGAATGTTTAAAGCCTGAGGTGTTGGCAATTCACCTACTATCAATACTGACCCACTAGAAACTGTTGGCTGATATATTAAGGGTTTTTACCCATTCTCTGTGGATAAATATGATGACACATATTAGGAAAGATTCTTATGAAACCAGCCATTTTACCTATCAGTGAAAGAATCAATCACAGTCAAAATATCAAATATGATTTTGATATTTCCTGATTCTCTACAGTTTATAAAATAATTCACCAAGACCTAAAACATGCTTCGAAACTCTGCATCTTTAGACCAAAGACCACAAAACTGAAAAAAGCAAAAGGAAGAAGAAACAATATTTTAGTGGCATCCCTAAACAACAAAACTTAAGCAGAATAATGTTAACCCAGTCTTTCTTACTGCTAGCTTGTATAACAAAGTTACATTGTATTGACCCCTTCAGGAAGAAAAAAAATGACTCCTTCACTCTCTTTTTCCTTTCATTGAATGGCATTTAGTTTGCATTTCGTTTTTGGTTGTGCAGGTGTTTTTTCAGTGTTTATATGTTTTCACTGGTGAGGGCTATTTCTCTTTCAGTGGGGTTTTATCAGTTATTATAGGTTTAAACCTAAAACCCCACATCCTAAGTATAATATAAATAATTACATTGTTCAGCATTCTGTCCAATTGTTCTTTTTGCATTTGTGAACCCGAGTGGGATGGGTATGATTAGCTGTGGGTCCCGTACTCTACATGCCACTGGAGTCAAGCAAGCCTAGCTGATGAAGAGTGATACCCCAAAACCAGACCGAGGATGCTTGTTTCCAGTCCAGGGAGGACCTGGCCTGGCAGTTCAGGCTGGAATGTTTCCCTAGGGAGCACAGTCAAGACTGATTTGCATATGGCTCGGTCCAAGCTGGAATTGCATGGTGAGCAAGAAAAACGATGGATTTAGGCCCAGATCTCTGTACTGGGGGAAATGTATGACATTGTTCAGCATTCCATCCATCAATTTTTCTTTTTGCATTTGTCACCTCGAGTGGGGTGGATATGCACAGACGCAGACCCAGTGTTCTCCATGCCACCGTAGTCAAGCTAGCCTGGCTGATGAGAGGCGATACCCTGAATCCGGTCCCAGGATGCTGGTTTCTAGTCCAGGGAGGACCTGGCAGGTTGGGCTGAACTGTTTCCTTGGGAAGCAGGGTCAAACATGATTTGCATATGGCTGGGTCCAAGCTGGAATGGCATGGTGAGCAAAAAACAAAGGATTTAAGTTAAGATCTCTGTACTGGGGGTGAATGTTTGACATTGTTCAGCATTCCGTCCATTTGTTCTTTTTGCATTAGTATAATAATTCGCCATAGAGGCCATTATTGGACATGTCATTATGTTGTGAATTTCTGTATGCCCTTTGGGCATGTCCTTGTGACATAGAGCGCCCTCTGTTAGTTTTCTGTAGTAACGCACATGCTCTAATCCAATGATTAGGGTCTTTGCAATTGTGGCACCCATTATCTATTTAGACAGTCGGGAGTTTGTAAATTGGTGCAGAGAATCCCCTTGTCCCTCCTCCTCCATCCCTGTTGTCCCCAAATGTGGAACTGCCTCTCCCTTGCTGTAGTTGTTGGAGCAATTACCTTACTCTTTACCTCCTTGTGTTTCTTGTCCTTATTCTGTTCTTCCTATGCCTTTCTCTCAGCATAGTATTGGCTAATGGCCAATTAATCTGTTAGTGTCTTTTACTCCCATGTATGGATGGATAATCTTGTACACTCTTGGAGGCCACTTACAAAACTGGAGGGAGCTTGTTGGGCCCCATCATGAGCAGTATCCATCCCATTACGGACAGAGAATACCTTTTGCATTCAGTAGAAGAAGGCTGCCACATTTTCATCCTTTTCTGTTTTTTACAGTTGTTCAATTGTGTTCCATCTAGTCTCTTAGGGGGCACTCATTCTTACATTCTAACCATTAATTTGCCTGGCAAGTCTGCCATTTTATCAGTCACTTGACCATCTGCTTTCTGGGCATCTCTTGTAGTAGTCTTGGACCAAGACTTGTAGTAGTCTTGGTCCAGTCTGCATCTTCAACGTTTTCGTTCCTGTACGTCTTTCATATATCAAGCAGGAGATTGCAGGAACAATTTGGTCTATGTCATTTAATGTTAACTGGCCTATGTGCTATATCTTTCTGTCCTGGTATACAATTCATCTGAGATTTCCCTTATATCAGTATAGCCTTTGGAAAAGGCAATGAGTTTGGTTTTAGTCTAGGGGACATTTACATGATAAAGAGAGTTATTGGCATCAAAACCTGGTACTTCATGCATTGGGGCCATTATAGAGGCACATAAGAATTGGTATGTGTCAATCCATTCAAGATGAAGGGCAAACGCAGTATTACATTCAGTGTCCGTCTGGACAGATGTCACAGATTTGCTGTCATAATGGGTGAAATTATTGGGCAGTGTCAGCTCCTGCGGCTGACCCTGTTTAAACCTTATTTAATTATACCTATTGCATAGGGATGCATAACCTCTCCCATTTTTTGTATTATAACGTTTTTCACTGTATTTGTAAAAGGTTTCCAAATTGCTATCCTCCTTATCTGCATATTGCTTAGTGTCATATTTTTGGTGTTATGGTCTTTCTTAATAATTTAATACTGGGAGCAGTTCCCCTTGTAGGCAGCAAATTGGGGGGAGCAGGAGGCAAAGGAGGGTGTTTCTCCATTAAGTCTCCCTGTTCTGCTAATGCAGGCATATCAGAGCCGAAGGTTTTTGCCTTAACTGATCAGAGGTTGCTTGATAGGGTGGTGGGTGTGGTCTGTTTGTGAAAATGTGTGCAATTATAGGGTCCTCCGAAATAGAAGGAGCCGAGGCCATCTGTTCTGGTTTATATACCTCAAATGTCTTACTCTCCTTCACATAATGTTCCCTCATTTCCAGCAAATTCATCCTCCCATTTCATTCTGTCACATTCCCTTGCTTTCTCCCTCTCTGTCTTCATTACTTCCTTCATATGTTTTTGCCTAGCTTATTTTCCCCACCTATTTAGCACACCAAACTTCAACAGTCTAAATTTCCACTCTTCTTTCTCAAACATACATTCTCTTAGATAATTCAATTTACAATAACCAAAAAATGCCATTCAGTGGAAACTGTAATGAGGGATCCTTTTCAGTATATTCATGCCATAAATGCAAAAACAATCCAGTCTCCATTCCTTGTACAGTCATCATCTCTCATGCTGGATTTCCTACTACTGGACATGGCTGTACTTCGTCTGCATAATGTTTATTTACATCACACAATTTGCTATGATGACTACCCATTTTTCACTACTTCTATAAGATAATTATTTTTGTGTAGTAATGGTGAATCCTCTTTGTCTCAATGAAAATGCTTCCCGTCACACCACTAGCCACTAAAAATTACCAACAAGTGGGAATGTAACATAAGAAAGTACAGCGTGCTGTACTGTCCCTATTGCCATATTTATCATTAGACGTCTCTCATATCAATCCACATCATTACACACATCCACGGTACTCCTTACATGGTCTCGACGACTGTGTTGCCTCTGAGTTCTTTGTATCCAGCCCAGTCAACCTTGTGTATCGTAGCATCGGTGATCCCCGCAGACTGCGAAAGCAAGAAGCGCATTCCCCTCTGCGGGTACGCAGTTCAAAGTCAGTTGATTCACCAACTGGCCCCTTGACCGTGGCTCCTTCTGGTCCATCTGGATTGACTTGGTGAATCCCGTATGAGCCCCCAGTTTGTTAACACACAAATCAGTTACACTTTTCTATTAATGAGAGACAGCAATCAAACGCAGTCGTGGAGGTATATTTATTTAAGCTTAAGCCGGAGAGATGCAATGCTTTGAGCTTCCAAGTATGCTTTGCTAGACGTAGCTGACACAATCCTTTTATACAGTTTAAATATCATTGATATATATTAAAATAGTTGATTCAGACGTGTGCACAAAATAAAATATGCAAGTTAAGCTGAAGAAATTCATTAACAGGAATCTTATCTAAGCATGAATACGTTCTCACAGTGCTGAGGACAGTTGCGGTTTTTACATCTTTTGTTCGTCATCCTTTCTTATCTACCTGATCCTTCAGTTCTTAAAAACAAAGGAGACCTGACAAGAATAAACAGTTTATGGACTTTTACCCTCCTTGGCCTAACTGCAAAAGCCAGGGTTTGTACAGTTGCAGGGTTCATGAAATCATGGTGAAGGTAACAACATGAAGAATAGTTGTTCAATTTCACATTTCTGGTTCTACAATGTGTTCTCCTTTTTAGGGAGGAGCCTGCGAAAAGTATGCAACAGTGCATGCGTCTCGCTTGTGTGACACTATTTTTTTTTTTAGAGTTTAATATAGCGCCAACTAGACCCGAAGATATCAGGTATCAGAGCGCTTTACATGAGCACCAGTTGCTTTACAGACGCACACATTCATTTTTGTTGGGCACGCAAAAAGGGCTTGGAACCCACCCATTCCTTACCATTTGTTGGTTGCAGTGTCCCTCTTCTTTGCAGTCTCCTTAATTGTCCAGTACTGGCCAAAGGTTACTCCCGATCCTTTCAGTGGAGCGGGTACAGAGTACAGATTTATTCAACTTAATCAGTGCCCACCTGCTGCTCCCAACATGAATAAGGTACTACTTCTTCCCCCTCAAGCTGTCTGTGGTCTTATATATATATATAATCTACTGGCGGTCGCCAGTAGATAGTTATAGTTAGGACCCTGTTTCCATAGGAAATCCGCAACATTCTATTTGGAAAACTTTGGCGCCGGTCGACGAATCCTCGCGAAATTTTCAAAACTAATGGGGCGCTACGCTCCGCTCCTACCCTGAAAGTCTCGGGGGGATTCGTCAAGCGGGGGCTGAGAAAAAAGGGGGGTCCCAAAACGCGTTTTCCCCATGCATTTTTCCATAGGACCTTTAGACACAGCTACAGCCCGAACGGCTGAACAGAGTTACTTGAAATTTGGCAGAGAGGTAGTTTACAGGTCAAGGAAGTGCCTTTTGTAGGTCTGGTGTAAATATGTTCAGTAGTTCCTGAGAAAATAGCATTTAAATCAATATATATATCTGTGGCAGCTTACCGTGCGCTTACCGTGCGCTTACGGTAAGCTTACCGTACGCGTACGGTGCCGTGCGCGAGCGCGATTTTGATTGGCTGTTAGATCTTAGTAAACATTCGAATCGGTCGAAACCAGGAAATAGCGGCCGCCATTTTCTCTCTCGCACTCTCAGGGGGGAGGAAAAACAAAGTTGGATATCAGGAAAAGGGGCAGGCTAGACAGCTCCTAACCACCTAGCCTTGGTTAGGGTGTCCCAAAAGAACCCCCAAGGGCAAAAATTCATTTTTTTTTTTTTTTTTTAAAACGCCGATTGCGCTTACCGTATGCGGATGGTGCGCGAAGCGCATCGTGCGTACATGGGCCATCCAGCGTAACGTGGGCAACCACCGTGCGTGCACGGCACTAACTGCGTAAAGTGGGCGCGCGGTGCGCGCACGGAACGAACTGCGTGAAGTGGGCGCGCACGCCACGAACGGCGTAAAGTAACTTAGCATTTAAAAAAACGTACAAATTCACTGAAAAAACCATAGGTTTCACACACGTTATAGTTAGGAATTAGCATTTAAAAAACCTTGCAAATTCACTGAAAAAACCATAGGTTTCACACACGTTATAGTTAGCGGACATTTCACTCACAAAAAACCAATGAAATTCCCCCGTTATAGTTAGTGCAGGCAACTATAACTCACGCGACCGCAATTCTCTGCTGATGCTAATACTGTATTTAGACACTTATTTGCCCATGTCTTCTTCCATTAAATTTTAGCTATACATATATTGCAAATATTTTTTTTTCATAAAGACACATATGTCATCAGCAGAGGATTGCGGTCGCGTGAGTTATAGTTGCCTGCACTAACTATAACTGGTTGGATGCAGACGGGCGCAGACGGGCTTGCCTTTGGCGCGCCTGCTGCGCATCAGGGTGGGCATGGGTTTAACTAGACCCCTGAAGCAGCTAGACTGCTAACCCTGTGGCTCCACCCCTGCCTCCTGCCCAGAAGTGAAAGAAAACTCTACCACTAGTTCCCTCCACACAACCGGGAAAACCCCGTGGTGGACCGGGGAGAGGAGCAGTGAGTCGCTGCAGGCGGGTGAGGGAAGACAGGTAAGAGAACGACCGATGGCAAAGCAAGAAAATAGCTACTTTGTAAAAGTGGTATTTTCAAACACAGAATGTAAAAATCACCCTCACGAAAGATGAATCTTAATATTCTGAGTTCAGGCATACTAAACTTTCTTTTCCTACCTTGTTCCGAGGGTTAGTTATGCTTATAAGATGTTATAAGCAAATTCCCAACTCTATCCTATGGGAACAGATAGCCTTACAATAATAAAAAATGAATCTGGCAGTATTTCACTATCAGGACATGCCACACACACTAGGGCACGTCCTACCTTCCACAGGGGTACATTGGGCCTACCTTTGGGGTGACTAACATGTAAGAAATGGGAAGGGTAGGTTCCTGGCAAGTCGGTGCACTTGCCAAGTCGACATGGCAGTACCAAACTGCACACAGATACTAAAGTGGCAGATCTGGGTTACATATACAGGCTGCTTATATGAGTGGCACAATCAGTGCTGCAGGCCCACTAGCAGCATTTGATTTACAGGCTCTGGATACACACAGTGCGCTGCAACTAGGGACCTACTAGTAAATCAAATATGCCAATCATGGAATCACTAATCCATAACCACAATTTACAGGGAGCCCTTGCACTTTGGCACTGAACAGCAGTGGCAAAGTGTCCAAAGCATTTAAACCTATCGGGTACCCCACAAGTTACCTGTTTCTTGCGGAGTGATCTCACAGAGACGACATGAGCTATTGCCCCCTCGCCCACTCTATCCCACTTGGGAGTGATCAACAAGCTATGATAGGGATGGAAGCGGGGAAGGTAGCCTAGAAAATGGCTGGATGATGTCAGGAGGATGGCAGCGGATGTCCCTCTGGTTGGAAACGCCTTGGGCCCCCAGCTGGACAGGGAAACAACGGAACACCTGTTACCCACAGCACAACACCTGTATTACCATACACTATCACACACTCATGCGGGAGCCAGCAATTACCTCAAACGTGGACATCATGGTCTATCCCCATCACGATGCACTGATATAGTCTTGCCATAATCATCAGCGCTCCCGCGCTATCCACAACGTAAATCCAAAGAAAACAAGCGCTCCTGCACGGCCGAACAGTACATCAATTAGCGCTCCTGCGCTCTAGCAGAAACCACACCCAAAGTAAATAAGCGCTCCTGCGCAATATGGCAAGTGAAGGAAGAAATGAAAACAACAAGAACCCCAGCGCTTGGGGCTTGGCATCAATGATGGTGTACCGGTAATCCAGGCAGAGACACAGACACATATATAGGCGCTCCAGCGCTGTACCACTAGGCTACACAAATTAGAAACAGAGAACAAACGCTCTCTAGCACTGGGGAATGCAACAACCCACGTCTACCAATAGAGAAGCGCTCCAGCGCGGCAGGTCAATGAGACAGGGAGTGCTACACGCGGCAAGTCTATGAACTCAGAAGCACTCCAGCGCGGCAGGTCGATGAAACAGGAAACGCTACTGCGGCAAGTCTATGAGCCCCGAAGCGCTCCAGCGCGACGATACCACGAACCCAGAAGCGCTCCAGCGCGGCAATACCTGAAGAATCCAGGACTCAGGACATGCTTCCAACGTCGGGACTGGCGTCGGTGCGAAGCGCCGCACCGGGGGAAGCCGCTGCTGACGTCAAGGCGGTTCCGGCAAGGAGCACTGAACCGCTAACCATCTGGAGACCGGAAGTGAGGGGATTGTCTCCCGCATGAGGCAATACACAAGCGCTCCAGGCACTCAAGGACAGAGACGGGAGGGGAAGGTGAGCCAGCAGACGAACCATGACAAAACCAGCAAAAACGAAGTCCAACACACAGAAAAATAACAGGAGGCAAAGGCAAAAATATAGAGGAAACCTACGCCAAGATTGCCAGGTTTAACGTATCTTAAAGTTTCTTTTGTAGAATAGTGCGCAGCGTGTCTTAGATGAGACTGGTTACGCTGTAGCAACTGAAGTCTGCTTTACTCCCTGGTGCACTGTAATTTTCACACGTGGTTTTCCAAATATGATTAACCCCTGAAATACCAGGAAAATGCACGTAGTGCGGGCAGTTGTCTGTCAATTCATTGGTTTCCGTGGTGATGTCTGGTGGAAGGTTTCTGCCTCGTAAAAACGTTTTTTTTTCCGGGGGGGGGGGGGGGGGGCAGACATCAAATTGCTGCTGGCCTTTCTGCTTTATAAATAAAAGTGGTGTTGTGCTACTTCATTTTAATATTTATTTTTTTCTGATCCATACCGGATCGGTTAATTAAAAATAAATGGCATCAGTGCTGCATGCATGCTCCATAACTTGTGCTCTCTACAAGGCGGTGCAGCGTCATCACACCTCTTTCTGGACCTTTTGTTTATGCTGTAGAACAATAGCATTTTTGGCAATGCTGTACTGCATAAAAAAAAGACATTAGCAAAGCCATTGGAGCTCAAAGGTGACCAATGCTCGTTTCTACTGCCTTTAGGAGCTTTAATACGGTGTTGGAGCTCCTTTCCTGATAACAGTGGGGATTTTAAATTACACAAACTCTTTTTAATTATTGTTGCATATCCTATATATTTTTAAACCACGAAATCAGGTAGAACAGTGGTTTTTAACCTGTACTCCAGGGACCCCTGGGAGTCCTCGAAGCCTACTCAGGGGGTCCGTGACTGCTTAGATTATATTAAAAAAAAAATTGATAATCAATTTTGACATTTTCAAAACCTAGAACAAAAAAGGGCAGGCAAGGAATACACAATACAGCGAAAATCATCACCATCAGACAATAGGAGGCACAAGCGAAGGAAATCGTCCAGAAGCACAATGTGTCTTGTAGAGGGAAAAAGCAGTCGTATGAAGGAGAAGTTGAGACAAACTTCAAAACAGTAAATTTATCCACTTGCCCTATATCTTCTCAAACTTTTCAGGGCACCCCCTGGCCTCAAAGAGGGGTTCCTCCTGGGCCGCGCACCAATCCACCCCTCTGCGCCATTTACGAACAGTAGGAGACTTAGCTTAGGACCAAGCAGTGGCGATATCCAGCTTGGCAACCGCCACCGCCATACCCAAGAAGCGTTTGTCAGCTTGAGAGCCATCCAGTCCATCAAAGACTCCTAAGAGGAGGTGTAGAGGGTCGTGGGGGACCTGCCAACCTAGTGTTTGTGTAAGTTCAGATTCTACACCTGCCCAGAAGGAGGTAAGACCGGGACATTGCGAGACCATGTGGTAGAAATCGGCCGGGATATGGCCACAGCGGGTACAGTCAGGCAGGGGACGCAAGCCCGCTTTATGTAGGCGTACCGGAGTCTGATATGCTATGTAGAGGTAATGGAGTTGGATAAGGCGCAATATGGAGGAGGTAGTTAGAGTTTTGGGTGCCATGAGGGCGTCTCGCCAGTCTGCTTCCTCTAGGGGGACCACCCATCCCTCCCATCGTGTTCGCAGAGCATCTAAGGTGGCCGGGCTGTTGTTCCACCAGCGAACGATAGATCAGTGACACTCTCCCTTACCCCAAGTCGCCCATCATGACCTGTGCCTCAAGTGGGTTGAATTTGGGAAGTGAGGTACCTGGGGAAACCTGTGCAAGGAGGGCGTGGCGGAGTTGCAAGTATTTGTAAAACTGTGTCGGTAGAGGGAGTGACGTTGCTGCCGGTCTGAGAATGCCCGGATGTGGTCCCCAACCCAGACGTCCCCAAGAAGTGTAATCCGAATCCGGTCCCGCTGGCGAAACCCACTGAGGGTCGATACCTCCGCAGCCAGGTCCCGTGCCACAGGGAGGTATGTTGGGTGAGTTTCTTGTCCCAGTGTGTGTGTCGCAGGGCCGAGCGCCATGCCGTTAGGACCGCCCTGGTGATGGGTGGAGTAGTCTGTGGGATACGAAAGCCGTATAGGTAGGCCTGCAGCTGAGGCAAGTCTATGGTCCCAAGCTCGATCCGGCGAGCCGGGTCAGACCAGCCCCCAGCAAACCAATCGTGAATGACGATAAGCTGGGTAGCAAGGTAGTAGAGGTGGAGGTTGGTCATTCCCATACCTCCATCAAAGGGAGGTATCCGACAGTGGGCCAGGGCCATGCGTGGTCTGCCATTCCCCCACAGGAACTTTGTAATCACCCCATCAAACTCACGAAACCAACTACCTGGGTGATGAAAGGTAATGCTCTGTAAAATGTATAACACACGGGGAAGGATCATCATTTTAAAAAGTGCTCCTCTACCAATAGGGTTAAGCGGGAGGGACTGCCAACGTTTGAGATCGGATTTGGCTTTTGTAACCAGGGGGTAAGATTGAGAGCCCATTCCAGTTCAGGTAGCAGGGTTATCCAAATCCCCAAGTATTTAAATGACTGTCTCCGCAGAGGGATTGTAGACTGCCAATCAAATCAGGACCACTAGGGGTGAAGGGGGACCAAAGTGGATTTCGCAGGGTTGAGTCGCAGGCCCGAGAGGTCTTCGAAGAACCGGAGCACCTCCAGACAGCGTGGGCCAGAGTTCTCTGGATCGGCCAAGAAAAGCAGAACGTTATCTGCATACAAGGCAATTTTGTCGGTCTGCTGGGAACCCCAAGACCACCCTTGAATCTGGGGATCAGTGCGTATGAGGCATGACAACGGCTCCATCGCCAGTGCGAATAAAAGTGGTGAAAGGGGGCAGCCTTGGCGGGTGCCTCTTCGGATGGGGAACGCCTCAGAAAGGGCACCATTAATCAGGACTCTTGCCTGAGGGTTTGAGTACAAGACGTGAATGAAGCTCCGAAAGCGGGGCCCGAAACCCATCTCGGTCAGAACATCCCCTAAGTAGGACCAGTCTGTATTGCAGCACACAGGCGGAGACATATAGCGAATTGCTACCTCCGAAAAGTCGCCCCAAGAACTTCTGGGGGTTATACAGAACGTATTTGACTGCCGGGGCCGCCGAGACGGCTGGCCAGGGGGAGGCACAGAGTGAGGAACCCAATACGCACACTTTGGTCGCGGGGGGCACGGGACAAGACCAGGACTCTAGGGGCGCACGATTGTGAGGGATTCTGGAGCGTTAGTTGGGACGGGTGCCCGCATGTAGAGAGTGTGGACAGGTACACTACAGATCTGACTGTCACGCTCTAATAGGGGTCACTCGGTGGGTGAATGAGTAACGCAAGGTTGTATATAGACTGAATGTAGGGGGGTGTATTCGCTGGTTGCTGTTAGACCGAAGGACTGAGGACGCGTGTACATGCAGATGGGTGGAAGGATGAGACAGCTAGCGTGCGGTGGGTGGGGTGGGTGGTTGGGGTTAGTGTTACGATTGGGACCTACAGGGACTACGCCAGGTTTGCAGTCGAAGGTGGACAATTTTATACTTCTAAATCACAAACCTATGGCTGTAACATAGACTGGGGACTAGTGCAACCTCCAACCGAATTTGCGACCATGACCGGGCTATTGTATATGATGTTTTATTGTGACGCCGCCGGTCCTCCGGGATGTCGGCTAAATGGCTGTGTACGAGATAACTTAACTGCTCGACTGGACGGCAGAGTCCTCCCACTGCTACATGGATAGTAGGCCGTCTGCCCTGTACAACTCCTATAAGTAAATAAAGGTTTTTAAAACGTTAAAAAAATAAAATAAAAAAAAAGTAGGACCAGTCTACTGTATCGAAGGCCTTCTCAAAGTCTATTAGCAGCAGGGCGAAGTACGGGGTGAGTTGGTGGCGATGGGTTAGGGCCAAATGGAGGCGGCGTATGTAGTGTTGGGTGCCATGTGCAGGCATAAAGTTGCACTGGTCGGGGTGGATCAAGTCGTGTAACAAGGGGCGAAGGCGTTGGCTAGGACTGTAGCGAAAATTTTCATTTTGGTGTTAATAAGGGAGATTGGGCGATAATCCGCACAAGAGAGGGAGGGTGGTTAAGTCTTTGGAATGACCACGATGGGGGCCTTGTCAGTCTCGGGAGGGAAGGACTCCGCCCTGACCACGTGTTGGAAGAAATCAGTGAGCTGGGGTACCAGTAGGTCCCGAAACGCCGCATAGTATTCCTGTGGGAATCCATCAGGCCCTGGCATCTGCCCGGAGTGTAATAAGGAAATGGCACCTTGGATCTCCTCCGGAGTGCAGGGACGGTCAAGGTCCGCCAAGTCAGACTGGGAAAGGCAGGGAAGTCGGACATCCGCATGAACCAGAACCGCAGCCAAAGATGTAGCGGGGGGGTCGAGTCGAGTAGAGCTGGGCATAATACCCCGCAAAGGTCTGAGCTATGGCTGCAGAGGTACAGTGGTGGGTATCGGCGGCATCCCTGACTTCGGGGACATTCCTGTTAGCTCTAGGAAAGGAGACCAAGTTTTGTCTCCCCACCCATAGACACGGGCCACAGAAGAGCTCCACAGCGTCTTGGCCGAGTCGAGAGAGATTTGGCAGATCTCCTTGCGAAGCAGTGCAAGTTGTCTGTCTGAGTGAGCATCCGCCGCAGCACCAGATGCGGCCTCCAGTCGCACAGCCTGCGCTTCGAGTTGAGTCAGGCGGGCGATCTGCTCCGCCTGCCTCGAATGGACTAGACCTGGCCACCCCATGTATGGTGGCCTTGCCGGCCTCCCACAGCGTGCCGACGGAGGAGACCGAACCTGTGTTAGCCAAGAAATAGTTTCTCAACTCTAGCTCGAGCGTGTCGTTAGTCTCTGCGTCCTACAGAAACCAGGCGTTAAACCGCCAGACTGGGCGTGGCCCCCCGTAGGAGGCACCAAAGCAGAGAGAAATAGCAGAGTGGTCTGAAATTCTTTGTGGAAGGATGGAAACTCTGGAGATCAGTTGGCAGTCGTGGCGGGGAGAAGAAGCAAATCAATACGAGAGTGGGTATGGTGAGCTGCGGAGGTATGAGTATACTGCGTCTCCCGGGGGTGCCATAGCCACCAGACGTCTCAGAGCCCGAGAGCAGATGACCAGTCCGACAGTCGTTTTGAACAGGTGAGGCGTGAGGAGGAAGGGGGGCCCTGTTGCATCCAGGGCTGGCTGAAGTACTGTGTTAAAGTCCCCGCCGATTATGGTATGGCCGTGGGGCAGGGTGGTGATCACCTCCGTGAGGCATTGAAGGGTGGAGAAAAGCATGGCAGGGGGAATGTATATTGAGAGGAAATTAAAGACCTTTGCCTCGAGCCTGCCGGAGAGGGATATGTAACGCCCCTGCGTATCGGTCTAGACATGGAGAGGTGTGAAGGGGAGCCCTCGCCGGATCAATATAGCCACCCCTCGGGAGCCCCGCGCAAAGCCTGAGTGCCAAACCCTGTCAAACCCATATCGGGCAAGGAAGGAGCACTGGGTTCTTAGGAGGTGTGTCTCTTGCAGGGGGAGGACGTCGGGGGACTGACACTGAGCGCTCCTAAGGACGGCAGTGCGTTTAATGTGGTCTAGCAATCCATTGACGTTCCAGGACTGGATCTGGAGGGACCTACTATGCAAAAGCATCTGGGGAGTGGCTGGTGGGAGGTGCAAAGGGCCAGAGGGGACCTAGGCCCCAAGTAATAGGACGCAGCCTGACCATAAGAAAAGGACGGGGCTGGTGTCTGGCTGTGTAGCTCCTGCCGAAGAAGATGGTGTGAGTGTGAAATGGGCTGTCGTGAAAAATTTAAAAACAGCAACAAAAATAAGGCTGCATACAATGACTCAAACGGAGACAAACTAAACAAGAGATGGAGGGTAATGCCCCCCCTTTGAAACCCCCCCAACACCCCCACCCTATACTTCCAAACCCGAAGCATCTGTCGCCCCAAACTAGAAACAAGAAGCTATCCTAAAACGGCTAGCAGAGCAAGTTGTGGCGACGGCGGTGGACCCCTCCATTTAGTCGGATACTACACTGTCGGCATCTAAATAACACTGCCACAAGCCCTATGAGTTCCAAGTCAATGTTGTTCCCATGGGATCTCCCGGTCAGAGCCCAGCATCGTCTCCGTGTTCCCAGAGCGCCGGGCTTCGAGATAGGTCTGAGTCGGAGAGAGCTGGGTGCAGCGTCGAGGTGGGATCTCGGTCTTGTGCTAGGCCCTGCAGGGAGCTGGCCCGGCTATGGTCATCCAGGGTTGAAGGGATCGCAGTGGAAATCAACTGCTGCGAGCCATTCCCTGGCGATCGTGAGTGGTCTCCTCGTCGTTCTCCCGTCCTGCGGGATCGGTTATGCCTCCGCTGCTGCTTGGGCAGAGAAGGAGGTGGTCGGGAGGGGCTCGACACGGGAGGGGAAGAGGCAGGAATGACTCTCAGAGGCCGCTCTTCCGTGAGCCATGTCCAGGCCGCCTGAGGTGTGTCGAAGAAGATTGCCTTGTCCTGAAAAATGACTCTGAGGCAAGCCGGGAAGAGGAGCCCATAACGGAAGACCAAGTTACGGAGTTTCTGCTTAACTTCTGCATAAGTTCGACGCTGGGCCTGAACGTCCCTTGTGTAGTCTGGAAAGATCATTATGGTACTGTTCTGACATTTCAAGGGACCATGGAGTCAGGCTTCTCTCAGGACAGCATCCTTGTCACGGAAATTGAGGATCTGGATGATAATAGGACAAGGGGGTGCCCGGGTGGGAGGTTTCGCCGCCAGAGAGTGGTGTGCACGCTTGATGGCAAACCACGGCGAGAGGGCTTCAGCGGGTATTCAGGACTTAATCCATGTCTCAATGAAGGCATCCGCACGGTCTTGTTCAATATTTCCCTGGAAGCCTATGAGGCGCAGGTTGTTCGGCCTCGAGCGATTTTCCGCGTCCTCCGCCCGGTGGTGCAGCTCCGAGGTCTGAGTCTGCAGGCGGGCCACCTGTGTTTTCAACTGGCTCAAGTTGTCCTCTGCGGTGGGGATGCGAGACTCCGCTTCTGACAGCCACGCCGTGGCGTTGCGGAAGTCCTGGCGTATAATGGCCACATCAACCCGCACCTTGCTAATTTTGCTCTCCACGGAGGCTTGAGAGGTGCCAATCGCCTGGAGGATGGTTGAGAGGTCAACCCCCACCAGGGGGGGCAACTGGACGCTCCCCTTGCCGGGCTTTGGTTGGCAGTAGTGTATTGGTCCATCTTGGTTTGAGTTTGTGGCGACGGCGTTTTCGGGGCATGGTCCCTACCCATCTTTGTTGTGTTGACTGGGCCTGGACAGTTCTCCAGTTAGATGGAAGGATTGCAGTCAGCCAATTCTTGCCTCCTGGGGGGGGAGGGAGGGGGGGGGGAGACGGGTGCAGAGGCCGTCAGTACTCTGGCTTGGGCACGGAATCCACCCCGGTCGGGGGTCACAGGCCTCAGGGGACTGCGGCGCTCAGGGACGCGGCTCCCATCCCTGCTGCCTGAATCGGCAGCCGAACCCACGAGGAGGGCCCCGGAGCTGCCGGGAGCTGTCAGCGCCTGTATGGAGAGAGGTGGAGAGAAGAAGGGCCCACACCATGGGTCATTCACCGGTCAGCGAGCGCGGCCAGGTCAATCTCGTATCTGTAGTCCGTCGGAGGAACAGGGATAGACCCAGGGAGCAACCAGGTGGCAAGCAGTAGAAAGCAATAGGAGGGCGATAGGTGGGGAGATCGCAATTCCCTGAGGCCCTCCGCGCCGCTCGATCCACGTGGCCGATGTTGGGCAGGAGCTCCTTGTCTGCGTGTGTATCAGGGCCAAAGCGCGGGATGAGTGTCCCCGATATAGCCAGGCGGGTCCGGCAGCGCGGCGGGCAGGGGGTAGGAACCCAGTAACTTCACCCACCCGGGGTGGTGTTACCGCGTTTGTCCGTGCAGCAGTGATGGAGGTGGGAAGGATCAGGCAAAGCCGGGGGGCCCGTGTGTCAGCCTGAGAGGAGCAGGGGGCTTAGTCGATACAGCAGCCAGTCCTCAGGCTCTTCCCCCATCCACTAGGGAATGTGCGCGTGGAGGCCCCAGGTCCTCCTCCGCCGGGGTTCCGTACAGTTTACATCGGTACTCTTTCAGCTCTTGGCCACAGGGAAGCTCTCCAAATGACCCCCCTCCACGCAGCCTCGCCGTTCCTGTGCGGGGCGGACCAGGAGACGCAGGCCACGGAGGTCTCAAGTTCGCCAGGTGTGGCCCCCCAGGCTGGCCCCCCGCGCACCGTAGGTGTAGGGGGTTGGATTGTGACCTCAGGGGCAGCCGGGCCAGGCACTGTAGAGTCAATGTGTCAGAGGAGGGAAACTCAGTGCCGGCGGGCCCCCCAGGACAGAGGCGTCACTCTCGTTGATGGGCACCAGAGAGGCCATCCCAGGCGGGAGATGGCGATGCAGGCCTCCCACGCCCACCACCTCGAACGCAGGAGGCGGCCAGCAGGGTGGCGCGGGTCGGCAGTGCGGATGAGAGTAGCGCAGGCCGGCGATGGGGGGGCCGAAGCACCGACGTCAGCCCCCCGCACCGCTACCTGACGAGGTAGCCGAGTCCCGGGTTGTTCCCACTCACTGGCACCTTGCCGCAGATTGGTCCCCGCCGGGAGGATCAGCGGGACTGCCTCAGCTAGGGTACTCCGGCTCCGGAAGGCGCTCCCTGCACGCCGGTCTCCCGCGAGTGTCGGGCAGGCGTCCGGATCCCCCCAGCCTCGCCCACAGATGTCGGTGCTGCTGGTGTAAAGGGCATGGGGGCCAAGGCTCGACCTCAGTGCAACGCAAGCCGGGCAGGGCGATACACGGGAGCCAGGCCAGCCACCGCAGAGGGTCGCAGGCAGAAAGTGGTGCAGCACCAGTAGCTTCACGAGGCGATGACGCCGCAGTTACTGCTGGGCTTCGAAGGCCGCCGCCATCTTGCGGCCTCAGAGCATCGAGAAGGGAAGGTCCAGAACCAGGTGCCGGGGGCCCAGAATCGCCAGCCAAACGGACTGGAGTGGCCCCCTCAGCATAGGGAACCACCACAGGCAGGAAGAGCAGATAGCTGCCGCTGACAAGAGGATGCGAGGTAAAGACGGAGGGATCCGGAGCACTCTTAGAGTGCGACCGCCATCTTGACACCTCAAGCCACGCCCCCATATTATATATATATATATATATATATATATATATATATTTTTTTTTTATAGAATACTTAGGCACTCATACTAACAGCCTTTTAAGAAGTTGCTTGAGGAAACAAATTAACAGAATCCCGCACAGTTTGACAAGCAATGCTGTTTCAAAATCCTTCAATGTAGATTGTAAACCACACACTAGGTATATGACCAGGAATTTTCTAAACCCCAAATGTAATATAAAAATTATTTGCTTTTATTTTTTTCACTCGGTTTTGTCGGAAAAAAATTCCAATAAAATACATAAAAAAGTTTCAAACATATACATCTGTGACTATTTTAAAACATATTCAGTACAAATTCTTCCTAAGAACCCATCATATGTTTATCAAGGGTATCAAATTTCACAATTTAAATCCTTGATGACAATCGGGAATAAAGAAAAGGAATATATATAAAATTCATAGAAAGATTACTTGGCAACTCTCGTTTTGTACAGTCAATCTTATGGCCGTGCTTAGTTTGTATTAAAAAAAAAAAAATGCCGGGGCTTTTGTCAGGCCATTGTTGCTTGCACCACACATTGCCCCTGACATGCTGCCAATGATCACAACAACCCAGCTGCTAACCATCACACTCCTACATGTGTGACAATTTGGGCTACTACAGGCCCCAAAGAGATAAGAATGACTTGGGCGGCAGGTGATAGTCATTATTTATGTATGATAAACAGGGCTTTAAGTGGGATGAAAAAACTGGGGGGTCTAAAAGAGGCGTGACGAATGTTATTATTAAGGGCGTGGCTTAAAAACAGGTAAGCTAAAAATCTGGGCCTAGCATAGTGTTCCGCCCGACTTATATTTTGCTGTTTCTGTCACTGCCTCCAGATATGATACAAGTAAGATCATAACTACAAGAAGTCAGGACTATTGGCTTTGTCAATGGTTGTTAGTTGCATAGGATAAATAAGCAGCAACTATGGCTTGAGATATGGCTTGGATTTCCCTTCCACCTATAACGCTCACCTGGCATGACGTCATGCCCTAACCTCCACTTGTGAGAAGTGAGCACGCACACATCGATTTGCCTGCTGTCATTGCAGTCTGGAAAAAAAAGGACCGCCTGTGCCAGGGCTCAAAACAGAGCCCAATAGAGACCCAGTTGGAGGCCTCCTTAAACAAGCATTGGCATAGCCAATAGGTCTCGCCTTTGGGGTGTTATAAGTGGTTTAGTCAGAGCTATTGGCTTTGTTAACGCTTTTAATATGTGTTGTTAGAGCATTGTGAATGTTGTGCAGCATGTTGAAAATGTATAAGTTATAATAAAAAAAGTGTTATAACGATTTCTGGCACCTTATATTGCGGTCTTAACAAGTTGCCGGAAATAGGATGCCACGTTTAGTGTAAAAAATGTCCAAAAGTAGAGTGTAGAATTAGGATCAATTCATGCAGTGCAGAACTGATGTAAACTGATGGAGTGAAAAACTAAGTGAAATTCACAAAGTAGAGAAATGTCTCTAATTGGTGGTGTGTGTTATTGGGGGAAACTGTATACATTTTTTTAACATCCCGGAGTTTCTGGAATTCAGGAAGTGCAAAATTAGAGTAAACACATGCAGTGCACTATTGGAGTTAATATATGAGTACGCTGCATGCCTCTGCATGTGTGTTCTACTGTGGCAGACTAATCGAACGGTCGTTATGGAAGTTGCATGCATCCCACAGAGCTGAGGGTTGCACATATGCTGCAAAGGATTATTACCAGGCTATTGGCAGGAGAGGCCCAAATTATGCGGCAGGATTATGCGGCAGGGAAGGACCAAATTATACGATGGGGAGTGCCAAATTATTCTGCAAGAAAGAGCAAATTATGTGACCTAATGTGGTACCTTTTTCTGATAGTATTGTTTTTATAATTTTGTCATTTTTTCCACATGTTATTTTTAAGCGGTACATAATTGTGCTGTGTCAAAAATATTCTATGCTATCACAGGACAGATGAGACCATAGAATAACTAAAAAGAAAGCTTTGGAGCTTGAAAAATTCGAATTTAGTAAATCATTTAACATTTTTCCAAAAATGAGGAGGTGGTGTGTTTACTTCCCGATATTGTGTTACTTCTAGTTCCCTAATTAGTCCTGTGAAAAAATAAAGTGTAGAAAGTGAAAAGGACAATTCGAACACTGACAAAAGTAGAAGGGAGACAAAGCTTACCGGACTGAGAGAGTGGCACTTGGTAACGAGGAGCTAGCTAATGGATGAGGGGGGAAGAATAGCGGGGCACGTTTGTTACAGAGAGGGTGGGGGCAGCGAGACAGGAGCTGATAAGAGGAAGGACAGAAGCAGAAAATAGGAACCAGCGATAGAGAATAAATGGACCACAAACCACTGGCGAGGTTAGTGCAGAAAAAAAAATACTTGGGGGAGAAGGGCAGCTGGGGGACTTTAGTGGGGGTGGGTAAAGGGGGTAAATACTGAGGAAGAACTCAGACTCCCAGGAGGGTGAGACTGAGTGCTCATGGCAAGCCATCAGATAGTTAATTATTTTTGGAGAGTAAGGGATGTTTTCAGGGCCATTGAACCCGCTGAAGTCTAAGGGGAGGCACTTTGCTTGCTTAACCACAGCTGAAAAAGAATGACATGCAGTAGCAAGCACAAAGGTGTTGTGGGCTCTCAGGCATACAATGGAAGTGTCTCACTACCCACAGTTGGGTAATAAAGGGCGGCAATATTTGGGGCTGTAGTGTCACTGAACCTGCTGCACTATTGATTGCTACGCACCTATTCTGGTGACGTATTCGATACTTCAGATTGTGGTTGAGTGCTAAACGCCTGTTTCTCTGCAGAAAAACAATGTGGGTGTGTCCACACAGCAGCTGCGTGCTGCTCTCACCAGGATACTGCTGGCGTGGGGTGGGCACGAACCGCTACAAAAAAGTAAAGTAAAGGTGCAGTGAAACAGACACCCCAAAGCAAGCACTTGTGGGGGTGGGGGGGTGTAGTCAGAGGTGGAAAGTGAACTGGAGAAGAACACTCAAGCAGGCAGAGGCGTCTGGAGGGCTGGGGGGAGAGCAAATTTCCACCACCTAACCGGGACGTAACTGGGTACACATCCATAAGTGGGATTCAAGGTGGGCGTACACAACAGCCCTTTAGCAGAGATGTTTTGGGTGGGTTGCATTACCCTAATGAGGGGAGTGGGAATACTAGCACGACAAAAGAGAGCACTATTCGGCGGGGGGACTCTCAGGAGGGGGGGCGTGGAGCGGATACACATGCGCATTGTAGGGTAGGGGTGTAGACAATAGGGCCAGCGTGACCCCACTGTCATAATAACATATACAGAACTCCATCCACACCTCAAATTGGAGAAATCCTGTTACACGTAAAAACACACGCCGTTTTATGCGGCACTGCTTTCAAAAGGGACCCTCTGATCAGTGTGCCCGCAAAGTCCTCCTGGGGGGCTGGAAGAGATGTAAGTCAACAGAAGAGAGCAGGGGAGAAAAGTGCGCCACACGGGAGCAAACATCTACCATACAGTACAGAAAAGCAGAGCATGGGTCCCGTGAGCACTTACACCACCGATGGCCGAGCAGAAAACTCTTTCCAAGCTTCAGCTCCCCCTCCCACACACACACATATTCACTCAAAGGAATGCGACACCACTCCAGGGAAATATCACACCCTCCAGCCAGGTACCCCACACACACACACACTTGCGTAAAGAGGTCCCTCAACAGCATGCTCAATTCAGGCAGAAGTAGGGAGAGCAGCTCCCTCCCATCCACCAACCAAGAGGGGCCCGGGGCCTTACTGGGTAGTACGATGGGGGGGCGGGCGAAGAGTGGGGGCCGTGACCAGGAAGAGGTGCAACGCCCAGGCAGAGAGAAGCAGGGGATATGTGCAGCCGCGAGGGCCCTCCAATAGTGCCGCTCAGCAGGGGACGACGCGAAAGCTGCGCCCACCCTCGAAAGGGGGGCAGGGGGCATGACATTACAGCAGGACGACGAAAAGGTATTAGCAGGGTATGACCGCCCCCCACCCCACATACAAAACTCAGCTGTCTTCGCGCTGTGTTTATTGATCCAGAAAGAAATGTGTAGTAATGTTTTATCCCTGATGTCTCGTTAGTAATAGATTGTTCATATTCTCTTAGAATACTGTGATAGCAGTGTTCCATAGAACGACGGTTGGCTTCAGTCCTGTTTGCCTGAAGCGGTTGGGTGTACTGCTTGTTAACCTGATTAAAGCAACTTTTACTCTACAACGTTGTAAGCCACTTATTTCATGTGGCGACGAGCTGGAATGAAGTACCCCCGAAAAATGAACCCACTGGCAAAGCAACATAGTGACCACACCGTCATCCGCTTCAGTCAACACGCATACACAGACGTCACCCAATGATTACACTGACACTTTCTTTGTGGGTGAAGAACTGCTGCAGGTTTATTTCATACAACATAGTATGATAATAAAATTGGGTTATCTTACGGGCGATCCAGGGCAAGCAGCCCCTTGCTGCTCCGCCCGCCCGGTGAGCCAGCACACACGGTGGGTCGATGCCCGGCAGTGTGGCACATAATTATTTACAGATCATCCACTGGGTCACGTGATCTGTCTCCTTCTCCCGCCCCTTCCGACAGGGGCGGAGCGTGTTGTGGTACACCCCCGGTTGGTCAGGCCCCCCAACCGCCCGAAGGACTAACTGGGCGCCGTCGCGGTCTTCCCAGAACCCCCTTCGGCTCCTGGACCTTGGCTCAGGCACCCTTACTGTGCCGGACAGGGGTACCCTTACTGTACCGCCTGTCGCAGAGGTACCCTTACTGTACCCGTCTGCCTCCAGATCGCCCTGTAACTCCGCCTGCAACGCAAAAAGAAAACATTAAAACATTCCAATAACGCGCTGTGTCTGACACGTGGGGTAAGTGGAAAGGGTGGGATTACGCGTGTCCAGGCTGGAGCGGCGCGCAGGGAACAGAGGAGGAACTGGGCGAGAGGGCATCCTAAGTAGGGGCAAGCCTCGCCCCCCCGCCCCCAACGGCCCGCCTCCAGCTACCCACTATTGGGAGGTCATAACCTTCGTGGGCGTAGCCTCGCGCGCGAGGCAGGAAGGGGGGAAGGCTCCGACGGGCGGCCACTAGAGGGCTGCCCTGCTGATGTCCCACTGCTTGGGACGCGGGCAGCGGCATAGTGACCACACCGTCATCCGCTTCAGTCAACACGCATACACAGACGTCACCCAATGATTACACTGACACTTTCTTTGTGGGTGAAGAACTGCTGCAGGTTTATTTCATACAACATAGTATGATAATAAAATTGGGTTATCTTACGGGCGATCCAGGGCAAGCAGCCCCTTGCTGCTCCGCCCGCCTGGTGAGCCAGCACACACGGTGGGTCGATGCCCGGCAGTGTGGCACATAATTATTTACAGATCATCCACTGGGTCACGTGATCTGTCTCCTACTCCCGCCCCTTCTGACAGGGGCGGAGCGTGTTGTGGCACACCCCCGGTTGGTCAGGCCGCCCGAAGGACTAACGGGGCGCCGTCGCGGTCTTCCCAGAACCCCCTTCGGCTCCTGGACCTTGGCTCGGGCACCCTTACTGTGCCGGACAGGGGTACCCTTACTGTACCACCTGTCGCAGAGGTACCCTTACTGTACCCGTCTGCCTCCATATCGCCCTGTAACTCCGCCACAGCTCTGGGGAGGCTACCGTCGCTGCCAGAGCCCCCCTCTCCTAATAGGTGTTAATGATGTCCCTTGCTAGCCAGTGCCTCCTGTACGTCAAGCAGGAACATGTCCATCCCTACCCTGGACAGGTGCACCCCATCTGCCTCATAATACCCCTCAACCCTCTCCTGGATCAAAGCATGTCTGATGAAGCCCATGCCCCTGCGCTCCATGAATTTCTGCATGGACCTATTGAGCCTTCTACGGGACCGTTCTACTGCCGCCGGGGACCTGGCCCCTCTCCAAATCCTACGGGGGACGATTTCAGACCACCAAACCTCGCATGACCCCCCGGCCTGGCTAATGGCCTGCAAGTCAGTTTGCATCGACAGGAGCAGAGCCCTCCTCCCCCTGGCCACCAGGTCATTACCCCCTAAGTGCAAGATGATAACCGCGGGCAGAACCCCTACGACTGCCAGGCGCTGTTCAATTGTGCCGCGGGCTTCACTCCATTTCATGCCCGGGGAACCCAACCACACAAGCTGTGTATTAGCAAAGTTCTGCGACCAGTTCCTGTGTGCTGCCCAGCGTTCCAGCCTCGTGATGTAGGAATGGCCCACCAACCAGACCTGGGGACCTGTCAATAAAACGATGAAACGGCTTTTAGGTAGACGTATCTTTATTACACACAAAAAATTCGATACGTTCATCATAATGGACAAAACCCCAGAGCGGGAACAAAATTCGGGGCTGCACCACAGCATTAAGGCCGGACATACCTCTTAAAACAGTCCGATTCCCATCGCCCCACCCCTTTTACTCCTTCCGGGCCCAGGCCGGCTTTTGCCGCTGAAGTAGCGGCACCAATTCTAAAGGAGTGCGAGGAGAACCTGCGCCCACACCCCGCTAGACCAGCTTTAGCCAGTGAGGCTCCTAGTAGACGGTCGAACTGAAATTTGGTGAGGGGGGATCCGTCCGCATGAACCAGGAAGGGACCCGGGGATACTGGACGCAAAGCCAGGTATTCCCTGACCATGTGGACCGGGCAGTACCTGTTGTCCCCTAGGGTCTGTAACACCACCGTTTTTCCCCTCCCTGCCTGGTCTGTCTTTGATCTGCGAATTCGTAGCTCCAGTGCTGCATTGCCTGAAGCGTAGTTTTATCAATGCTCTTGCTGTATTTCTGCCAAACAAAACTAAACCCAAAGTTAAAAGATGGCCACCGGTTTTTCTACTTGTTTCTAATGTACGTTGGCAAATCAAGTTCTAAAATGTACTGGATATTCCTTCCCAACTTTATAAGATGGCCGCTGTGTTTCTCGTATGTTTTCACAAGAAATAGGGCATGAAATCTTGAGATTGCCACTCGCGCACGCCAGAGGGGCGAGAGGGCATCCTAAGTAGGGGCAAGCCTCGCCCCCAACGGCCCGCCTCCAGCTACCCACTATTGGGAGGTCATAACCTTCGTGGGCGTAGCCTCACGCGCGAGGCAGGAAGGGGGAAGGCGCCGACGGGCGGCCACTAGAGGGCTGCCCTGCTGATGTCCCACTGCTTGGGACGCGGGCAGCGGCATAGAAGTTTTTGGTGAAACACGGAACTCACCACATCTCTGTCGTGCTCTTCGGAAAGGGTCCTGTGGGCTGCCGTGCACTGTGGATGGAGGAAGTGCGTCGGAGCGGCACCGCATGTTGTCGGAAGAGTGGTGCAGCCCAAGACTGGCTACGGATGAAGGAGGAGTGAAACGAGGTGAACCCATGGCCACCGCTGGAGTTTTGGTTTAACCTGACTCTGTGCGTGGATGCCGTTGGAAGCGGGAGGCTGCAGGTAGAATCTAACAACTTGCGGAGAGGAGTTGTGTTGCTCTGTTGTGTCAGAGACTGAGTTGGAGCCGGCTGGAGGCTGAGTGCAGCAGCTTTTCCCAAAAGACCTTCAAGGGTGATTTCTGAGCGTGCGCGAGTGGCAATCTCAAGATTTCATGCCCTATTTCTTGTGAAAACATACGAGAAACACGGCGGCCATCTTATAAAGTTGGGAAGGAATATCCAGTACATTTTAGAACTTGATTTGCCAACGTACATTAGAAACAAGTAGAAAAACCGGTGGCCATCTTTTAACTTTGGGTTTAGTTTTGTTTGGCAGAAATACAGCAAGAGCATTGATAAAACTACGCTTCAGGCATAAGATATTACTGTTTCAGTAGATGGTTGCAGAAATTTGTTGTGTGTTATCACACTAATTTAGAAATCTAGAATTTACTTTGTTTTTTTAAAAAAAATATATATATATATATATATATATATATATATATATATATATATATATATATATATTTTTTTTTTTATTTGGTGTGAGGTTGGATTGTTTTTTTTCTTGCACATTTGTGTAGCACGATTAACAACAATATGAAATCTGTAAATCCACCTCCACCATTTTTAGATACACCTGGCGATCCACCCATTAAATGGAGGCAGTGGCATGATGCATTTGAAACGTATTTTGGAGCGATAGGTGCATCTAGATACAGGCCAGAGAGAAAAAAATATTTGCTACTACACTCGTTAGGATTTGAGGGGAGATCAACTTTTAAGCATTTACCTGATGTTCAGGTAGAAGGAGGGCTTGAACTAGACGTTTATGAAGAAGCTTGTCAACAGATTTGACGTTGCTCCCAGTTTAGTTGTTTCCAGGCATACATTTTTCAAAAGAGAGCAGAAACAAAGTGAAGATGTTGACACTTATATTTCTGCTCTGCGCAAATTCGCTGCGGAATGCCAGTTTGAAAATTTTGAAGATGAGCTCATTCATGACCAGTTCATCTGCCACTGCACTGACAAGTCTATCAAGCAGAAATTATTTTAGTTAGGAAATCCTTCTTTAACAGAAAGCATCAGGATTGCAAAAAGTGTTGAGACTTCTCTCAAATCAGCAAGCGAATAAGAGGACAAAACTGATGATCGTGTTAATGCTGTTTCAACCAAGAATGACAAGGAAAAAGTAGTTAAAATGCCTTTTTCATCATCCTCAAATTCACGATCGTCATTTGTTAATCCTACATAACAAAACTCTTTTCTTAAGCAAAGCAATTTCTGTTCCAAATGTGGTTTTCCTCAACATCAAAAAGGGAATTGGGTGTGCCCGGACAGAAATGCACAATGTAGGCTCTGTCAGAAATATGGGCACTTTGCAAAAGTTTGTCTAACTAACAAACGCAAGAATACTAGGGTTTCTGTTGTTGGTGAGGATTCTGAGGTTGATGTTGAAAATCTGTTGTCAGAAGTACTTGACATGGTTGTGGTGGTGGGCGAAGACATGATGGGACAGACAGTGGAAGAAATGTGTCTTGATCCTTGCGTGTATGTTCAAGTTGGTGACAAACAACTTTACCTTTTGGTGGATTCAGGTGCTAGAATCACCATCATTACACATGAGCTCTTTAAACAAAATTGGCCTGAGCGGACTTTGTTTCCACCTGATAGGTCACCCTTTTCTTATGAGGGAAAAGAAATCGATCTTCAGGGTTATTTTGAAGATTCCATGATGTTTAAAGGCAAACGCATCTGTGGCAAGAGTTACGGTTAAGGGCATTAACATCTTGGGATGGTTCCACCAAGGTTTATATGGTATGATCCTTCGCCCTGGCACTAAAGAACAAGTCTCTGTTATTAGAGACTCTAGTGATATTGAGCTTTAATTAAATGAATTTCCAAGGGTGTTTTCAGGTGAACTTGGAAAGATCAATGGTTTTCAACACAAGATAAAGATAAAGGATAAGGCTATTTCCGTTAAACATAAGTTGGTGTTCCTTTTTGTGTGCATAGTGATTTAGAGAAGGAATTGGAAGGTCTGCAGACAAAAGGAATTATTGAGCTTGTGGAGCCGTCATTATGGCTTTCTCCATTAGTTGTAGCTAAAAAGAAAGATGGCGAATTTAGGGTTTGTGTTGATCTTAGTGCCCTTATCAAACAGATATGGGTGGATTCTCACCCCCTTCCAAAGATTGGCGAAATGTTGTCGTCTATTTCTGGTGCCAAATTTTTCACAAAGCTTGATTTAGCATCTGCCTAACATCAGGTAGTTTTGGCAGAAGAATCATGTCATCTTACTGCTTTTATCTCACCCCTAGGGACATTTCAGTACTGCTGTATGCCTTTTGGTTTGGCGTCGGCAGCTTCTGTTTTTCAGAGACTGATGTCTGAGTTGCTGAAAGGAATTCCCAATGTCTCTGTTTTCCAAGATGACATTCTGATTCATGCTAGTTCGCGTCTGGAGCATGATCAAATTTTGAAACAAGTTCTTTCCTCTTTTGACAAAGCAGGCGTTGTTCTTAAAAGAGAGAAATGCCAATTGGTTAAAACTTCTGTAGAATACCTCGGTCTCATTGTTTCAGAGGAAGGTGTGCGTCTAAAGCCAGGTTTAGTTGAGGCCATCCTTGATGCACCTCCACCTGTTGATAAGGCTGGTGTCAAATCATTTTTAGGTATGTGTGAATTTTATTCACGGTTCATACCTGATTTTGCATCTAGAGTCACAGCTATTTCTGCCTTATTGAAAGACGGGTCAGAATTTGTGTGGAGTAAAGAATGTTCAGTTGCTTTTGCAGACATAAAAACAGAACTTACCAGTGTACATGCTCCAAAACCTTTTGATTAAAGTCTTAAATGCTGTTTGACTGTTGATGCCAGTAAGTTTGGTGTTGGTGCTTGTTAGAAACGGGGTTTCCCGGTAGGCTAGGGCACGACCCAAAACCAGGCAGAAACCCCCGTTCTAGTCAGGGCGAGGGAGTTACATCCTGAGGATAACCCCTGCTCACCCCCTTGGTAGCTTGGCACGAGCAGTCAGGCTTATCCCAGAGGCAATGTGTAAAGCGTTTGTGCAACACACACAGTGGCGACACGCTAGGCACACTACAAAAGAGACTCCACACAAGGTTATATAAAAATAGCCTTTGTACTATAAAAACACATTAGAATCATAATCACAGATATATACACTGCGCCTACAGGCACCTGGTCATTATTTACAGGGGGTTATGTACAAGGCAGCGCCAATCGGGTCGCTGCCAGAACCATCTTAAAGCATAAACAGTAGAGGTAAAATCATCAGCCATACATGTGTAACAGCCAGTAGTAAAAGTATAACGGCCAGTAGCTACTGGTAAAATAGGGAACTTAGCGACATCACATTAGCATTAGGCATGAAAACACATTAGATCAGACAATAAGCCTAGATCACCATAGCACGATATCAGGCATAACCTTGGGCATAGGAACCCCTAATGCATCATATCAGCATAAGTCACATTGGGCATAAAATCAGCAATGCGAACATTAGGGAAGAGCATTAGGCCTAAACACATCAGCAAGACAGGTCATCAACTCCATAATCATAAATCACCTTAGCGTTAGGCCTAAACCACCTTACATCAGGCATGAATCATGAGCATAAAGGCACCATCGTTAGGCATGAAAATACATTATGCATAACCTCGGCATAGCAGTGCACACATAGTAACACCTAGAATAAATGCCTAACGTTGCAGCTGCCCTCTCCCGCGAAGCAGCTGTGATGAATGAAGCTCACAAGTCACTGACCAAGTTGGAACCCCTCTCTGGGACTCTAAAATTAAAAATGATGTTGCCCGGAACGCTGCAGATTAGCCTCTGGTGCCACGGCGCCTGGGGAGCCCCTGTCTGCCATGGAGCCCCCCCCCCCCCCCCCTCCGGGGGTCTGAAGTAAAAAAAAAATGCCCAAAAGAAAGGAAAACGTTGCAGCGGCCCGCAACTGCGGCGCCGCTGTATAGCCCCCAGGGCCTGTGGCCCGGTCCGTGCTGGAGCCCCACGGGGACTCCAAAACAAATGTGCCCGCAACGTTGGAGTGGCCCGCAATTCCTGCGGGGCCGCTCAGGTACACAGGGCCTGTGCCTCTCTCTCGCCCTCCTGATCAGCCCCACTCACCGGCAGTCTCCTCGCGCTCCTCCAGGGCTCCGGTCTAGAGCACACGCAGGGGAAGCTTGGGGGCGTCTCTCTGCAGCAGGCGCAGAAAGCGGGGCTCCCCTCAGCTCACAGCCCTGCCAACAGCAGCATCCCTCGACTTGCGGGGCATGGACCGGCGGGGTGGGCTCCTGCTCTGGTTTCTCAGCACCACGGGGCTCTCCCAGCCTCACAGGAGCCCTGCAGTCTTCCGGTCTCGGTGGCCGGCCCGCCCACAGTCAGGCAGATTTGCCTGGCTTCCGGTTCGGGCCGGCAACGCTTCCCCTTTCTCGTCCTGGGCCGCGGTGGTGATTCTGGCTGCAGAGACGTGGGGTGGGCACCCGCGCAATCAAAAGTATAAAGCGGGGTGGGCACCCGCGAAAGATGACGAAAACGCGGGGTGGGCAGCCATCCAAAAACCAGCAGAAATGCGGGGTGGGCACCTGCTGTTGAAGGGAGCTCGGGGGAATCCCCACACCGGGATTTCCTCCAGTAATCTCGGCAGCAGCACGCTGCAGGCGCCAGCCCCTCTCTCTCCTGGCAGGCTGAATTAAAGTCTTTGGGCAGTTAAACTATAGCGCTCACGAGGCGCTGGGAGAGATTCAGGGATGTAGAGGCAAGGCTGGGCAAGGTCAGCAGACCAGGGGACAGCACACTAGGCAGGGCAGCAATTCCTAGGAACAGTCCGGCACAGCAAAGAGGCAATCCTTCCAGCGCAGCAGCCTTTACTCCTGCAAAGTCTCTTCCTGGTCCTGTAGAAGGTAGAGGGGCAAAGTTGGGCACAGGGGCCAGCACGAAGGGTCCCGCGGCGGTTCCTCCTGGCAGAGTGTCCCCTCCAAGTCCGCACAATTACAACAACCCACATAGGGTCACAGCCCCTGTATTTCTATACCTCTCTGCCCTGCGTCTAGAAGGGGGCAGAAGCTTCTGAAAGGGTCTAGTGGGTAGGGATTTCTGGAAGGGTCTTGGAGGTTCCAGTCCCAACTGGCACTGGGAGGGGTGTTAGGGGGGGGGGGAGCTAGCGCTGTACAGGGCAGGCACAGACTTATTCAGGGACAGGGGATTTATCCGCCCACTACTCCAATGGCAGACCTCCCATTCAGCCTGACCCTCCCTCCCTGGAGCCACCCACTCCTCACCAGCCCCGGTCACTTCTAGAAACAGACATGCAAGCAGGCACACAGCACATAGAAATGCCAACTTCTAAAAGTGGCATTCCTAAAATAGTCAAAGTAAATCTGAGCACACCATTGCGCAGCATTTATCATTTCCAATCCACACATACCAAACATGCCATTCTTATTTTGTTTTATTTAGAAGCTATCCCATAAGGGGGGAGTTCCCAATGTTAGCCCTTGGAGGGCAGAGAGCACACGCACTCTGACCTTCTAACCAGTGCTAAAGTGCCCAGAGTCCTAAAACCACCAACACTATGTTAGTAAATAAGGTTAGGAGGAAGGCAAAAAGTTTAGGGGTGACCCTGCAAGAATGGCCAAGCCCAACAGTGCTGTGCTTACTCAGAAGGCTGTTCATTCTGAATACACCATTGGCTATGCTTCCAGAGTATTAAGAGAGCCTGGAGTATATTACTCTGTTATAGAGAGAGAACTTTTAGCTTGTTGGTGGGCAATAGAAAAATTCAAGTGTTATCTCTGGGGGAGAAGTTTTATCTTCCAAACTGATCACAAACCGTTAGTTTCAATTCTTAATGGTACCAATTGCAAGACTAGCACTCCTAGAATCGCAAGATTTGCAGCAAGACTTCTACAATTCATTTTTGAGGTAATTTATATTTCGGGAGGAAGAAATGTGAGAGCGTATTATTTGACAAGAAATCCTATTGTTGAGGAGGATGAGTTGAATGGTGAGAGTGATGATGAGTGCTGTTTCATTGCTTCATTAGATGTAGAGAATTGTTCTCAGTTCACGGAAGAAGCGTGGAGAGGAAGTTTGAAATGTGATGTTGTTTTAAATAAAGTCATGGAAATGGTCATCTCTGGGTGGCCTAGAGAAAAACTTTAGAGCATAATTTACAACCTTTTTTCAAAGTGTCAGAAGAGTTAACCATAGAAGATGGTCTTTTGTTATGAAATGATAAGTTAGTTCCTCCTCCTGAGCTGAAGCGCAGTATCCTAACCAAAGCACATGAAGGTCATTTGGGTTTTTCTTTGACCAAGAGGTGGGTGAGAGAGTCATTTTGGTGGCTGCAGATGGATGGTGAAATTGATGAATTGGTCAAGAATTGTTGTGTGTGTTCCACTTCTGATAAATCTTTCAAAATGTGTAATCCATCGTTGGCACCCATTTATTGTCCTTCAGGGCCTTGGAAAAAGTTAGGCATTGATCTAGTGGGGCCTTTCAACATTCATTCACATAATTCTTGTTTTGCTTTGCTCCTCATGGATTACTATTCCAAATGGCCGTTTGTAAAATTTGTTGTAAAGCCAGATTCCAAAGCTGTCATTCTTTTCCTCAAAGATGTTTTTATGAGTGAAAGCTTACCTGAAGAGATCATTTCAAGACAATGGTGTCCAATTTGTCTCTGGTGAGGTTGACATTTTTACGTGTAAGTTCCATTCGCCATCTTAAGACTTCCCTTTACATCCCACAAACTGATGGACTCATGGAACGTTTTAATTGAGTGCTGGGTGAGTGTGTAAGTTGGGCTTTTCCCAATAAATGTGATGTCCATAATGCCATCCAATCCATGTTGTGGTTTTATAGAACACTCCGCATTACACAACAGGTTTCTCTCCTTTTGAGGCTCTCAAAGGAAGAAAACCTGCTTTGCAATTTAGACCAGCTTGGATGAGTAGGTTTTTAAAATCTAGTTTACCTTTTCATAGTCGTAATGATCGGCTTCTCCGCAATGTGGAGTGTGCTCAGCAAAAACAGAAAATGCATTTTGATAGCAGAAAACATGTCAAAGTATTTCCGTTTAGTGTTGGTGATCTTGTACGGATTAAAACTCCTACTTTTGTGAAGAAAGGTGATTGACAAAGTGTGTGAGAACCCTGTAAGGGTCCAAGGTCGAAATTGGTGGAATTCCTCTTGAATTATCAAAGTTCAAAAAAAGAGATGTTTTTGTTTCTCAGTATGTTAGTGGTAATCCTGTAAAATCTGCAGATTCACATGCGAATGTTAGACAACCTTTGGTGGTTCCCAACACGTCTTGTGGTGTTTGCATTCCTGATGAGTCTCCATGGAGGAGCTTTAGAGTACGAAAGATTCCCAGCAGGTACTGTTAGTCAATTATTTTCTATATTTTTAGTTTTGAGGTTTCTTTATTAGGAAAGACCTGTTTCTTGTATATGTGTGTGTGTATATATATATCATAAAGTGATACGTGCAATGCTTTTCTTGCTTATGTTATGTAGTCTCCATTTAGTTTTGTCATTGCACTTTAAGGTTCTTTTTTGTTGTAGTTTTCCAGCTTCGTTTTTTTTTTTCTTTTAAATGTATTTTGACAAGGGTCTTGCCTTTTACAACAAGCATTTGATTAAGTTAAAGCCATTTGCTTTGCTAATTGCATTGTATAGCAAAGCAAATGGCTTTAACTTAATGAAAGGCAAGACCTATTGCATTTTTAATGCTTGTTTTAGTTTTTATAAAGAGCGAACTCGACCCGAAGGTATTGGAGCACTTTACATGCGCCCCATTTACATTACACAAGGACACATTTTTGTAGGCAGGGAGAGATTACATGATTTGCACAGAATCACAGGATGTTGATCCATCGCCGGGATTCAAACAGGGTTTGCAGTTCCAAAGTTGGAAGCTCTGCCGTAATGCCACCACTATAGCAGTTTTTGTTGCCAATTTCTTTAAGGTCAGTGTGTAAAAGATGATAATAATATTGACCCCACCCAGGGATCCCAAATTATGGGTCACTGAGAGATGTGTTCCCATTACAAGCAGAGCGTCTCCCTTTGCCCGGGCACAGCACTGCACCGGAGGCATCACACAGAAGAGAGGCGGAAACACAGAGCCTTTGGTGAGTGAAGACAGGCACGGAGGGCTTCCCTTCAGAGGAGGAGGTGGAGAGACGGCAGGTCAGTCCCGCCCCCTCCTGCAGCCGATACTAAGAGACTGTTTCCCTTTCACGGACTTCCCAGAGCTGGAAAAAGTCCCCAGTGGCCAAACAACCGGAGAAGGGCATGGGCGGGGCGGGGAAAGTAGCTGTCTGCAGTGGAGTCACAGGATGGGTATGAGAGTTTTAATCAATCAGGGAAAAAAAAGAGTGAAAAGTTATTGGCACGTGCAGCCCTCCATAGAGCCATGTCCGAAAATGGTATCTCGGCCACCTGGTGAGTTTGGGCGAGTATAGTCTTAAAACAAACAAACAAACACACACACTTACTTGCAAGAGAAATACAACAGTGTGGCAAACAAACATGGCACCAAGCGCGCGCCTTGAAAGAATTAGGAGGATTGTTTGCAGTGCTATGTCATCATTTTACAAGATCACCAAACCGTGGGGTGCCAGGGTGGCTGTACAAGCCCCCAAGTGTGGAGGTGTGCCGCTGGCTGTGGGGCCGCAGTGCGCTGTTGCTACAGTGGCAACCCTGCAACAACTGAAAGGTGGTGGGTGGCTTATCTCCGGGGTAGGTAAGCAGCAGTTGCCACAAAGTGCGGCATCTTTAATACATGGATTCATTGTCCGTCTGTGTGCACTGTGGTTGTACTGTAGATGTAAGCAAGCACTGATTGTGCAGAAGTGAACGGGGCTAGCACCAGTCTTTCACCATTATAAAATGACCACTACCATCCCCACCTGTTTACTGTTGCAAAGCCAATATGTATCGCCTATGAGAGAACTATTGGCTTTCTCAATGTGTTTTTAGCCATGATGTACAGCAGAGTGGCTGTTGTGCAGCATGCCTGGCAAAAAGCACCGATGCTGTGAGTGAATGCCGCGCCATCGTGCTTTCTTACTTTATTGCTATGGGGCGGGCATCGGGACTGGAGGCAACAGGAAGGGAAGGCGCGGTGGTACCAAGGACGGAGGGTGTGGGGGAAGAATCACTGACGCAGCTAGCATATTCTTATTTATTGCAAGCGAGGGGGTGGGAGACAACAAGGAGTAAGGGGAAGGAGTAAGCGGGAGGGGGCACAGGCAACAGAGGGAGGTGCTCAGGGTAAGCTGACTACAATGGAGAGTGGGAGGGAGGGGCTGGGGCAGGTAGACGGGCAGCAGCTGGTAGGAGCATTGCTTTAAATGTGTATACATCTATATATGCAAATAAATATACAAAGTCCGATTTAAACATTTGAAGCAACCAAGTAGACATAATGTAAAGTCCATGGCACTGTGTAGCCATCGGAGAAGACATGCCCTTGGCGTGCATCAATCTTATTTGTATTGTTCTTGCATTGATATAGTGCCTACTACCCCCGATGAGACGTTGAAAGCGCTTGCAAAAGACGGCTAAGGCTGTCCTTGGCCAGACACTAGAAGTAACAATGATAAAAGAGCGGACTTTACCCGAGGGGGGCATCTCTCTTTCGATGATGCCAAGAAGGTCCTCCAGGCGGTTGTAGTCGTTGGTGGGGCCCCCTGGACTGGTCTGCGGGGGCTGGCACTGCGTGGGCTACTGCCGGGGCTAGCAGCTGGGCTCCGATGTTCCGGGCTGCTGGCAGGACTTCCGGGGTGGTACAAGCCCTCAGCCCCCTGCCTTCTGCAGGGGGGGGGGAATGTCAGAAAATGCAGGTTTTTCCATCTGTTTCCAGCGATGCGTCCCTGTTGTTGTTGGCCAGCCTGAAATCGGGCTCGCCGTTAGACCCCTGCCCTGCCAAATTTTTGGCTAGGATGGCAGCGGTGGTGAATCCACTGGTTAATTCTCTTATTAATGCCTCTTTGAGGGAAGGGAGTGTCCCACGCACCTGGAAAAGGGCGATGGTGATCCCCCTCCTGAAAAAGCCCGGTTTGGATACTGAGGTCCTGGCCAACTACAGGCCTATTTCTCTTCTTCCGGCTCTGGCGAAGATTACAGAGAAACATGTGCATGGCATCCTGTCGGGTTTTCTTGAAACAAATAATCTACTGCACCCATCCCAATCCGGATTCCGCCCTAATTTGAGTACGGAAACGGCTTTGTTGGAGGTCTCGGAGGTTATTCGCGAGACTCTGGATGCTGGAGGTAAGGCCATGCTTGTCATGCTAGACCTGTCGGCGGCCTTTGACACCGTCCCCCATGTGGCGCTCCTCGCCAGGCTCCATGCCATCGGCCTCAGGGGGACAGTGCTCAAATGGTTTACATCTTTTCTTGAGGGCCGCCACCAGACGATTTGGGTTTCCCAGAGCGCCGCCGAGATGCCGCCATTGGGAGTCGGAGTTCCACAGGGTTCTGTGTTGAGCCCGACGTTGTTTAACATCTTCATGTCTCCCTTGGCGGAGGCTCATGGGGCCCAGATCGTGTCTTACGCAGATGACACGCAACTCCTCTTCACATGCGGGAAAGATCAGGCATTTGATGGAGAGAGTATTCGGGGGTGCCTGGGGATGGTCTTCGACTGGTTCCAACAGAATAGTCTGAAGGCCAATTCCTGTAAGTCGGAGGTCCTATTCTTCGGCTGTGCCACCGACCCGGAGTGGCAGGATTGGTGGCCGTCGGATATGTGTCCTCCTGCACAGTCATCGCTGGTTGCCAAAAATTTGGGAGTTAAGCTGGACAATAAACTTTTGCTGAGAGCGCATGTTCTTGGTTTGGCTGGCTCCTGTTTTGGCATTCTGAAGATGCTCCGCAAGTTGTTACCATTGCTTTCTGTGGAGCACAGGCGGATTACTGTGCAAGCTTTGATTGGATCCAGGATGGATTATGCGAATGCCCTTTTCCTTGGTCTCCCGGATTATTTGGTTCAGCGCCTGCAGGTGGCCCAGAACTCTGCTGCTCGTGCCATTTTTGGCCTTCACAGGCGAGCGCGAGTATCTGGGCTGCTGCAGACGCTCCACTGGCTGCCTATCCGGAAGCGGATTATGTTTAAATCCTTGACGCTGATGCACAAAGCACTCTTTGGCACTGGTGCAAGATATTTGCAACGGAGGTTGTCTTTTTACTGTCCAGCCCGTTCACTGCGGTCAGATTCTCTCTTTCTGGCTGTGGTTCCGCGGGTTAGGAAGGCGCGCACTGGGGGTCGCTCTTTCAGCTTTAAGGCTCCCCAGCTTTGGAACTCGCTTCCGTTGGCTCTACGCAGCTCTGCTAATCTGCTGCAGTTCAGGAAGAGCTTGAAGACCTGGCTTTTTAACCTTTAGGTTTTTTTCCCCCTGCTGCCTTGTGCTCTGCTGTTTGTTTGTTTTGCTGTGTTACACTGAACTGCATGTGGAAAGCGCCGGGACACTCCTCTGGAGTAGCCGTGCGCTATATAAACACACTATAACATAACATAACGTGTTAACTAACACTCAAGCAGTGAGACGGTTACGATTAAAACGGAGTTGGATTTGTGTTGTTAATGAAAGCGGCACGGTTTTCAAAGCTAAAGCGCAGCCCCCGGCGGCAGGACAGGGATGAGAGGCTGCAAGTCGCAAGCGCCAATGGCACTTGCTCGATCGCAAGGTGTGATCCTGGGCAAGAACAGCTGGGATTTGGATTTCTTTAGTTTTGGCGCCCCCGATCCTCGGTGAAGCCGGACACCGATAAATCTGTGTCGATCTCTCCGCAGATCCGAATAAATAAATATGAGCGGGTTCGAGCTGCGAACACCGGTCCGCTTCCCCTTGCGGGCTGATCTTAGAGGAACTAAACAAAGCACATTGCACGTAAAAACAAGGTGTGATCCTGGGCAAGAACAGCTGGGATTTTGATTTCTTTATTTTTGGCGCCCCCGATCCTCTGTGAAGCTGGTCACAGATCTATCTGTTTCGATCTCTCCGCAGATCCGAATAAATAAATATGAGCGGGTTCCAGCTGCGAACACCAGTCCGCTTCCCCTTGCGGTCTGATCTTAGAGGGACTAAACAAAGCACGTTGCACGTAGAAAAAAAAAAGCGCTCGCCATGGTTTTTTTCTTCCCTTTTTCTGCCGTCCCAGGCCTCGCCTGCTAAAAGGTTTCATATCTTTATGGGGCCATGTGTTTGGCCCTATAAAGATAAGAAACCTTTTACGCCAGCAGTAAGTCGGGGCAGTCAGTCCAACTGGGACGGCTCTAAAAGAGAAAAGTGTACGTCACTGGAAGCTCTTTTCCAATGGCTGGCCACTGTTTAGCATAAACGGTGACGCCAGCCAATGGAAAAGAGGAGCGGTGCTTAAACCCCGCTAGTTAAATCTACCCTAACTCATTAAATCTCGCCAGCGAGACTGCGCATGTCTGCCCAGCCTACGCTAGCCAAGACCTAAAAAGGGTAAACTCAATTTTGTAATGTTTTATCCCTGATGTCTCATTAGTAATAGATTGTTCATACTCTCTTGGAATACTGTGATAGCAGTGTTCCATAGAACGACGGTTGGCTTCACCCTGTTTGCCTGAAGCGGTCGGGGGTACTGTTGTTAACCTGATTAAAGCAGCTTTTACTCTACGATGTTGTAAGCCATTTATTTCAGAATGCAGCTGGCACCGTGCTCAGCGCTGCTCGCTCCCGACAGCTGTAGGCCGTGGGAGTGAATATTTACAGAGAAGGTGGGACATGCACCCGCCTTTGGGCAATTGTGTGCTTTCATTTCTGAAAGCCACATGCAAAGGCCAATAGAATGTGACAACCACACGGACAAGCTTTTAGAAACCTTTCAGAATGGCTGGAGTGATTCCTAGAGGCCCTCTCCTAGAGCATAGTGCCAATATCGGCAACTGTAGTCACATAACACACATAATACATTAATAAACCACACAACACTTTTGTAAGTGGAGAAATATTGCTGCAGGTTTATTAGCATAACCAATATGCAAACATGGTGGGTTATCTTACGGGCGATCCCAGGGCAGGTCTGCCCCTATGCCGCATGCCCGTCTGATAAGCCTAAATTACACCGTGGCAGTCGCCAATTGGTGCATACCAAATCTTGGGAGGGGCCACCCCTCCCATCCGTGGACCACCAGTCCACTTGCTTACTCACGCCCCCCCCGAAAGAGGTGGGCGGAGCTTCTTCTGGCAGCCCCCGGTTGCTCAGACCCACAACCGCCCATAGGACTAACGGGGCGCCGTAGTTCTTACAGGGGACAACGCTAAGACATCCCTGGGTATCCTGGCTTAGCACCACGCTGTGCTGCTGCATGAAGTACCCCTTGGTATCTGCAGACTCTGGATCGCCCTGTAACTCCTCCTGCAACACAAAATAACATGTTAGAAAAACCTAACCCCCCCCTCACACCTTGTACCTCCGGCTGCCGGGTAAGCGGAGGGGCGGGCAAGGCGAGACGGCGAGGGACAAAGAGGGCGAAGGATGGGCAGGGACAGCCTAAATACCCATGTCCCCTCCCCCGTCCCCGGAAATGGGTTGGCCGGACGTCTTCCCTGGCCGTGGCCCAGGGACTAGACCGGCGACCCCAGTGCCTTCCTGTGGCACTAAGGCGGCCGCCCTTTTAGGGTGGCTGCTGCGCAACCCCCCCCCCCCGGGCAGCCTTGCATAGTGCCAATATCGGCAACTGTAGTCACATAACACACATAATACATTAATAAACCACACAACACTTTTGTAAGTGGAGAAATATTGCTGCAGGTTTATTAGCATAACCAATATGCAAACATGGTGGGTTATCTTACGGGCGATCCCAGGGCAGGCCAGCCCGTATGCCGCCTGCCCGTCTGATAAGCCTAAATTACACTGTGGCAGTCGCCAATTGGTGCATACCAAATCTTGGGAGGGGCCACCCCTCCCATCCGTGGACCACCAGTCCACTTGCTTACTCACGCCCCCCCCGAAAGAGGTGGGCGGAGCTTCTTCTGGCAGCCCCCGGTTGCTCAGACCCACAACCGCCTGTAGGACTAACGGGGCGCCATAGTTCTTCCAGGGGACAACACTAAGACATCCCTGGGTATCCTGGCTTAGCACCACGCTGTGCTGCTGCATGAAGTACCCCTTGGTATCTGCAGACTCTGGATCGCCCTGTAACTCCTCCACAGCCTTGGGAGTGGCCACCGTCACTACCAGGGCCCCCCACCAAGGTAGGCCTATTTACTTACAACATGCTGATAACCGGGCCTCTCCCAGGTCCAGCCAAACAAGTCTTATTCCAAACAGGACCGAGGGCCAGCATGCCCCTTCTGGACAGGTGCCCCTATCCTTTCTACCTCCCCGTGGATTTTTAACTGATCTGACCTGAAACCAATGCTTAGGTGTTGATTCAGTGTTAAAATAGCCTGGCTGAAGGCAATACCTATAACAAGCCACTCCTGCCAGGAAATGCCAATGCGGGTGGAGGCAAGAGTTGACAAGCCCGCCTTGCTTCCTCTATCACTCAATTATCTGAGTCTCGCACTAGTCGGAATGTGTCCGTCGCATTCCGTTAGCCACGTCCCTGAGTGACGCCTTGCCTTCCCCAAACTTCTACTAGTTTACCAGAGATCAGACAGGACAGAGTGAACCAGAGAGGAACCAAAGTATAAATACCTCTCTTCTTTGAATACTGGGAATGCCAAGTGTTCTTCTAACCTTTGTCGCCCCATTGAGTTTAATCCAGGTGTTTCCCCCAGACACATGGACCATATCGCCCCAGTTGGAAGACAACTTCCACGACCTGCATAGCTGCCAGCCAAGGCGATGGGGCGTGAAAAATAGCACCTGTTGTTACTCGACTCCATGGTACTTGTTTCGACGACCTCAAAACTGAACTGCTAAGTGGACCGGCCCGGATCTGCACCTGTGACCCGCGGTAGAACCCAAGCCCCTTTCCGTTCCGACACTCCACCTGCCTGTGAACTTGCATCACAGGGCCAGCATTAGGCACCAAGACCCATACCTGGACATGCCGGAGTTGGAGCACACCTCTAAACGGTCTGCCAACCGGATACCCCTAACGTTGCAGTCCGGCAATTCGCTGACCACTCCCAAAGTGACTGGCTTACTGAAGCAACTCGTAACATGCCAGCCATAAATAATGCAACTTAACTATGACTGCAAAATGTGCTCTGATAGATGTCCGCATAAGTGCTCCATCCCCCCATCTCCAGCACAACAAGGTAACCCGCACTCTCTTGGGAATAGCTCAAACCTGCGCCAGCTCACAGAAAGTGCCTGTTCACGTGTCGCCAATGGCCTTATGTTTATAACTGACGGTATACCAGGAATAGTTGAAACTTAGCTGGTTCGCAGCTTAGTGCCCGTTGCACCATAACTGGTACGTCTTGGCCCATCCGACATGCAGATGGGTGGAAGGATGAGACAGCTAGCGTGCGGTGGGTGGGGTGGGTGGTTGGGGTTAGTGTTACGATTGGGACCTACAGGGACTACGCCAGGTTTGCAGTCGAAGGTGGACAATTTTATACTTCTAAATCACAAGCCTATGGCTGTAACATAGACTGGGGACTAGTGCAACCTCCAACCGAATTTGCGACCATGACCGGGCTATTGTATATGATGTTTTATTGTGACGCCGCCGGTCCTCCGGGATGTCGGCTAAATGGCTGTGTACGAGATAACTTAACTGCTCGACTGGACGGCAGAGTCCTCCCACTGCTACATGGATAGTAGGCCGTCTGCCCTGTACAACTCCTATAAGTAAATAAAGGTTTTTAAAACGTTAAAAAAAAAAAAAAAAAAAAGTAGGACCAGTCTACTGTATCGAAGGCCTTCTCAAAGTCTATTAGCAGCAGGGCGAAGTACGGGGTGAGTTGGTGGCGATGGGTTAGGGCCAAATGGAGGCGGCGTATGTAGTGTTGGGTGCCATGTGCAGGCATAAAGCTGCACTGGTCGGGGTGGATCAAGTCGTGTAACAAGGGGCGAAGGCGTTGGCTAGGACTGTAGCGAAAATTTTCATTTTGGTGTTAATAAGGGAGATTGGGCGATAATCCGCACAAGAGAGGGAGGGTGGTTAAGTCTTTGGAATGACCACGATGGGGGCCTTGTCAGTCTCGGGAGGGAAGGACTCCGCCCTGACCACGTGTTGGAAGAAATCAGTGAGCTGGGGTACCAGTAGGTCCCGAAACGCCGCATAGTATTCCTGTGGGAATCCATCAGGCCCTGGCATCTGCCCGGAGTGTAATAAGGAAATGGCACCTTGGATCTCCTCCGGAGTGCAGGGACGGTCAAGGTCCGCCAAGTCAGACTGGGAAAGGCAGGGAAGTCGGACATCCGCATGAACCAGAACCGCAGCCAAAGATGTAGCGGGGGGGTCGAGTCGAGTAGAGCTGGGCATAATACCCCGCATAGGTCTGAGCTATGGCTGCAGAGGTACAGTGGTGGGTATCGGCGGCATCCCTGACTTCGGGGACATTCCTGTTAGCTCTAGGAAAGGAGACCAAGTTTTGTCTCCCCACCCATAGACACGGGCCACAGAAGAGCTCCACAGCGTCTTGGCCGAGTCGAGAGAGATTTGGCAGATCTCCTTGCGAAGCAGTGCAAGTTGTCTGTCTGAGTGAGCATCCGCCGCAGCACCAGATGCGGCCTCCAGTCGCACAGCCTGCGCTTCGAGTTGAGTCAGGCGGGCGATCTGCTCCGCCTGCCTCGAATGGACTAGACCTGGCCACCCCATGTATGGTGGCCTTGCCGGCCTCCCACAGCGTGCCGACGGAGGAGACCGAACCTGTGTTAGCCAAGAAATAGTTTCTCAACTCTAGCTCGAGCGTGTCGTTAGTCTCTGCGTCCTACAGAAACCAGGCGTTAAACCGCCAGACTGGGCGTGGCCCCCCGTAGGAGGCACCAAAGCAGAGAGAAATAGCAGAGTGGTCTGAAATTCTTTGTGGAAGGATGGAAACTCTGGAGATCAGTTGGCAGTCGTGGCGGGGAGAAGAAGCAAATCAATACGAGAGTGGGTATGGTGAGCTGCGGAGGTATGAGTATACTGCGTCTCCCGGGGGTGCCATAGCCACCAGACGTCTCAGAGCCCGAGAGCAGATGACCAGTCCGACAGTCGTTTTGAACAGGTGAGGCGTGAGGAGGAAGGGGGGCCCTGTTGCATCCAGGGCTGGCTGAAGTACTGTGTTAAAGTCCCCGCCGATTATGGTATGGCCGTGGGGCAGGGTGGTGATCACCTCCGTGAGGCATTGAAGGGTGGAGAAAAGCATGGCAGGGGGAATGTATATTGAGAGGAAATTAAAGACCTTTGCCTCGAGCCTGCCGGAGAGGGATATGTAACGCCCCTGCGTATCGGTCTAGACATGGAGAGGTGTGAAGGGGAGCCCTCGCCGGATCAATATAGCCACCCCTCGGGAGCCCCGCGCAAAGCCTGAGTGCCAAACCCTGTCAAAACCATATCGGGCAAGGAAGGAGCACTGGGTTCTTAGGAGGTGTGTCTCTTGCAGGGGGAGGACGTCGGGGGACTGACACTGAGCGCTCCTAAGGACGGCAGTGCGTTTAATGTGGTCTAGCAATCCATTGACGTTCCAGGACTGGATCTGGAGGGACCTACTATGCAAAAGCATCTGGGGAGTGGCTGGTGGGAGGTGCAAAGGGCCAGAGGGGACCTAGGCCCCAAGTAATAGGACGCAGCCTGACCATAAGAAAAGGACGGGGCTGGTGTCTGGCTGTGTAGCTCCTGCCGAAGAAGATGGTGTGAGTGTGAAATGGGCTGTCGTGAAAAATTTAAAAACAGCAACAAAAATAAGGCTGCATACAATGACTCAAACGGAGACAAACTAAACAAGAGATGGAGGGTAATGCCCCCCCTTTGAAACCCCCCCAACACCCCCACCCTATACTTCCAAACCCGAAGCATCTGTCGCCCCAAACTAGAAACAAGAAGCTATCCTAAAACGGCTAGCAGAGCAAGTTGTGGCGACGGCGGTGGACCCCTCCATTTAGTCGGATACTACACTGTCGGCATCTAAATAACACTGCCACAAGCCCTATGAGTTCCAAGTCAATGTTGTTCCCATGGGATCTCCCGGTCAGAGCCCAGCATCGTCTCCGTGTTCCCAGAGCGCCGGGCTTCGAGATAGGTCTGAGTCGGAGAGAGCTGGGTGCAGCGTCGAGGTGGGATCTCGGTCTTGTGCTAGGCCCTGCAGGGAGCTGGCCCGGCTATGGTCATCCAGGGTTGAAGGGATCGCAGTGGAAATCAACTGCTGCGAGCCATTCCCTGGCGATCGTGAGTGGTCTCCTCGTCGTTCTCCCGTCCTGCGGGATCGGTTATGCCTCCGCTGCTGCTTGGGCAGAGAAGGAGGTGGTCGGGAGGGGCTCGACACGGGAGGGGAAGAGGCAGGAATGACTCTCAGAGGCCGCTCTTCCGTGAGCCATGTCCAGGCCGCCTGAGGTGTGTCGAAGAAGATTGCCTTGTCCTGAAAAATGACTCTGAGGCAAGCCGGGAAGAGGAGCCCATAACGGAAGACCAAGTTACGGAGTTTCTGCTTAACTTCTGCATAAGTTCGACGCTGGGCCTGAACGTCCCTTGTGTAGTCTGGAAAGATCATTATGGTACTGTTCTGACATTTCAAGGGACCATGGAGTCAGGCTTCTCTCAGGACAGCATCCTTGTCACGGAAATTGAGGATCTGGATGATAATAGGACAAGGGGGTGCCCGGGTGGGAGGTTTAGCCGCCAGAGAGTGGTGTGCACGCTTGATGGCAAACCACGGCGAGAGGGCTTCAGCGGGTATTCAGGACTTAATCCATGTCTCAATGAAGGCATCCGCACGGTCTTGTTCAATATTTCCCTGGAAGCCTATGAGGCGCAGGTTGTTCGGCCTCGAGCGATTTTCCGCGTCCTCCGCCCGGTGGTGCAGCTCCGAGGTCTGAGTCTGCAGGCGGGCCACCTGTGTTTTCAACTGGCTCAAGTTGTCCTCTGCGGTGGGGATGCGAGACTCCGCTTCTGACAGCCACGCCGTGGCGTTGCGGAAGTCCTGGCGTATAATGGCCACATCAACCCGCACCTTGCTAATTTTGCTCTCCACGGAGGCTTGAGAGGTGCCAATCGCCTGGAGGATGGTTGAGAGGTCAACCCCCACCAGGGGGGGCAACTGGACGCTCCCCTTGCCGGGCTTTGGTTGGCAGTAGTGTATTGGTCCATCTTGGTTTGAGTTTGTGGCGACGGCGTTTTCGGGGCACGGTCCCTACCCATCTTTGTTGTGTTGACTGGGCCTGGACAGTTCTCCAGTTAGATGGAAGGATTGCAGTCAGCCAATTCTTGCCTCCAGGGGGGGGAGGGAGGGGGGGGGAGACGGGTGCAGAGGCCGTCAGTACTCTGGCTTGGGCACGGAATCCACCCCGGTCGGGGGTCACAGGCCTCAGGGGACTGCGGCGCTCAGGGACGCGGCTCCCATCCCTGCTGCCTGAATCGGCAGCCGAACCCACGAGGAGGGCCCCGGAGCTGCCGGGAGCTGTCAGCGCCTGTATGGAGAGAGGTGGAGAGAAGAAGGGCCCACACCATGGGTCATTCACCGGTCAGCGAGCGCGGCCAGGTCAATCTCGTATCTGTAGTCCGTCGGAGGAACAGGGATAGACCCAGGGAGCAACCAGGTGGCAAGCAGTAGAAAGCAATAGGAGGGCGATAGGTGGGGAGATCGCAATTCCCTGAGGCCCTCCGCGCCGCTCGATCCACGTGGCCGATGTTGGGCAGGAGCTCCTTGTCTGCGTGTGTATCAGGGCCAAAGCGCGGGATGAGTGTCCCCGATATAGCCAGGCGGGTCCGGCAGCGCGGCGGGCAGGGGGTAGGAACCCAGTAACTTCACCCACCCGGGGTGGTGTTACCGCGTTTGTCCGTGCAGCAGTGATGGAGGTGGGAAGGATCAGGCAAAGCCGGGGGGCCCGTGTGTCAGCCTGAGAGGAGCAGGGGGCTTAGTCGATACAGCAGCCAGTCCTCAGGCTCTTCCCCCATCCACTAGGGAATGTGCGCGTGGAGGCCCCAGGTCCTCCTCCGCCGGGGTTCCGTACAGTTTACATCGGTACTCTTTCAGCTCTTGGCCACAGGGAAGCTCTCCAAATGACCCCCCTCCACGCAGCCTCGCCGTTCCTGTGCGGGGCGGACCAGGAGACGCAGGCCACGGAGGTCTCAAGTTCGCCAGGTGTGGCCCCCCAGGCTGGCCCCCCGCGCACCGTAGGTGTAGGGGGTTGGATTGTGACCTCAGGGGCAGCCGGGCCAGGCACTGTAGAGTCAATGTGTCAGAGGAGGGAAACTCAGTGCCGGCGGGCCCCCCAGGACAGAGGCGTCACTCTCGTTGATGGGCACCAGAGAGGCCATCCCAGGCGGGAGATGGCGATGCAGGCCTCCCACGCCCACCACCTCGAACGCAGGAGGCGGCCAGCAGGGTGGCGCGGGTCGGCAGTGCGGATGAGAGTAGCGCAGGCCGGCGATGGGGGGGCCGAAGCACCGACGTCAGCCCCCCGCACCGCTACCTGACGAGGTAGCCGAGTCCCGGGTTGTTCCCACTCACTGGCACCTTGCCGCAGATTGGTCCCCGCCGGGAGGATCAGCGGGACTGCCTCAGCTAGGGTACTCCGGCTCCGGAAGGCGCTCCCTGCACGCCGGTCTCCCGCGAGTGTCGGGCAGGCGTCCGGATCCCCCCAGCCTCGCCCACAGATGTCGGTGCTGCTGGTGTAAAGGGCATGGGGGCCAAGGCTCGACCTCAGTGCAACGCAAGCCGGGCAGGGCGATACACGGGAGCCAGGCCAGCCACCGCAGAGGGTCGCAGGCAGAAAGTGGTGCAGCACCAGTAGCTTCACGAGGCGATGACGCCGCAGTTACTGCTGGGCTTCGGCGGCCGCCGCCATCTTGCGGCCTCAGAGCATCGAGAAGGGAAGGTCCAGAACCAGGTGCCGGGGGCCCAGAATCGCCAGCCAAACGGACTGGAGTGGCCCCCTCAGCATAGGGAACCACCACAGGCAGGAAGAGCAGATAGCTGCCGCTGACAAGAGGATGCGAGGTAAAGACGGAGGGATCCGGAGCACTCTTAGAGTGCGACCGCCATCTTGACACCTCAAGCCACGCCCCCATATTATATATATATATATATATATATATATATATATATATATATATATACCGCTCTGTGGGGTGTCCAACAAGAGAGCAGCACTCGAGACCACAGACCGCTTATTACCCCAAGAAAGCCTTTATTGGTACGAGCAGCTCACATAATCCAGTCCATTAAAAAGCAGCCGACCGCTGCCTGACGCGTTTCGAGATCAACTCTTCCTCAGAGGCTGTGGCGGTCGAGAGAAGGCATGGAGGACTGCAACTTCCTGTTTATGCAAGATCGTGGGACCTGATTGGTTCACTCTGAATGAGATACACGTTGCAGTCTGGGATATGCAGTCCTTAATAAATCATTGCCCTCTGTAATGTATGCTCAGATAAAGCCCTCAGTGAGCCCTGGGAAATGCGCCTGCTCTCAATCCAAGGTCTGTGCTCCACAATTGAGTCCCGTATCATCGAGCTCTGTGGCCCCCTGTTTCTGGGATGGTGCTTGCTCGGCGGCAGGACGGCCGCCAATAATATACCGCTCTGTGGGGTGTCCAACAAGAGAGCAGCACTCGAGACCACAGACCGCTTATTACCCCAAGAAAGCCTTTATTGGTACGAGCAGCTCACATAATCCAGTCCATTAAAAAGCAGCCGACCGCTGCCTGACGCGTTTCGAGATCAACTCTTCCTCAGAGGCTGTGGCGGTCGAGAGAAGGCATGGAGGACTGCAACTTCCTGTTTATGCAAGATCGTGGGACCTGATTGGTTCACTCTGAATGAGATACACGTTGCAGGTGTAAAGGGCATGGGGGCCAAGGCTCGACCTCAGTGCAACGCAAGCCGGGCAGGGCGATACACGGGAGCCAGGCCAGCCACCGCAGAGGGTCGCAGGCAGAAAGTGGTGCAGCACCAGTAGCTTCACGAGGCGATGACGCCGCAGTTACTGCTGGGCTTCGAAGGCCGCCGCCATCTTGCGGCCTCAGAGCATCGAGAAGGGAAGGTCCAGAACCAGGTGCCGGGGGCCCAGAATCGCCAGCCAAACGGACTGGAGTGGCCCCCTCAGCATAGGGAACCACCACAGGCAGGAAGAGCAGATAGCTGCCGCTGACAAGAGGATGCGAGGTAAAGACGGAGGGATCCGGAGCACTCTTAGAGTGCGACCGCCATCTTGACACCTCAAGCCACGCCCCCATATTATATATATATATATATATATATATATATTTTTTATAGAATACTTAGGCACTCATACTAACAGCCTTTTAAGAAGTTGCTTGAGGAAACAAATTAACAGAATCCCGCACAGTTTGACAAGCAATGCTGTTTCAAAATCCTTCAATGTAGATTGTAAACCACACACTAGGTATATGACCAGGAATTTTCTAAACCCCAAATGTAATATAAAAATTATTTGCTTTTATTTTTTTCACTCGGTTTTGTCGGAAAAAAATTCCAATAAAATACATAAAAAAGTTTCAAACATATACATCTGTGACTATTTTAAAACATATTCAGTACAAATTCTTCCTAAGAACCCATCATATGTTTATCAAGGGTATCAAATTTCACAATTTAAATCCTTGATGACAATCGGGAATAAAGAAAAGGTATATATATAAAATTCATAGAAAGATTACTTGGCAACTCTCGTTTTGTACAGTCAATCTTATGGCCGTGCTTAGTTTGTATTAAAAAAAAAAAAAATGCCGGGGCTTTTGTCAGGCCATTGTTGCTTGCACCACACATTGCCCCTGACATGCTGCCAATGATCACAACAACCCAGCTGCTAACCATCACACTCCTACATGTGTGACAATTTGGGCTACTACAGGCCCCAAAGAGATAAGAATGACTTGGGCGGCAGGTGATAGTCATTATTTATGTATGATAAACAGGGCTTTAAGTGGGATGAAAAAACTGGGGGGTCTAAAAGAGGCGTGACGAATGTTATTATTAAGGGCGTGGCTTAAAAACAGGTAAGCTAAAAATCTGGGCCTAGCATAGTGTTCCGCCCGACTTATATTTTGCTGTTTCTGTCACTGCCTCCAGATATGATACAAGTAAGATCATACCTACAAGAAGTCAGGACTATTGGCTTTGTCAATGGTTGTTAGTTGCATAGGATAAATAAGCAGCAACTATGGCTTGAGATATGGCTTGGATTTCCCTTCCACCTATAACGCTCACCTGGCATGACGTCATGCCCTAACCTCCACTTGTGAGAAGTGAGCACGCACACATCGATTTGCCTGCTGTCATTGCAGTCTGGAAAAAAAAGGACCGCCTGTGCCAGGGCTCAAAACAGAGCCCAATAGAGACCCAGTTGGAGGCCTCCTTAAACAAGCATTGGCATAGCCAATAGGTCTCGCCTTTGGGGTGTTATAAGTGGTTTAGTCAGAGCTATTGGCTTTGTTAACGCTTTTAATATGTGTTGTTAGAGCATTGTGAATGTTGTGCAGCATGTTGAAAATGTATAAGTTATAATAAAAAAAGTGTTATAACGATTTCTGGCACCTTATATTGCGGTCTTAACAAGTTGCCGGAAATAGGATGCCACGTTTAGTGTAAAAAATGTCCAAAAGTAGAGTGTAGAATTAGGATCAATTCATGCAGTGCAGAACTGATGTAAACTGATGGAGTGAAAAACTAAGTGAAATTCACAAAGTAGAGAAATGTCTCTAATTGGTGGTGTGTGTTATTGGGGGAAACTGTATACATTTTTTTAACATCCCGGAGTTTCTGGAATTCAGGAAGTGCAAAATTAGAGTAAACACATGCAGTGCACTATTGAAGTTAATATATGAGTACGCTGCATGCCTCTGCATGTGTGTTCTACTGTGGCAGACTAATCGAACGGTCGTTATGGAAGTTGCATGCATCCCACAGAGCTGAGGGTTGCACATATGCTGCAAAGGATTATTACCAGGCTATTGGCAGGAGAGGCCCAAATTATGCGGCAGGATTATGCGGCAGGGAAGGACCAAATTATACGATGGGGAGTGCCAAATTATTCTGCAAGAAAGAGCAAATTATGTGACCTAATGTGGTACCTTTTTCTGATAGTATTGTTTTTATAATTTTGTCATTTTTTCCACATGTTATTTTTAAGCGGTACATAATTGTGCTGTGTCAAAAATATTCTATGCTATCACAGGACAGATGAGACCATAGAATAACTAAAAAGAAAGCTTTGGAGCTTGAAAAATTCGAATTTAGTAAATCATTTAACATTTTTCCAAAAATGAGGAGGTGGTGTGTTTACTTCCCGATATTGTGTTACTTCTAGTTCCCTAATTAGTCCTGTGAAAAAATAAAGTGTAGAAAGTGAAAAGGACAATTCGAACACTGACAAAAGTAGAAGGGAGACAAAGCTTACCGGACTGAGAGAGTGGCACTTGGTAACGAGGAGCTAGCTAATGGATGAGGGGGGAAGAATAGCGGGGCACGTTTGTTACAGAGAGGGTGGGGGCAGCGAGACAGGAGCTGATAAGAGGAAGGACAGAAGCAGAAAATAGGAACCAGCGATAGAGAATAAATGGACCACAAACCACTGGCGAGGTTAGTGCAGAAAAAAAATACTTGGGGGAGAAGGGCAGCTGGGGGACTTTAGTGGGGGTGGGTAAAGGGGGTAAATACTGAGGAAGAACTCAGACTCCCAGGAGGGTGAGACTGAGTGCTCATGGCAAGCCATCAGATAGTTAATTATTTTTGGAGAGTAAGGGATGTTTTCAGGGCCATTGAACCCGCTGAAGTCTAAGGGGAGGCACTTTGCTTGCTTAACCACAGCTGAAAAAGAATGACATGCAGTAGCAAGCACAAAGGTGTTGTGGGCTCTCAGGCATACAATGGAAGTGTCTCACTACCCACAGTTGGGTAATAAAGGGCGGCAATATTTGGGGCTGTAGTGTCACTGAACCTGCTGCACTATTGATTGCTACGCACCTATTCTGGTGACGTATTCGATACTTCAGATTGTGGTTGAGTGCTAAACGCCTGTTTCTCTGCAGAAAAACAATGTGGGTGTGTCCACACAGCAGCTGCGTGCTGCTCTCACCAGGATACTGCTGGCGTGGGGTGGGCACGAACCGCTACAAAAAAGTAAAGTAAAGGTGCAGTGAAACAGACACCCCAAAGCAAGCACTTGTGGGGGTGGGGGGGTGTAGTCAGAGGTGGAAAGTGAACTGGAGAAGAACACTCAAGCAGGCAGAGGCGTCTGGAGGGCTGGGGGGAGAGCAAATTTCCACCACCTAACCGGGACGTAACTGGGTACACATCCATAAGTGGGATTCAAGGTGGGCGTACACAACAGCCCTTTAGCAGAGATGTTTTGGGTGGGTTGCATTACCCTAATGAGGGGAGTGGGAATACTAGCACGACAAAAGAGAGCACTATTCGGCGGGGGGACTCTCAGGAGGGGGGGCGTGGAGCGGATACACATGCGCATTGTAGGGTAGGGGTGTAGACAATAGGGCCAGCGTGACCCCACTGTCATAATAACATATACAGAACTCCATCCACACCTCAAATTGGAGAAATCCTGTTACACGTAAAAACACACGCCGTTTTATGCGGCACTGCTTTCAAAAGGGACCCTCTGATCAGTGTGCCCGCAAAGTCCTCCTGGGGGGCTGGAAGAGATGTAAGTCAACAGAAGAGAGCAGGGGAGAAAAGTGCGCCACACGGGAGCAAACATCTACCATACAGTACAGAAAAGCAGAGCATGGGTCCCGTGAGCACTTACACCACCGATGGCCGAGCAGAAAACTCTTTCCAAGCTTCAGCTCCCCCTCCCACACACACACATATTCACTCAAAGGAATGCGACACCACTCCAGGGAAATATCACACCCTCCAGCCAGGTACCCCACACACACACACACACACTTGCGTAAAGAGGTCCCTCAACAGCATGCTCAATTCAGGCAGAAGTAGGGAGAGCAGCTCCCTCCCATCCACCAACCAAGAGGGGCCCGGGGCCTTACTGGGTAGTACGATGGGGGGGCGGGCGAAGAGTGGGGGCCGTGACCAGGAAGAGGTGCAACGCCCAGGCAGAGAGAAGCAGGGGATATGTGCAGCCGCGAGGGCCCTCCAATAGTGCCGCTCAGCAGGGGACGACGCGAAAGCTGCGCCCACCCTCGAAAGGGGGGCAGGGGGCATGACATTACAGCAGGACGACGAAAAGGTATTAGCAGGGTATGACCGCCCCCCACCCCACATACAAAACTCAGCTGTCTTCGCGCTGTGTTTATTGATCCAGAAAGAAATGTGTAGTAATGTTTTATCCCTGATGTCTCGTTAGTAATAGATTGTTCATATTCTCTTAGAATACTGTGATAGCAGTGTTCCATAGAACGACGGTTGGCTTCAGTCCTGTTTGCCTGAAGCGGTTGGGTGTACTGCTTGTTAACCTGATTAAAGCAACTTTTACTCTACAACGTTGTAAGCCACTTATTTCATGTGGCGACGAGCTGGAATGAAGTACCCCCGAAAAATGAACCCACTGGCAAAGCAACATAGTGACCACACCGTCATCCGCTTCAGTCAACACGCATACACAGACGTCACCCAATGATTACACTGACACTTTCTTTGTGGGTGAAGAACTGCTGCAGGTTTATTTCATACAACATAGTATGATAATAAAATTGGGTTATCTTACGGGCGATCCAGGGCAAGCAGCCCCTTGCTGCTCCGCCCGCCTGGTGAGCCAGCACACACGGTGGGTCGATGCCCGGCAGTGTGGCACATAATTATTTACAGATCATCCACTGGGTCACTTGATCTGTCTCCTTCTCCCGCCCCTTCCGACAGGGGCGGAGCGTGTTGTGGTACACCCCCGGTTGGTCAGGCCCCCCAACCGCCCGAAGGACTAACTGGGCGCCGTCGCGGTCTTCCCAGAACCCCCTTCGGCTCCTGGACCTTGGCTCAGGCACCCTTACTGTGCCGGACAGGGGTACCCTTACTGTACCGCCTGTCGCAGAGGTACCCTTACTGTACCCGTCTGCCTCCAGATCGCCCTGTAACTCCGCCTGCAACGCAAAAAGAAAACATTAAAACATTCCAATAACGCGCTGTGTCTGACACGTGGGGTAAGTGGAAAGGGTGGGATTACGCGTGTCCAGGCTGGAGCGGCGCGCAGGGAACAGAGGAGGAACTGGGCGAGAGGGCATCCTAAGTAGGGGCAAGCCTCGCCCCCCCGCCCCCAACGGCCCGCCTCCAGCTACCCACTATTGGGAGGTCATAACCTTCGTGGGCGTAGCCTCGCGCGCGAGGCAGGAAGGGGGAAGGCTCCGACGGGCGGCCACTAGAGGGCTGCCCTGCTGATGTCCCACTGCTTGGGACGCGGGCAGCGGCATAGTGACCACACCGTCATCCGCTTCAGTCAACACGCATACACAGACGTCACCCAATGATTACACTGACACTTTCTTTGTGGGTGAAGAACTGCTGCAGGTTTATTTCATACAACATAGTATGATAATAAAATTGGGTTATCTTACGGGCGATCCAGGGCAAGCAGCCCCTTGCTGCTCCGCCCGCCTGGTGAGCCAGCACACACGGTGGGTCGATGCCCGGCAGTGTGGCACATAATTATTTACAGATCATCCACTGGGTCACGTGATCTGTCTCCTACTCCCGCCCCTTCCGACAGGGGCGGAGCGTGTTGTGGCACACCCCCGGTTGGTCAGGCCGCCCGAAGGACTAACGGGGCGCCGTCGCGGTCTTCCCAGAACCCCCTTCGGCTCCTGGACCTTGGCTCGGGCACCCTTACTGTGCCGGACAGGGGTACCCTTACTGTACCACCTGTCGCAGAGGTACCCTTACTGTACCCGTCTGCCTCCAGATCGCCCTGTAACTCCGCCACAGCTCTGGGGAGGCTACCGTCGCTGCCAGAGCCCCCCTCTCCTAATAGGTGTTAATGATGTCCCTTGCTAGCCAGTGCCTCCTGTACGTCAAGCAGGAACATGTCCATCCCTACCCTGGACAGGTGCACCCCATCTGCCTCATAATACCCCTCAACCCTCTCCTGGATCAAAGCATGTCTGATGAAGCCCATGCCCCTGCGCTCCATGAATTTCTGCATGGACCTATTGAGCCTTCTACGGGACCGTTCTACTGCCGCCGGGGACCTGGCCCCTCTCCAAATCCTACGGGGGACGATTTCAGACCACCAAACCTCGCATGACCCCCCGGCCTGGCTAATGGCCTGCAAGTCAGTTTGCATCGACAGGAGCAGAGCCCTCCTCCCCCTGGCCACCAGGTCATTACCCCCTAAGTGCAAGATGATAACCGCGGGCAGAACCCCTACGACTGCCAGGCGCTGTTCAATTGTGCCGCGGGCTTCACTCCATTTCATGCCCGGGGAACCCAACCACACAAGCTGTGTATTAGCAAAGTTCTGCGACCAGTTCCTGTGTGCTGCCCAGCGTTCCAGCCTCGTGATGTAGGAATGGCCCACCAACCAGACCTGGGGACCTGTCAATAAAACGATGAAACGGCTTTTAGGTAGACGTATCTTTATTACACACAAAAAATTCGATACGTTCATCATAATGGACAAAACCCCAGAGCGGGAACAAAATTCGGGGCTGCACCACAGCATTAAGGCCGGACATACCTCTTAAAACAGTCCGATTCCCATCGCCCCACCCCTTTTACTCCTTCCGGGCCCAGGCCGGCTTTTGCCGCTGAAGTAGCGGCACCAATTCTAAAGGAGTGCGAGGAGAACCTGCGCCCACACCCCGCTAGACCAGCTTTAGCCAGTGAGGCTCCTAGTAGACGGTCGAACTGAAATTTGGTGAGGGGGGATCCGTCCGCATGAACCAGGAAGGGACCCGGGGATACTGGACGCAAAGCCAGGTATTCCCTGACCATGTGGACCGGGCAGTACCTGTTGTCCCCTAGGGTCTGTAACACCACCGTTTTTCCCCTCCCTGCCTGGTCTGTCTTTGATCTGCGAATTCGTAGCTCCAGTGCTGCATTGCCTGAAGCGTAGTTTTATCAATGCTCTTGCTGTATTTCTGCCAAACAAAACTAAACCCAAAGTTAAAAGATGGCCACCGGTTTTTCTACTTGTTTCTAATGTACGTTGGCAAATCAAGTTCTAAAATGTACTGGATATTCCTTCCCAACTTTATAAGATGGCCGCCGTGTTTCTCGTATGTTTTCACAAGAAATAGGGCATGAAATCTTGAGATTGCCACTCGCGCACGCCAGAGGGGCGAGAGGGCATCCTAAGTAGGGGCAAGCCTCGCCCCCAACGGCCCGCCTCCAGCTACCCACTATTGGGAGGTCATAACCTTCGTGGGCGTAGCCTCGCGCGCGAGGCAGGAAGGGGGAAGGCTCCGACGGGCGGCCACTAGAGGGCTGCCCTGCTGATGTCCCACTGCTTGGGACGCGGGCAGCGGCATAGAAGTTTTTGGTGAAACACGGAACTCACCACATCTCTGTCGTGCTCTTCGGAAAGGGTCCTGTGGGCTGCCGTGCACTGTGGATGGAGGAAGTGCGTCGGAGCGGCACCGCATGTTGTCGGAAGAGTGGTGTAGCCCAAGACTGGCTACGGATGAAGGAGGAGTGAAACGAGGTGAACCCATGGCCACCGCTGGAGTTTTGGTTTAACCTGACTCTGTGCGTGGATGCCGTTGGAAGCGGGAGGCTGCAGGTAGAATCTAACAACTTGCGGAGAGGAGTTGTGTTGCTCTGTTGTGTCAGAGATTGAGTTGGAGCCGGCTGGAGGCTGAGTGCAGCAGCTTTTCCCAAAAGACCTTCAAGGGTGATTTCTGAGCGTGCGCGAGTGGCAATCTCAAGATTTCATGCCCTATTTCTTGTGAAAACATACGAGAAACACGGCGGCCATCTTATAAAGTTGGGAAGGAATATCCAGTACATTTTAGAACTTGATTTGCCAACGTACATTAGAAACAAGTAGAAAAACCGGTGGCCATCTTTTAACTTTGGGTTTAGTTTTGTTTGGCAGAAATACAGCAAGAGCATTGATAAAACTACGCTTCAGGCATAAGATATTACTGTTTCAGTAGATGGTTGCAGAAATTTGTTGTGTGTTATCACACTAATTTAGAAATCTAGAATTTACTTTGTTTTTTAAAAAAAAAAAAATATATATATATATATATTTTTTTTTATTTGGTGTGAGGTTGGATTGTTTTTTTTCTTGCACATTTGTGTAGCACGATTAACAACAATATGAAATCTGTAAATCCACCTCCACCATTTTTAGATACACCTGGCGATCCACCCATTAAATGGAGGCAGTGGCATGATGCATTTGAAACGTATTTTGGAGCGATAGGTGCATCTAGATACAGGCCAGAGAGAAAAAAATATTTGCTACTACACTCGTTAGGATTTGAGGGGAGATCAACTTTTAAGCATTTACCTGATGTTCAGGTAGAAGGAGGGCTTGAACTAGACGTTTATGAAGAAGCTTGTCAACAGATTTGACGTTGCTCCCAGTTTAGTTGTTTCCAGGCATACATTTTTCAAAAGAGAGCAGAAACAAAGTGAAGATGTTGACACTTATATTTCTGCTCTGCGCAAATTCGCTGCGGAATGCCAGTTTGAAAATTTTGAAGATGAGCTCATTCATGACCAGTTCATCTGCCACTGCACTGACAAGTCTATCAAGCAGAAATTATTTTAGTTAGGAAATCCTTCTTTAACAGAAAGCATCAGGATTGCAAAAAGTGTTGAGACTTCTCTCAAATCAGCAAGCGAATAAGAGGACAAAACTGATGATCGTGTTAATGCTGTTTCAACCAAGAATGACAAGGAAAAAGTAGTTAAAATGCCTTTTTCATCATCCTCAAATTCACGATCGTCATTTGTTAATCCTACATAACAAAACTCTTTTCTTAAGCAAAGCAATTTCTGTTCCAAATGTGGTTTTCCTCAACATCAAAAAGGGAATTGGGTGTGCCCGGACAGAAATGCACAATGTAGGCTCTGTCAGAAATATGGGCACTTTGCAAAAGTTTGTCTAACTAACAAACGCAAGAATACTAGGGTTTCTGTTGTTGGTGAGGATTCTGAGGTTGATGTTGAAAATCTGTTGTCAGAAGTACTTGACATGGTTGTGGTGGTGGGCGAAGACATGATGGGACAGACAGTGGAAGAAATGTGTCTTGATCCATGCGTGTATGTTCAAGTTGGTGACAAACAACTTTACCTTTTGGTGGATTCAGGTGCTAGAATCACCATCATTACACATGAGCTCTTTAAACAAAATTGGCCTGAGCGGACTTTGTTTCCACCTGATAGGTCACCCTTTTCTTATGAGGGAAAAGAAATCGATCTTCAGGGTTATTTTGAAGATTCCATGATGTTTAAAGGCAAACGCATCTGTGGCAAGAGTTACGGTTAAGGGCATTAACATCTTGGGATGGTTCCACCAAGGTTTATATGGTATGATCCTTCGCCCTGGCACTAAAGAACAAGTCTCTGTTATTAGAGACTCTAGTGATATTGAGCTTTAATTAAATGAATTTCCAAGGGTGTTTTCAGGTGAACTTGGAAAGATCAATGGTTTTCAACACAAGATAAAGATAAAGGATAAGGCTATTTCCGTTAAACATAAGTTGGTGTTCCTTTTTGTGTGCATAGTGATTTAGAGAAGGAATTGGAAGGTCTGCAGACAAAAGGAATTATTGAGCTTGTGGAGCCGTCATTATGGCTTTCTCCATTAGTTGTAGCTAAAAAGAAAGATGGCGAATTTAGGGTTTGTGTTGATCTTAGTGCCCTTATCAAACAGATATGGGTGGATTCTCACCCCCTTCCAAAGATTGGCGAAATGTTGTCGTCTATTTCTGGTGCCAAATTTTTCACAAAGCTTGATTTAGCATCTGCCTAACATCAGGTAGTTTTGGCAGAAGAATCATGTCATCTTACTGCTTTTATCTCACCCCTAGGGACATTTCAGTACTGCTGTATGCCTTTTGGTTTGGCGTTGGCAGCTTCTGTTTTTCAGAGACTGATGTCTGAGTTGCTGAAAGGAATTCCCAATGTCTCTGTTTTCCAAGATGACATTCTGATTCATGCTAGTTCGCGTCTGGAGCATGATCAAATTTTGAAACAAGTTCTTTCCTCTTTTGACAAAGCAGGCGTTGTTCTTAAAAGAGAGAAATGCCAATTGGTTAAAACTTCTGTAGAATACCTCGGTCTCATTGTTTCAGAGGAAGGTGTGCGTCTAAAGCCAGGTTTAGTTGAGGCCATCCTTGATGCACCTCCACCTGTTGATAAGGCTGGTGTCAAATCATTTTTAGGTATGTGTGAATTTTATTCACGGTTCATACCTGATTTTGCATCTAGAGTCACAGCTATTTCTGCCTTATTGAAAGACGGGTCAGAATTTGTGTGGAGTAAAGAATGTTCAGTTGCTTTTGCAGACATAAAAACAGAACTTACCAGTGTACATGCTCCAAAACCTTTTGATTAAAGTCTTAAATGCTGTTTGACTGTTGATGCCAGTAAGTTTGGTGTTGGTGCTTGTTAGAAACGGGGTTTCCCGGTAGGCTAGGGCACGACCCAAAACCAGGCAGAAACCCCCGTTCTAGTCAGGGCGAGGGAGTTACATCCTGAGGATAACCCCTGCTCACCCCCTTGGTAGCTTGGCACGAGCAGTCAGGCTTATCCCAGAGGCAATGTGTAAAGCGTTTGTGCAACACACACAGCGGCGACACGCTAGGCACACTACAAAAGAGACTCCACACAAGGTTATATAAAAATAGCCTTTGTACTATAAAAACACATTAGAATCATAATCACAGATATATACACTGCGCCTACAGGCACCTGGTCATTATTTACAGGGGGTTATGTACAAGGCAGCGCCAATCGGGTCGCTGCCAGAACCATCTTAAAGCATAAACAGTAGAGGTAAAATCATCAGCCATACATGTGTAACAGCCAGTAGTAAAAGTATAACGGCCAGTAGCTACTGGTAAAATAGGGAACTTAGCGACATCACATTAGCATTAGGCATGAAAACACATTAGATCAGACAATAAGCCTAGATCACCATAGCACGATATCAGGCATAACCTTGGGCATAGGAACCCCTAATGCATCATATCAGCATAAGTCACATTGGGCATAAAATCAGCAATGCGAACATTAGGGAAGAGCATTAGACCTAAACACATCAGCAAGACAGGTCATCAACTCCATAATCATAAATCACCGTAGCGTTAGGCCTAAACCACCTTACATCAGGCATGAATCATGAGCATAAAGGCACCATCGTTAGGCATGAAAATACATTATGCATAACCTCGGCATAGCAGTGCACACATAGTAACACCTAGAATAAATGCCCAACGTTGCAGCTGCCCTCTCCCGCGAAGCAGCTGTGATGAATGAAGCTCACAAGTCACTGAACAAGTTGGAACCCCTCTCTGGGACTCTAAAATTAAAAATGATGTTGCCCGGAACGCTGCAGATTAGCCTCTGGTGCCACGGCGCCTGGGGAGCCCCTGTCTGCCATGGAGCCCCCCCCCCCCCCCCTCCGGGGGTCTGAAGTAAAAAAAAAATGCCCAAAAGAAAGGAAAACGTTGCAGCGGCCCGCAACTGCGGCGCCGCTGTATAGCCCCCAGGGCCTGTGGCCCGGTCCGTGCTGGAGCCCCACGGGGACTCCAAAACAAATGTGCCCGCAACGTTGGAGTGGCCCGCAATTCCTGCGGGGCCGCTCAGGTACACAGGGCCTGTGCCTCGCTCTCGCCCTCCTGATCAGCCCCACTCACCGGCAGTCTCCTCGCGCTGCTCCAGGGCTCCGGTCTAGAGCACACGCAGGGGAAGCTTGGGGGCGTCTCTCTGCAGCAGGCGCAGAAAGCGGGGCTCCCCTCAGCTCACAGCCCTGCCGACAGCAGCATCCCTCGACTTGCGGGGCATGGACCGGCGGGGTGGGCTCCTGCTCTGGTTTCTCAGCACCACGGGGCTCTCCCAGCCTCACAGGAGCCCTGCAGTCTTCCGGTCTCGGTGGCCGGCCCGCCCACAGTCAGGCAGATTTGCCTGGCTTCCGGTTCGGGCCGGCAACGCTTCCCCTTTCTCGTCCTGGGCCGCGGTGGTGATTCTGGCTGCAGAGACGTGGGGTGGGCACCCGCGCAATCAAAAGTATAAAGCGGGGTGGGCACCCGCGAAAGATGACGAAAACGCGGGGTGGGCAGCCATCCAAAAACCAGCAGAAATGCGGGGTGGGCACCTGCTGTTGAAGGGAGCTCGGGGGAATCCCCACACCGGGATTTCCTCCAGTAATCTCGGCAGCAGCACGCTGCAGGCGCCAGCCCCTCTCTCTCCTGGCAGGCTGAATTAAAGTCTTTGGGCAGTTAAACTATAGCGCTCACGAGGCGCTGGGAGAGATTCAGGGATGTAGAGGCAAGGCTGGGCAAGGTCAGCAGACCGGGGGACAGCACACTAGGCAGGGCAGCAATTCCTAGGAACAGTCCGGCACAGCAAAGAGGCAATCCTTCCAGCGCAGCAGCCTTTACTCCTGCAAAGTCTCTTCCTGGTCCTGTAGAAGGTAGAGGGGCAAAGTTGGGCACAGGGGCCAGCACGAAGGGTCCCGCGGCGGTTCCTCCTGGCAGAGTGTCCCCTCCAAGTCCGCACAATTACAACAACCCACATAGGGTCACAGCCCCTGTATTTCTATACCTCTCTGCCCTGCGTCTAGAAGGGGGCAGAAGCTTCTGAAAGGGTCTAGTGGGTAGGGATTTCTGGAAGGGTCTTGGAGGTTCCAGTCCCAACTGGCACTGGGAGGGGTGTTAGGGGGGGGGGGGAGCTAGCGCTGTACAGGGCAGGCACAGACTTATTCAGGGACAGGGGATTTATCCGCCCACTACTCCAATGGCAGACCTCCCATTCAGCCTGACCCTCCCTCCCTGGAGCCACCCACTCCTCACCAGCCCCGGTCACTTCTAGAAACAGACATGCAAGCAGGCACACAGCACATAGAAATGCCAACTTCTAAAAGTGGCATTCCTAAAATAGTCAAAGTAAATCTGAGCACACCATTGCGCAGCATTTATCATTTCCAATCCACACATACCAAACATGCCATTCTTATTTTGTTTTATTTAGAAGCTATCCCATAAGGGGGGAGTTCCCAATGTTAGCCCTTGGAGGGCAGAGAGCACACGCACTCTGACCTTCTAACCAGTGCTAAAGTGCCCAGAGTCCTAAAACCACCAACACCATGTTAGTAAATAAGGTTAGGAGGAAGGCAAAACGTTTAGGGGTGACCCTGCAAGAATGGCCAAGCCCAACAGTGCTGTGCTTACTCAGAAGGCTGTTCATTCTGAATACACCATTGGCTATGCTTCCAGAGTATTAAGAGAGCCTGGAGTATATTACTCTGTTATAGAGAGAGAACTTTTAGCTTGTTGGTGGGCAATAGAAAAATTCAAGTGTTATCTCTGGGGGAGAAGTTTTATCTTCCAAACTGATCACAAACCGTTAGTTTCAATTCTTAATGGTACCAATTGCAAGACTAGCACTCCTAGAATCGCAAGATTTGCAGCAAGACTTCTACAATTCATTTTTGAGGTAATTTATATTTCGGGAGGAAGAAATGTGAGAGCGTATTATTTGACAAGAAATCCTATTGTTGAGGAGGATGAGTTGAATGGTGAGAGTGATGATGAGTGCTGTTTCATTGCTTCATTAGATGTAGAGAATTGTTCTCAGTTCACGGAAGAAGCGTGGAGAGGAAGTTTGAAATGTGATGTTGTTTTAAATAAAGTCATGGAAATGGTCATCTCTGGGTGGCCTAGAGAAAAACTTTAGAGCATAATTTACAACCTTTTTTCAAAGTGTCAGAAGAGTTAACCATAGAAGATGGTCTTTTGTTATGAAATGATAAGTTAGTTCCTCCTCCTGAGCTGAAGCGCAGTATCCTAACCAAAGCACATGAAGGTCATTTGGGTTTTTCTTTGACCAAGAGGTGGGTGAGAGAGTCATTTTGGTGGCTGCAGATGGATGGTGAAATTGATGAATTGGTCAAGAATTGTTGTGTGTGTTCCACTTCTGATAAATCTTTCAAAATGTGTAATCCATCGTTGGCACCCATTTATTGTCCTTCAGGGCCTTGGAAAAAGTTAGGCATTGATCTAGTGGGGCCTTTCAACATTCATTCACATAATTCTTGTTTTGCTTTGCTCCTCATGGATTACTATTCCAAATGGCCGTTTGTAAAATTTGTTGTAAAGCCAGATTCCAAAGCTGTCATTCTTTTCCTCAAAGATGTTTTTATGAGTGAAAGCTTACCTGAAGAGATCATTTCAAGACAATGGTGTCCAATTTGTCTCTGGTGAGGTTGACATTTTTACGTGTAAGTTCCATTCGCCATCTTAAGACTTCCCTTTACATCCCACAAACTGATGGACTCATGGAACGTTTTAATTGAGTGCTGGGTGAGTGTGTAAGTTGGGCTTTTCCCAATAAATGTGATGTCCATAATGCCATCCAATCCATGTTGTGGTTTTATAGAACACTCCGCATTACACAACAGGTTTCTCTCCTTTTGAGGCTCTCAAAGGAAGAAAACCTGCTTTGCAATTTAGACCAGCTTGGATGAGTAGGTTTTTAAAATCTAGTTTACCTTTTCATAGTCGTAATGATCGGCTTCTCCGCAATGTGGAGTGTGCTCAGCAAAAACAGAAAATGCATTTTGATAGCAGAAAACATGTCAAAGTATTTCCGTTTAGTGTTGGTGATCTTGTACGGATTAAAACTCCTACTTTTGTGAAGAAAGGTGATTGACAAAGTGTGTGAGAACCCTGTAAGGGTCCAAGGTCGAAATTGGTGGAATTCCTCTTGAATTATCAAAGTTCAAAAAAAGAGATGTTTTTGTTTCTCAGTATGTTAGTGGTAATCCTGTAAAATCTGCAGATTCACATGCGAATGTTAGACAACCTTTGGTGGTTCCCAACACGTCTTGTGGTGTTTGCATTCCTGATGAGTCTCCATGGAGGAGCTTTAGAGTACGAAAGATTCCCAGCAGGTACTGTTAGTCAATTATTTTCTATATTTTTAGTTTTGAGGTTTCTTTATTAGGAAAGACCTGTTTCTTGTATATGTGTGTGTGTATATATATATATCATAAAGTGATACGTGCAATGCTTTTCTTGCTTATGTTATGTAGTCTCCATTTAGTTTTGTCATTGCACTTTAAGGTTCTTTTTTGTTGTAGTTTTCCAGCTTCGTTTTTTTTTCTTTTAAATGTATTTTGACAAGGGTCTTGCCTTTTACAACAAGCATTTGATCAAGTTAAAGCCATTTGCTTTGCTAATTGCATTGTATAGCAAAGCAAATGGCTTTAACTTAATGAAAGGCAAGACCTATTGCATTTTTAATGCTTGTTTTAGTTTTTATAAAGAGCGAACTCGACCCGAAGGTATTGGAGCACTTTACATGCGCCCCATTTACATTACACAAGGACACATTTTTGTAGGCAGGGAGAGATTACATGATTTGCACAGAATCACAGGATGTTGATCCATCGCCGGGATTCAAACAGGGTTTGCAGTTCCAAAGTTGGAAGCTCTGCCGTAATGCCACCACTATAGCAGTTTTTGTTGCCAATTTCTTTAAGGTCAGTGTGTAAAAGATGATAATAATATTGACCCCACCCAGGGATCCCAAATTATGGGTCACTGAGAGATGTGTTCCCATTACAAGCAGAGCGTCTCCCTTTGCCCGGGCACAGCACTGCACCGGAGGCATCACACAGAAGAGAGGCGGAAACACAGAGCCTTTGGTGAGTGAAGACAGGCACGGAGGGCTTCCCTTCAGAGGAGGAGGTGGAGAGACGGCAGGTCAGTCCCGCCCCCTCCTGCAGCCGATACTAAGAGACTGTTTCCCTTTCACGGACTTCCCAGAGCTGGAAAAAGTCCCCAGTGGCCAAACAACCGGAGAAGGGCATGGGCGGGGCGGGGATAGTAGGGGATAGTAGCTGTCTGCAGTGGAGTCACAGGATGGGTATGAGAGTTTTAATCAATCAGGGAAAAAAAAGAGTGAAAAGTTATTGGCACGTGCAGCCCTCCATAGAGCCATGTCCGAAAATGGTATCTCGGCCACCTGGTGAGTTTGGGCGAGTATAGTCTTAAAACAAACAAACAAACACACACACTTACTTGCAAGAGAAATACAACAGTGTGGCAAACAAACATGGCACCAAGCGCGCGCCTTGAAAGAATTAGGAGGATTGTTTGCAGTGCTATGTCATCATTTTACAAGATCACCAAACCGTGGGGTGCCAGGGTGCCAGGGTGGCTGTACAAGCCCCCAAGTGTGGAGGTGTGCCGCTGGCTGTGGGGCCGCAGTGCGCTGTTGCTACAGTGGCAACCCTGCAACAACTGAAAGGTGGTGGGTGGCTTATCTCCGGGGTAGGTAAGCAGCAGTTGCCACAAAGTGCGGCATCTTTAATACATGGATTCATTGTCCGTCTGTGTGCACTGTGGTTGTACTGTAGATGTAAGCAAGCACTGATTGTGCAGAAGTGAACGGGGCTAGCACCAGTCTTTCACCATTATAAAATGACCACTACCATCCCCACCTGTTTACTGTTGCAAAGCCAATATGTATCGCCTATGAGAGAACTATTGGCTTTCTCAATGTGTTTTTAGCCATGATGTACAGCAGAGTGGCTGTTGTGCAGCATGCCTGGCAAAAAGCACCGATGCTGTGAGTGAATGCCGCGCCATCGTGCTTTCTTACTTTATTGCTATGGGGCGGGCATCGGGACTGGAGACAACAGGAAGGGAAGGCGCGGTGGTACCAAGGACGGAGGGTGTGGGGGAAGAATCACTGACGCAGCTAGCATATTCTTATTTATTGCAAGCGAGGGGGTGGGAGACAACAAGGAGTAAGGGGAAGGAGTAAGCGGGAGGGGGCACAGGCAACAGAGGGAGGTGCTCAGGGTAAGCTGACTACAATGGAGAGTGGGAGGGAGGGGCTGGGGCAGGTAGACGGGCAGCAGCTGGTAGGAGCATTGCTTTAAATGTGTATACATCTATATATGCAAATAAATATACAAAGTCCGATTTAAACATTTGAAGCAACCAAGTAGACATAATGTAAAGTCCATGGCACTGTGTAGCCATCGGAGAAGACATGCCCTTGGCGTGCATCAATCTTATTTGTATTGTTCTTGCATTGATATAGTGCCTACTACCCCCGACGAGACGTTGAAAGCGCTTGCAAAAGACGGCTAAGGCTGTCCTTGGCCAGACACTAGAAGTAACAATGATAAAAGAGCGGACTTTACCCGAGGGGGGCATCTCTCTTTCGATGATGCCAAGAAGGTCCTCCAGGCGGTTGTAGTCGTTGGTGGGGCCCCCTGGACTGGTCTGGACTGGTCTGCGGGGGCTGGCACTGCGTGGGCTACTGCCGGGGCTAGCAGCTGGGCTCCGATGTTCCGGGCTGCTGGCAGGACTTCCGGGGTGGTACAAGCCCTCAGCCCCCTGCCTTCTGCAGGGGAGGGGAATGTCAGAAAATGCATTACACTCGGAAATACCACACATGTTCATCACACAGGAGAGGCCCCGCCAGGGGACCGACGTCACCATTGAATGTTAAGGTATTGCAGCTTTGACCGGCATGATATTAGCGCACAGCTCAGTAGTAGTATTTTAAAATCTCCTCTTTAATATTTGCGTTTATTCTTTTATTTCGTTTTTCCTTGTTTTTAATTGCGCCACTGTACTGTCGGTTTTTCCATCTGTTTCCAGCGATGCGTCCCTGTTGTTGTTGGCCAGCCTGAAATCGGGCTCGCCGTTAGACCCCTGCCCTGCCAAATTTTTGGCTAGGATGGCAGCGGTGGTGAATCCACTGGTTAATTCTCTTATTAATGCCTCTTTGAGGGAAGGGAGTGTCCCACGCACCTGGAAAAGGGCGATGGTGATCCCCCTCCTGAAACAGCCCGGTTTGGATACTGAGGTCCTGGCCAACTACAGGCCTATTTCTCTTCTTCCGGCTCTGGCGAAGATTACAGAGAAACATGTGCATGGCATCCTGTCGGGTTTTCTTGAAACAAATAATCTACTGCACCCATCCCAATCCGGATTCCGCCCTAATTTGAGTACGGAAACGGCTTTGTTGGAGGTTTCGGAGGTTATTCGCGAGACTCTGGATGCTGGAGGTAAGGCCATGCTTGTCATGCTAGACCTGTCGGCGGCCTTTGACACCGTCCCCCATGTGGCGCTCCTCGCCAGGCTCCATGCCATCGGCCTCAGGGGGACGGTGCTCAAATGGTTTACATCTTTTCTTGAGGGCCGCCACCAGACGATTTGGGTTTCCCAGAGCGCCGCCGAGATGCCGCCATTGGGAGTCGGAGTTCCACAGGGTTCTGTGTTGAGCCCGACGTTGTTTAACATCTTCATGTCTCCCTTGGCGGAGGCTCATGGGGCCCAGATCGTGTCTTACGCAGATGACACGCAACTCCTCTTCACATGCGGGAAAGATCAGGCATTTGATGGAGAGAGTATTCGGGGGTGCCTGGGGATGGTCTTCGACTGGTTCCAACAGAATAGTCTGAAGGCCAATTCCTGTAAGTCGGAGGTCCTATTCTTCGGCTGTGCCACCGACCCGAAGTGGCAGGATTGGTGGCCGTCGGATATGTGTCCTCCTGCACAGTCATCGCTGGTTGCCAAAAATTTGGGAGTTAAGCTGGACAATAAACTTTTGCTGAGAGCGCATGTTCTTGGTTTGGCTGGCTCCTGTTTTGGCATTCTGAAGATGCTCCGCAAGTTGTTACCATTGCTTTCTGTGGAGCACAGGCGGATTACTGTGCAAGCTTTGATTGGATCCAGGATGGATTATGCGAATGCCCTTTTCCTTGGTCTCCCGGATTATTTGGTTCAGCGCCTGCAGGTGGCCCAGAACTCTGCTGCTCGTGCCATTTTTGGCCTTCACAGGCGAGCGCGAGTATCTGGGCTGCTGCAGACGCTCCACTGGCTGCCTATCCGGAAGCGGATTATGTTTAAATCCTTGACGCTGATGCACAAAGCACTCTTTGGCACTGGTGCAAGATATTTGCAACGGAGGTTGTCTTTTTACTGTCCAGCCCGTTCACTGCGGTCAGATTCTCTCTTTCTGGCTGTGGTTCCGCGGGTTAGGAAGGCGCGCACTGGGGGTCGCTCTTTCAGCTTTAAGGCTCCCCAGCTTTGGAACTCGCTTCCGTTGGCTCTACGCAGCTCTGCTAATCTGCTGCAGTTCAGGAAGAGCTTGAAGACCTGGCTTTTTAACCTTTAGGTTTTTTTCCCCCTGCTGCCTTGTGCTCTGCTGTTTGTTTGTTTTGCTGTGTTACACTGAACTGCATGTGGAAAGCGCCGGGACACTCCTCTGGAGTAGCCGTGCGCTATATAAACACACTATAACATAACATAACGTGTTAACTAACACTCAAGCAGTGAGACGGTTACGATTAAAACGGAGTTGGATTTGTGTTGTTAATGAAAGCGGCACGGTTTTCAAAGCTAAAGCGCAGCCCCCGGCGGCAGGACAGGGATGAGAGGCTGCAAGTCGCAAGCGCCAATGGCACTTGCTCGATCGCAAGGTGTGATCCTGGGCAAGAACAGCTGGGATTTGGATTTCTTTAGTTTTGGCGCCCCCGATCCTCGGTGAAGCCGGACACCGATAAATCTGTGTCGATCTCTCCGCAGATCCGAATAAATAAATATGAGCGGGTTCGAGCTGCGAACACCGGTCCGCTTCCCCTTGCGGACTGATCTTAGAGGAACTAAACAAAGCACATTGCACGTAAAAACAAGGTGTGATCCTGGGCAAGAACAGCTGGGATTTTGATTTCTTTATTTTTGGCGCCCCCGATCCTCTGTGAAGCTGGTCACAGATCTATCTGTTTCGATCTCTCCGCAGATCCGAATAAATAAATATGAGCGGGTTCCAGCTGCGAACACCAGTCCGCTTCCCCTTGCGGTCTGATCTTAGAGGGACTAAACAAAGCACGTTGCACGTAGAAAAAAAAAAGCGCTCGCCATGGTTTTTTTCTTCCCTTTTTCTGCCGTCCCAGGCCTCGCCTGCTAAAAGGTTTCATATCTTTATGGGGCCATGTGTTTGGCCCTATAAAGATAAGAAACCTTTTACGCCAGCAGTAAGTCGGGGCAGTCAGTCCAACTGGGACGGCTCTAAAAGAGAAAAGTGTACGTCACTGGAAGCTCTTTTCCAATGGCTGGCCACTGTTTAGCATAAACGGTGACGCCAGCCAATGGAAAGGAGGAGCGGTGCTTAAACCCCGCTAGTTAAATCTACCCTAACTCATTAAATCTCGCCAGCGAGACTGCGCATGTCTGCTCAGCCTACGCTAGCCAAGACCTAAAAAGGGTAAACTCAATTTTGTAATGTTTTATCCCTGATGTCTCATTAGTAATAGATTGTTCATACTCTCTTGGAATACTGTGATAGCAGTGTTCCATAGAACGACGGTTGGCTTCAGCCCTGTTTGCCTGAAGCGGTCGGGGGTACTGTTGTTAACCTGATTAAAGCAGCTTTTACTCTACGATGTTGTAAGCCATTTATTTCAGAATGCAGCTGGCACCGTGCTCAGCGCTGCTCGCTCCCGACAGCTGTAGGCCGTGGGAGTGAATATTTACAGAGAAGGTGGGACATGCACCCGCCTTTGGGCAATTGTGTGCTTTCATTTCTGAAAGCCACATGCAAAGGCCAATAGAATGTGACAACCACACGGACAAGCTTTTAGAAACCTTTCAGAATGGCTGGAGTGATTCCTAGAGGCCCTCTCCTAGAGCATAGTGCCAATATCGGCAACTGTAGTCACATAACACACATAATACATTAATAAACCACACAACACTTTTGTAAGTGGAGAAATATTGCTGCAGGTTTATTAGCATAACCAATATGCAAACACGGTGGGTTATCTTACGGGCGATCCCAGGGCAGGTCTGCCCCTATGCCGCCTGCCCGTCTGATAAGCCTAAATTACACCGTGGCAGTCGCCAATTGGTGCATACCAAATCTTGGGAGGGGCCACCCCTCCCATCCGTGGACCACCAGTCCACTTGCTTACTCACGCCCCCCCCGAAAGAGGTGGGCGGAGCTTCTTCTGGCAGCCCCCGGTTGCTCAGACCCACAACCGCCCATAGGACTAACGGGGCGCCGTAGTTCTTACAGGGGACAACGCTAAGACATCCCTGGGTATCCTGGCTTAGCACCACGCTGTGCTGCTGCATGAAGTACCCCTTGGTATCTGCAGACTCTGGATCGCCCTGTAACTCCTCCTGCAACACAAAATAACATGTTAGAAAAACCTAACCCCCCCCTCACACCTTGTACCTCCGGCTGCCGGGTAAGCGGAGGGGCGAGACGGCGAGGGACAAAGAGGGCGAAGGATGGGCAGGGACAGCCTAAATACCCATGTCCCCTCCCCCGTCCCCGGAAATGGGTTGGCCGGACGTCTTCCCTGGCCGTGGCCCAGGGACTAGACCGGCGACCCCAGTGCCTTCCTGTGGCACTAAGGCGGCCGCCCTTTTAGGGTGGCTGCTGCGCAACCCCCCCCCCCCGGGCAGCCTTGCATAGTGCCAATATCGGCAACTGTAGTCACATAACACACATAATACATTAATAAACCACACAACACTTTTGTAAGTGGAGAAATATTGCTGCAGGTTTATTAGCATAACCAATATGCAAACATGGTGGGTTATCTTACGGGCGATCCCAGGGCAGGCCAGCCCGTATGCCGCCTGCCCGTCTGATAAGCCTAAATTACACTGTGGCAGTCGCCAATTGGTGCATACCAAATCTTGGGAGAGGCCACCCCTCCCATCCGTGGACCACCAGTCCACTTGCTTACTCACGCCCCCCCGAAAGAGGTGGGCGGAGCTTCTTCTGGCAGCCCCCGGTTGCTCAGACCCACAACCGCCTGTAGGACTAACGGGGCGCCATAGTTCTTCCAGGGGACAACACTAAGACATCCCTGGGTATCCTGGCTTAGCACCACGCTGTGCTGCTGCATGAAGTACCCCTTGGTATCTGCAGACTCTGGATCGCCCTGTAACTCCTCCACAGCCTTGGGAGTGGCCACCGTCACTACCAGGGCCCCCCACCAAGGTAGGCCTATTTACTTACAACATGCTGATAACCGGGCCTCTCCCAGGTCCAGCCAAACAAGTCTTATTCCAAACAGGACCGAGGGCCAGCATGCCCCTTCTGGACAGGTGCCCCTATCCTTTCTACCTCCCCGTGGATTTTTAACTGATCTGACCTGAAACCAATGCTTAGGTGTTGATTCAGTGTTAAAATAGCCTGGCTGAAGGCAATACCTATAACAAGCCACTCCTGCCAGGAAATGCCAATGCGGGTGGAGGCAAGAGTTGACAAGCCCGCCTTGCTTCCTCTATCACTCAATTATCTGAGTCTCGCACTAGTCGGAATGTGTCCGTCGCATTCCGTTAGCCACGTCCCTGAGTGACGCCTTGCCTTCCCCAAACTTCTACTAGTTTACCAGAGATCAGACAGGACAGAGTGAACCAGAGAGGAACCAAAGTATAAATACCTCTCTTCTTTGAATACTGGGAATGCCAAGTGTTCTTCTAACCTTTGTCGCCCCATTGAGTTTAATCCAGGCGTTTCCCCCAGACACATGGACCATATCGCCCCAGTTGGAAGACAACTTCCACGACCTGCATAGCTGCCAGCCAAGGCGATGGGGCGTGAAAAATAGCACCTGTTGTTACTCGACTCCATGGTACTTGTTTCGACGACCTCAAAACTGAACTGCTAAGTGGACCGGCCCGGATCTGCACCTGTGACCCGCGGTAGAACCCAAGCCCCTTTCCGTTCCGACACTCCACCTGCCTGTGAACTTGCATCACAGGGCCAGCATTAGGCACCAAGACCCATACCTGGACATGCCGGAGTTGGAGCACACCTCTAAACGGTCTGCCAACCGGTTACCCCTAACGTTGCAGTCCGGCAATTCGCTGACCACTCCCAAAGTGACTGGCTTACTGAAGCAACTCGTAACATGCCAGCCATAAATAATGCAACTTAACTATGACTGCAAAATGTGCTCTGATAGATGTCCGCATAAGTGCTCCATCCCCCCATCTCCAGCACAACAAGGTAACCCGCACTCTCTTGGGAATAGCTCAAACCTGCGCCAGCTCACAAAGTGCCTGTTCACGTGTCGCCAATGGCCTTATGTTTATAACTGACGGTATACCAGGAATAGTTGAAACTTAGCTGGTTCGCAGCTTAGTGCCCGTTGCACCATAACTGGTACGTCTTGGCCCATCCGATTCTGGCTACAAGGCTTTGGACATTGCCATCTCCCGTCCCAGGCGAAGTGAAGGAAGCTATCCTACAACCCCAGTGGGACGCTGCAGGTGCCGATGCTGGACTACTAGCTCCGCTAAACTAGACAGGGAGTGGTCCAGGACAAAGAGGTTGGACCACCACCACCCCCATACCCCGCCAGTGAATCGGTAAGGAGTGCTCTGCCAGACCTGCCCCCAAGCTCAGCGGAAACAACGAAAGCAGGATACGACAAAAGGAGGGAGTCCCTGGAAGTACTTGAAATCACATACTGGCCAACCAGATGTACCCCTCAGACAGGTACCAAAATCGCTTTGGATATGCGCCTCCCTCAGCACAACCTTTCATCCTGGACCTACCTCCACATGACGTGTAATTGAGCGCGCTGTAACCTTAGGGGTCTGCTGGCTCTGACAACGGAGTGACAGGATGATGCCTGCTAACCTGCCCCCCAAACTCCCAGCACACCCATGTGTGCGAGCTAACCACCCATGTCTGCCGTATGCCAACCCAAATAATGCTTACTTCCCCTTGATCGAGATGGGGCAGTCCTGTCCAAGGAGTATGTCTTGACCATACGCCTCCTGTAAGTACCTATGCATTGAGTGCCTGAATAGTTCATAGTACCTGGTGCAGGGGTGTGGAATTTAATAAAATATCTACTTGTCCATGGGGCAGGTTGCTTCATAAATCTACTTGTCCTGTAACAAAACCCACTGGTCTCTTTTGTGCCATGTAATGTAGCGACAAATTACGGCAGCAATCTCATTATATAAGAGTTCTGCTATAGCCTCTCTAATTATGCCAGGGCTCGTACCATAGTAGGGTTGAATACTAGCAATTCCCTCATGTTGCTACGTTTCTGCAGGTCTACATACTGGGGCTGTAGGTAGTGGTAAGCAATAGTTCAAGGGTTGGAATGCGCTTTTGAGTCTGTGCAAACCTACTAACTTGCATGTTTTAAGGGTTTTCACCAACTCTTTTCCCATACTAAAAAAGGTTTGAAATTTACTCCTGGCAGTTGCAGACGTAAACATTCTTCAGGGTAGGGAAAAAAAGTGGTTGGAGGAAAAGGGAACTTGAAACGTTCAGATTTTCACAGGAGCAAATCTACACAAGCACATTTGCTCATGCTAAAATGCAGTTCACAAATATTTTCCAGGAGTACTATTACTTGGCCTACTACTGTAAATTCTTGTGAATTCACGTAGACTGTATATATGCACTTAATGCATGGATATATACCATGGATGCACTTTTGAGACTTTAATAATTGGGCCTCTAATTAGGCCTGGGGTTAACCATGACCTTTTGTATTTAGTAAAATTATGTCTCTCTCTCTCCTTCTCTCGGTCTATCAGCTGGCTTCACTGAGTGACAGTATACTGCTCTATTACAAGGAGCATATTGGCACACAAAGTAGTTTTGTTCAGTGCCTGGAACTCCTGTGACAAGGTGTGCTTTGAGACCAGAAACAGTTGTTTGCTTTTGCCAATGCTTGTTAGAATGGCAAGGGCCCTGCAGCTCCCACACAGATAAGGTTTTACAATAACCATGCCTAAACATGTCTCGCATTGACAAAACCAAAAGCCTGACCACCAATTTCAGACCTACTGGCTTTGCCAATGCTCGTTTATTTTTGTTTCCCACAATCTTATTTTAACTGGTTACACTGATTTTCCATTATGAATATTTTTGGGAAATACAAGCATACATCAACTGGTTACTAAATGATGCTGCAAAGATATGGTACCTAAAATCTTACAGTAGTATAGCAAAATATTTTTTTCCTACTTGCATTTTTTTGTGAACATTTCATTTTGAAAGCAAATAATCACTGTTGCTTTCAAGCTTCTGCAAATATTTGCATATAAGAGAGCATTCTGGGAGCATTATACATAGCCTCATATTACTAAACTTAGAAAATGTGTGTACACGTTTATACTGGAACCACCGTCGGTAGTGCAGGCAGAGCTGACATTTACTTTTAGTGCTCACCCTAGTAATAAAGGCTTTGCATTAATGAACCATAAATACGTTTGAACAGTGTTAACACATGGACACACATTACCTTAACTGTAGACAATGCCCTTCCTTGATCCAAAATGTGGTATTGTAAACTGGCAGCTAAAGGGTTTGTGCTGTAGGGGGTTGGGCCTACTTGTCTCAAGGACAAAATAGACATGAAAACTTGTTGCCCTTGACCCCAAACAATATGTCCCGGGCGTCGGGCTATAGGAATTCCACATCCCTGCTGGTGATTATAATAACCAATGGCAGGTCTAACAGCATCAACAGGCATCCTCAGCTTACAATAGGATTGTTGGAGTAAGGGGATCCAGTGAGAATAAAGATATGACAGCATCCCATCTGACCAACCGTGGTGGGAACCGCTCCTGTATATTCTAGTAGAAAAGGTCTCTGTTAACCTGGCACTGCCTGATGTGTGTGACCTAGGTACATGGTCCCTTTGCATGGCGGCCTGCCAGTGAGACAAACATCCAATCCCCGATAAGTACCACTACCTGCCTACGCTACAATCTTGCCTGACATTCCTTCATGCCCAGATAAACCAAGCGATAATTGCTCTCCTCCGACACTTGACCCGACCACACTACAAAACCCACACAGCGAGAAGATGCGGCCTGTGACCTGCCCCAAAACTCACGGAATCATCATATGAGCCGGATGATGTGCGAGCTCGCCACCAACCTCTGTCAAAGCCTGCCAACCCCACAAGTATTTGGTTCCCTTTTGCTCAAAATTGGGGGGGGGGGGCAGGGAGGGGCAGTCCTGTCTGGAGAAGTGTGTACTGGAGGACATGTGTCCTAGAGTACCTAATATTTGGGTACCAATGTCAGTACCTCAAGTACCTGGTGTGTTTAATACTAATAACAGGTCTAACAACTCAATCAGAAACTACATGCCGTCCATTTGCCTCACGGCACAGGGCTAGTTGACACCCCCCCCCCCCGTCTTAAAACCATATGTGACACACAGGGAGATTAGAAGTCCGGCTAACCCCAATCTGACAAAGAAAGACCCACCACGTGGCTGTGCCCAGAAAACCACCATCCCGCATCAAACAGGCCCGATGTAAAGACAACAAGAGCCTACACTCTACACCCGCGGATAACCCCGCAAATAACCAATAGTTTAACGATCGAATAAATAACAACTGACATCCTTTCAGCATCTGAAGCCATAGCCAATTCAGAAGAGACCTGGGGCGCCAAGACATCGGTGCAGGCCTCGTCACCTATGGTTTGTGTGATCTGTGCCCACTTTAGTGTGAGCCAGGGCCCGCGAAGCATACTTTCTTCATGGTCGGTAAAGCACCCCAGCTGCTCCTTGCCGCTGGGTCATCCTACTGTAAGGAGCTCTAGTGAAAGACCCGGGAACATAAAATCTCCCTCAACACTAAGCTTAACTCTTTGCTTAGCATAGGTGCTAAAGGATAAGTGACACCTTCCACCTGCTCCCGGCCACCGCGGTGAAGAGTGCCCGGAGCACCCGGCTAATGTAAAAGACACCGACGGAACCGAGGGAGCCCTGCGCAAGCTTCAATTGTTAACAAGAGTTACAACTGGTCTGCAGGGTTACCCAGCTTGCTCAGGCACTGGCCGTGGCATACAGACCGGCCACCAGCACACCGAGCATTTACTAGGTGATCCAAGGCCACTCAGTCTCAATTGCAATGGAACAAAACATTGCAACCAAGTCCCCCAAAACCAGGTCCAGTTCCCTGCTGCGGCACGAAATACTATCGATCAACCACCCCTACTGAGGCCCCGCAACCAAGGCCCCAAAACCAGGTCTAGTTCCCCTGCCGCGTCACAAAATACCATCAATCGACCTACCCTACTGAGGCCCGGCCAGCCCACGAGTCGGGGCTGCAGATGTACTGTTCCCGGGGGCTCACCTTGGCTGCCAAAGCACAAAATTGCAGGACAATAAAAAGGTTCTATCAGCCACTGCGGCTAACAAAGCCCCATAAACTGGCCACAGGACCGCCCTAGGCGAATGACTGGTCCCCTACGAGCCTGAAGAATGTGTGATTCCTCCTATCAGCCAAGTCACTTGTGATTCCCGGAAGCCTGTACTCCTTGGCAAAGCACCCCTGGGACAAACCCACAGGGCCCGACCAAGACGTGGACAAATAACTACCCCTAATAACTTCCCTCCGGCTCCCTCCATAATCGCCCCACCAGCCTGCTGAGCGGGGGAAATCATGCGGGTTGTTAATGAGGGGGCTGTGTCCTCCTAAACTTGAAACTGCACAATCCAGATGACTAAGGTGCCAGCCTGGGGTCGCCTTGCCTGCATCTCGAAAAGCTTAAAGAGCATCCATTAAGTTTGCCTTTCCATACTGGAAGCATTCATAAATACAACATCCAGGGACGAGATCCCGATACTGAGATCCAGTCATGCCGGCCAAACTCCACTGTGGCCCACATCCCTAGGACACTCGTGGCCCGACCCAGTGATCTATATATTATATATTTCAGTAACTGAAAGAAGCATCCCGGATCGGCAGAGTGATATTAGCTGTCTCTCAAAGAACTGCTGAGCATAACAACAAGAGCTAAAGGTTTCCGTGATCTAAATGCTGCCTTACTGTCAAATTCAGACTCCTGAATGAAGTCACTGCCGGCTAGAAACATGTAGAGTGATGTATGTCCTGCAGATTAGCTATGAGCCCATGCCTCCCCCAAGACCAAATGATGCCTGTGTGTTACACCGTTGTTTTATAGTTGTGCTGCGTCGTGAAAGACCAAGCACGTAGCACATCACAGACTGTCTTATGCGTAGTTCTAAATTATTACCAGCAATTTAATTTTGACCAATTTCCAAGAGTGGCCTGTAATTATATATTGTTCAAACACTGCGGGGGCGCCCAGCCTCAGAGTACTTGCTCTTAGTCATCCCCCCCCCAGGTCGCCCAACTAGTCGGAACTCGAGGTCACTGCTCCCATCGTGGAGCTCCCACCCAAGGACTACTCTTTGCAGTGCCGTGCCCGGCAGCTCAAGCCTCTCCGCCCGTGCAACCACTGGTTGGGGCCACGGGATGAATAGAAGGGTGTGTGGGGGGGTAAATGGCCAGAGGCGAGACGGCGAGGGACAAAGAGGGTGAAGGATGGGCAGGGACAACCTAAATACCCCTGTCCCCTCCCCCCTCCCCGGAAATGGGTTGGCCGGACGTCTTCCCTGGCCCAGGGACTAGACCGGCGACCCCAGTGCTTTCCTGTGGCACTAAGGCGGCTGCCCTTTTAGGGTGGCTGCTGCGCAACCCCCCCGGGCAGCCTTGCAGCGCATTCGCTAGGCTCGACCTAAAAACTGCCAGTGCTCAGCACTGGTGAGACCCAGCCCACTTAAAGCCCTGTTATTAAATTAATAACGAATTGATGTTGTGGTCATCTCCAAATGAACCAGACCTCGCCACCTTGTGGCAGACTGTCACACGCACTGGTCTTAACAATTATGTACTGGCCAAGCACCGGAAACCATAGGCTCAAAATTAAGCACTGTAACAGACATGCCAACCCTCCCGATTCATGCGGTTGACTACCGATTTCAAGGCTAGTCTCCCGCCTCCCGATTCCTGCAAGCAAAAACCCTATTTCTCGGGGTTTCAGCTGATGGGGCCGGGTATTGTGTAACATGCTAATTCTTCCAGCAATAGTCAGAGTGGCGATGCAGGGGCTCTAGAATGGGTGAAAAACCAACAAAGCCTCATTAACAAGCGAATGGTCTTATAAAGACCTGGGAAGTACTCGGGCGGCTTGGGAAGCTGTTTCAGCCCGGGCTGCCACACACGAAGGGATTGGGGGGGGTATGCACTGCCAGCAACCTGCCAGGCCAGTGCACAACACTTGCATCACCCTCTCTCTGCCTGCCATTGCGCTCCATGCTTCTGAAAGGTAAGAAAAAAACGTGCAGTTGCGTTTCAAATGCCCAGTCCTGCAGCAGCACACTTCCAAAGCCCATACATGACAGTAACCCGATTCTCCCGATTATTTTTTTAAATGTCCCACTTTGCTCTTCTGAAATGTATGCTATATGTAGGGACAAATGCCATCCCAAGAACGTCCTTAGAAGCAGAATAACAGTCCCGTGTTATGGGGTGAACACCAAAAAATAATAAGTGCTACACTCTTGCTGCCTGATAGCCCGTTCCTGTGGCATTTGCATATTGTGTTCTTAGATGTTTGCGCGACACTATGAATAATCCAGCAACATAGTATCCGTGACTTTGTCTTGGTCGCATTCAGAATCAGAATTGAATGTAGGTAGTCTAGACTTTATAGCTTAAACACTGCTAATATGTTGAGACGCCATTAGCACAGGACACGCATTGGCGTCATACGCACGTTGACGCTTTCTTGGGACTGCTGCGCAGCGTGAGCCGGAACAGGAAACCATCACTGACGGCCGGCGCCGGGGGAGGAGGAAGAGTAGGGGGTGGCATAACGCTTTAACGCCAGGCGACGACAGCGTTAAAACATATAAGGGCAGGTGGTGCCATCTTTAAACTGTCCCACCCCCGAACCCCCTCCCGTCTCCGGGGAGAGTCTTGATACAGACCGAATGAGCGGGGAGACTATCTATTAAGAGGCACGGAGTATTAACAAAGAATACTTGACGTCCCCCTTCCTCTCGTACTGTCAAGTCGTGACGTCATTGACCCCAATAGAAAGCGGTGTCGAGACTGAGAGGCGCGTCACAATCCCCCCCCCCACTTTAATCCCGGGGGCTCGCCCCTCAATAGTAAACCCGATCGTAACAGGAAAAGGTCATCCGAAGGGGACACGGTCCGGGCAGCATACGTCCCTGGAGCCTGTCCTGGTGGTGTGACAGGACTGATCAACGCTCCACCCTATTCCCAAGTCCTATGTTCCCCGTGTTCGGGGGTTAGCGGCCAGGATGTGAGGACCTCTCGTGAGTAGTGCGGACACAGCACAGGTTCAAAAGGGCTCGGAGTCGCCGCGCTCCCCATGCCGGGCGGCGCTGAACTGTTGCCCCTACTGGGGGGTGGCCGGCGGCATCGGGTCGTTGTGGAGCGGGGGAAAAAGCTTAAGCTTAAGAAAAAGTGGGGAGGAGGGGGTCGCCGGTGGCGGTCGGATCGGACCCGGTCACCGCTGCCGCCGTTACCGCCACTGCTGCCCCCGGAGGCCTTCGTGCGCCCGAGGGAACGTCCCTCTCTCCTTCAGCCTGACTACATCCGTGCTGCCGCACAGATCCAGCCGCCGGTTTCTCCACCGCCGGTGCCGCCGCAACCACCGCCACAGTACGACGACGTGAGTTCTCAGTCTGAGGAGGAGGAGGGTCTTTGCGAGGCTCAGAGCCCGTCCCCGGTGTCCTCCCCTAGCCGCCCCCGAGCGGCTTTGCCTTCTCTGTTGGACTGGGAACCGCTGCAACGGCCCAAACCCTTTCACTTGACCGCGCCCGGGCTGGCGGCATGCAGCAGCCCCTATGGCCTAACCAGCATGGGATATACTGGGACGCCGTCCCTGCTGTCTGGACTCGCTTCTCCCGCTGCCTTTAGGAGGAGCCCGGTCTCCAGCAACCTGTACGGCACCACCCGCTCTCCTAGCCCCTTCCAGTCTCGCTACAGGCGCTCAAGAAGCATCAGCCCCATGGCCAGGTAAGTGACATCAACACATACACGTGCTTTCATAGACTTCCTGTTTCACAACCTGTCAGCTTGTACTATCTACCTTCACTGCTCAAACCATAGAAGATTCGTACAGATATGAGTTTCTGAACCAGTAAAACCTTTTAACCTGAAAACTGTGCTGCCGTACTTAGACAAAACATCGATTGCCACAACCCTGAATGCCCCACGCGTTAACTTCACGCAGCGTATGATGGTGATCCAAAACCCACCTCCTACATTGTTTTTTAAGGGCCTAGTTCTGTTTTTTGACAACGTTTGCGTTAGTTTATATTTTTAACCTGCCTTTCTGCCTTTAATTTTCTATATGCTTGGGAGTTACGTGAAAAGTCATGGTTTGTTTTGTTAGTCTCATTTGGGACTAGCTCATAGCTAAAACAGAGAATCCCTGTTTTATAAATCTGTTTTTCTTTTTTTGATATCACTTTACAATTTCTGTAAAGTCGAATACCCGTTTAATCGGATTGCCCTCAGTGGCTAGTTTATTCCAAAGCTTATACCTTGTCGTTAATGTTGATTGCTGCGTTTTGAAAATCGGAAAATTGATTTTATTGCCGAGCAACCTTTTTGAGAGATAATCTGTACTAAGATTGAGGTGTCTCAATGGGAGAAATAGTAGCATTATCTTCTGTTTCAGTGGAGTAGGCTCGGTATCTTTATATTACCACTCAAAACGCTATACAACATGACTTTTGTTGCTGGGTGTAGGTTAAGGGGTTGTGAAATATTGTTTACAAACTTTTTTGGATGGGAATGGCGTTCATTTGATACTTTTTGTTCGTTCCCAACGAGAATAAAAAAAGAGTTTTTAATAATTACTTTACAGTTCTCTCTAAAGTTCGACCGAAATGTATATGGACCGCAGGTATGGTCTTTTGGGTTGATAAAGGTGGCTGATGTCAATGTACTTCCGTTTACATCAGTGGCTGATGTAGTGAAGCACATCCCAAAAGCTTGTACGATGTTTTCACGGTGTATGTATGAATCATGTTTGTGTATGAGAATATTTATTGATGTGCGGTGTTCACCAATCTCAATACATACATTTATATTTGGGTCCTGTTAGCCAGTATTTCACAACGTAAAATACTTGCCCGTGTGAACAAAGTCGCACGTATTACGAACATGGCGTATCTTTTCATTTGATTCATTCATTCATCCTGCCCCCAAATATTTTCTATGAATACACAATTATGACGTTTCAGCACTAAGGAATGGTCCAATAGTTAACGTGCTTTGTCGGTTTCTCAGGATTTCTTTTTTGTGTGATCTGCGCTGCGCTGGAGTCTCGACTCACGTGAATATCCCACAAGTGCAGAATAAGTGTCTGCTGATCTTGTGCCCTCCTGTTTAACTTTTGGGTGAATCATTATCAAACGCCGAAGAAATCTACGCATGCTTGATTCCACCTTCTAAGGTCTTAGTTTAGGGTTTTCTGTTGTGCGTCCTTAACTATTTCAACTCAATTATCGAGTAAAATGTTCTTTTCACATCAAGAGCCTAGCCATTGTCATCAGTTAAAATTTAGGACTTGGTGGGTGGTCTTTAAAATGGGCGTGGCCTATGTAATTATAGGCGTGGCTCAAAACAAAGTACATTTCTGTGATTTGTAGTGTGCCATTCGACAGGTATTTTTGTTTTCTCTCTGATCTGTTATTGCATCCAGATATAAAACAGAACAACTGACATACATCTAAAACACCTCGAGGCGTGTGCATGTAGCATGGTTCTCCTTAGGAAACAGCCAGACGAAGTGTAGATTTCCACAAAAGTTTATTCAGTATCCGGACCCACGCCAGCCAGCCAGAGCAGTCTGAGCCAACATTCTTACAATCTAGAATTACTAACACACATTCTAAATGTAATATATCACATATTTAAAGATACAATACCCTATAAATAAACATAAGAAAACATTACCTACTCCCTTATTACACCCCCCTTTTATTAATGAAACAAAAGCACAATCAATGATACACATATTCTCTGGAATGAACAGGAGCAGACCTGATACGTCTACTACCCCTATGCAAGTTGTCAGCTTCACCTCCAGAAATGATATTATCATTTGCAGTAACCATACTTGAACTAGAACTCCTACAATTGTGTCCTCTGTCAGCATTTGTAGTGAGAGGAGTTTCCTCATGCGTTTCACCTCTTTCACTGTGAACAGAGTGAGTAATTCGTCCAAAATCAAACCAATCGCACCCTGTAAGTCCTTCCTTATCTTACAAATCACTCATTTTTTGACGAATTATATTGGCTTGTTCATCACTTACTTTGACCAAAGCATTCTTGTTCCACCATCCTCTGTTTTGCAGAACAGCCATACTGGCTATTTTCAATACCTTAACAGGCTCTGAAAATTTAGATTGCACCTTGCTAACTTTAATAGGTTTTCGGATAAGAACCCAATCACCCACCGCTAAGATGCCTTCCTTAACATGCATACGCTTGTCATAATTCTGTTTGTAAATAGTTTGCTTCTCTCTCACATTCTCCTGCACTTCCTGTAAATCAAGATTGTGAGACTGTCCTACCTTGTCCAATAACCACCTTGGATTCAGAACCGATAAAGGTTTTCTACCCCTTAAGAGAACATAAGGCAAAACATTTGTAGTACTACGGGGCGTAATATTATAATTCCGAACCTTGTGATGTAAATATTCAGTCACTTCCCATTTGTTGGCAACAGCCGTTTTTACACCTTCTTTTAACAAACTGCTTGCCCTTTACACAAGACCATTGGATGCTGGACTATACAATGATGCAAGAATATGCTTGATGTTGTTTTTTCTAAAAAACGTGTTCATCTCTTCAGATACAAAATGCGTCCCATTATCTGTAACAATTTCTTTAGCCATACCTTCAATAAAAAACAAACACTCCAAGAAAGAGAGAACCAACCTGGTATCTGCATTTTTGACAAAAGCAAAATACAACCACTTTGAAAAATAATCAGTGGCTACAACAAGATATCTTTTGTCACCACTAAAAACATTGAGCAAGCATTGGCATAGCCAATAGGTCTCGCCTTTGGGACCTTATAAGTGTTTAGTTATCCAGCACAATATCCTTGGTGCAACATCAAGTGTTGCATGGCTAAAAACTTATAAGGTCCCAAAGGTGAGACCTATTGGCTATGCCAATGCTTGTTTAAATGTGTTTTTAAATGTTTTTACACCCGTGATACAATCTCGAGCATTGTCTTGGGAGGCCCAAACATGTCCTTGGAGGGGCACTAAACTTAAACTTAGCAGTGGCATGCATGATTTCAGTCAACTCACCGGTGGCAGTCGATTTGCACTGAAACTGACCGACTAATTGCAAAACGTCATTGCTTTCCAGGGAAATGTCATATTGCTGGGTCAAGTCACGTGTCCCTTGCCCTCACCAGTCAGTGCAAACGCTGCAGCAAAACTGCCAATTGCTCCAGCTACGAGTCCATAGCATGTAACCTGGGCCTCGGGGTTGTCCCAGACACACAAACTTATGCTGAACTACAACGCCCCCACCCCCCTCACAGGGGACAGAGCCTGGTCGCAGTGACGTGATGATTTCAGACCACCACTGCAGTGCAAACATGTCAATGTGCAGAGGCCGTGTGTGTAATTAGTCTGAAGTGATGGGCACGGAAGCCCCCTCAGTGCTTCAGTTAATGGGTCACAAGGGTCTTTAGCCCTGAGCTGGTGTAAACACTAAAACTGACAACATCACCTATAGCTGTATGTAGGGGAAACACATGGACATTGGGCTAATTACACTATTTCACTGAAGTGGGCTCGCAGCTGCATCCGCGCTGTGACTTTTCATCACACGTTCGAGTTTCGGGGATTAAGAAATAAAGACACCAGACGACACATGAATAAAACCTTAGTCTAAACCCAAGAGCCGTTAATCATTTAAGTTTTAAACATGCGGTGGAATACAAGTTCTTATGAAGCGATTGTACCCATTCGAAAGTCAGTAGGTTCTTCCTCGAGGGTCGCATCATTTCAGCACCGCACGAACATGAATGGTTTTTTACCTCCGGGGAGTTCATTCTTGGATACCTGTAAAGGCAGTTTAGTACCAGGCCTTGCGCGCGCCCCAGTCTCGTGCGAGGTTTGCTACTGATCCATGTTGGGTTGTTCTGTGTGTGCCCCATTGTCACGTGCGCTGGGTGCTTTGGGGTGTTTTATTTTGTATTGTAGATTCTGTCTCTATATGAAGTTTAAAAAAAAAAAAAGGAACGCAGTGTCCCGCGAGTGGCGCGAGAGCGAGCCCCAGGCCATATGTTTTGAATTATTGCGCCCGTGTCTGGGCACGATAATTCAAAACATATGGCGCCCGTGCAGGTAACCGCAAGCAATAGACCACGCTCTTGAATGTGTGGCCTATTGCTTGCTTTTACCCGCATGTGGTGGGCTTTTGAAAGCCCCTTACAATAAGTCTCGCAGAGCAGCGCATGCGCGCTGCTAGGTGAGACCTAAAAAGGACCAGAAAAATCTAGACCTAACTTTTCCCATGCGCCTTTAGGCCATTCCTCAGGACACAATGGTGCTGTAGATGTCTTCCAGTGTTTATCAGAATACACATTCAACACTCTTTTCCACACAAAGCTTGACTTGACCATCAATACCTGGCCACCAATACGTTTGTTTAATCTTCCTAACAGTGGCAGTGATACCTAAATGTCCATGGTGAGCCAATGCAATGATTTTCCCTCGCAAACCTACAGGAGGTGTACACATATCCTGTCTAACTAAAATGTTGTTGACTACTGACAATTCAGGTGCTATCTGAGAAAAAAACTTTACATCTGAAGACATATTTCCATCACAAGGCCAACCTTCAATAAGGAATTTCTTAACACAATTCAAACAGTCATCCTATTCACAGTTCTGAAACCATTCCTTCTATGTAATTTTGTTTTCTTCTGTAATATCAGCCACAGTCAACACTAACTTATAATCACTCTAATCCGTATCATCATTATTCTTTAGAGGTAGACGTGATAAGCAATCCGCCCTGACATTTTTCCCCCTGGCAAATATTTAATGTCAAAATTGAACTCTTGCAGTCTTTAAAGAAGTCTGAGTCTTGAAGATGCCTTATTAGAACAACTATCTCCCAACATGTAGATCAAGGGTTTATGGTCTGTATACAACTGAAACTTAGTGCCCCAAATATACATTTTAAATTTATCAGCAGCCCATGAACACGCTAATGCTTCGTGTTCTTTGGTGCTATAATTTTTTGAGCCTCACTGAGTGTTCTGGAGGCGAACGCTACAGTCCACTCTTGTCCTTTAATAATCTGACTTAAAACAGCTCCAAGTCCTTTGGAACTAGCGTCTACAGTTATAACACTCGTTTCACCATGAGTAAAAGGTTTGATTGCATTAGCATTCACTATCCACTCTTTAATAGACATAAATGCACTCTGACATTCCTCCGACCAAACATACTTAACATTTTTCTTTAATAGATTCCTCAGTGGCTGGACAATAACCCTTGGACAAATCTGGCATAGTTTTCACTTAAACCAAGAAATACTCTAAGATAATCTTTGTCAGTAGGTACAGGTGCATTAATAATAGCATTTAATAAAGACTATTTAGCTTTAACACCTTCATGTTATGGCCCAGATAATTCACTTCATCCATGATAAATTTACATGTGTCAACATTGACAGTCATGCCATGCGTACCCAGCTTATTCAAGACTTTTTTACTAATACACGTTAATCCAAACTCTCAGTATGTATTAGTATATCATCTTTGAAAAGCTTGGATACCTTTTTCCCCTCCGAACATTTGATCCATAAGCCTTTGAAATACACTGGCAGCGGATGCCAATCCAAATGGCATCTGTTTGTACATGTACACGCCAAATGGTGTCACAAAGGTTGTCAATGGCTGTGAATCAACTGAGTAAAGAGAGAAATATATTCCCTTGTTATTATATTTAAAAAGCATACAATGTTATGTCGAGAAAAAGGGGGGTATTCTATATCAAATATTTATTGTTTTTTTAAAAACATGTTTATCCTTAAAAACATACACAATCATAAAAACATTTCATGTTACATCAAATCACATTAATAAAAACATCATATAATACATATCCATTTGATCTCAATCACATATACAATTGTAACCCAATTATAACCAGCATAACATGGAGACAGACAAAATAAAAAGATCCAACTACTCTTTTTCAAATGCACATCAAGACAAACCCTAAAATACAGCTTGTTACACGTAGATAAATCTGTGCATAATTGAATCTGTTTTGGGGCTTTGATTGTGCAAATCTTCTGCGTCGACGCGTTTCGATGGCTTAATGGGATGTGACCATCTTTATCAAGACAACTTTATACTGTCTCCCTCCACAATAAATGTAATTCCTGAATTGTAAGAGACTTTTCTATATGCTCCTGGCTCTGTAGATATTGAGCATACACCAACTCTCCATCTATGTTTCTCCTGATTAGTACAATGGCGTATTGCCTATTGTCTTTTCGTTGGTATAAAAGGTGTGTGTGCTTTTAAATTTTCTTCTTTGAATTAATGGTGCCAATTAATCACACCGTGGGAATTGCATATACGTCTTCTTCTTTTCTACAGCGTGTCTCAATTACGCTGTGTTCTGTCCGTCGTGTTTGTTGCTCCGATCCAGCAACAAACACGACGGACAGAACACAGCGTAATTGAGACACGCTGTAGAAAAGAAGACGTATATGCAATTCCCACGGTGTGATTAATTGGCACCATTAATTCAAAGAAGAAAATTTAAAAGCACACACACCTTTTATACCAACGAAAAGACAATAGGCAATACGCCATTGTACTAATCAGGAGAAACCTAGATGGAGAGTTGGTGTTTGCTCAATATCTACAGAGCCAGGAGCATATAGAAAAGTCTCTTACAATTCAGGAATTACATTTATTGTGGAGGGAGACAGTATAAAGTTGTCTTGATAAAGATGGTCACATCCCATTAAGCCATCGAAACGCGTAGACGCAGAAGATTTGCACAATCAAAGCCCCAATACAGATTTATCTACGTGTAACAAGCTGTATTTTAGGGTTTGTCTTGATGTGCATTTGAAAAAGAGTAGTTGGATCTTTTTATTTTGTCTGTCTCCATGTTATGCTGGTTATAATTGGGTTACAATTGTATATGTGATTGAGATCAAATGGATATGTATTATATGATGTTTTTATTAATGTGATTTGATGTAACATGAAATGTTTTTATGATTGTGTATGTTTTTAAGGATAAACATGTTTTTTAAAAAACAATAAATATTTGATATAGAATACCCCCCTTTTTCTCGACATAACATTGTATGCTTTTTAAATATAATAACAAGGGAATATATTTCTCTCTTTACTGGTTTAAAGTACCCCGTTTCCCTTGAGTTTCAAGGGGTCGCTCTCAAGTCTTTTTTCACATGTGAATCAACTGATGCAGGAATTTGATGGTACGCAGAATGTAAGTCAACTGTGGTAACATACTTCTGCCTAGCTTAGCTAGCGTCTTGTGAATTCTCTGAAGGGGATTACAGTCTACAAGGATATTTTGATTGAGAACTCTCAAATCTGCACACAAACGTATATCACCTGAACTCTTGCGTGCGACAGCAGCAGCCGAAACCCATTCAGATGACTCAACATGTGGTGTTCTATCTTGATCACACGTCATTCAATAACTTTTTAAGATCATCCCTGGCAGAAAGGGGAACAGGTCTGACCTTCTATAGTACAGGAGTGGTATTACTTTTCAATCTAATGGTGTGCTGAAACCCTTTGACTGCCCCATCCTTATTGTCAAACAATGGTTAATTTAGAAATTAAATCATGCAAAAATTTTCATATTGCTTTTTAAGTTCCACAGACAAAATGGGTAAACCCCTAAGCACCACAGGTTCAGAATGTCCAGGTCCAAGTACAATCCCAAGCGTAGCCAGATCTTGCCAACCTAAAATATCACCTCCATTGACAGCCACGTACATTTTAGTGTAAATATCTGTCTTTAAGTTTTTATAATATCAGCAAAGTAACCTCTTAAGATGATGTCGTATTCACCAAATGCCTCCGAATTAACACTTGCAGGTTTAAGTAACTTATTGGACCAAAACTTATTAAAAGTATTTTCTGTTAGAATTGTAATGGGTGATCCAGAATCTGCCATGATTCGAACATCAATTGAACCAATTTGTACTTCACAAATGGGTCCTTTACATCTTTTCTCAGAATCACTTAAAGCACTGACTTTCACACTCAAAGATACATTATTCAATGCATCACATACAGACTCTTCCTCCACATCAAGTTGACCAACTTTACATTTGTTTTTTATTGACCTGCACACCGTTTAAAAATGCCCAATATTTTTAGTTGCATTTTTTTCCTTGTGCAGGACGACTAGGGTTGTTTCCCCTTATGAAATTTTGACCCACACCTATAACATTCTGATTTCAAAAGTTTTATTAATATTGTTCTTATGAGAAATTATATAGACTTCAGATTCACTTGAATTGTTTACTGAAGCGTTGCCATAAATTGTAGTATGGTTCTCCTTAGGAAACAGACAGACGAAGTGTAGATTTCCACAAATAAGTTTATTCAGTAACAGGATCCACGACAGCCAGCCACAGCAGCAGGGCAGTCTGAGCCAACATTCTTACAATATAGATTCACTAACACACATTCTAACAGTAATACATCACATATTTAAAGATATAATACCCTATAAATAAACATAAGAAAACATTACCTACTCCCTTATTACAGTACACTATGAAAGAGTAATGTACTACACGACAAAACACAAACACACAGCATCCTGGATATAGCTTAAACGTCAATTTGAAATATAAACAGGAACTAAATCACGGATGTAGATTACCTTTACAATTTTTACCTTTACAATTTTTAGGTTATTTGTAAAGTCGTATTTTTTTTTTTTTTTTACCAGTACAGTTAAGGCAATGAATATAGGGATCCGTTTAAATACCCTTTTTAAAATACTATCGGGTCTGGCACCCAAAGGGACCATGCCCTCTTAATGCGCTGCATACATAAGCTTTATACGCATCTTGTCTTATTGACTACACTGGACGTGCTACATTACGAGGATTATAGCTAATATAATTATTTGAAATTTCTGCATAAATGACCTTCTGTAAAATAACTTTAATTTAGCCTAATATTCGCTTGCAGCTAGTTTTTGAAGGGCCTTTACCAGTCCCGTTGGTCATTGAGTTTTCTGGGTGCTTTATCTCCAGCTCTTAAACCTTATGGTTTCTTGGTTGCCACGCAGTCTCAAATTAACACATATAATATGTCATTTATATTTATACTGTATTATTGTTGGATAATTGCACAGTGCACGTGCTGCCATGGGATCGGAAATGTTCTGAAAAACTGCGATTCTCTTGAGATGCTGTCTGTTTTCCTTGTGAATCGGACGTAGAATTTTTTGAGTCTAACCCCGTTCCTCTACGGACACTGTGCGTTCTATTTTATGATTTTGCTGTTTATTGAGACTTTGAATAATTCTGATTTCTTGACTATGTTCTTTGTATCAGTCTTCATGACGTACATCTTAAATTAATTTTTCTGTGTTGCTTAAATTGAGTTTTTGTAATAACACTTTTTTTCCATGATCTAGAAATCAGTTATTGAGTGTCCCCAGTTACTTATTTATTACTCTGCTAAACTGATGTTGGGTCTTATGTTAAGGAAGGTGTTCTTTAACACTAGATCAAGGGTGTCCGTGCAGAAACTCTGAAAATAATCTTTTGGGGTGTCTAAGATTTTGTTGGTCTAATTTCTGCTCCTACATTATGGCACTTCCCACACAGTGTAAATAATTAAAAATAGATTCTGACCATCTGCATATTTAATACATTATATATTTATGTATAAATGATATAATATATTGGGAAAGGACAGCACTCATTTAAAAAAAAAAAAAAGTTTAGGCATCAAAGCTCCTTTGGTACTGTAACATCAGTAACACAGATGTCCCTTGTCGGAAATACGTCATCTTATATTTAAGTGCATAATGACACAAAAACATGGGTCTATTTTAGATGATGTAACTAAACTAAGTGTATTTGCTATGTTTGATATGTGAACTGCTCTTATGGTTTTTCTTAGACGGCCTTCGGAGGTATTTTTTTAATTTTTTGGCAGGAAGGCATCATTAGCTGCACACTTCTTAATCGTCAATGCCATGCATCTCATGTTATTAACTTCACTGATGGTTTGCGTATGTAATGTTTTGGTTTATTTCCAGACCTAAAGCATGCAGATATATATTTTTTAATATAGTCGCCTTGTGTTAAAACAAAATCACTAATAATTTCACTGGGCTGTGATCCAGACACTGTTTCTCTCCCCGCCCCCCCCCCCCCCCCCCCCCCCCCTCGTTTACTCTGACAGTACAGCTATGAATCAACTGTATGTAAAATTAACTTCGCCACACCTTGAGAATGACAGTCAAGTCCGAACTGTTCCACCAGACTACATTCTGCATGGTAACATATGCAACCCCAAACACATTTCAAGCTAGGTGGGCCTTATCAATGAGGTTGATCTTGGTTGTTCGATTTCTGTGGCACAACATGGTAGGAGTAACACGCGTGATACATAGGACGATTTTCTTGTAGTAGAACAGTTAAACTACTGGAATGCAGACTACAGTAATTACAAGTGGCTAAAATTAACTGATCCTTTCATAAATCACATTTTGTTCTTAGTGTTTGTAAGTAGGACAAAAGAGTATTTGCTAACTCCGGCTTCTCTAGCGAGTTGCCTGTAAGCTACTGGTAGCATTCACCTTCTCCAACAAGGTAGCTCGTGAGCTACTATTAGCTCTCCATCTACCTGTAAAAAGCTTCCTCCATGCAGCCCAGCTTATTAAATCTAAATTTTTGCTTGGTTGATTTTAATAAACGTATACCAAAATTGAGATTATGTACTCGAAATGAAAATGTGTTTATTTTCAGTACTTTTAAGCTGATAATTGAAGACAAATGGCTGAAATTCCAAAATATATATAAAGCTGGTATTTGAGTGATAAATCATGGGTCTTTGGGGAGATGTTTTATAAATATTATTACCAGGTGCATTGCAATTATGGCTGTTATGTATTACTGACATAGAGGCATTTCATATGAACCAAAGCTTTTATTACATTACTGTTGACAGCCATGATTGATGCATTGAAATGATTGCTGGTAGTAAACCTTCATCTGGTGGCCACTAATTTAATCTGGTCTGATTTGGGCACTATCACAACACTAATAATATTAGTGGCTCTCAATGGGTTAAACTGCACATAAAGTAGCTCTCATTACAGAAAAGGTTGGGAGACCCCTGGGCAAAATGTTTATCCCGATGTCGGAATCCTAGTATGTCAAGCTCTTATGCCCTTCTAGCTGTACCTAAAATCCCCCCACTAGGTCATGTCAGTAAAATATACAAGTTTGTGAATAATGGAAACTTTTCCAAAAGATGTTGGGGACCTAAAAAAAAATTAGTTTGTTGCTGGCATTAATCCTAACTTTATTATATAATTGCGGTCAACTTGTGGAAAACTAAAGCTGTCATTCATGTTGTCTGTCTGACGCGTTTTTGCCTATGACCAATTTGCTTTATACTACGTAAAACACATTTAATTTGTTAAATGTCCCAATCTGCCATGAAAGCTCACCTAGTTGTTTACATACTAACCTTTTTCCCTCTTCTATCCCTCCCAATCTAAGTACCTGACTAACACATCCACCACTCAAATTACTTTATTATTTTCACTATACTAATTCACCCCTAATCCTTTATGGGTTCTGGAGTAGCATGCTACTCGCCGAAAAATGGATTCAATGCCTTGTCAGGGATAGTAAGCGCTATATAAATGCAATTACAATACAATACTCTAAAGAAAAAATCATCATTGGCAATACCAATGGATCTGGCATACGAGTTAAAGTACCTTTTGTGTGGTTTTAAGCACTCTTTAAGAACTCATACATGCTCTCTGTAACTCATCTTTGCACGTGTGCATCTATTAATACAGCCGCTGACTCATTAGTTTATTCAACGTCTGACAATATCAGATTAAGATGCAAGCTCAACAACCCATTCAAGACCAATTAAAATACAAGTAGAAAATGGAAGACATGTTGCCTCCTAAACAGTGTGGGAATATGCTTTCAATAACAAAACTAGCATGTCGTATATCTTGGAATGGTAAAACCATGATAAACTATGGTCAGTCAGCTCTACCTTGTGCAAAACCCTCTTACACAGACCACCAAAACACTGCCCTAACTTGGCCAGCTATATCGCAGACATAAAATAACATTGCATCCATCATCATCGATTGCAGCACCCTCTCATCCTGGTAAACCTAACCTTTCACCTGTCAGACTGCACCGACCCCAAATTGATCGCTTTCCTTGAAAATATCAGTAGCTTCGGCCTCACCCAGCCAGTCACCGGTTCCACTCACGTTTCTGGAATTCTCCTGGACCCAATTTTCTCCTCCAACAACATCACTGTTCACAAATCATCCAACACCATCTGTTCCCACAACATCAACATTCTCTCATACACACAACTCGTACTGTGTCCCTGACAAAAAGACTCTACACCAGGAACAAGCTCATCCATCGCCTGCATGATGGAGGTCGCCACCTGGATGAAGTGCAACTGTCTAAAGCTTAACACTGACAAAACAGAAGTAGTGATCTTTATTAAAATAAACTAACCTCATCTTAAGACTTGGTAGCTGTCCAACTTTGGACTCAAACCCACCCCTGCTCCTAGTTCAGGAACCTTGATATCATTGACAACACACTGGGCGTTTCTGCACAAGTGAAACGCTGTCAAGGCATCCTACTGCCACACTCTTAGGTTGCTGAGGTAGATCGTCAAATGGCTCTGGAACAACATCAAACAAACCCTCACCCTCTGGCTGGACTATGGGAACTGTGTGCTGGAATCTCCAAGCAACTCTCCAGAAGGTTAAAACCACCCAGAACGTGGCAGCCAGACTCGTCCTCAACCTTCCATTTATGGCTCACTTCACACCATACCTTAGGGATCTCCACTGACTACTAATACACATTTGCCCTCAGTTCAAACTCCTCACCCACATTCAGAGTACTACACAACACCGGCCTTGCCTACCTGAAATATCTCCTTTCATCAGCCATTCAGACACCTCCACTCAGTCGGACTTTTGTTAACGCACAACCCACGAATACATAAAACAAGCATTTGCAATGTAATAGGTCTTGCATTTACGCGAGTTTGACCTATTGGCATTGTAAATGACGATGGCTTTTATTTATGTTTAAAAAAACAGAACCTAAATAAAAGGCAATGTCATTTACAATAAAAATAGCTCAAACTCTCGCAAATGCGAGACCTATTGCATTTAAAATTTTGGTATACATATTTTAATTTATCCAAGCAAAAGCTTCTAATTTAGTATAGCGGGCTGCACATGGGAGACCTCACGAGCCTCTCATTGGAGAAGTCAGGTCTAGGCACTCCGAGCATTTGGTATATCAGGGTTTCAGTTATTCCTTCCCCTAAGGTGTTTCTGGCCCAGCGTGCAACACTATCAACTTTAGGGGTCTTGCTATCTGTGTCCCCAGCACCCATTGCACCTAAATGAGCCCTCTTTAAAATGATGTATCGAGGCAGGGGGGCTGCCCATCACATTTACAAAGGCCGCCTCAGTAGGAAACAGTAGGGTGGGTGGCTCCTTTAATGAATAGAGGAAGTTTTAAATAGCATGGTGTCCTTTCAGCAGATACAGGGCACTGCTGCAGCAAACCGGATTACAGGATGGCTGTGCAAATCCACTATGGCAGCTTTAGAGCAAGAAACTCTTGTCACCGTATTTCGTGATGTCAAGGACCATATTATATTTGAGGTACACAGCCTCGGTCTGCCCAGCAGGGCAGCTTTAACTGGGTATAACAGACGCAGTGAACGCGATGTTCCCTGGCGACCTCACACCTGCACTGGGGCAGTATATTAGTGCATGGCAGATCACGAGCCTGCACTGGGGGCAGCACACGAGTGACGGCGAAGACCAGGGGTAGGTACTCGGGGAAGCAGGCTGATCAGAACACTATCACTTGGAGATAGCCTGACCTACATTAAGCTCGAACCAGAGTGCTACGCTGATCCGCTTCTGTGATGAAACACAGTGCTGACATTCAACAGTCATTCATTTCTAGTTTGAGTATCCAGCAAGTTGTTCCACCATTAAACCTCAAACCTGTGCTGCAGCACCCCCCAGTTATTTTAGGTGAAGCGCCCAAAACGGACCAGCCAAACAAGCACACCTCACCCTTAAACTGCAGCAGGATTGTGTGATTCCAGGGTAAGAGCCCCACAGGCAGCTTTTTCACTGCATCAGAAGATTGTCTCCAAATATCTGCAAGACGTCAACATTCCAAAATGGCAGAAGTTCCGCGGATATATACATCCAGAACACTCACTCACACACTTCAGGACAAACATTACCTGAGCTCAGCAGGGATGATCTCACACACCAGTTGTGGAACAGAGTGAGAAAACAGTGAAAGCAGCAGTGAAAGCGATCGCGAAAGCGATCGCTCTTACAAAACAAACACGCCTGCGAGTGGTGCGCACGCGCCACAGCGAGATGTGTTTTATCGCGCCCGGGCACGATAATTGAAAACACATGTCAGCAATGCACGTAATGGACACCAATAGGCCATGGGCGGAGCAATGCGCCTGCCTTTGGCCAATTGCTTGATGTCTTAAATAAAAACGCGAACGGAAAGGCCATTCGCGTGGGCCAAAAGGAAAAGCACGAGCATGTGCGATTCCTAGGTACGTTTTCAAACCCCCCTCAAGAGGTCTCTCGCTGCGACACTAGGCGCGAGACCTAAAAACGAATTGAAGGTCGAACTCATACATCGCTCCTAAAATGTGGAACAACCTTCTGATATACACTAAAATCTTTTTTTTTTTTTCTTCTTAAATTCCACAAGAAGCTGAAGGCTCTTCTAGTAATTTTTTCCCACTCTGAGGCAAGAGACAGCTCAGCATGAGAATACCTTTGCGGGTGATAGCACGCTTTACAAATGCACATAACCTCACTGCAGAAGTCCATAAAATCCTCCTGGTATTAAGAGGAAATGGCCGTGTGGGATTCAGCACCCTATAGATGAAATGAGCAGCAAGCAAGTGACCAGTTGACACTGCCTGGAGACTAGTAGCATCCTCTAAGAAACATTAAAATGAAAGCTAGGAAATGAAAGAGGAGCGATTAAAGGAGAAACTAGAAAGCTAAAAGCCTGGCCAACCGCCCTTGACACTAAATCACCCTAATTTTCAGGTGGATGTATACCTGATCAGAAAATGCTGTCATTCACAGGGCAAGAGAGCCAGTGACTAATCTAAATTGAACCATTACCACATGCAGTAAAATGCCATGCATCGAAGCAGAGTGTAAATGACACTCAGACAGGCCACTGGCTGACCAGAACTGACCCAAACTGCCTCTTTGTATCTATTTATATATATTCATGTATTTATTGTTTAACGCTTTGAGTGCCAAGGACGTAAGTTAGGTCCTCTGCTGTGGCTCTGGTGTACTGAGGACCCTAACCATTACGTGCTCAGCACACCACCACCTAATGCATCTGCTGTAAAAAGCAGAGGGAGTTCCTTTTTTCTTTTTTTTTTTTTCTTTAAGCCTGGCGGTGGGAAAGCTTCCCCAACCTGCAGAGGTATATATTTTTTCCTCAATGTAATGGCAATGATACGCTAACATCATTAGAATATGGCTTGTTTCAGTTTCAAATCGCTTGTTTCAGTTTCCCTGCTTTGGTGCTCGTGGAGCTATCTCCGCCCCAGAGCACCGAAAGACATTGGAAATGTATTGTTGAAAGGGGGAGAATCTCCCCTTTCCAATGGTACTCTTCCTAGTGGATCCCTGCTTTGGGTACTCTTCCCTAGTGGATCCCTGCTTGGGGATCTCCGCAGGAGAGAGATCCCCAAGCAGGGACCCACCACTAGATACCAGGGAGGGGGGAGTGGACCCTTGGCAAGGGCCTTTGCTCCCCCATATCAATGTGGGCATTTGTAGTCTCTTTTGCCCCCCCCCCCCCCGGGGGGGGCAGATGGGTGCAATAGTGCCCAATCTGCCCCTGAGGGGCAGAAAGCACACCAGACCCCAGGAATTATTTGTTAGTATTTAGGGATGGGGGCTGCCCCAAATGGGCACTATAAGTCCGCACCACCCAGAAGGCAGATAGAGGTTATCCCTGATCTGCTGGGGGAGGGGGAGGGGGGGTCAGAAGGCCGTACAGTGATTTTTGGGTTTTGAATACGTAAAGGTGGGGAATGCCCAAAATGGGCATGGCAATGCCCCCACCCCATACAAAAACAAGCATTTGCAATGCACTAGGTCTCGCATTTGCTGCAAGAGTTTGTTATTGACATTGTAAATGAGAATGCCTTTTATTTATGTGTTTTGAAAGCGGTGAGTAAACAAGAACTTTGTACTTATAGTAGTTGCTTACGAGAAGCAAAGCTGGCAGTACCTGAGCCTCTTTTACTGCCAGCCTTGCTTCTTGTAAGCAAGGACTATAAGTACTGAGGGGCAGAGTTACATGGAACTGACGCATCTGCATAGATGCGTCAGTTTCCTTTCGTCATCACCAAATGTCCTTGCGTCACTATGGATGCGCTGTATTTACAATATAGTGCTCCATGGCGCAAGGATTAACAGATGCGTCAAATTCTGACGCATCTGTTGGCGCAAAAGTGACGCATTGCTGGAGTTGCTCATGAAAGTGACGCAACTTCACCAATGCACCACAATAGATGGGTGAGTCCCATTCAAAAAGCCCTGCGTCATTCCTTAAGCCTGGTCTGAACAGCCGTAGGGATTTTGACGCAGTGAAGGCATACAGTGACGCAGTGAAATCTTGGAGATTTCACTGCGTCAGTTCTACATGGCTTTTTGCGTGGGAACACCCACCCTGCATACATTATACATGACACGGGTATAATGTGATGCAGGGCTCTACAACGCGTCGCATCTCCCTAGATACGGGACGTTGTAAATGGGCCACAGCATTTACGCCGCACCTGCGTCGCAAAAGTGACGCAACGGCGGCGCAAAAGTCACGCAAGGGGCTTGTAAATCTGTCCCAAAGTGTGTGTTTATGCACCACTTGCAGGTTTTCAAAACACATAAATAAAAGGCATTGTTATTTACAATGTCAATAGCTCAAACTGTCTAGCTCGACCTAAAAAAAAGTGTGCCTTTGTAACTGTGTCTTTGTGGGCCTACATGTTTGTAAATGGGTGTCTTGGCATTCTGATGTCTATGTTTCTGTGTTGCTTTTGTGTGTGTTTTATTGCGTGTATGTGAGTCTGTGTCGGTCATGAGACTATCTTACGGGCTTAATAACTATCATCTAGTCAGCCTTTTCAGTGGGAGGGGGGAGTGAAACGTGAAAATAGGATTGTCACACCTGCTGAGAGACCTTTTGCTAAGGGGTGGTAAAGTGGGCGCATGGGTGTTATCAGCATTGCATGGTAGGGGTACTGTGCACCAGTTCTACCTGAAAACAAATGGAAACAAAGAGGGGTGGATTCTTATTTTCTCGACGATATGCCTCCAAGAGCCTAGAAACAGCCAGTCAGTGCTCTACATAAAGGATGGTCGACAACAGACGGTATTCACCAGCTCTGTGCCACATTCTGAGGGTATGCAGGGAGCATTCGTATCAGGCTGGCTTCTTAACTCAGCCGTACACATCGGAGCCTATTGCCAAAAAATGTGTATATGCATTTTTTATGATGCATGCAATTGTGCATTTTATACAAACCTAAATAGTTAGTATCTGTGTCTCTGTGCTGCTCCAATGTTATCAGGTACCTGAAATGGGTTCACCAGAAACAGTGACTTGGCAATGGTCGCGCATTTAGTTTTGTCAAATGAAGCTGTTATCTTATTGTAAGGTATTACTCCGTTAATGGTATGTTCCACCACCCCCTCCCTTGCTAGCACTTGGTATTCCCCATGGGAGTTCGTTAGAATGTTGATGTACTAATGTGGAAAAAGACGAGAGGGCATGGTCATAATAAAAGGTCTTGGACTTACCTGCGTTGAAGCTTTGTTTTCTTTGCAATTTTCTACAGAAGCGTGGAATAAATCTTAATTTCTTGGTTCCAGGCCTGGGGATGTAATCGCCAGATGCATTTCCCTCCTCGCGTACATAACTCTGAGGAGGTTAAAGCACCTGCTGCGGCTAATACATAAGCGTGGTGGAAGTTCCACTGTTTGCAGGGAGCAATTTCTCAGCCAGCTCCATGTGTCAAATGATAAAAGGCGTAAGGGCTAGAATTTCTGCTGCCTTAGGAGAAGCGATATTTTACCAGCCTCTCCCCCCCCTTCCAATTTGGCCATAGTTTATTATGATTCTCCAGACTTACTGGCAGGCTGAGTTGGTGGTGTTTGGCTCAGAGGAAAGGACTGGCTGGAAAAAATGTAATTAATAAGAAGAGATAGGTCAGTTGTTTGAGCGTCTTCTATAGACATGTGGTCTAACTTGCAGCTCACACTTTAAAAATACAGTGGGTGAAGTAAGTGCTGTAGATCAGAGCAACAGTAACCGATGTTAGCAGTGCCCAGAGGCTTTTTAGTGTGTGTTCTGTACCTCTTTGATTTTGTGGTGCCATTGCATTGGTGACAGGGATTAATTTGACCGTATTTTATTGACAAATAGCAATGTTAACCCTCACAAATGGGAGCAATAATTCCGACTCCATCGCTTGTCACTGCTTTGGGGCTGACTGGTAAAAAGACATACACTAACTAAATAAGTTACATAAACTAAAATCAACGAGCACTGCTTATCTAGCTCACAAAACAGACGTGATTACCAGAAGGCGCTTACCTAGGAGCTGTTACCATGAGATACTTTTTGTGCAACGACCGTCCCTCGCTGAGCGAGAAAATGCTTGAAAATGTGTGGCGTCAAACTGTTTACAGGCTATCCGTGGACAAACAATTGTCCGATTTGACATATTTCAACTACAACATGCACACAAATGCTGGAGGGGGAAAGAGTATATTTACAAAAACTAGTGTGGTGGGAAACTTATTAACAGTGCACGCGATCTGTAAACGGCAGATTGAAAGAACAAGCTGAAAAAACGCCGTGATCGTGCGAGCGTGCACATTGGCTGTCCAGACGCAAGCTGAATAAGACGCCGTGCGCGTGCCCATGTGCTGTCCGGTCCCAAGCTGAAAGGCACGCCTTGCACGTGCCCATGTGCTGTCCGGGCCTAAGGTGATGCAGACGCCGTGAGTGTGCACTTCGGCTGTCCGGGCGCACACTTGTTTTGTCTTCATTCGCGCACCAAACCGACAACAATAGTTTTGCCAAGGCGAAGCAGCGCATGCGCTGTGTTCGCTAGGCGAGACCCTAAAAAGGGACCGTCTGCCTGCCTGCCCTGGAAAGCAGATGAGGGTTATTAGCAATCCCACTAGACACCAGAATTTATAAAAGAGGGGTCGGCTATAATTGGCGATGCAAATGCGCCCCCCTCATAAAAAAAATAGCCACAGTTTCTAGGCCCCCCGAGGGGGCAGAAAGCCCACTAGGCACCAGAGATATGTTTATGGCCATTTATTAAGGAGTGTTCTCTTAGGCAAGGGTTGCTCCCCCTTTTTGGCAGCTTTTGCCCCCTTTGGGGGCAGATCAGCAATATTTTTAGGCATATCTGCTCCCGGGGGAGGAGGGGGGGCACAAAACCACTAGACACGGGCGAAAGACTTCTGCAGTTTGCCATGGGATACTGAAATCCCTGCGCAAAATCCTGCCTCAACTTCCAGAAAAAGCAAGGAAGACCGTAGTTCAGTCGCTGGTTCTATCATGAATTGACTACGGGAATGCTATATATCTTGGGGCCCCAACTTCCACTTTTAAAACTTTGCAAGTGGCCCAGAACTATGCTGCCAGGATTTTAACTGGCACTAGTCGTTATACGTCGGCGAAGCCAGCCTTAAGATCGCTCCATTGGCTTCCGGTGAAGGAGCGGGTGCGATTCAAATCTCTCTGCATCACACACAAGATCTTACATGGAGAAGGTCCTTCCATACTGGAAAATATGATAAGTTCTTATAGGCCCCAACGCAATCTCCGCTCGAGCGAACATAACCTGGCAATTATCCCTAGGATAAAACGCGCCCGCTCGGGCGGCCGACTCTTCTCTTTGCGAGCAGCAAGAGAATGGAATGCCCTCCCGGGTTATTTGAGGCAGGAACATACCTTCCTTCAGTTTAGGAAGAAACTTAAAACCTTTTTATTCCCCAGAATTTAGTGTGTTAAAATAATGTAATGCGAACTAGCCCTGGGCTCACTTTTTGCCAAAAGCGCTGGGATGCCTACGGGTAGCCATGCGCTATACAAGTGATTTTTACAATTACAAAGTTTGTGTATGTGTGTGAACTGGAGTTCGGCTCACGGTCTGTTTGGCTGGCTGTGTGTGGACTGCTGCTTGGCTGGCTGTGTGTGGAATGCCGCTTGGCAGACTAGTGATATTTTTAGGCATATCTGCTTCACAGGGAGGGTGGGGGGGCCGGCTAGTCACCAGGGAAAGTTTGTGTATGTGTGTGAACTTTAGTTTGGCTGACGGTCTGTGTTTGGCTGGCGATGTGCGTGGACTGTCGCTTGGCTGGTGATGTGCGTTGACTGCCGCTTGGCTGGCGATGTGCGTGGACTGCCACTTAGCTGGCGGTGTGGCTTGCGTGGATCCTCCAGACTTTTATTACTCGCCTGCAAACCTCAAGTTTAACTAACAGTTCACACTTTCCTCACACTTCTGTGTGGAAAATGTGTCGGATTACTGCGCTGGCACAAAGTTCCCGTCACCCAGCGTTTCCCGCAGTCTCCTGAAAAAAATACCTCACTTGTATGGGTTCCCAAAGCAGAGAACCGTAAAACTTATAAAATGAAAAACTGAGGGGGAACCAAAATGGGGCCATTTTTATTGGCAGACTTGGGGGAATGCTGAATAGTAGAACAAGTGATATTACCATTTGTCTGTGTGTGAATTTCTGCCTTCCAAATGTAAGACAGTGTAAAAAAAGTCATTTTGAACAATACCCTCTAATTCACATGCCAAAATGGGAACTCACAAATTCAGAGATGCGCAAATAACCACTGCTTCTAAACTCCATATTGTGTTCCCATTTCAGGTATACAGAGGTTTCCTTGATACCATTTTTCTCTTTTTAGATTTTACCAAATGAATTACTGTCTACGGGTTACACAAAAAAAAACACACCCTTGCAATGACAACTCCGTTATTGGCTCTGGGAACCTCTGGTTCTTGGTGAAATTAAAAACCTCTTGTATCTCCCAAACAAGAAGGGTCACACGGCCATAACGGTATAGGTTTCAAAAATCAACAATAGGTAGAGGTTACAGGTGGAAGTTACAGGTGAAAATGTAGGCACAAATGGACTTTTTTTTCCAACTAGATTTCAATATTCTTTTATTACTTTCCAAGATGAAAATCTTGAAGGATCTAAAGAAATGACTCCATGCTGAATTCAGAATTGTCTACTTTTCAGAAATGTATAGCTATCCAGGATCCATTATTGGTTTCCCACCCATAGCCTAGGTCTCAGTAAAATGCCAAAACTGTGCAAAACAAAATGCGGTTTTCTGACAAAAGTCTGTCTGTTCCTGAAAGCTGGGAAGAAGGTGATTTTAGTACCACAAACCCGTCGTTGATATCATTTGCAGGGGGCGAAAACACTTTCTTCTGCAGCACTTTTTCTCATGTTTCCCCCAAAATTGTGCTGTATTTTGCACAATTTCTCAATCTTCCTGGGAAATCTGCAGGGTACCTTTTTAGAATCCTCAGCATGTTGGAAGAAAAAAATGCCAAATTGGCATGGATACCTTATGTGGACAAAAAGTTACTGGGGCCTAAGCGCCAACTACCCCAAATAGCTAATAAAGGGCATGGCACAAGGAGGAGAAAAGGCCTGGCAGCGAAAGGGTTAATGATTTTAGTTTCATTGCTAGTACCTATAAGACCGCTAAAAAGAGATTCTAGCAAGAATTATTACAGTGCAAACCTTCTACCCCTGGGGTGTGTTAGACAGCAACCAACACCAAAATCCTTCACTGCAAAGGTAATCTGTGACAATTCAATGTAAAAAACAAAACAAAAAAAAACCCTTTCCATCTGTAGGCTTCAATACAGAGAAATAACAATACACCTTTAAATTAAATGAAATGAACTTGTGATAGCGCACAAATGCCCAGGAAGACTTTGCTAGATTGATCTGATGAGGGCAGCAGACTCTCATGGGCCCAAGTTTTATAGAGTGAAGAGCCACGTTTTAAGGGCTTTCATAAAGGTTATGTGGCTTTTCAGACTGGTAGGGAATTTCATAGTTTGGCAGTGGCCACAGAGAAGGCTCTACCTCCCCATCTCACTTTCTGAAATTTGGGACCACCACCAAATTCTTACCTGCTGAGCAAAGATGTCTGGTTGGTTGATAGCAATAAAACATTGTTCTGATTGTTCTAGGCCCTGAGCTATGCATGACCTTGTGAGCAATGTATGAGTACTTGAAGAGGATTCTCCTTTTAACTGGTAGCCAGTAAAGCCTAATTTAGCAGGCTGAGATTGATTGAAATTTGAGGATATCTAGTATCTGTCTCTGCTGCATTCAGAACAGTTTGTAACTTGGTCAGTGACAACTTATTGATGTTAAGATAAAGCACTTTACAGTAGTCCAGTCTTCCCAATATTAGGGCCAGGACCACTTGTTTGCGTGCTGATACTGGAATGCAGGTGAAGACTTTACAAAGGATCCTAATATTATCAGCGTATGTGGAGACTGTACGATTGACCTGTTGATCAAATCGCAAAATGTTTGTCCACAATAACACCCAGATTTCTTTGCCAAGTTGATGGGTATAGGCAGCGATCCCGGCAAATTTGGCCAGCAGTTGATGTTCCACGTGGAGGGCTGGCCTCTAAAAATGACTTCGTTATGTCTGCATTTAATATCGGGCAATTGGTTCTCATCCATCTAGCAACAACCTTCATGCAAATATTGAAGTAAGCGGATAAGGAATCACCATTATCTGTGATGGACACAATTTTTTGAGTGTCATCAGCGTTTGAGAGTGTCTGTAACCCAAATTAGCGAATCCGTTTAGCTAGCGGGGACCTATAGATTGAACAATATTTGGTTTGGTGAAGATCCCTGTGGCACCCTACATGGTAGAGCAAAGGAGTCAGACTTGAATTGGTTGTAGGTCACAATCTGAGATCTCTGTGAGGAAGGATTTTGCAGTTTCAAGGCTAATCTTTTATACCTGGTTGAAGTAAAAACTGTCAGAAGGGTCAGAGAGATGGTATCAAAGGCTGCGGGCAGATCTAACAGGATCAGCTTTAAATGCCTATTGAGGTTATCCTATGCTTTTCACCACCAATGTGTCAGACCTACTGATGTTTACTTAAACTTTTCATAATAAACAGATTGATTGTCACCATAAATGAGTGCGGCCTCCAGAACTGAGCTTTCCCACAAGGCAACTATCCTGCATAGTCTTAACATTTCATACTATACAAAATTACAGTTTGTGCAGCAAAATATCATCTACCGAGAGGGCCTAATAAGCTTTCTGATCTTGCAAATATTGTATAACCTCGGTTTGTCAGATGAGTTGGCACCAAACCTTTTGCCACCTTCAGTACTCATACCTGCGAATGGTCCCCAAACTAACTCAAGTGCTAGAGAAACATTGTAAAGAGCAGTACTGGTGTAGGTAAGAACACACACAGGTTTAATGCAACTGGTGCCGTAATGGTGAGGTGATGGAACATAGAATAGAAAAAATATGATTCAGTGAAACACACTGTTGCAAATAGAATTTTAGAATCAATGAGTGGAAGTAGAATATAGGGGGGCAGGCGTTTTGCAGTAGGCAAGAACCAAGTGATGCCTCACTGCTGGAGAAGCGTATGTCGGTGGTCGAAAAACCCAGATAAGGCTGCAGAGAGGGCTGGCCAGTTGTACTATGGAGTGCAAGGCTTGGTCATGGAGGTGGGAGCTAACACAGTGCCACACAACATAGGAGATGAATAACAGTGGCTATTTTAGAAGCGGACTGGATGCACCAGTGAGAGGAAGGCCATTGGACACAATTGTCTCTGAATCAGACTTGACTATTGTGCCAGCTACATGCAGTGAGAATGGATCCTCCTGCTATGCACTAGTAAACTAGCTGCCATGGTGAAGAAAAGAGGGAGGGCTGACGAGCCAGTTTTGGAGAGGCCCACAAGTAGACCCGTGGCTACACTAAAGGATGGATGGTGGGAGAGCGGAAGTGTGGCAAATGGCTTAGGGTTGGAGGTCGCGATGACCTGAAACCTTTGTGAAATTTGTAGTGCAGTGTCAAGGGTATGATCAGAAATACCAAAGGAAGCAAGGGAAAACAATGCTGGCATAAGAAATGAAAACATTAACAAGCTAATAAACTGCAGAGAATAGGAGAATTTGCTGGAGATCTGAAAGTCTCAGGAGGGAGAGCGAGTAACTGGACAGGTGCACAAAGGGAGACACTGGATTCCTTGTTTGTGACCCTCATATGCCAGACAAAAGAAGATGCAAAATCTGCATTCTGGCAAGATGGCTCAATGGGTTAACGATCCCAGCTGACCAGCACGCCACAAGTTAAAATTCTGTCAAAGCCCACTCAACCTTCCATGTTTCTGTGGACAGGTAACGGTATTAAATTGACTAACAGTAACATCTGTTTTTTTATAGCACTGAGTTATGGCCGAAGGTGGGGCAGGTTGGAGGTCACAGTATTAGAGTAGTAAACCCAGTTAATGGGTGTTGAAAACAGGGTAGATAATGGAAGAGTTGTGCAAAATGGCTTGGTTGGTTAAGAATCATTACTTGCACCTGGTTTACTCCCCATGATACCATCTTTGTTCCGAGGTCAGTAAATGGAGTGTCATTACATTGGTTGAAAGTAAAATCGTGTATTGTGCTTCGAAACTGTAGAGATGTAATATAAATTGAATTGGGGAGCTCCCCCTCCCCTCGCCGAAAGCAAAAAATGTGGGCGTAACTGTAGACTGTAAACTGACCTTCAGCGATCATATAAGCACCGTGGTTTCTGCCTGTTTCATGTGGCTACGAATTCTTAGGAAAATTAAACCTTACCTTTCGGAAGGGAATTTCAGGACAGTGGTCACGGTGCTTATCATGTCAAGACTGGACTACTGTAATGGCATTCTTATGAATGCCCGTCAGCATCTGGTCAACAGGCTGCAAATGGCACAAAATGCGGCGGCGAGGCTGTTATCAGGTATCCCGAAATTAGTATCGGTAAAAAAATAGTTAATTGGTCTACACTGGCTTCATGTGAAGCAAAGAGTTTGTTTTAAGGCCCTCTGTACAGTTTTTAAGGCCCTAAATGGGTCTGGCCCACAGTATCTGCAGAAAAAGTTTAGATGGTATGTCCCTACTAGGACCCTTCGGTCCTCTAGCGCGAAAAAAGTCTTGACGCCTCTTGTTAAAAAGGCCAGCTGGGGTGGTAGGAGCTTTACGGCCGGCGCATCCGTGGCGTGGAATAACTTGCCTTTCTCCTTGAGGAATGCCCCTAGTCTTTTCCTGTTTAGGAATGGTTTGAAGACCTGGCTTTTTACTCAATGATCTTCCACCTCCTCTGGTCAGGCAATTGTACAGCGCCAGGACACCTTAGGGTAACCGTTGCGCTCTATAAATCCTATTAACATAACATAAAGCATTAGAAGTTATTGGTGAGGGATGAACCAAAACTCCAGGGGCGCTGGTATAGGTCAAGGGCACGGAGGAAAACATGAAACCAGGAGCCTTCTAAACGAAGTGCAGTGTAAACCGAAAAAGGAGAAGATGCCAGACAATGTGGAGGTAAGGAAAACAAACCTGGCAAAAAATAAAAGGGCATGGAGATCTAAGTCCAGTTCAAGGAAAAAGTGCTGCAGTTAAAATCTTGTCAGAGGTAAAGCAGATGATAGCTCAGGGCTCAAAGTAAGTAATTGTAGAAACCGTAAGATGGCTCAGTGGGTTAAAGCAGGATTCTTAAATGTTGTATTGCCTGCAGAGTTGAATTCCTAGTTGGAAAGTCACCACCTTCCACGTTTCAAAGATCTTAAATGAAGTGACTAAACATTTTGCATTGGTAAAATGTATTCATAGAACTATGAAAGGGCAGAAGTGTTATACAAGCCTTTCACCGTAAAAGCCTTGCCTGGCCTCTCAACGTGCAGGCACCTAGAACCCTCCCGGTGGGTACCAAGACTAACTCTGACAACCTTACTTTTTTTCCCATAACACTGCTTGCCCTTCCTACTTCAGTTCTTCTTACCCCTTGCTCTGGGTGCTGAAATACCCTCTGACCTTAACCCCTTCAGCGCGGCGCGGATTTCCACGCTGTGCTGAAGGTTCTGTGCGCGGGTGGGGCCATGACGGAGCGGTTCCGTCATGCGCATAGCGCAACCGGCGCGCATGACGGAACAGCTCCGTCATGCACATCGAATGGGGTTAAATCACCCCCTCCAGGATGGACGTGTCTCACGCTGGACACGTCCACAGTGTGCAATAAAGCAATGTGCAATAAAGCAAAGATTTCACCGTTGGCCCATCGGTGTTATGCACAGGGAGACTTGCCTTTTTGTTGCAGTTTTATATATCGCACACTCGATCCAAAGGTATTGGAGCGCTTTTCATGAGCACCAAATTACATTACACAAGGACTCGTTAATTTTTGGTGGCCAGGAGGAGATTAAGTAATTTGCGCAGAATCACTGGATGTTAAGCGTCGTTGCAGAGACTCGAACCTGGTTCCCCAGCTCCAAAGTCGGCAGCTCTGGCCTTTGCGCCACATAATTTCTTTGTGAAAGTGTGCCCCTTGGCCACACATCACCATCCAGTATTCAGTGCTCCAGGACTGAGGTGAGGGGTTCACTTGGGCTCCCTCAGATAGAATGCCCGCTGGAATGTTGCTTGAGACATTTAACCTCCAGAGGGCAGAGTGCGCCACCACGCGGCTGAGTAACGGATGTGTGAGAGACTCAGAGAATATGTACCCGGACTAGAAGCCGGTGGGTACTGCTGCCAGGGGCTGATGTACCACAGCAAACACAAGCTGCCAGAGGAGCTTGCCCCCACACACTGTCATACTCCGGCGGAAACATCGGAATGTTCCAAAAGTCTGGCATCAATTCTGTACAACAGCAGATTTTGGGCACGCAGAGTGAGCTGGGCTGTACCGACTGCAGCCCCAACCCGCATTGGTCTAGAAGTGGGCACATAGCCCATGCTTTGTATCAGGCTGGTGATGGATCTGACAAGGCTGCAGGCTTCTGAACTAGAAAGTTACTCACATAAACGCAAAGGACACAGCCACACCCAGACTGTGGGGGTCGGTATCTGGAGGACGACTTCATCCCCATAGTGGTCCTCGACTCCGAGCCGAATGACTGTTACTCCCATTATTTCCTCATGCCGAACAGGGACAGAGGTCTTAATCCTATCTCTGCCCCCTGAATGCCCTCTTACTGAAGGGAACATGCACGGTGCTTTACAAACTGGGCTTAACAGAGAAAGAAAGGCCTTGACAGCTGTCTGCAGGTACTTATTTATGTGGCTTTTCTTTGTAATGCATTTCTCCCATAGTAAAAGATTGCCTTCCACAGACAGAATGTACAGCACTGCCTTTGTGACATCTTGAGGCGGGCACAATACTTTAAATGCAGCCTCCAGAACTGGACACTATACGCATAAGTTAGTCTTCACACAATATGCCAAATTTAGCATCTTACATAAGTATCAGTATTCCTCTAATGGCATCGATAATCAGGCTTCCAAAACTGACCATATTATGCTGTAGCTGACTTCCACGACAGTACACAATATTCTAGAATTGTCTTCTAAAAGGTAAGCTCTCACAAACTGATCCACAATACCATATATGGCTTCTCAGACGAGACACAACGTTCTAGATATGGCCCATAGACCTGGGCTCAATACTTCAGGTGAGAATTGCAAAACTATACATAACATTATGTAGGTGGTCTCCAGAACTGGTCACTGCTTTCTTGTTGAGGCCACCAGATGTGAACACAATACTCTAGCTTAGGCCTGTAGAACTAAAAGCAATATTCAGTGGGTGTCCTGTAGAACTAGGCAAAGTATTCTAGATAAAGGCTCTAAAATAAGTAGCAGTGCTGCTGCAGGTCGGGGATTAAGAACTGGATACCATACTCCAGATGAGTCTTCCACTGCCAGACACAACACACTCTAGATGTAGCTTCCAGTACCGACCACATGAAGAGGGTTGTGGCCTTTGACTGTTCATAACAAGCATTGGCATAGCCAATAGGTCTCACCTTTGGGACCTTTATAACAGTTAATGTTGTTGCAGTAAGGATATTGTGCTGCATAACTAAATACTTATAAGGTCCTTAAGGTGAGAGCTATTGGCTATGCCAATGCTTGTTTAAACAGTTTTTAAGAAAGGTTTTTAAATTTTTTACTTTGAGGTCCCAGTATCTGTTAGCAAGCAAGTTCTTCGCTCAACTTGTATTTTCCTTACAGCACCTATTCTGATAGCAAAGTCAAGACCACTGGTGAGACTGCTAAATAAAAATAGAGAAAGGATTGCTGGTCTTCATCTGTGTTTCACTTTCATTCCTGTGTTGCACTTACGGTTAAACACTTGCATGCAGAAAGGTCAATTTTTATTCTGTATAGCGGAAAATTCTTCTATGTAGCTATTATTAAATCTAATATATTGAGGTCGCTATCTATTAATCTAAGTGAAGCTTTAATATTTTCAGTGTCATTTTATCGTATTAGTCTAGCTGCTTTTTCACAGAATGGTTTCTAAGAAAGAGCAATTACTGCATGTGTTGTAAAATCTTTTTGATCTACAATCTCTCTGTAGACCCTTAAGAACATGTATGTTTGTGTTGTGAAAGATTGTATTGTCATTGCAGTCCGTGACTAATCATTAATCGACGTTTGGCAATAATTGCCCCACACTACATGTTGTGATCTGAATTTTCCCAAGCCAAGGATTCACCTTGTTGTCAAGTCTTCCTACAACTTCTTTAGCAATCCCATATGGAATGCACGATTTGGTAAAAATTTGCAAGAGTTGGAGGGTTTGAGCAGTAATTTTCAAGTTCATTTCTGGGAGGAACTGTTTCACCTTTTTTATTTGTTTATTTTGTACCCGGAGGTGAAGTGACTTCGTATTGAATGAAATATGGGGCTTTAAACATGACCTGTTCATATTTTTGAGCCAGGTTTGGGTAAGCTGTTTTTTGTTCATGGCGATTTGCAGAATTCTGTTTTGAGCATCTGATAGACTATTAGCCGCAGATTCCTTACCGTAAAATGATCCCCAGGTGTCAGACTGGATCAGGACATTTTTTGTGAGGTGGATCCCTGTGCACCAGTAGGCAATATGTTCAGCTACGCATGGCGTCTTCGACGTCCACGATGGCTTTATTGAAACCACCTCCGGGCACTGACATAAGTTATTTTCTTTCTGTGCCATTCGGTCACTTTTTTTGATTTACATTTTGTATTGTTTTTACCCTTTTTTGTCCGTGAGTACGGCTGGTGTCAAGCCTTGTGCCCGGTCACCAGCAATTTTCGGTGACTGACCCACACCTTGTCTGCCTCTCCTGTCTTGAGCACAATCATGACGTCAAGACCTGCGTCAATTGTTTTGCCATGCACCCCAAGACCTCGAGGGAGCGGTTCCTTAAGCTCCTTACTGCTCAACATGCGACACTATGATTATCTCGGTCGAGAGGAAGGTCCCAGGATCAGTTGCATAGTCACTCAAAGCGCTCTGCTTTACAATCCAAGTCGTCTGGGTAAGTCCCAAAGCGCAAAAAGAACAAGAAGTCGAAGTCGAAGTCGAAGAGGTCTTTGACTTAGCCCCGTCTGAAGTCATCCGAGATTAGGGAGTGTCTACATTCGAGGCCTGGCTCTGTAGTTGAGCTTGCACCTAGCCAGTCTCCACGCCTCCCTAAGTTTCCAAGAGCCGGAGCGACCCCATCCCCTCCACTGTGAATATTATGAGTCCATGCACCTCATATTTGGTCCTTGCTGGAGCTCTTTCACGCTCCGTAGGTTTGCCCCCAGTGCCATTCGGGCTCCCTGGATCTATGGACTTTCCGGACCAATGCTGGTTGAGCCACCTTGTACTTCTCATGCTTCACTGCTGGCGGCGGTGTCCCCATACTCATACCGACTCCGACACAGAGCCGGATGGGCATAGTCTTGTGCTGACTTGAGGCATTCTATCCAGGCCTTAGCCTGCTTCCTATTCCTATGGACTACAACTTGGAGGCGCCACTGGACCCTGAAGAATACCGGACCAGAGATGTCACATAGGACACTTGGATGCCAGTGGACTGGACCCCTCCCCAGATACTGGCTTGATCCCTTCTACTGTGACTACGGAGGAGGGAGCTTCATTTGCTATGGCGGAGAGGAGGGCGGTTGAGGTCCTGGAAATTCAGCTGCTCGCCGTGGCTTTCTAGATGAACGTCTTGATGGAGGTGCTTCAGTCGGGAGTCGCCCATTCCAAACCGCTTCTCCCATTCTAATAAAGCCCCCAAAGACGTCCTACTCTGTGCCTGGCCCAGGCCCTGCACATGGTCTTGTGTGAATAAGACAATTGCCTAGCACCACTCCCTGGAGAGCTCGGTGATCCAAGCCTCTGCTTCTAGAGTAAATCCTGGTGCATTCCATACCACTCCACCGTACAGGGAATCCAAGAGACTGGATGCCTTCGAATAGAAGATATTTCCTTCTGACAGTCTGGCACTGTGGTCGGTCAACACAGTGTGCCTTTTAGGCCGATACTCCTATTTGCTCTGTGATTCAGTTGCGCCGGTGCTGCCTGTGATGTAGGAGGAGACTCTGTGCAGATTTTCACAAGCTATTGCTGATAGGAGGGATGCAGCTAAGTTTGCCATTGGTGGCCTTGTTGCTTCACACCTGGCTGAAGGCGACAAGCGTTTCCGGTGAAGTCCATTGATGGCTCCTGAAGCTCTGAGGACCAGGCAGACACTGCTTAGGAGCATTTCAACAACAGCAGGGCTAAGACCAGGTCTTTGGGCCTTTCCATGGCCTGTTGCCAATCACTGTCCACCTTAGCTTCCCATCAGACCATCATGGGCATCCAGTGGTAGGCAGGAAATGCCATCACCTGCACCACTGATGGTTGAGAACATCCGACTGCTAGGTTCTTCAGATTTTCCAAAAGGGCTATTCCCTCCCCTTTGTGACTACCTCTCTGGCCACTTCCACCAGGCTTATGGAAGACCATAACTTATTACGCCACCAGGAAGTAGCAAACCTCTTGGCCAAGGGAGCCATAGAGCGAGTGCCAGCATCAGAAGTAGGTTGTTGTTGTCTTTTCCGTTATCTTACATTTTCTCCACACCTGATCCCGCCCGCATACTGGACTGCTGTGGTGAAGATGGAAGATAAAGGTTCTCTATACCAAGTGATTTAATACACCACCCACAGTGTAAAAATAGAGCCCCATATACGAAATTGGGACAACACCAGATTATCTATTCGAGTTATTTTCAATGCTTCACCTATATTACTCAGGAATAAACTTAGGATACTGAATGTTAAGCCCTAATGAAGTCTTGTTTAAGAATTCTAAATTAAGGTATCTGCGGCTAGATAGTCTCTAACAGATATGGGGTTGCTAAGAGCAAGTAACTTGTTCTTTGCGTAGGTACTGGACGTTCGCGTCTGGATATTGTGCAGGAAGAGTTTCCTGCATTAAATGTCTGAAATGGTGGAGACTTCCTACCAGTTACGTTGACGTATGGATGAATTTTTATGCTGGTATTGTATAGTCCTCAGGAACCTCCTGTTGAAGATAGTTGGGGACAAGTCTTTGAAGGATTACTCCGTTTTGACATGACCGTAGTTGTTAATGATGAGCAGGGTAATGTTAATGGTGAACCCAGTCCTGTGGAATATTGTTTCCATTGAATAGTTGGTGTTGTCGAAGATTTGGATTTGAGTAGATTAGTTGAGTGATGTGAGAAGGGTGTGTTTTTAGGTCTTGCGTGGCAGCGCATGCGCTGCTCGCCTCGATTTATTGTTGGCAACGACTTTCAGAAGAGGGCTTTAAGCCCCGCCCCTCATTTCCATTGGCTGGCGTCACCGTTTATGCTAAACGGTGGCCTTCCATTGGAAATGAGGATTTTCTGTAGACACCCTTTCGCCTCCGAGCCGGACTCTGTGGCCTGCTTTGCGTCTGTCGCAAAGCACGTTCTTATCTTTATGGGGCCATGTGTTAAACATAAATATTCCGCTCTCCGCTGCAGCTGGAAGGCTGCAGCGGAGAGCGGAATATTTATGTGTTTTCCACAAGAAGCTGAAACCAGCCCAACGCGATTGGTTTCAGCGCGACAGCCGCTAGCTGGCTGGGAATTGTTTTGAAATGTTCTACCACGTCTTTCTTACTCCTGATAGGTTGAAAATAATATGAGAGCTCCTCTGCTTTCTGTGAGCGGTAAAACAAGCCTTCATTTTTGTTAACATTTCTGATTTTTCTTAACTTCCTATTAAAATTTGGTTAGCTGTTGTGTATTCATAATTATCGTTTCTAGAATTCGACCTGGAAAATTACGATTACCAGATAACTACATCCATGTTTATGTGCACGAATGTAGTAGTGTTGCGCAAATTGCGTGATGCGCATAAAATTTGCAAAAATCGCAGCTTTTTTCGTGTGAAAATAGAACACTTGGGCATACTTCACATTCAAAAGTCAGTCATGAAACTGGCATGGGGATGTTCGAGAATGTTTATATCGCATGACATTTATTTATTCAAAGCAGTCTAAAATTTCTACACGTGAATTTTGTGAAATTGTACCAATTTCATGTAGCACAAAATTGCAAATTTTGATAACGTGGGCAGTATAAAATAAAAATGCACAAAATTACTACTAACACCCACCACGGCAGCACAAATGTAATTAATTAGTAAACTTCAAGTACATTATTTACTTTTTTGTCTTCTATTTTTTTTAATTCTCTTTGCGTTGACTTCTTTTTTTTTTTTTAGACCCTCAAGTTACCCCCACCGACGCAATACATTTTTCCTCACTGTTTTTAGTTTATTTTATTCCTCGTTTTTCCTTAGTCGTAATCCTTTTTGCATATTTTCCCACTTCCTTCCCCCCTTTTTTCCTGCCGTTTTTCTGTTTTCCTAAACCCCCATCTTCCCTATTACTTTAGATTTTCGATATATTTTTTTTTAAGTTTAGAATATTTCAGGCGCTATTTCGATATATTAGACATCTTGCGGTGATAATTTGTTAATTCAGGAGCGTTGCAGCAATACCGGCATCTTGGTGGGATTGTGTTTTGACGCTGCCCCATCCTGCTGTCCAGTTGCCCCTACCCTGACCGAATACAGAGTGGAAGCTTCAAAATTCCATGTTGGAATAAAACACCCGTCCAGATGTTTCCTTTGCATTGTGGAACTTGCAGCCAGTTGATCCTAAATTAAGGTTTACAGTATCTGAATGTAGTAGGGAAGTTTGAGCGCTTTTCACTCCTACTGTCCCATAACCTTAGATCCCTGCAGCAGAAGAAGGTGACACACGTATTCATCCTTTTTTAGGATTTAGTTTAGGGAAGATGAGAAGTTGCAGGCACTATTACTCATCACATTAAAAGCAGCCTTCAGTGGGCTGCGTGAAGTAGAGACCCGACCACAGGCGGTCCCTTCAGAGATGCCAATGATCAACGGGGGCATCAGCCGCTGGCCCTTGCTTGCCCTTGCTATCTCTGGTCACAGCGGTCATGACGGCAGCAGGTGCAAAAGAAAGTAAACCAGGCGCTACAAAGGTGTCAGGTGACCCCAGGCCATGTGTGATATCATCCTACGCCACCAGCACTTTGATTTGGGATTTTCGAGTCTTTTCAGAATTAAACTACGAATACCAGAATGCAACATGATGAGACTACATAACAGTGGAAATGCGGCATCTGTGAATGTGTATCATGTCTTCGCTTGCAATGCGAACGGTTAGGGGTTTTTAGGGGTCCATGTCCGTGCACACTAACTGCCCCCGGCTGTTACACACCGAGGGGCTTATTTGCAAGCCCCTTGCGCCACCGATGCCTCACTTTTCCCATATTAAAAGTGACGTACTGGTGACACACTGGGCTTGTAAATACAGCCCAAAGTGTCCAAGCACGTATTCCTACCCTTCCCGGCGCCACCTCTGAATGACCCCACTTTTAACAGTCTGGAAGCTGCAGCAGTTGCAGGTCTCTCTGGGCCCGCCTCGCTCCCAGCCGCCGGGCAGTGATAACAATTCGGAGGCCCCAATCCCCATTGAGGGCTGAGGGTGCTTAATGGTGCAGCCTGCATCCTATTTAGGACCAGCTGAGGAACGGAGATGGCCCCCCTCAACGGACCCACTTTAACGTGGCACCCTTTTCTTCTGATAAAAGGGAGAAAATATGATTTATAACGTTTCCTTTTTGCTTTCTTGTTCAAAGCAGATCTTTTTGGCTAACACAGCCAAGCTCTGGGTCCGACTCCAATCCACAAAGCCTCTGAAATACCCCAGTCCGTGACTACCGTCTACCAAAACCCAAGTCAATGAGGCGCTTTGAATTGACCCTAAAGGGTCTCGGAGCTCCCGTGTTTCGTAGGGTTATGCCTAAATAGCTGACCTGTTTGTTATGCCTGGCTTGGCCTAGAGACCGCTTTAGCTGACATTCAAACCTCGTATAATAGCATAAAAAAAATAATCAGAAAAACAAACCTATAGAGTGGGGCTCTGGGTCAGCCCCCTTCATCCATTGGTCCTTTCATATTTACCCTTTTGCTTCTGTGCACCATCCTCTGCGTGGGTCAAGGGGTCCGCTCACTTGAGCCATTGACTCTCTTGCAATCGGAGTGACATCATTTTGCCTTCTCACATTTCCATTTCCGACTAAACTGTACTTAAGTGTCAGACCTGACGGGTCAATACTTCGAATGGATAATGTGTAGTTTTTTTTCTTTCCTTTTTTTAGCCGTCCTTGTATCTTCAACTATTTCTTCCAGCTGCAGTAATTCAGTGCGAACAGTACCTTTTTGTTTCCAACACCACCTATCATATTTTCCAGTAATGTGCACTAAAATAAAAATGGTTCCTATGCTTGCTATAAATGCAGCTACCTCAACTGAGGCATCCGTATTGTTCTCTTAAAGTGTGTGTGCCAGTAGATAGTTATAGTTAGGACCTAGTTTCCATAAGAAAAGCGTTTTTTCTTTTCCCAATAACTTTGGCGCCGGTTGACGAATCTTCGTGAAATTTTCAAAACTTGTGGCCTGTTCCCGTCCGCTCCTATCCTGAAAGTTTCGGGGTGATTCGCCAAGTGGGGGCTGAGAAAAAAGGAGGGGTCCCAAAACGTGTTTTCTCCATGTTATTTCCCATAGGAAACTTTAGACTGGACTACAGCCCGAACTGCTTAACGGACTTGCACCAAATTTGGCCAAAAGGTAGCCCTTGGTTCATAAAGCGACCTTTTTTTTAAAAAAATGGTGTAAATCCGTTCAGTAGTTTTTTGAAATATTAAAGGAAAAAAAATCTTTATATATCTGGGCGGGACCTAACTGCACGAGCTTGGCTCTAATTGGCTGCAAACACTTCAATCCAGGAAGTGTTGGCAGCCATCTTGGTGCAATTGGGTCGCGCCTAGCGACGCAGTGCATGTGCTGCTCACTACACAAACACCACTGCACTGTCCTAAACCCTAAAACACTACCCCAGCACGGCCCCCTACACTGCCCGAACACCACTGCACTGCCCTGCCCTAAACCCTAAAACACCACCCCCAGCACGACCCCCTACACTGCCTGAACACCACTGCACTGCCCTAAACCACTTCCCCCAGCACGACCCTCTACACTATCCAAAGCCCACTGCACTACCCTAAAACATTACCCGCTACACAAGCACCGCTGCACTACCCTAAAACCATACCCCCAGCAGTACCCCCTACACTACCCAAACACCACTGCACTACCCTAAACCCTAAATCTACCCCCCAGCACGACCCCCTACACTACCCAAACACCACTGCACTACCCTAATCCCTAGAAAAGTAACCACCACCCCAGGCCTAATCCCCCTCACCTCTTACTCCTTGTGGTTCCTGCTTCATGTCGTCTCTGAGGGACGGTGCACGTCGTTGTGAGGAAACGGAACAACCTCTGTTTCATTAAAACAATGTGGATCGTCTACATTTTTTTAGAACTCATGGTCATTTACCATACATACATACCTTTACCACAAAATTCATTGTAAAGGCATGCGTGGTAAATGACCATGCGTTCTAAAAAAAAAATGCGTAGTAATGACTTCGCGGTGTACAACGCATGCGTGGGAATGCATGCGTTGTAATGGTATCGCAAAGTAATAAAGTCATAACGGCTGTTTACCGATCAAAGCTGGCTCCTGTTCTTCAGTGAGTCGTTTGTTTGATAAATTAGGAGGAAGGAATGTGTTTTTTTTTTTAACCGAAAATTGCATTCCCGGCTGTTGTATTGTGAAAGTGTCCGCGTGGCCTGGTTTCAATTCCGGTGAGAGAGTGGAAGAGTCTGTTTGGATCTAAAGGGGTTCTGCTGTTGGACGGGGCTGGCGCGACACATCATCAGAAAACACAGCTAATGGAAAGCGTCCTCCCTGAAGTGTGGAGCAGTACCATGAGAGGTCAACGAGTGTGCGTCCCACCGTAGTATGACCGTACCGCATGTCCCATGTGCTGCCTCCAGTGTACGGAAGGCAGAAGCGGAATCCATCGCAGCTCCTCTGGAAGACCGTTGTAGCACTAATTCTACATTTTAGAACTAAGGCATATGTTCCTGCCAGATACAAAGAGAAGATCCTGTATTATTCAGTGCCCATGTTACCTTTTCTGTGGGTAGTGGTGCTTGTCACTTCGCTGCCCCGCCGGTGCACACGACTGGGCTCCCCACCTCGTGTGCCGTCTGCGGGGCCTCTGCCCTCGGATCACTGGTTTCGGTTTCTGGAGTGGCAACTTAAACAGTTGCTCCTAAAGGCCTAGCCTGAACACTTAGGGTGAATATCCCCTGCGCCAGCATTCCGTGGAATTTCTTTCCTAGCTCTCCCACATCGATGACTATGTCATAATAGCACGGCTCCGCTCGTGACACCGTATGACGTCATAGGAGCCATAAGAGGACCTCGTTGGAGTGCTGACGTCAGTTCCACCCATTTTGTCCGTGCCACCGAGGTAAACAGGTGGACCGACACACTTTCTCATGTATACATAGTATACTAAAAAAAAAAAAAAAAAAAAAAATATATATATATATATATATATATATATATATATATATATATATATATATATATATATATATATATATATATATATATATATATATATATATATATATATATATATATATATATATATATATATATATATATATATATATATATATATATATATATATATATATATATAAATAATCTACTGGCGCTCGCCAGTAGATAGTTATAGTTAGGACCGTGTTTCCATAGGCAATCTCAAAATTCTATTTTGAATAACTTTGGCGCTGGTTGACGAATCTTCGCGAAATTTTCAAAACTAATGGGGCGCTCCGCTCAGCTCCTACCCTGAAAGTCTCGGGGTGATTCGTCAAGCGGGGGCCGAGAAAAATGGGGGGTCCCAAAACGCGTTTTCCCCATGCATTTTTCCATAGGACCTTGAGTCGAAGGTACAGCCCGAACGGCTGAACAGAATTACGTGAAATTTGGCAGAGAGGTAGTCCTCCGGTCAGGGAAGTGCCTTTTGCAGGTCTGGTATCAATCTGTCCAGTATTTCCTGAGGAAATAGCATTTAAAAGCATATAAATCTATACGCACGCACCGTGCGCGCACGAGCGAAATTCTGATTGGTTGTTAGATGTCAGTCAACATTCGAATCGGTCGAAATCAGGAAGTGTCGGCCGCCATTTTGTCTCTTGCACTGTAAAGGAAAGGGGGGGGGAAAAAGGTGGAAAACGTGAAAAGGGGGCAGGGAAGAGTTCCTGACCCCCTAGCCTTTGTCAGGGGGTCACAGAAGGACCCCTATGGGTGAAATAAACATTTTAATTTTTTTTATAAAAATCGCGGGGTGCGCGCACCGTGCGCCCAAAGCGCGCGCACGGTGCGCGCATGGTGGAAAACCTTTAAAAAAAAATATATATATATTTATAAATACAGCACTTAGCATTTAAAAAACCGTACAAATTCACCTAAAAAACCATAGGTTTCACACACGTTATAGTTAGGAATTAGCATTTAAAAAACCTTGCAAATTCACTTAAAAAACCAGAGGTTTCACACAGGTTATAGTTAGGTGGACATTTCACTCGTAAAAAACCAATGAAATTCCCCCGTTATAGTTAGTTCAGAGTGGCGGGCGCGCGAGTTATAGTTATCTGAACTAACTATAACGGGGGAATTTCATTGGTTTTTTACGAGTGAAATGTCCACCTAACTATAACCTGTGTAAAACCTCTGGTTTTTTAAGTGTGTGTATATATGTGTATATATGTATATATATATATATATATTGGGCTGTCTTAGCACTTCCTCTCGGTGAACCAAAGACAACACGAGTCCCAAATTCTTAGGCACGAATATTTTATTCTTCGAGCTGCAAAATCTGACACGTTTCGGGCAGGTGCCCTTGCTCACAGATTGTTATTATCTACTGGCGGTCGCCAGTAGATAGTTATAGTTAGGACCGTGTTTCCATAGGAAATCCGTAACATTCTATTTGGAATAACTTTGGCGCCGGTTGACGAATCCTCGCAAAATTTTCAAAATAGGTGGGGCGCTCCGCTCCTCTCCTACACTGAAAGTCTCGGGGTGATTCGTCTAGCGGGGGCCGAGAAAAAAGGGGGTCCCAAAAGACGTTTTCCCCATGCAATTTTCTTAGGGACCTTTAGTCCAAGGTACAGCCCGAATGGCTGAACAGAATTACTTGAAATTTGGCAGAGAGGTAGTCCTCCGGTCAGGGGAGTGCCTTTTGCAGGTCTGGTGTCAATCTGTTCAGTAGTTCCTGAGAAAATCAAAAGTAAAATCATATATATATGTGGGCGGAGCCTAACCACACATCTCATCCTGAGATCTGATTGGCTGTCAGCACTTCATCCAAGAAGTGTTGGCAGCCATCTTGGGACCAATATACATGATAGCACCTCATTAAAAAGCATTGCAGTTAATAGAAGGTTTTAAGACTTTAGTTACATTATAAATCATTTGTAGATGGTACCATACTCATTTTAGGAATTGTGGTATGTTCTAAGGTGATTTCACCATGTGAAAAAGCCTTCTGCTGGGATATCATGATTGAGAGAAAAATATTTTCTTATGCTTTTCCCACAGAGGTTTGGAAGGTGATCTATAAGCTAAACTGAGAGCTTATTTTCTGTAAATTCACATTATCTTTCTCAGTCATGTGAGAATGAAGTCTGACATTCTCAGTAAAACATGTACATCCAACAAGGGCAGATACTGTCAGTTGATTCCTTTGTGTTCTACTGCAGCTTCCCAGAGTGTTCCAAAGAACAACTAGAGTGCTAACAGTCCTACTTATGACAAAATAATGGCACACCTGAAGCCATCTTGCTTGGATTAAAGTGGTAACTCTTAAAACATTTAATTTAAAAAGGAACAAAATGAGGGGGTTCATTTTTCCATAAAAAGTATGATTAGTGCTGCAGAAAGAAAAATTAGGGCACATTTTGAGTGACTTCTCAAATCCTCTTCTATTTCATTAATAAATTCTGACATGCAGACTGAAACATGCACTTTAAATACCAGCAGCAGTTTTCCCTGGTGAGCAGTAGCTTTACTACAGTGATCTAATGAGCAAAAAGAGTGCTAACATTCTGAATTTATGGCAAATGTGTGACACATCTGAATGCCTTCTTGATGGAATCAAAGTAAAAAACTGAAAGTATTTCCTACTGAGGAGACTGCAGTAAATGAGGAAATTAGGAAACTTCATAACAAATAAGTCTCCCAAGATGGCCACCAAAGACAAAAGAGCCCAAATGTAGCCCAAATATCACCCAGATGTAGCCCAAGTATAGCCCAATGACAGAATGTCCCAGAGTGTTCTTAAAAACAACTAGAGCGCTTACTGTCTTCATTATGACAAAAGTATGGCACACCTGAAGCCATCTTGATTTGAATAAACTGGTGACACTTAAAACATTTAATTTAAAAAGGAACACAATGAGGGGGTTCATTTTGCCATAGAAATTATGATTAATGCTGAAGAAAGAAAATGAGGGCACATTTTGAGTGACTTCTCAAATCCTCTTCCATTTCATTAAAACATTCTGACATGCAGACTGAAACATGCACTTTTAATACCAGGAGCAGACTTCCATGGTGAACAGTAGTTTTACTACAGTGATCTAATGAGCAACTAGAGTGCTAACATTCAGAATTTATGGCAAATGTGTGACATATCTGAATACCTTCTTGATGGAATCAAAGTAAAAAACTGAAAGCATTTCCTACTAAGGAGACTGCAGTACATGAGGAAATTAGGAAACTTCATAACAAATTAATCTCCCAAGATGGCCACCGGAGACAAAAGAGCCCAAATGTAGCCCAAATATAGCCCAATGACAGAAGTGTGCAAAACACTTATTTGTTGTGTTTTTGCAGTGTTATATAGTGCAGACTTGTCAGGTATTGGAGTGCTTTACATGAGCATTGGTTACATCACACAAGAACAAATTCATTTTGGTTGTAGACATGGGGAGATTAAGTGATTTGACCAGAATCACAGAATGTCGAGCTGAAGCAGAAACTCCAACCTGGTTCCCCAGTTGCAAAGTCTGCAGTTCTGGAAGTAACACCACATCCCCTCCCCTAAGTGCAACATTTAATCAAGTGGTCAACTGGATAAAAAAACCATAAAGATAACAAATAATTTAAAAGTTCTTTGTCGCTATTTGAAAACTCAGAAAATATGTCCTTATTTTAGTCTTTTAGAGCACTAACCATAATTTTGATGCCAATAAGACCCTCTCGTATATGTAATTTCTAAAGGAAATGCTCTAGGTATTACAGTTTTGATTACATCAAGATGACGTCAGGGGTTCCACACTTTTGTAATAAATATAGAATGTTAGCAATCTAGTTGTTCATTAGGATACTGTTGAGAGGCAGAGGCCAGGGGCACGGACTCTGAAAATTGAAGGCAGGTAGGAGGGTGCAAAGGCAACAATTTAACCACACTGAGCAGGCAGGAAGGGCCGTGGCAGCACAACAGACTATGGAGGGCAGTGGAAAGGGGGGCAGGGGCAACAAACCAACAATACAGGACTTGCAAGAGAGGCTGTGGCAATGTAATAGACCATTGTGGGCAGAAGGAAGAGGCAATGGTAGTACAACCATACATGCCAACAGACCCGATTCAGCCAGGAAACGTCCAATGTTCTTGAGCACAAATGGGCTTTATTTTATCTGTCTCCTGTCTACAAACTCCTCTTTTTCAATGTAACTCAAAGGGGAAAATCAATACCCCAGTTTTTTTTCAAAATCTCCCTCTTATCAAGTTCAAAGTGTTCGCAAGTATGGTACATTGGATCATGGAAGGAAATGGGGTAGGGACATGGACTTGGATAACAGAGGACAGGAGGGACATAGAGAGGTGCACCAAACTGACCCTGCAGGGCAGGCATCAGGGTTTGCAGCAGCACAATACACCACACAGGGCATGCGGGACGGGAGTGCAGCACAACAATCCATAGAAAGCAAGAGGGAGGGGACAGGACCATGCACATGGACAACAGAGAACAGAGGGGCAAGAGGCAATGGTAGCTATCTGACCATAATGGACAGACGGGAGAGAAAGCTGCAGCATAACAGACCATAAAGGGCAGGAGGGACGGATCAGGGGCATTACAATGGAACAGACAAGCCAGGAGGGAGGGAGTAGGGGTCTGCACATGTAAACAGAGGGCTGGGGGCAGGGCAGGAGCAGCAAGATAGCCATGGAGTTCAGGCAGGATGGGCACTAGAAGCAAGACACACCATGAAGAGCAACAGTGAGATTGTGATGGCATACACACAGACCAAGGAGGGAAGGTGGGAGGGGGTCAGGGGCAGCTAACTGACCACACAGGGAAGGTGGGAGGGGCCATGGCAGCACAGAAGACCATGCATGGCAAGTGGGAGGGTTAGTGGCAGCACAATGGCTATGATGGGCAAGAAGGTGGGTGCAGGGGCATGCACAAAGGACGATGGAGGATAAAAGGGAGGGTCAGGACCTGTGCACAGACAAAGTTCAGGGGAAGGGGCCTCACAACAGACTGCACGGGGCAGGCAGGAGGAGCAGTTGCAGCACAACAGACCAGGGAGGGCAGAAGGGTGTGGCAGTACAATGGACCATGTAGGACAGGAGGAAGAGGATAGGGGCATGGCATGTGGACAGGCAGGGTGGAGGTGGCAGGGACAGCTTACAGTCATCTGACAATGCTAGGCAGGTGGGAGGGGAGTGGCAGCTCAACAGAACACTCAGAGTAGATAGGAGTGGCAGGTCCATGGAACATGGTGGGCAAAAAGGATGGAGCAGGGGCATGCACAAAGACATCGGAGGGCAGGGGGAAGGAGAATAGGGGCAGCAAGCTAAGCACAGAGTTTAAGCAGGAGGTCAATGATGGGGCATAGAATTGGGCAATGGAGGGCAGGAGGAGTGGACTGGTACATCATACTAAATTGAGGGCAGTGGCAGCACATCAGACCATGCATGGCAGGAGGGAGGAGGCTAGTCCATGGATTCACACAGCAGAGGATAGGGAGGAGGGGGATGGGGCAGCAAGCTAACTGTTCAGAGAAGGCGGGTATTAGGAACTTTATTGTTTTTAAAACGTGTGTCTGTGCGAACTACTTAAAATATGAACAAGAATGCAGCATAATCTCACTTTTATTCAGGAAGAAGAGGACGTTTGTGACTGACTCCGGGCTCACTTGGCAGAAACACCCCCTGACCCTCCACCCCCTATCGCAAAATGTAATGCCCGTGAAAAGGGTAGGTGAACACAGTGTTATATAGAACATAGTCCTGAGAGCACGATTGAAAATGAAAACTAGATATAGTGTATGGTATAAACAATGCACCAAAAAGTGTGATATAATATGAACCGGGCGTGAAATATAATATGCAATACATTGTGCGCAATGACAGATTCATTGGAGAGCGCGAGATAGCACAGGCACTAGCGCGTGCTATGCGATATGCGCCTTGGAGTGTAATATGCACAGGGCAGTGTTGTGTAACCCAACTAGTCTCTAAAGTTGTAATATAAAATATGTGCTGGGGAGTGTAACGTTGCATATGCACTGTGACAGAGATGGGGATCCCAGATTGTAATATGTATGGCATAGCACTGTGCGTTATAACATAGGCATCCAGGAAGGCACGTTAGATGGGGCAATATAACCCGTGCGAAGACAAGTGTGGCATGACATATTCACGGGGTGGTGTTACAGTGCACATGGGCTAGAGAGTGTCGTAGCATGCGCACTAGCTAGTGGAATACAACACAGGTGTGTGGCACTCAGCAGGCAATGGTGGGTGTAACACAGCATTGGGCTATGCCAGGAGCGCGCTGTGACTCTCAAGTGATGTTCGTCCCCTTTCTAGAGAGTAAAATAAAAAGTATTACACATCCGGCAGTGGATGTGTGTTTTATTAACCGTGAGGGGGGGTTTCTTACATAGTTTTGGTCGAATTTTTGTCGTATCCCCTTTGAATGGCTTGGTGTGCATGTGTATTAAATGTGCCCGTCAATAGCTACCCATGTTTGTATAAATAAACGACAAGGGTGTTTACCGGGTTTAGGCACGGTAGGGCATCAGACATGTCAGAGCTTCACTAGTGGTGTAAATACATTCCACGTGGATTCATTGTATGCATAGTCGCCTTTTAATGAATATCACGCAAATCGTCATGGTGATAGGTACGTATGGTTTGTCCAGCATGTCCTAGGTGTGTCTATAAATATATATTTTTTAAAAATAATAAAAAACAGTGGCCGGCCCTGGGGATTGGGGTCAAAAAAATATAATTAGGAGACAGGCCCTGGGGGATGGGGTCATCAGGGCCAATATATTAGAATAAGAAGGGGAACCACACAGCCCCCTTCTTAAAAAATTAAAATAAATAAAAGACTGGCACCGTGCCGGAGGCCACGCCCCCTCCTTGCTGTACTCTGCAAACGCGCCCCCTCGCGAGTTGTAATTTGGGGAATTAATTCCTCTTCAATACTGAGGGTCCCTGAGGGCCAACTAGCCCAACAGGCATCTCCAGTATGCGCCAGGCAGCTGCGCTGCAGACCGGTGTTCTGAGGCCAAGCCCCTTTTTACACCTCTCTACAACGCAGCTCTGAGCTTACTGGAGGTACCTAGTGGTCTAGTTTGACCCTTAGGATTCAAGGGGATTTAATCTCTCAACTTAGAACAGCCACAGGGCGCGTTTACACAGTGGTGAAGGGAGGGGACGGGGCCTGAGGTGACGTGTGCCATCACGCACTATGGCACCTTTTAAATTGGGGATATAATTTCCCTTCAATACTGAGGGCCACTGGGGGCTAACTAGCCCACCAAGTGCTTCTAGTAAGCGCCACTGAGCTGCATTGCAGAGAGGTGGTCCAGGCCGTGCCACTTTTTACACCTCTCTGCAACGCAGCTCTGTGGCACTTACTGGAGGTACCTAGTGGGCTATTTGGACCCTAGGGACCCTCAGGATTCAAATGAACTTAATCTCCCAACTAAAAACGGACACAGGGCGTGTTTACACAGTGGTGAAGGGAGGGGACGGGGCCTGAGTTAACATGTGCAAAAACGCCCTGTGGCCTGTTTTAAGAGGTAGTTTTAATCCCACTGCCCTATTATATACTAGAACCGAGGCACAAGAAACCTAAGAAAAAAATGCAAAAAGGGGGCAGGGTAGAAACTCCCTGACCCCTTAGGCCTGCTCAGTGTGTCCCACAAGAACCCCCAGGCCAAAATAGCAGCATTCCCATGCCTTGTTGGTAATTAGCCCCGGGGGGGGGGCCAAGTCCCAGGGGCTGATCAAAAAAAGTGTGTGGGGGGCCCAATCCCCCCCTACACAGTGCCCCGGAGACCGCCACCCCCCGGCGCAAAGCATTAATAGTTGCGGGGGGTACATGGCCCCCCGCTGCCCTGGGTACTGCCACCCCCGGCCGGGGCTTTTAATTGTAATGATGGGGGGGGCCTCTAAGCCCCCCCCCCGCAGCCCCAGGGACCGCCACCCCCAGGGGTTTTTTTTTTTTAAAATATACCCTGTATGAGGGGACTGACGCCCACGCCCCACATGTCCCGGGGACCGCCACCTCCCCGGGGCTCTAAAGATTTAAATTGGGGGGGGTCCGTGACGGACCCAACCACCCCCGGGGCTTTGTAGATCGTGGGAGGGAGGCTGCGCCTCCCCCTCCTGGAGCCTTGTGATGGCCCTGGGGACAGCCACCCCCACGGCCGGCTCCTGCAGTGTCCCGGGGTGCCCACCCCGGGACACTGTAGTTTGCTATGGCAGGGCGAGAGCCGCGAGGCTCCCGCCCTGCCATAGCAAACTGCTTTGCTACCTGCTCTCTCTTCCAAATAGCAAAGCCAAGTGCTTTTCCACAGGGGGAGCTGCATCTTCGCAGCTTCCCGTGTGTAAAAGCAATGTCGGCTCCCGAAGGAAGCGGGGAGTCGGCGGGACCGTGGGGGGGATTGGGGACCCCCCACGGTCCCCAACGGAGAGGGACAGCCACCGGGGGATGGGGTCCCCGGGGCTGCAAGTGGCCCGGGGGGGGGGGGGGGGCGCAACACGCCCCCTCCCCAAAATGAAAAATAAAATTAAAAAAAGGCCGACCCCGGGGGATAGGGTCCCCAGGGCCATAAATGGCCTAAGGAGGGGGGCAGAGTAGCCCCCCTCCAATATGAAAAATATTTTTAAATGGGCCATGTCCCGGGGGATGGGGTCCCTGGGGCAGATTATGGGCCAGAAAAAGAAAGGGTGATGCACATCCCCCCCCCCCCTCTTAAGTAAAAAAAAAAAAGAAAAGACCGCTATCGCGCCGGAGGCCGCGCCCCCTGGCGCGTTTGCAGATGAGGAACAAATTCCCGTAGAATACCGGGGGTCCCTGGGGGCAAACTAGCCCACCAGGAACCTCCAGTATGCGCCAGGGGGCTGCATTGCAGAGAGCTGTTCTGAGACCACGCCCCTTTTTACACCTCTGCAACGGAGCTCTGTGGCGCTTAATGGAGGGAGCTGGTGGGCTAGTTGCACCCCAGGGACCCTCAGGATTCAAGGGGAGTTAATCCCCCAACTTAAAACGCGCCACGGGGCGCGTTTGCACAGCGGTGAAGGGAGGGGGTGGGGCCTGAGGTGATCTGTGTGCGTTTTTAAGTTCAGGAATTCCTCTTAAATCCTGAGAATCCCTGCGGGCAAACTAGCCCACCAGGTACCTCCAGTAAGCGCCACGGAGCTGCGTTGCAGAGAGGTGTAAAAAGGGGCACGGCCTGGGCCACCTCTCTGATAAGCAGCGCAGTGGCGCTTACTGGAAGCACCTGGTGGGCTAGTTAGCCCCCAGGGGCCCTCAGGATTGAAGGGGAATTATTTCCCCAACTTAAAACGTGCCACAGGGCGTGTTTTCACGCGTCACCTCGGGCTCCATCCCCACCATTCACTGCGCCAAAACCCAACCACTTATAAATTCACCCAGGCACTCTCCTTGCAGTACTCTAATCATTCAGTCAGTACCCAAGTACTCGCGCACTGAGCCAGGCCTTAGCACATGGACTGCTTCAAACCCCTATCCACTATGCATGCAGTCCCCTAACTAACCAACACACTTATAGTTCTGCACTTATACATTCAACAAAAAAACCAATATTTCAGTTTCAATATTTAAAAAAACATTTTTATATCCATTTATATTAAAAATATATAATGTAATTTAAAAAATAAAATATGTAAAAATAAACAGTTAAACTAGAAAATCAGTATAAAAAAATACATATAACTATTATTACATTTAAAAATTATCATTTAAAAAATCTTCGAAATTCACTGACAAACATAGGTTTCAGACATGTTATAGTTGGGAATTAGCATTTAAAAAAACCTTATAAATTCACTGAAAAAACCATAGGTTTCAGGGCTGTTATAGGGACATTTCACTCGTACAAAACCATTGAAATTCCTCTGTTATAGTTAGTTCTGCTAACTATAACTCATGCGCCCGCAATCCGCTGCTGATGATGTCACGTATTACATCATTCATGACATGGTCAGTGACATCACTGATGACATCTCAAATGACATCACTGATGACATCATCCACGTAACAATCAGATACACCTCATCATACAGTAGTATAACCTTTCATCACTCACTGTAAAATAGAGTACCATATTTGAATCCATTGACACACCAATATGTTTCTAAAACCCACTCACTGATTCCTAGATCTACACACACACATCTAATCACTTACCTATAGATTAACTCATACATGCTGTCAATTATCAATAGAACACTATCAAATATACTTGTACACCTATATCGACATTACACATCAGCACACATCCTATTCACTTATGCAGTCATCCTACTCACTTATGCAAACAATGGATCACAGTTACATTTACTCAGCTACACACTTGTACAAACACCACTTCATTTATTCATATAGATATTAACTAGTGTGTTATATAATCACTATTACAAGTATACAGTTAGCCATACAGTCACTCATACAATCACTGAGTCTTATGTAAACTTATTTATATACAACTGTCACATACACTGCCTTTTATTTTTCTAGTTTGTTGGACATGTACCATTGAGAGATACATTTGCCCTTCCCACACCCATAAAGATATTCACTCACCCAAACAACTGTTATAACATGTATTCTTAACCTCACATACCTACTGAATCAACTTTTCTCACATCTTTGGGCAGTCACACACCCCCACCGAACCACATACACATTCACTCTCCAATACAAATACTCTGTTAACTAATCAATAACTAATATAGATTTTCTCATAGCTAGTAACCAACTGGTGCAGCAGTTTATACAACAAAGTGATACAGATATTCACACAGTTGAGTCACTATCCAATATATTTAGTGAGACACTATAAATTAGTCAAGTAAACAATCACACTGCTACTAAATCCTCCATCCAGATATTTATATTTATATATCCACTCATTCGTCAATGCAGATTGCTATATATATAATACGTATTTAAATAACGACCCAAACCACATTCACTGGATGATGTCATCAGTATTGTCACTGACCATGTCATGAATGATGTAATATGTGACATAATCAGTAGTGGATTGCGGGCACGCGAGTTACAGTTAGCGGAACCAACTATAATATATATATATATTTAAAAAAACATAGGATTGAGGTACATTAGACTTACACATTTTAATTTAAAAAACCTTTGAAATTCACTGGAAAAACCATAGGTTTCAGGCACTTTATAGTTAGAAATTAGCATTTATAAAACCATAGAAATTCACTGAAAAAACCATAGGTTTCAGGAACGTTATTGTTAGTTGGACATGTCACTCGTACAAAACCATAGAAATTCCGACGTTCTAGTAAATTCAGCTAACTAGAACTCGCGCCCCCGCAATGCACTGCTGATGACGTCACATATTACATCACTGATGACATCATCCACGTGAAAATCGGATGCACCTCCTCACACCTGAATATACCCTTTAATACACCCACTCTAAAATACAGACTACCATTTTCGAAAAAATACACATCAATACCAGTTAGTAAATACGCACTGACTGATTCCTAGGTCTACACACACATCCACTCATTCACCCATACAGTCACTCATCAATACAACACTATCATATGCACTCCTACACCTATACAGACATTCACACACTGCCACATATCCAGAGTTACTCACACACTTAGTCATGCAAAGAATCAATCGTACTTGAATTTCCTCACCTATAGTTATACAGACACAACCTCACTTATTCATACAGATACTAACACATAATTACTCTCTTATAGAATTACTGATACAAATACACTCGTCCATGCAGCCACTCTCACAATTACTGACTCTCCCATATAGTTATTTATATACACCATCACTCACATATACTGCCTTTTACATATGTAGTTTCTTGCACATGTACCACTAATACATCCATTCACTCACCAACACACCCATACACACTCACCCATACAGCTGTTTCCACATGCACTCTTGAACCCATACACCCAGTGAATCAACCACTCACCCATCTATGCACAGTCGCACACCACACACACACACGCGCAGCCATACAAATACTCAGGCAAGCAATCAATAACACATATAGACACTCATGCAGCTACTCACCAACCCATGCAGCAGATTACACAACAGACCGACTGATACAGACTTTCACACAGTTTAGTCACTAACCCATGCATTCATTAAGACACATTTAATCACTCACTTATACTGTCAGTCGCGTACCTACTACATCCTCCATACAGACACTTGTACACCAACTCATTCCTCAATACAGCTTGACATATATAAAACAAAATTAAACTTTACAGAAACAGTCACTGGATGTCATCAGTGACATCATTTGAGATGCCATCAGTGATGTCACTGACCATGTTATGAATGATCTTATATGTGATGTCATCAGCAGTGCATTGCGGGGGCGCGAGTTATAGTTAGCTGAACTAACTATAACAGCGGAATTGCTATGGTTTTGTACGAGTGAAATGTCCAACTAACTATAATGTTCCTGAAACCTATGCTTTTTTTCAGTGTACGCACACACACACACACACACTTTTGCAGGACTAATCGCAGACAGAGGTAAAGCTACAATTTCGCTGTGATCGGATTTTACACCACAAAACTGTAATGAAAGTATAGACCAACACAGAAAAGACACAACACGAGAATCAAGTGCACAGATCGCCCACTTGTGTACTAATAAAATGTGGAAAATTGCAAGCAAACTTCACACACCGAGAGAAAGCACCGTCTGCGCAGCTAAATAATTGCTCACTAATAAAGGCTGCAAATCAACCCTGCAAGACTACGATGGGGAGAGTCCTATTCATTTCGAGATTAGGCCTGGATACCCGAGGACACCTGACCTCCAGCATGCCGCAACAGGGTACACCTGAGCCAGGACGAAGCCATGCCTCTGTTAGATCCCAGTTACTTTGCTTGTTCTGTTTACTTCTCGGTCCTGTTTTCGCCCATCAACGACCCAGCTTTAGCCCAACATGCCACTTTGACCAAAGCCATGGATTAATATGCGAACAGTGCCCGCCAGGCTACACCGGACAGCGCTGCGAGAGGTGAGATTGCTGTTAACTTCTGACCTGTTTCTGTTTTGAAATCCACACCAGCTGGTCTGTCACAGTAGTCTGTGGGACAAAATCTAGTTTTGCTACCGTTTCAGTGCTCCTCTTCACTCATGCTGGGCCTTGGGTAAGTACAAAGTCCCCAACAACATATACTTATTATCCGCACTTTTATTGTAACCATTCGTTTCACTCAGTGCAGACACACCAACTGTAACAAAATGTTGTCTGGCTTTTTTTTCGTTGTGAATTTCTTTAGTCATTATACTGTAAATCATGGTTTTGGATTCACCTCTATAGTTTCCATAATTTAGAAATGAAAAGCACAAGCTAATGCAGCACACCCACAAATCCTGTATGAAGGTCCGACAGAATAACAAGTAATAGGGACCTATCTTCATTCAAACTTTAGATAAACAATTTCAAACATCAGAGAAGATCATTTGTGACAGTCCAAGATTCTACAAAATAAGATGAACGGTCCACTTGATGACAGTAGAAGATGTTCTTTTATTTCATTGAAAACTCAATATCCGAGCACAGCCAACACGTGTTTCGTCAGTACTGCATTAGCTTGTGCTTTTCATTTCTATAATTGGCAGGTTGTTCCTATATCTGCCTAACAATCACTCTTGGGTGGTGGGTGCTTTCAGCTAGCCAAGCACCCCACTGGATACATAATTGTTCTCCATTTGACTGTTTCACACCGTAAACTTTTTTCCTGTATACTTATTTCTACATTGATGTGCGGTTTTTTCCCTTTTGGGAACACTACTACCCCTTTTTTGAATAGTTTCCATAATTTGATGTTTGTTTTTCCTGTTTACATATAATGAAGAAGAGCACTGTACTTGTGACGCTGCGACTCACATGCTGCACTGTTTGCTATGAAACCGTACTGATAATGAGAGATACAAAAATGAAAAATATTGTGGAATAAACCGTATCAAGGCAGAACTATTTTTATTTTAATGACCGTATTACGTGATTGTGCAATTCTGCACTCGTGTTGATTTGGATTGCAATATTGGGTGGTAATACTGGCCTGTGTTACTAATTCTATGTGGGATCAGCACTCCAATTTCACCCATTGCGCATTTTTTACCTGCATTGTGCAGTAGTGAGAATACCAGAATTACCAGGACCGTTGCCATATAAATCGCAAATCCCTACATTTTATAGTGAGCGTAAAAACAGGGCTTTAAGTGGGCCCAGTTCTGCCAGTGCTCAGCACCGGCAGTTATAACGAGCATTTGCAATGCAATAGGTCTCGCATTTGTGAGAGTTCAAGCGATTAGCATTGCAAATTACAATGCCTTTTATTTGTTTTAAAAACCAAAACCTAAATAAGACATTGTAATTTACAATGCAAATAGCTCAAACTCGTGTAAATGCAAGACCTATTGCATTGCAAATGTTTGTTGGTTTTTTGGGTTGGGTGGGTAGTATATCAGATCGATATTATGATGATGATGAGACCTGAGAATTAATCTATAAAGTCCATGTTCAGTCTCGGAGGGTTGTAGATGAGGTTGAAGATGGTGAACTGTGTTGTGATGGGCTCACATGGGGCTTGAAGGCTTTCAGTGGATGATTGGTGATGTTGTAAAGATAATTTAGAATGTTGTCTTCAGACTGTGGTGATTGAGTTATGTTGTGCTATGTGGAGCATGCTGATGAGGTTGAGGACAGGGCAGTGTCTTGTTCTTCTCTTGCTTGAGCGTTTGCACGTCAGATGGATGAGGTGGTGCAGAAGTACGAGCATTTGTAGATGCGGTGGAAGGTGACAGACTGAGTTGCATTGAGTTAAAATTGTTGTGAGGTGTTTCGAAGATTTTTAGCGTTGCTTGCTGAGTTAGGGTGCAAGGCCATAAAAATGTATGGATGACAGCAAGGACTATTCCCTTCTTATGTTCTCAGTCCAGATGTTGTAGCCTGTAGAAGGGAGAATGTCTACATTTGTAAGGATGTGGGGCTGAGCATGTTTCTCGGAGTGTCAAGAGTGTGATTTTTAATGAAGTCTGCTATGTTTGGCATGCAGAATACTGCAAATTATGAAAGTTGGAGTGTTTGCTTGGTAGTTTGTGGTGAATTGGTGGTTAATGAGATGTGTATGAGGTTGTTTCTGTTGTGAAGATGCAGGGGGTGTTTGCATGGTCTGGGTATGATTGTGGAGATGGGTAATCAGAGTAGTAGTGTGTGGCACGTGATGGGTATCGTGTATATGCTCACTGTTGCAATTCGATAAGTGTTTAGGTTTCATCAAGCCAAAGCAGGAAATGACCTTTTCCCTGTATGCCCAGCCTCAAACAGGAGACCTATTTAATCTATGTCTGCCTTTTGCTGAGGACACACCAAGTAGTTGATTAAACAGGGAAGTTAGGGAAGAAATTACAGATGGGAACCAGTGATGTCACTTCAATCGAGACTGATAGGAAACAAAGGGAAAAAAAAATCCTGTGTTTGGAAATGGCAAATTTGGTGCCCAAACACTGCTTTGTGAACCGTTATCAAACCACCAAAATGGTGCCCAAGATAAAATATCCAGCTGAATTTGAGGCTCTGTTACAAGCTAAAATGTTATCTATTTGTACTTTTCTCTTTATAAAACACAAAAAGAGCTGCCCCCACATTCACCAAAGAAAAAAATATTCTGAGGCATCGGCATCCTCTTCATGACATGTGTGGTGATGTTCTTTCCCGTCGTATTTGCTTTATGCATGTGACAAAATCTGTATGGTATTAAAAAAGAAAAAGCAAACCTTTCATGACCCTCTGCGTATCACAGAACTCTAAAGGTTGGGTAGAAGTGTTTTTACCCCACAGTTGATGTTTACAGTACTGTCCTCTGTATCTCCATATCATGTGGGCATTTATACTAAAGGCATACGCAAATGTAATACAAAATACATATAATGATAAAGCTGACCTGAAAATCATATAAATTCTTCTTAGTGAGCACATATGGGGTCAATACTTTGACTTGGTGATTTTGAGTGCTCTTGTCATAGAGGAGCGGGCCTATGTTAAATGAGGATTGGAACTAACTGAGCCTCTCAGCTAAGCATGAGAAAAAGGTGGCGGAGCTGCATAAAACTCCCACTTTCTAATGTTTTAACATTAATTCCACCAGCCTGTGGCATACTGGAATTTAATTTCCCTATCTATTAAAGAGTTGCAGACTTAACAATGGGAAACCATGCTTTTAATTTTGAAGGGGGAGAGATGATTTTGGAAGCTTGATTACAACTGTTCCTTGTATATGCTTTTTCCCCTCTTATCTCTCATTATCATCCTGTTAGTTTACAAACTGCAGTTTTTTTTTTTTTTATAGAAACAACCGTTTACAGTTGAAAGAAATTAATGTTTCTTTTTTTTTTTGCAGACATCTAACACGCAGGGATCGAAGTCGAAATCGTGACAGAAAGGCTGGATCTAAAGAAAAGTAGGTCTTTAACTTTTGTTGAATTGCACTGGGATTGTCTGTTAACTATACGTACAGGATTTTGTCCTGTGAGGCAGACTGAAGCAGGGACCGCAACATCAGAGAGAGTGAACCCTTCAGAGTGCTATACGTTGATTTTACTCAAAGTACTACTCCTATAAATATGATTGGATGCACACCTTTATTTCCTAATCTTTAGTTTATTTTTAAGCCCTTTTCAGTACTCACACAACATACCTCCGGTGGTAGATTTTGTTACCACAATGTCATAGGAGTATAGTATAAAAATGTTTTTGTTCAGTACAAAAATAAATGTGGTTAATGAGTAGAAAATCCAGAAGGCAAATGAAACAAAAGTAAACTAAGAAAAGATCAGATTTCCACGAAGGATTTACAGTTAGTGCAGTTATTCAATTTAGTTTAAATTCTATTTTTTTATTTTTAACTTGGTGAGATGTGTTTTTTGATGGTAGGCTTTAAAAATCTACTTGTTGCAGAGATGACCTAATGTACAGACTGAAGTTGTTGACAATCTCAGGATATAGTCTGTTATATGATTTGAGGGTCTTTATGATGCTGTTGGTGGAGCTTGCTCGCTTTTAAATAATGAAACAAAAATACACCTGACAAACACAGAAATGGAATGCAGAGGATGTGTTGGAGCATCCAAGTTTAAACTGATTGGTGGTGTGTGTTTTGGATCCCTTTTGACAAATGATCATGTCGGCGCTGGTTTTAGATTTTTTTTGTCTTACTTTAATATTCTTTACACTTTTTTTTTCTACCAATCCTGACCGCCAACATCTAAGAAAAAAACACTACCAAAGGATCCATTTCTGGGGTTAGTTTTTCTTTGACATTGCAGACACATGTTTTTTGTTTCCAATTTTTTTATTGGGTTTTTGTAATTCAATACATTGAGTATACCAACAATAAAAATTATTTCATCATGGAATTACATTGATCTATGTCGATTAGCCGTCGAGAGATCACCTCAAGAAATCACTTATTACATGTTTCAACATTGCAGATATGGCACAATAGTCATCTTGAGGGTTATCTCATGCCCGACCTCTGATTTGGTGATAGGATATGTATGAACCCTCGGTTGTGTACATCAATTTTCACCAGAGATCTTTGTGTGTTCTTCCGAGTTCCCTTGCGGTGTACTCTCGCTTGGTGTTGGATTTGCGTGTTTCCATTGAAGTTTCATCGGAGTCTGGACCTCCGGCATGGGGGAAAAGCCATTAACCATGGGGGTTAACTGGGGGAATCTGGCACGGAGTTACTGGTGGAAAGTGATTGATTGTGGTTACGGTCAATGGTACTTTATCAGGTACATGGGGGGTATCATGTAGAGTTGGTTTTATGTGTTCTATGGAGGTCTGGGATCGTCTCACTGTAGTGACCATCTTAGGTGTCGGTGTCTAGTCATATATTATCTTCCGCCTGTCTCTGGGGGGGATACGGGCGGAGTCTGCGAGTGGGAGGCTGTCTAAGAGGATGGTTGTGTTATTTTGTGTGTAAATCGATGCATCAGTTGTACCCATTCTAGGGAGATTGGGTGTTTCCGTATTCCCTTCACCTCCTCCTCCCGCAGTTCCTCCTCCTCTGCCACGCCCCACTTCTTCATGGCCCCTATCCAGGCAGCCTCGGGGGGGGGCCTTACGGGGCACGCCAGTGCATGGCTATCCCTCTTTTTGCTAAGAGAATGGCTAAGGAAGCGAAGCAGTAGTCTACCGTCTCGGTTTTCCGCCTGCGGAACATGCCGAGGGCACTGGCTTCCCATGAGGACAGTGTCAGATCGTTGGTCGTCTCCCGGAGTGTGTGGTGTACCCGGTCCCAGTGTTGATGAATAATTGGGCAATCCCAAAACATATGTTTGAAGTCTGCTTTGGGGGTCTGGCATCGGGGGCAGGCAAAGTGTGTGTCGGGAGAGAAACGATGAAGACTTTGTGGGGTGAGGTATGCCCTATGGAGTATATTGAATTGGATGTTCCTGAAGCGTGTGTTTCTGGAAACTCTCTTGGGGTACTCTAGGGCTTTTTCCCCACTCTTTATCGTTAAATACTCGACCTAATTCATCTTCCCATGTTTGTCGTTATGCGTCCAAAGGGCGTATGATTAGTTCTCGAACAGCTTTGTATAGCCAGGTCACCAAGTGTCTACCTACCCCCATATGAAGTATGGGCGCGTCAGGGGTTCTCCCACGTTTGAATCCCAAAATGGATGGCTGCTGTCTATTAGCTGCTGATGCAGTAGGAACTGCCCTGGGGGAAGGTCATATAAGTCTGTCAGGTGGGCATACGTCACTAGCTGTCCATCTTCAAACAGGGACTCCATCTCTGTGATAGAGTAATCGGTTCATACTTGAAGGGCGCGGGTGGTATAATATTTGTCGTTACTGGGGAATCCTACCAGTGGGAGCAAAGGTGAGTACGGGGGTTTCCCTTTGGACATGCAATGTATTTTCAGCATACATGTGCGTGCTATGGTCACCTGCTAGGGGTAAGTGCGGAGGGGTTTGGTGCCTGGGAGAAGCAGTCTCCGTATGGCCGGGAGGGGCATCCGTCCCTGTTCTGTGATTGTCTCTCCGATGTATCGTTCAGCAGTCCAGTACGACAACCACTGAAGCTGCGCCACCAGAAAGTATGCTTCGAATGATGGGGCACCCAGCCCTTCTTGGGTTGTGGGTAGGTAAAGTGTGGTTAAGGCCACCCTATGTCTTCCCCCTCCCCAGATCAAGGTGGTCAGGATCATGTCTAGTTCTCCAAAGAAGGAACGCGGTGGTATCACTGGAAGGTTGGTGAAGTGATAAAGGAGCCTCGGGCCATTATCATCTTTGTAAGAGCCACTCGTCGGATGGGGGCGAGAGGTAGTGTCTTCCAGAAGTTTACCGATGTACGTAATCCTGCTAATACCTTGCGGTGATTCCCATCGTACAGATCTGTAGGGGAGTCAAAGAGTTGTACCCCCAGGTATCTAGGTGCGGCAGTACTCCAGGTAAGTGTATGGGCTCCTATCGATATGTCGCGTTGGGCCAAATGGGGGCTCAATGGGAATATCACGGATTTGCCCCAATTGACCTTAAGGCCCGAGGCTATCGCAAAGTCACTCGGTGCCAACCAGATGGAGGTGAGGTCACTAGTGATATCTCTGACATAGATCAGGAGATCATCTGCATGTAGTGATGACACACAATGCATTGTGTCCGCTATCGGTGGGTTGCCGGCAGCGTCGCTTTGTTTCGTTAGTGCCTCCTCCGAATCTTTTAGTGTTCTTTCGAGTTTTACGCACTCCTACTATGTGTTGTATGCAGTGTCCCCTAGCTGCGACTTTAAATGCGTCCCATTCTATTAGTCTAGATTTTGCTGTGCCTGAGTTGAGGGCGAAATGGTCCTGAATATAATCCCCATGTTCCTGACGAAACACCCGATCTGTGAGACAGTCACACGGTAGTTTCCAGGTGGGTATGGGGGGAGTGCGGGGGCCTCCACCTGAGTCAGCATGTGGACGTCCTGGTCTGAGAGTACCCTACCCAGATAATCGGACTGTTGTACTCCCGGGAGTATGGTTGTGGAGCAGAGGAATCTATCTAGGCGTAAACGTAGGTTTTGTGGGACCGAATGGAAGGAGTACATTCTAATGCCTGGGTTTCGTTCTCGCCACGGGTCCGCTAGTTGCCAGTGTTTCACCCATGTTTGATATTGGGCTGTCTGCTTATTTGCCGGGGAGTGTGGTGTTGGGGATGGGACCTTTCGAGGTGGATGTCCAGAACACAATTATAGTCACCCCCTAGGAGCCATGGGACTGCGGTGTGTTGAGTGAGCACTCCTGTGAGGCGCTTCCAATATTGATCCTGGTCTACATTGGGAGTGTATATTCTTCTCAATAGGATGGACTGGCCCTCCAATATTACCTCTATTAGGGTATATCTACCGTCTTTATCTATGACTCGTGACTGTTCTTTACAGGGGATCCCAGGCCTAATCCAGATTAGAGTACCCCTGGCGAAAGCGGAGTATGTAGTGGCACAAACAATGCCCCGCCACTTTCTATGTAAACGGCCCACTTCGATTGCTGATAAATGGGTCTCCTGTAGGAGCGCTATCTGCGCTTGTTACCTCTTTATATAAGCATAAACGGCATAGCGCTTGTTAGCAGTGTGCGTGCCTCTGACGTTTAATGTGATGATTTTTATATCTGTGTTGGGGACTTTATTGGCCATTACATTCAATGAGTATGGGCAATCCGTGTTCATGTGTTACCCCGCCATCTCCTTCCAATGCCCTCCCCCACCGGTTGTCAACTGTCCTTTTGCGACGTGTAATCTCACAAGTTGCTCCCCTGTGGGTGTTGGGGGAACCTGAAACAAAGGATAGTAAAACTTGGATATCGGGGAAATTTCCCAACTGAGGGGACATATCGCCGAGGACGGTATGTCCAAACTGTACTTCATGTACTGTCTTTAAATCGTTCTTTGTGGGGGATGGTTGCTCGGTTGCGCCGGTCTTTGGCGTCCCGGCTGCTCGCTTGATGATGCTCAGTCTGTTGCTGAAAGTGCCTCTTGTACCGTTGATTGCGCGTCGTGACCTAGTTCAGCATGCCCTGTTGGGTCACTTCTGGGTTCTGGACTTATCACATCATGCTCTCACGACTTGTGTGACACGTTGTGGTGGTGGCTCCTCCGTCAATTGGGGTCTATATCAGCATATCTGCCGTTTGTGGAGTGACTATTGGGGGTGTGACTGAGCAGTCATGGGAAGAGCGTGCATAACTTATTTCTTCTTCGGAGGTGAACAGGTGGGGGCTTTTTCTGCATCCGAGTTGTCTTCCCTCAATCTCCCCACTGTCTCCGCTTGCAGTGCTTGCCTACGTTCCGCTATAATTTGTTCCAGGTCAGGGGAGCGTTGGGTGAGGGAATCAGAGTGTGAGCTCAGCTGTGTGAGGGTGATTTTCTTGTGTTGTCTGTGGCGGCCCGCAGGTCGGTGACTTTGTGTGTTACTGTGAGCGTCTGGTCCCGATAACTGCCGTTCCATCCAGTTGCTTGCCTCCGCTGGGTCAGTGAAAAAATGTGCAGTTCCATCATGCAAGATTTTCAAGTGGGCCGGGAAGAGGAGAGCATATTGTACATTTCTTTGCTGTAGAATTCGCTTGACTGCTAAAAAGGTGGCTCTTTGCTACTGGACGGCTCGAGTAGTCTGGGAATAGCATTGCGTGTTTATCTTTCATTTGAAGTGGTCCCTTTTGTCTGGCTGCTCTGAGGATAGTGTCTCTGTCCTGATAGTGAAGCAATTTCAGGAGGAATGGTCTAGGTGGCGAGACTGGTGGCGGTTACGGGCCGTTTCTCGATGTGCCCTTTCCATGGAGAAATATGGAGTCAAATCAGCCGTCCGGGTGAATGTCTTGATCCACGTTTCCATGTGTCTGACAGGGTTGGATCCTTCTGCTCCCTCTGGCAAATTTAAAATGCGGATATTGCTCCTTCGAGAGCGGCCTTCCAAATCGTCCGTTTTGTTTTCTAGGGACAGTACTTTTAGTTGCAGCTCTTTTATGGTGGCTTGGTGTGTCTGTATTTTGGGCTCTATCGCTTGGATCATCTTCTCGCCCTGTTTGACTCTGTCTGCTACTTTCCGGTGGTCATCCCGAAGGATGTTGCGATCAGTGGCCAATTGCTGCGAGGACTTTGTCCAGTTTATTGGACATGTACTCTGCGTTGGAGGGTCCCCTTCTGAGTGGGTATTCATGGGTTCTGGGGAGTACTGCCTTCGATTCGGTGCTTGCGATGTTCCCTTGACGCATTGGCGCCCCATATCGCCTTAAGTTGTGTTAGATTGCTGCCTGGGCCCTCTGGCTTGCACCTAGAGTCCCAGCGTGGTGAGCGAGGGGGGGGGGGGGGGGGGGGTGAGAGGCAGGGACGATCCTCCGGGTGTTCTGGACGTGCTGAGTTGTGGATTGCGGCTGGGCTGTGACTGTTGTGTGTCCCAGGCCCCACGTCCGCTCCGTCTATTGCGGCTGAGGTAGTCGGGCACCGCCGTTAGGCTTCTCCCCACAGGCGCGAAGCTGCGGTGCAGGCCGTTGTTCCCTAGATGCCTCTTGAGTTCAGTGAAGGCTGTCCCTTCCACTATCAGTATTATGGCCTTATTACTTTTGACCCTTTTGCTGTAAGTGCAGAACTCCGGTGATCGCCTTACTGCGATCTCTGGCACTCTGGGGCCCTCCACTGCGCACCTCGAGACCTGGAGCTGGGCGGGAGGAGGGACAAAGGACTGTGATGGGCTGTAGTATAGCAGCTTGTAGTATCTTGTAGGTCGATGGTAAACTAAACGCTTTGGCGGTGAGTTGGTGCTCGTTGCCTGCTAGATGAGTTGCCGCTAGTGTTGGGTGGAGTGGCTGTGTTGCCAGTAATTGCCTTCTTGTGGACACGTGGCTCTGACGATAATGGCCATTCTACCGGCAGTTGGTCCAGGCCTTTCCCCTCACGCTTCGGAAACTAGCGCCAAGCTAGGAGGAATCGCTGAGATGGGACATGGGCGGTGAAGGGATGTGGTTTGGTATAGTGAGGGGCACCAGTCCAAGACAGCCGGGTGCTTCCTTAAAGATGGAGTCCCGGCGCGGGCCGCCATTCCACCAACACCTCCGCGCTTAGGCCTTCCCTCGCTCTGATTCCCGGCGCAGAGTGGGGGAGGAGTAGGAGGGAACCGCAACTCCGAGACGCGCGTAGGCGGCGGGTGTAGTGATCCTTTGTGTGGGGCTGTATACCGCTGCTGGTTGGGAGTTGCATGTATGACTTATCGCAAACGATGGGTGTAGCAGCCGGCGTATGGAGCTCCAGTGTAGACGATCGCTTCCCTGGCACAGTGGGTGTTGATGTGCCTCCTGCCACTCGCTTTGAGCGTCGGCGTCGAGCGGGGATGACGATCGCTGCAGCGCAGAGCCGGTCACAGGTGAGTTGATCATGTAGCTGTGGGGGGGCCGATGATTACTGCCAGCCAGGCCTCGCGTGCGGGGCCGTCTTTAGCTTTAGGGTCCCTCGAGGCCACTCTAGTTTGGCGTTGCGCTCTCACGTGTGGGTCCCAGTAATTGTGAAGGCGTCCGAGCTCGTCCCCACAATCGCTTCTGCCATCACTGGACCGGACAGTACTGGGAAGCTTCTCAGACTCCAGCAGCGGGCCGCCGGTGTCTTGTTATCACCGTCTCAGGGAGTTTGGTGCTCGGTGGGTGCCGCCATCTTGGTTTCGCTTCAGGCTCGTTGGGCAGCCGCATACTCAGTGGAGGATGCCGCTCAGCCTCTCATTTCAGGGTCAGTAGAGGGACCAAGGGGTGTTGTCTAGGTGGGCATCTGAGCCGGTGGATTCGGGGAGGATTTCGGCATCGATGAGCGCAGATAGCGTGGGCAGCCGGACGGAGCTCTAGAGAGGCACGTCCGCCATCTTAGCCTGCCAGGCTACCCCCCCGACATTGCGGACACATGTTGACCTACTTGGTGCATATGTGGAACTGCAGGTGATCTTTCTGCCACACTGCCACTTTCACCTCTGGTCCCCAATAAAATATAAGGCCCCATAGAAAGGTCTGAGTCTTAAAAGGGCTTGTCCCTCCACATTAAACATTTGTAGCTAGCAATTAAAGTATCATTATGTTTTTCCTTTCCCAGTGGACAGAGCGAGTAGTGTCTTGTACCAAATAAAGTCTGGTCTGCTTCAGCTTTTACTTTGAATCATTAGTATAGCAGTACATTCAGTAAAATCTAATGTAAGAAACAATGCTGTTTCTTTCTGAGGAAAAGTTGGAGGAGGAAAGATTGATGTAGGACGACCTAAAAATTACTGCTAATCATTACTTTAGATCAACACTGATCATGGTTATTTAATGGATTACAAAGATGGCAACAGAATTGAAGCTGAGAAGGCACACTAAAATTAGATTTTTAGATTTTTATGTAGGATGTGAGGTTATGGTATCAGTACTAGTTAATGCCAATTTGCTTTTGATGAGGAAATTGATTTATCTTGTGAAAGAATGAAGGATGATGCTCTTCCATGATACAAATTACTTGAGTCTTTTTTATTTCTTGCACTTTGAGGTACCCCTATAGAATCCTTGCATTCAGTATTTGCAAGCCTCACTAACATGTAGCTTACGAAACAGCAAGACAAATGGGGAATGGAGACCGTATACCTACGCCATAATTGAAGCCTACTCTACTTAGAAACGCTAGCCCTACTGAAATCTATCACAGGTTTAATTACTCTGGTTATTGAGGAATTAAAATAACCTGTCTAGGCTGATTCCTAGAAGCCTACATTTTGAAAGCACCAAATGTGCTTTTCTAGACCGGTTCCACACTGTGCCAGTGGATCCAAGCTATATCTGACTGATGAGCCTCTAAAAAGGGCAAAACTGGTCTTTGGTTACTTGCGTTCTGGTTCAGGGAGGACCTGGCAGTTCGAGCTGGACTGTCCTATTTGGAGCTGGGCCAAGACTGATTTGCATATTGCTGGGTCAATATATCTGGGAACCCACTGACCCAAGCGGTAAGTAACGACCTGAGCGACATTGGGCATGACAGTCGCGAAACATAACATAGCTAGGCTATGGGGCACGCAGGAGGCCCTAGATTGGTGTATGCTAGTTGTGGGATCAGTATATGAATCAAGGGGCTGCCTGAAGAAGGGGACACAAATATGGGGCAAATGGAACAAGTACAGGGAAAACATCTGTGAATCGCCGCTGACGACCCGACGTATGCCCCCTGATACGGACTGAGTAAACATCCTAGAACCCTAAGCAAGAAATGGGTTAGATAGAGGTGGGTGGGTAATAAGATATGCGTCTAAATCAATGTATGCTCTGTTTAATAGAAATGCGATCAGGTTGATATTATGTATATATTGTCACCAATACATTTTTTTTTTTTAAACCTGAGTAGCATTGGTGAGACCATAGGGGGGGGGGCAGAGCAAACTGAAAATGCTCCTGTCCCAACACACAGCACAGGTAGCACCGCTGGGTCTGCAAGTCCAATGCTACCATCCAGTCTCCAGGGCAGATGAGAGCTGGGCCAGTGTGAGCATCTTGATTCTTTCCTTCTGGGGAAAGGCGTTGAGGGCACTGGTCTAAAATAGGACGAAAGACTCGGTCCTTCTTTGGGTCCAGAAAGTAAAAGCAAAAGCAACCACAGCTACCCTCAATAGCCTGCTTGGTCAAAAGGGCTTGCTCTTCCTGCCAGATGAGAAAAAGATGGTCTGGCGTCCGTCAATGGGGAGACGGTGGAAGGTGCAGTGGTGCAGAAAGGAAGGGGAGTGAATAGCCAAGTTATGTATGGAGGATTAATGTGACTGCATAAACTGTTGAAGCCTCTTTCATCTATTTAGGGGTCTGATGAACTGGGCAGTGAATCTGAGATGCCACACAAAAATTTTAAGGAAAAGAATTACAATGTTGGAAAAGCTAGCTTCAGTTAAAATGGCAGTATTGCAGGGGTAATGGCTAGTTAGTCAAGTCGATCCTAAAGGCACAGTACTGCAATGTGGGTTGCTGACTTCTAGTGTATAAAATTAGGGGGTAACTGTTCCTCAGACTGAAAGAACGAGACCAGGTGGGTGACAGTAGCTCACACGCAAGTCAAGTTAGTGTGAGTAGTAGAGGAATTTCTCCTATAATTTATAGTGCCCTCACACACCCTAGCGGTTGTCAATCTTCATCATAGGGCGATGCTCCTCGTGGTGGTGGCGCTGCAGTCCCTCACGGGCCCCGCAAGAGGGCTATTTAACGGAGATCTTTTTAGGAGTCGCCGCAGTTGTGCATGTGTGTGTGTGGGCTTCTGAAAGGGAAGAGTGTGTTAAAATTACTAGATGGGACCCAGAACCGAGGTTTTTATTCACGGGTCCAATCTGTAAGTTAAAATAAAGTGGATCCTGGAGTGCCTCTTTGGAAAAGAATCTATAGGGCAGGTGTATGACTAGCTGCTGCTCACAGGATAAGTGTAATAGTGTCAAATCAAAATAGGGTCAACATGTTTTGCGCTCCATGATGGTTCATAAGGGATCCGTTGGCGCTTCGTCAGGACCAGAGAAAAGAAGTAAAAGGAGTGTGGTTGAAAAAACAATGGGATTCCAGGAGGAGCCTGTGAATCTATGGTACCTTGTAATAAGAGGAAGATGTGTCCAAGCGCTGCTCGGTACTCTTATTAAAGAAACCTGCGCCCAACCTGGGAAAGATAAATGAAGAAAAGAAACAAACTTATATAATGATTACATCAGCTTGTTGGACACTGATGGTTGCCATGTCTTGTTAGAAGATCAGCGGACAAAATGGTGCGCGAAGCTCACAAAACATGCACATATCGGTGGTGATCTGTAATTAGGTTCTCATGCTGGTGTAGTAACCTATCAAATGTAAAAGGGAGTACATAGAAATTTAGTAAAACTGCATATGGAGTGCACAAGACCCAGTGACTGGATCATACAGGTTACCAGACAATAGCGAAATCTGAGCTGATTGCGGTGCTCTGTAGGGGTAGAAAGTTAGTCTGACAGGGCTCGTGGACGGGAGAAAAAATAGGACTCGTGTAAGGGTGAGTGCGAGCCCGGGGATGCCTTACACGATAACTCCACATTAGCTGAGTGTAGGCAATAGACTGGGAGCGTGGTCAATCTGAATGGGCAAATAGCAAAGAGCGGGGTGTTTAAAATAGACTGACTCGATAATAGTGCAAACATGATAATAGTAACTACTAAGAAGAGAGGGGGCGCATGCAAAAACAGGGGGAATGCCTACCCCTCCTATCGAAGAGCGGGCTTCCTCTGCACCGTCAGAGTAATCGGGCTGAGAACCTCTCCCGACAGATAAAGGTTTCCTTATATCTGGGGTCACTGCACTTAAAACCTATAAGTCACCCTTATGGCAGGCTCTTCAGTCCTGAGGGTAGGGTGCTTGATTAGAAGTGTGAGCTTGTCCCTGCATGGGCAACACACCTCTACTTACCCCGGCATCTATTCTCCAGGATTTGTAAGTGCGGGTAGCCATTTTAAAACCACTAACGGACATCTCTTAATGACTGATGTCCAACTAACTAGTGGCTGCACAGAACCCAGTCTTGGTATCAAACATGTTGGAATCACACCCCAACACCGATTTCAGTGTTGGAAGTATGATCCCATGTACTGGTAACTCCTGGTAACAGCATTTCAGGGTCTGACAGCAAACTAGTTCTGCTGCGACCACAGCTAGAGCTAGGGGAAGGTAGAATAGGGTTCCTGTCACAGAGGTGTGACCACCTCATAGACAGGACTTTGTGTGGGTGGGTGGGGGCGCTTGCCTGCACCACCAAACTGCTTTGAAGGGCACATTTGGTGCCCTCCTTGCATACTTCAGTTTGAGCTAGTTCAGGGAGCCCGTGGCTCCTGCTCTGACACGAAACGGACAAAGGACAATACCGAGGATCCCCGAGTCGTTCCAACCCTTTCCCTAAGGTACTTAAGGGATTACTTGCGGTTGGCTCTTCAGATTCATCGTAGGACAGGAGAAGCCTGAAACCATGTCACTCTTCGACCGTCTGGTAACTTGGACTTCGTTGGAATTCGCCTTGAGCAGATACTGCATCAAGGAAGACTCCTGCTGCTCCTGGTCTCGCTGTTCTGCAAGTCTTCGTCGTCTTTGCTTCTTTCAGGATCTTCAACAGACCTGTAGGAATCAAGGGCACCCAAAGGAATCTCCCTTGGAGTGAATGAGTCACTACCCTGCATCTGCAGGCACCCCAAAGAAGCTGACTGGTCTGCTGCTCCTGACCTGTCCTTTATACACTATTGAGGCAAATATCCCTTGTTGGAACCGCTGGGGCAAAACCAAGTGCACTGCGTTGATTTTGCTGTTGCCAAAGCTTGTTGGCTCTGCACTAGAGATCTTTGGGCTACAAGAAGCTACAGCATCTCTTCCTGCCAAGTACAGCATCCTCACCGCATCCTCTGCACTGTGGGCCTTTCCTCCTGGTGAGCTGCTTTAGGTCATTGAGACTCCTGTGCCTTTAGCCTGTGGGTCCTCAAGAGGGTCTTCTCCTTCTTCAGTTGGCTCCCCTGCTTTCTTGGTCCCTGCTCTGACTCCTCTGCTTGTGGCCAGTCCCTTGGACCTTGCTGGTCCCAACGTTGCTTCTCCAGTGTCCTCTTCTTCGAAGTCCTCCATTGTGGTCTGCCGTGGTTTCCTACGTCACTTCACACTTTGCACCCGGCTTCCCCGGTGTAGGAATCCTGGTTCCTGGTGTATCCACAGGTGGGGTGACTGCACACAGCCGCTGCAGGGTTCCTGGGTATTTACCTTGGGTGTTCCTTTTGTCCCCAGCTCTTCTTAGTCTCCTGGTTTAAGTCCCAACTTAGTTCACATTCCTCTTTTTTAGTATATGGTTTGGTCTCCCCCTGGAGACCACTGTATTTTGTGCCTACTTAACCTTATTGCAATTGAAATATTGTTGTGTATTTGTATTGGGTCCAGACGTTGGCGTTGCTCCTCTTTCTTAGAGGGATGTGGGGGAGCAAATTAAGTGGGCAAGGAGACATTGTTCCACACGGAAAGGTGCTACCACTTTCGGAAAGAAAGAGGCCCTAGTGCGAAGCACCAACTTGTTAGGGAAGATTGTCAAGAAGGGAGGCTTGATGATCAAGCCTGTAGCTCACTAACCCTCCTGGCACAGGTAATTGCCACTAAAAAGGCTGTTTTTATTGTGAGCAGCCAGAGGGGACAATTATGCGGGGGCTACAAAGAAGCACACATGAGGAAGGTGAGAACAAAATTAAGGTCTCACTGAGGCATAATGAACAGGGCAGCTGGAATATACGTACAAGGACTTTCAGGAATCTATGTACAATGGATGACTTTCATAAGGATAGTTGGTCTGGAAGCCTCAGGAAGGCAGAGAAAGCAGAAATATACCCTTTTAGGGTGCCCAGATCGGAGTCTAGCTGGGCAAGGGTCAAAATAAAAAGCTAAACATCAGAAAGAGGATCAATAGACTTTTCTGTACAATATATTACAAATTTCTCCCATTGGTGGGCGTACACTGTTTTGGTGGAGGGGTGCATGACTGCCAGAACAACATTACAGACTTCAGGAGGCAGGTCCAAAGCTATCAATTGCCTCCACTTCATCTTAACACAAGAAGGCGTAGAGTCGACAGGTTCGGGTGGAGGAGCCTCACCCGCTGCTAAGACAGAAAATCCTTCTACTCATTTGTAGGAGTTTAAGTTACCAGACTCTCTGTGACCAGTACGGAGCCACAAAGATGACTGGGGTATGGACAGAAAGGCGTACAAGAGGCCTGATCTCCACTCAGATGAAAAGCATCTGAGCGAGAGCCGCCTTGGAAACTCTGGCGAGCAAAACTTCTGACATTGCACATTCTCTGGAGGCGAAAAGATCTTACCAAGGCTACCCCCACTGGTGAAAGAGACCTTGCACCACCTCCTGGTGGAGACGCCACTCATGATCCACTAGGCATCAATGGCGGAGTTCGTCCACCCTAGTGTTCAGGGAATATGCTGGGTGTTGAACCACCAGAGAAATGCCCTGCTGTTCCAACCATGTCCAGAGATGCAGGCCCTCTTGACAGAGGGGTCCACAGCCCCACTCTGCCCAGTTTGTTGCAGTAACACAAGCCATGTGTGGTAGGTCAAATGTATTTTTTTTGTGTTGAAAGAAATTTTCTTTCCTCTTTTGCTCTATCTCTTTTCCACATTGTGGACAGTATAGGGATGAGTCCGATCGACCACTAGTTCTTGAAAAATTCTCAGCTTTCTTCAGCCCCTGCTTTAGAAAGTAGTTGACACTTTGCTTTTCCAGTCTTCATTTTTTCTCCTCTCACTGAGCGGGAAGACATGGTTTTGTGTATGTGTGTATAGATTTCTTTTTTTGTAGTTTTTCATGTTACTGTTTGTGTATGCCTGAAGTTGTTGCAGGGATTCTGCTTGGGAACAGAACTATGCTTGGGACCATAGCACATCAGTAGCTAGGAACTGAGTGACCATACCTCCTCAGTACCATGAGCCTGAGTCCAACTAACTATAGTGTTTCACTTGTCCTCCTTCTCGTAACCAGAGGAACAAGTGAATTGACACCCCAGAAAACAACACTCCTGACTCTCTCAGTAATCGTGGTAACAGGGCACTCCCTTTCACTCACACACTTGTACTCGTCCACAATAAGATATGAAAGAGACAGGTAAGAAGTTTGAAATGTTTATTTAAACTATTGTGCTCTGAAATTCATTTAACACGTCACGATTAGTAAACATCTGCCTAGCAAAAATTCCATCAGCATTTTCAATAAACCATATATTATGAAGAGCCCTGTCGTATTATAAGAGTCTAACCTAACCCCCCCCCCCCCCTCCACTTCTACAGAAGCAATCTGATCATGCTGCAAAGATCTCTAGGTTTAGCAGGGGACCCTGTAACTTAACATGCACAAATGAATGTATTACATCTCAGATACAGCTGTGATCTTCTCTCCGGCAAAATCAATCTATTTGTATGTTAGTGATGTGCATACCTATACGACAAGGTTCACATGTTCATAAACCGCTGCATTTCTGTGTTGTGTCTAGGTGCGACTGCCTCACCAGAACATAGTAACCAGGGGATATTTTTGTTTGACCTGGTCTGCTGTTCAGACTAAATCCCAGGAAAGAACAGAACAAGAAAACTGAAGGTTCTGTGTGAAAATATTATCTGGCATAGAAGCAAACATGATTATGTAGTAACGTGTGCAAAGCTAACGCAGCCTGTGTCGTGCACAATCAGGCTAGCATAGGGAAAACTACAATAGGCCTTGTATGGAACACATGACCAAGTAAACAAAAAAGTGACCGGTGGGAGTGCATGAATTAGTCTCTGCCAATGGCAGTTATACAGTCACAACCCAGTCTGTCTTTTTTTTTTTTTACCCACAGTACATCCTCATCCTTCAGTAGAAACTATTTAGTTCGAACGGCCAAGTCAGGTCCTCTCTGAACTGGATCACCATCAACCCAAGGCTGGTTTCACTGTAGTTGGGGCTCTTCAGTCCGGTGCAACTCGTTTCCAGTGGCAAAGTGAGCTCAGGACCCATGTCTGGGTGTTCCTGTTACTACTGTCAAAGCCCGGCCACCTGTGATATTTGTGGTTAATTCTACTGCAGGCAGCACATGCTTGCCTAGGACAATGCCGACTGCTTCTTTCTAATGAAATAGGTCTTGTATTTGCAAGAGTTTGAGCTGTTGGCATTATAAATGCCTAAGCCTTTTATTTGTGTGTTTATTTTCAAAACAGATGAATAAAAGGCATTGTCATTTGCAATGCCAATAGCTTAAACTCTCGCAAATGCAAGACCTATTGCATTGCAAATGCTTGTTATTGTAGGCTTCGCGTCCCACAAACTGCCACAACACCAGAGCAAACAACTTTTCAGCATCTATGTACAATTGCCAATGGGTCGTTGAAACTCTGGCTGTATTAGATCTGAAAGGTGGCTAATATAACATGCTAAATTGTATCTCAGCAATCTTCAGTTCCTTGCTAAGGAGAAAGCAAGAACTCTAGCCCGTCGTCCTGTCCGTATTTTGGAATCAATCTTTTTTTTATTTATTTATTTATTTTTTTAAAAGACCTTTATTTAAACTTTACGGTAGACAGCAGAGAGCCTACAACCCTGCGGGCCGGCCGCGGAGAACACAGTTGGAATTATGTCGGATCACACAGCCCTGTGCCGTCAACCCGGAGGTACAGCGGCGTTGAGGAATGCAAGCGTACCGAGAGGTAGGGAAGAATGTTACAGGTCTCAGTATTACATCAAACAACCACAGATTAAAGGCATGATGCCCTAGGAGGCATAAGGTGTCGAACCGTCCAACTCCCTCCCCCCCCCCCCCCCCTAAACACCGGTCAACACTGCGCTATCGTGTGTGCCCCTGGCTCGGGCCAGCAACCCTTCACCCCCCCCCCCTCCCAGCTCCCCAAGCAGCAATGGCAGGTATCTAGACATCTCCGGGTTCTTCCTGCACAATGGAAGGAGGCTCGCAAATGCCCCCCCTAAAATCATTCCACTTGGACCACACCTCAACCCACTTGCGAGGGCACCCTCTCGCCACATATACTGTCCTTTCCTGCAGCATGCACCAGTCCATGTCGCCGGTCCAATCTGACAGCCTCGGTGGAACAGCGCTGCCCCAGAGCCTGGCAATGTTCCTCTTTGCTATCATTTGCCCGAGTGTCACCCAGAGCCTCCCCTTTGGCGGCAGGTCAGTTGGTTCCCATATATTGAGGAGGCACCTCTTGGCCTCCGGGCGAATCTCCACCTCCCATACCTCCTCCATATTCCGCACCACCCTCCTCCAGTACCTCTGAATCTTCGGGCAGTCCCACAGCACATGAAAAAAGGTTCCATCGCCTCCACACCCCCTCCTACATAGCGTTGTGTCCGCCCTACCCATCATATGTAGTCTCGTGCAAGAGATATAGACTCTGTGTAGGATCTTCAATTGGATAAGCCGCAATCGGGCCGATATCGCGACCTCACGCGGAGAGGCCAAAGCATGCAGCCACTCCTCGTCATCTATCTCTAGCCCTTCAGCGACCCACTTTTCTTTAAGGGGAAGAAGCAAATCTGGGGGGTTATTAATAAGTTTTTTGTAAGTGAGGGATATGGCGTGTTCCGCGAGGAGTCCATCCAGCAATCTATCTTCGAGCGGGGAGGCTGGCGGCAGCTTGGCCTCCGGTGGGATATTCGCCTGTAAGGAGTGACGCACCTGCAAGTATCTAAAATATTCGGCATCTGCCAGCTCGTATGCGTCCTGCATTTGGGCGAACGTGCGGATCCCGGCAGGTCCCCAGATGTCTTTAATTTGAGAGATGCCGATCAGATCCCAATTGCGGAATCCTTTGGTGCGCCGCAGATTTCCCAACGCTTCTGAGGCCCACAGTGGCGTGGCCATCGTGAGGACTCCGGACCATCCGAGCTTCTTCTGGGCGATGTGCCACAGCTGTACCGAATGGAGTGTCGGGCCTGTAAGTCTGCGCACACCCCGTCTAGAGTAGAGTGCTATTTCATAGTTCCCCCCCGGGAAGCAGCCATCTATCCATGCCGTAAGCCGGGTCGTTCCCGTCCCCGTATGTCCCTTGGTTAATCGCGGACAGGTGGGCCGCCCAGTAGTATTTACGGATGTCGGGGAGAGCGATTCCACCATCGTACCACCCCAGCGTGAGTTTGGCCAGCGAGATTCGGGGCTGCCCGGCCCAGAGGAGGTCGCGCAGCGCAGCTTCGATTGCTAGGAAGTAACTGTTCGGAACCAGGTGTGGGTAGTTTTGTAGCGCGTAGAGAACGCGGGAGCGAAAGCATCTTAAATAAGGCTGCCCTGCCCAGCAATGACAGGGGCAGATGCTGCCAGGATTTCGCCTCCCTTTGAAGCCGGAGCAGCGGCGGCTTGAGATTGTGCTCGTACAGCAGAGCCTTATTAACAGTAATGTACACTCAGAGGTATTTAAACCCGTCCTCCGCCACCCGAATAGGGCAAGTGTCAGGGAGTCTGGGAGGGTCCCCACGGAGGACGTAGAGATGCGATTTGGCCCAGTTGACTCGGAAGCCAGAATTGCGACCAAAACTATTCAATATGTTCAGCGCCGCGATCAGTGACCCACGCGGCTTCGAGAGGTAAAGAAGTATGTCATCGGCATAGAGGGATATCTTATCCTCCCACCCCTCCGCCCATGTTATGCCCTGCACGGTGGCAACCTGTCTTATCCAGGCCGCAAGCGGTTCGAGGGAGAGGGCGAATAGAAGGGGGGACAGGGGACAGCCCTGTCGAGTTCCTCTGGCCAGCGTGAAGACTTCAGACACCTTATTGTTTACCAGCACCTGCGCCAGGGGTTCCGCATACAGTAATCGCACCCAAGCGATAAACTGGGGTCCAAAGCCCAGCTTGCGCAGGACTGCGAACATGTATGGCCACTCTAGGGTGTCGAAGGCCATGGTGGCATCCAACGAGACCACCACCGCGTCCTCTTGTAGACTGTGGCACTGCCCTAGCACCCCATGCAGTCTCCTAATATTGAGGGCCGTGTTTCGGTGAGGCATGAATCCCGATTGGTCAGGGTGGATTAGCGACGAAAGCACCGGCTTAAGCCTATTGGCCAGCGTCTTGGCCAGTATTTTAGGTTCCGCGTTCAGGAGCGAAATGGGTCTGTATGATGCGCAGAAGTCTCTGGGTTTACCCTCTTTTGGAATTGCCACTATGGTCGCTAAGCGCTGGTCCCGGGGCAGCAGCCCTACTGCTTTACTTCGGTCGAACATGAGTTTGAGGTGCTTACTAGTGATGTCCGGCTGGAGTTTGTAGATCTCTATGGGTATGCCATTCGGACCAAGCGCCTTACCAGGACGGAGGTCTCCTATCGCTCGCTGGAACTCAGCCTCGGTGAGCGGGCTATCAAGAGCCTCCCGATCTGCGTCCGAGAGAGTGGGCAAGCGTATGTCTGCGAGGAGGTCCATGGAGTCCTCCTCCGGCCGGTCCGACTCTCGCCTGTAAACCTGCTGGTAATAGTCGGCGAACTGTTGTACTATTTCCCGGGGTTCCGTGAGCACTCTCCCCGATTCAGTGTGCAACTCTGGCACCACCCGGCTGGCCTGTTGTTTCCTCTCAAGCCAGGCAATAAGTTTCCCGGCTTTGTCACCTTGATCATATATTCTACTAATTCTATGCCGAGCCACCGTCTGGGCTTCCTGGGTCACCAGCACTTTGTACTCCGCCGCCTTTAGCTGCATCGCGTGCCTGAGCTCCCGGTCGCCGCTGGTCGTTGCCTCCCTTTCCAGTTCCTCAAGTTGCTCCTCCAGCGCTGTGGTCTGCTGGCTGCGTTCCCGCCGCCGAGCCGCGATAGCCGATAGCGACTCGCCCCGCACCACAGTCTTAAATGCCTCCCACAGGGTGACAGGGGAGCCGACCGACCCATCGTTTTCTGTGAAATAGTGCGAGATTGAGGTGGATATGTGTTTCCTAGTGACCTCGTGTTTCAAGTGCCAAGGATTAATTGGCGCAGTGCATCCCTCCCGCCTACTCCCAAATATAATATGTGCAAGGACCGGTGAATGGACAGAAATGCCTCTGGGGAGGAATTCGGCCCCCAGTACCGCCATGTCGTGTTGGAGCAGGGTGAGGATGTAGTCCAGCCGTGAGAAGGAGTGGTGCGCCCCGGAGAAGAAACTAAAGTTACTTTCGGTGGGGTGGAGTAGGCGCCAAACGTCCGTAAGCCCAAAGGACTCGAAAGTCCGGCAGCCACCTTTGCCCCTGGGGAAGGTCTCTAGGTGGCAGCCTGTCTTGGGCTCCCGACGCCACTGCGTTCAAGTCCCCTCCCAGCACGAGCCGACCCTCAGGTAGCGAAAGGAGGAATGAGCCCAGGTCTGCGAAGGCCCGGGCCTGTAGGCCTGGGGGGATATAAACTGAAAGAAGATTAAGCGTCCGGCCCTCCCAACGCCCTGACACGGCCGTGAAGCGGCCCTGCGGGTCGGTCTTTGTGATATCCACATGAAGGGGCAGCGAGCGTCGCAGGAGTATACCCACTCCTCTCGATCCAGTGGTGAAACCTGATTGTGCTGCTAGAGTGTAGCCATATCTATTCAAGGCATGACAGACATTCCCCAGCAAGTGTGTTTCTTGCAAAAGCACCACATCTGGCTGGTGCCGTTTGAGAAACTGCAAAACTATAGTACGCTTAAGTCTGTCCCCCATACCATTGACGTTCCAGCTGAGGATCTTCAAGCTTTTGTCCCACCTCCTAGCCATAGCTGTGTCTTACAAGGGTGCCTTGTCCCACCACCCGGGCATCAGTTGTGTTGACATAGTTTGTGTGACCTTAAAGGATCCCCAACTCCCACCCCTCCCTGGGTCCCACGCCACAATGACAAAACATACAAAATACAACAAACCCAATAAACCGGACGATCAACTCCCTCCCTCCCGAAGCTGGCCCCGACCTCCCTGCCCCCCCGTCCCAAAACAATCCCCCCTACCCTGCCCCCTGCTCCGTGGGTCTTGAACTACCCACCACCCCAATTAGCAGAGCGCCTGTCGCCCCACCCCACCCCGGTGAACCCACCGAGGAACTCAACTTGGGAAGTTCGTGGGCTAGTCCCCTTTGGTCGCCCGTCCGTGGTGTCCCAATTCGTTCAGCCCCTCTGTCCCGGAGCCACCCACACATTGAAGCCAACTGTAGAGGTAGTGAGGCGGCCAGTGTACCCCAGAGTTAACTAGTCTCAAAATAAAGGCACGTGTGGTATACTTTACTGTCCGACGTCTTCTCAGCGCTTTCTCTCGTGGTCTCAGCGCGGCGTCCCCTCTCTGGATGAGCCCCAACGGGGACTGTTGGACCTGGAACGCCAGGACCGCTGACTTGGCTCACCACCCCCTGGGTGTCCCGGCGCCGACTCCGTGGCGGGCAGGCCCGCGTCTCGCCGCTGTACATCTTCACGTCGGGAACCCTGGGTCGTCTCTCCCGCATCCAGCCACTCCTGTACCGCTTCCGGCGTGGTGAAGAAGAGGGATCGTCCACCAGTGATGATTTTCAGTTTGGCGGGAAAGAACATCATATATCTGATCCCACGATCGCGTAACGCCGCCTTGACCCCTTGGAAGGAGCGCCTTTCCCGCTGGACCTGGAGCGTGAAGTCGGGAAAGAACCGGATCGTGGCCCCCTCATACTGTAGGTCACCGTGCTGTCTGGCCGCCTGGAGAATTGCGTCACGGTCCCGGAAATTCAATATTTTGGCTATGATCGTCCGTGGCATGGCCCCAGGCTTGGGTCGTGGGATAGGGGCTCTGTGCGCCCGCTCAATGGTGAAGAGCTTCGAGAGACGCTTGGGTTTAAGGTGTCGTAGGATCAGGTCCTCCAGGAAGAGCTCCACACTGTCTCCTTCAATTCCTTCCGCCACACCCACGACGCGGATATTACTTCTCCGAGCCCTCCCTTCTTGGTCATCAAGTCGCAGGGCCATCAGGCGGTGCTGGTGCACTAGCTCATTTACCCTACCCTCAAGCCGCTTCTCCGAGTCCTGTAGGGCCTTTATATCGACTTCATTGGCCTTGGACCGGTCAGTGGTTTTCCCCAGGTCGGCTCGAAGCCGGGCCACTTCAATGGTGATCTTATCCATTTTGGTTTCCAAGTTCGTGCCCAGCGTTTGAATCGCGGCCATGATGGACTTCAAGGAAGGGTCCGCTGGGTCTGCATCATCCTTCGGAGCCCTTTCCGCCTGAGGCGGTGCCTTGGCTACTGTGTACTGGTCAAGCTTGTTGGCCTGTGTTGCGGCGCCACTCTTGGGCCGCATGGCGTTCCGGGCACCCCGTGGGCCGTATGCACCACCGCCCGCCGCAACACCCTTGGTCCGACCAGCGTTCGCGGACGTATCCTTGGGCCCACAGCTCTTGCTCAGGGATCGATAGAGGGAGGAAGGCCGCCGCCGCCGCCAAAAAGGCAGGCCCGAAATCAGATCCAGTACACCGTCCCATTCCCGGGCAGCCAGGCGGTGCGCAGTCCCCAGTCGCGCTCGTGGGTCTCACCGGATGATTGGGCAGGGCGCCCCTCTGCAACAGGCCTCCCTCTGCTCTCCTGTGGCCACAAAATGGCGTCCTCTTCTAGGCCAGGGAATCACTCCGCCGCAGCCCCAGTCGCGATCGTGCACCTTCCCTTTGGACGACTGCTGGTCCCCGCCGCAGCACCCAGGCGCCCCTTGGTCCGGGCCGGCTTTCACGGACGTATCCTTGGGCCCACAGCTCTCTCTCAGGGATCGATAGGGGGAGGAAGGCCTCTGCCGCCAAACAGCCGGGCCCGATATCAGGTACAGTACTCCGTCCCACTCCCGGGCAGCCAGGCGGTGTGCAGTCCCCAGTCGCGCTCGTGGGTCTCACCGAAAGGTTGGGCAGGGCGCCCCTCGGCAGCAGGCCTCCCTCTGCTCTCCCGTGGCCACAAAATGGCGCCCCCTTCGCGGCCAGGGAATCAATCCGCCGCAGCCCCAGTCACGATCGTGCACCTTCTCTGTGGACGACTGCTGGTCTCCAACCTTGGCCTCAGGCTCCCGGGCCCAGGGGCGGTCCCGCGCCGTGAAATCGGCCGCGTTCTCCCGCGACGGCGTCACTCCGAGCACGTCGCTAAGCAGGCCCACGCCGGGGGCCTCAGGTAGCGCCGGGAGCAGTCACAGAGCTCCGGGGCCGAGGCGCCCGGCCGCCGTCACCCGCCGCGGCCGCCCGAGTGTCTCCTGGGGTCGCCGAGCAGCTCTCGTGGGCACTGGGTCAGGGGGAGCCGTGGCAGCTCCAGGGCACTCCCCTCAGCACGGATTAAGTCCGGATTTCAGTGGAACACCAACGGCCTCGGCGGAGCTCCGGGATCAGGCGGCCATTCACCACGGCGCCTAGCCACGCCCGCCTGGAATCAATCTTAAGACTGGAGTTTAATAAGGATATCAGCTGGTAAGGACTGTAATTCTGCAGATCTTTGTGTTTGTGGTGTTGTTTTTCCCAGAAGTGTTGTAATGTTTGCTTGTTCAAGTTTCAGGTGTCTGACCTGGTGCATAAATTACTTCACACATTTAGCAAAAGTGGGCTTATTTCCTTCATTGAATTGTATGCACCTTGACAGGTATTTATTCACTACCAGTCTCGCTACTGGGAGGCTAGCTTTTAAAGACTACACTGTTTCTGCTAAATTGAATTCAGCATTCAGCTGTTTTTCTGTGTAGGAGATTATATGCAGTTAAATGTATATTGTTTTGATTGCTCATGCATAAGGCTTCTCAGGTGCGGCTGCAGGTCAATAGCTTCCATTTTTAGGTCAAAGCCTACCAGACAGTGCTGTTGTCTGGTTTGCTAAAGGCATTTTGGGGGACAGTCCGAAACCTTCTTTGGGAATGCATTTAACCTGTTGTTTACTATTGGTTTTGTAACTCACATTTTGTGGCTTTCTATTTGTTGGCTTTATTTGTGTTAGGCTGTCCAGGTTCAGTTTGTCCCGCCTAATGAGAAGTCTTTTCACACTACCTCTCATTGTATTCTTCCACAAGTGCTCCTTTCTGTAATCACGTTTGTAAATCTAGTTCTTATCTTGTCACATTTACTGTGCATTCAAAGACTGAGGTCAAAATGCCAGTTTCTGTCTTTCGAGGGAGCTTGGTGCTTACTTTCCTTTATTCAAAGTGAGAGGATTTATGTGAAACTCTTGCTGGATACTGGGGGTAGAGGAAAGTTGTATTTTTTTCTAGCACACATTTTAAATGAACTGTGCCGTGAGTGTTGGCGCCTCCTGCGTGCCCCATAGCCTAGCTATGTTACGGTTTGCGACTGTCATGCCCAGTGTCGCCTAGGTCTTTACTTTACCGCCTAGGTCAGTGGGTTCCCAGATATTTAGGAGGCTCAGCCCTGTTTTTTTCTCAATCCGAGTTCCCAGAACCTCTCCCATGCACTGAGTCACAGCTGACCAGTAATGTTGGATGTGTATAAATGTACCCTCCTGTCCGCATTCCCTTACACAGCCAGCAGACTGTCTATATCCCTTTTTTACAAATGCCGGGCCTGATAAGTACACTCTGTGCAGAACCTTGAGTTGCACAAGTCGACGTTTTGATGAAATCGCCACTTCCCGGTGGCAAGCCAGGGCCTCCAGCCAGTCTTCGTCCTCCATGCCCTCTATGTCTATGTCCCAATGCTCCCGCAGCCGCAAGAGGGGGTCAGGCATATTATTAATTAACTTCATGGAAGTCAATGAAATGGCTTTTCTGGGCTTGTTTCTGTCGGATTCTTTCCTCCAACGGAGTGGACTCTGCTAGGGATTCCTCCTTTGCGTGTCGTATTTGTTGGTACCTGAAGTATTCTGTTTGTGCAAGTTTCAACTCGTTTTGCAGCTGCGCAAAGGGTACAACTTCTCCCCTCCTCCACAGGGCTTCCACCCTCGAAATTCCAATCAAATCCTACTTTTCAAAACCCTTGGTATTCCTCAAATTGCCCAATCTATCCAAATCCCACAGCGGTGTCATCTGTGTGGTTGTTCCTGTCCATCCCTAGCTCTTGTTTGCAGTATGCCATATTCGAACAGCGTGATTGGCAGGGCCTGTCAACTGTAACTTTGTAAGTTTAGTATATAGCGCTTATATGTAACTGCCATTGTGCAGAAGCCAGTGGTCCATATTGTACCCAGGGTCGTCCCGGGGACTGTATATACCCTGGTTTATGGCCGCTAAGTGTGCTGCCCAATAGAATCTACGCATATTCGGTAGTCCTATACCACCATTGTACCAACCCTTTATTAACTTATGCATTGCTATACAGGACGGCTTCCCCTCCCACAGGAGCTCTTTGTTCCCTCGCGATAGCTTTGAAATAATCGGAGTGTGAATCGGGCTCGGCGAATTTTGCATTATATACTGGAAACGTGGTAGGGACATCATTTTAAATAATGCAGCTCGCCCCAGTAGGGACAGAGGGAGAGATTTCTAATGTTTAACGTTGCTTTTGAGTCGCTGCAATAAGTTGCGTTTGGAATATTGCTTTGGGTCTTTACTGACATAAATTCCTAAGTATTTAAACCCTTCCCACGCCTCCCGCGGAAAGTTTCGAGGTACGGAACAGAAACCTTCCCATTTCACATATATGACCGATTTGCCCCAATTTATGGTACATCCAGAATTTTTCCTGAAATTCGTGAATATATGAAGTGCTCTGTTCAGTGAGGTTCTCGGTGAGGCAAGGTACAGCAGTACGTCATTGGCATATAGTAAAATGCGATCTTCCCAATCCTGCGACCATTGTAGCCCTCTGATCGGGTCCTTTTGAATCCACCACACCAGTGGCTCAAGTATTAAAGCAAAGATGAGTGGCTACCGGGGTAACCCTGCCGAGTTCGCCTTTCAAGACTGAATGCTGGTGATTTCTGATTGTTTACTACTACCTGCGCAAGTGGATCAGTATATAGAAGTTGGACCCATCCTAAAACTTCTGGGCCAAATCCCATTCTCCTGAGGTCTGCATACATGTAGGGCCATTCAATAGTATCGAATGCCATGGTGGCGTCCAAGGACACAGCTACTGCGTCTTCTCGAAGTGTGTTTGGTCAACACACGCCGGAGATTGAGCGCAGAGTTTCTTGTAGACATAAAGCCCGATTGATCTGGGTGCACAAGTTTGGTCACCATCTGGAGCAGTCGGGAGGCCAACAATTTTGCCAAGATCTTGACCTCTGCGTTGAGCAACGATATTGGCCGATAGGAGAAGAATTTATTTTTTGGTTTCCCACTCTTATGGATAACCACGATGGTTGCTAGTCTCTGATCAGCGGGTAACTTTCCTCGATCACGACTTTAAAGAAACATCCTGGTGAGGTGGGGTGCTATCTTACCCGGGGCAAGTTTATACAGTTTGATGGGCAGGCCATTGGGGCCAATCGCCTTCCCTGCCTGCAGGTCTTTTATGGCTCTCTCAACCTCCATGGCGGTATGCTCAATTTCTAATATGTCGAAGTCGAAGTCGTCCGGTGACAGGGTTGGTTTTGCGATTTCCGCCAAAAGAAGTTTTGACTCTTCCTCTGTATATGTCACATGGGACCCATAGATATTTTTAAAGTGTGCCGAAAACCCGTCTGCAATTCCTTGGGGGTCTTTGATCTGTTCACCAGATTCACCCAGCAGTTCGACAACTAGTCTGTTTTCACGTTCTCTACGGTCCAACCAGGCCAACAGCCTCCCGGCTTTATCCCCAACTTCGTAGATTTTACAAAGCGTAGCTCTATATTGGGCCTGGGCCGCTTCCGTGGATAGGTCTTTATATTCTTTCCTTTTGTTTTTAAGTGGATGTTCGCCGTCATCAGTTTTCATTTCCCATCCGAATTTCCAAATCTAGGATATCTGTTTCTAACCTCGTTAACTGCGCATTGTTCTCTTTCCGAGTTCCCTCGATCAAGGAGATCGCACTTCTCCTTGCCACTGTTTTAAATGCTTCCCAGCGTGTCAATACGGAGTCCACAGAGCCTTCATTTTCTTAGATGTACTGTTCTATTGCTAGTGCTATTTTAGCCCCTATAGCTGGGTTCTTCAGATACCAGGGATTTATAGGAGCAATTCTTCCTGCTTGTATTTCTCTACCCCCATTTAGGGCCCAGACCGGAGAATGGTCCAAGATGCCCTGGCTAGGTGGTGCACTTCTTTCACTTGTCCCATCTGGTCTGCCGGGACTGTGATATAATAGATTCTAATGAGTGAGTTGTGTACTCCGGAATGAAAAGTGAATTGTCTCTCAATAGGGTTCAGTGTGCGCCAGGCATCAGTAAGTCCCACACCTCCCAAAAAATCATGGATTTTTGTTCAGAGGGGGTTCCACCCTCGGGGAGGGGGGTGGTATGAATGGTCAAGCTGTCCAGAGACTATCAAGTTTAAGTCTCCTCCTATCACTAGCCTCCCTACAGGGAAGGCGAGTAGTAGATCTCCCAGGTCTTTAAGTGCTGAGGCATGTAGGCCTGTTGGGACATACACTGATGCCTTGCCCTCCCAGTTCCCTGTGGCTGCTACATATCTGCCTTGTTTGTCAGTCCAGATCTGGTCAGGAAGCTCTTCCTTGTAAGAATTCCAACTCCCCGGGAGTCAGAGGTAAATGCGGAGTAAGTTTGTATCCCCATCTCGTCAATGCCCTGCAAGTGTTTCCAACTAAGTGTCTCCTGCAGGAGGACTACATCTAGTGCATGTCGCTTTATGTACTGGAGTACCAACCCCCTTTTGAGCTTGTCTCCAAGACCATTTACATTCCAGGACAATAGCTTTATCCCTCTTTCGTTAGACATAGTTATTACTATCTTCTCCTTTGGATCCTGACCACTTGTGTGCTCGGGCAAAGGCAGCACTCTTCTTGCCCTGTGCGTGGAACCCATCTAGGGGGGACGGTGTACTCCTGTCGTCGCATGGTGTTGTGTAAACTTGATGTAACCATTGCTGCTCTGTATTTTTGTCATCTATACTACTTCTAAAACTAAACAAACTTGCCCCTCCCTGCATTCTGTGCTCAAAACTGTGCCTTTCCCCAACTATGCAGAGCGCCTGTCGCCCAATGGAACTAAACTAAAGGTAGAAGGGGGGGGGGGGGGGGGCTGCTTTGTGCCCGGCACGCCGCTATAGTGCCACAGTAAATAACATGTTTATACAGTGATTGGTAATCAACACTACAACACACTTAGCCAATGTTAGGATACTTGGGGGTCCTCGTCCTTTGCTGTATCAAATTAGTTCTTTTACTCCGCTTGCGTAGTTTGTCATTATTCTCCCAGGGTGATTCGGACTCTGGATCCTTGTTGTCCGCATGTTTTCCTTGGGACTTCTCTGGTCCCGTGCGCCGTCTAGGGGTCTCTCAGCTTGATTGCGTTCCGTTCCTGTTGGCTGGTCTCCACCCGTCCAACCAGTCCTGCACCAATTCCAGAGTGTTGTAGAATCATATTTTACCTTCCGCCTGCACCCGGAATCTGGCGGGAAACAACATTGAGTATTTCAGGCCTTTTTCTCTGAGTCGGGCTTTGGTGCCTTGGAAACATTGTCTTGGCCTCTGCACATTCACGGTGTAGTCTGGGGTGAAAAAAGGTCACAACACTATTTTCAAATTTGGTTGGTGGAGCCGTGTGGGCTGTCTGCATGACTACATCACGATCCCTGAAATTGATGAGTCTCGCCAGCAGCGGTCTTGGAGGGGCTCCCTGTCTTAGTCTACCTCCTGGAACTCTGTGGGCCCTTTCCACTGAGAAAAAACTCGAAAGATTTTTGGGCTGGAGATTTTAGGTGATGAGGTCCTCCACGAAGAGGTCATTCTGATACACCAATAATTCTGAAATTGTTTTGGCGAGACCTGCCTTCATAGTTGAGTTTGCTTTTGAGCGCTTTGCTTGCCTCCTGCAGTTGTTTGACCTGTTGTTGCATTGTGTTAGTCACAGCTAAGAGTGATTGTGGCAGTTTCCACTGTTTCGACCCGGTTGTTCATTGTACGGAGATCGTGACTTCAGAAGTTAGTGTCCATTCTAGTCTCCAGTGATGTGCGCACTCTGGAGATGGCTTCCATAATATCTTTCAATGAGGGATTATTTGTCTCTTGATTTAGTCCCATTTTCCCCTCCGATCCAGATTGTTCCTCCAGGTTCGAGTCCGTAGACATGACAAATCTGTCAAGCTTGGGTTGGTGGGTGATTTTGTTACCTCTACTTCCAGACATTGTTGGATGTAGCCTCTGAGAATGGGAGGTGAGAGAAAGGGACCCTGTCCTCCAACGTGGCACCTCAGTCCCTCAGGCTACTGCTCCCTGCTAGTCTATGGAGCGCAAGTGTTGCGTGCTCCATGCAGCCTTTCAGGGTTCGCCTAGAGAGCGGGAAGGACCACTTTCGCTGCAGGCCTGAGGTAATTATGTATTAAGTCTACTGCGTCTTCCAACTGAATGCCACAGCAAGCTGGTCCTGAGCCAGTCCACTGTGCAAATGAGGAGGGAAATGGGGGGAACCGATTTGTGGGCCGGTGGGGTCCTTCGGCCACTACTCGACCGCCAAGCTTATGGCGGTAAATGGAGTAATTTTGTCCGTCGTCCTCAGTAGCTATTAATTGTGGGCACTCGCTACTTGCAAGTCCGAGGAGGGCCAATCCGGGCAGGTTCGAGCCCCTATTACCTTCCCTTCAATTGTTAAGTTGTATAGCCCTTTGAGTCCCCCATGTTTGCCGCCTGGCTCCATGTAACAAGCACCCCCCCCCCAACCATTGTCTCTCGCGGGGCTCTGGGCGGCATGACGAGGGACAGTTGGTTATGCTCTCAGGCCGCCATCTTTCTTTCGCTAGAGCTCCCCCTCCTCACCGCTCTCGATCTATTCTTCGCCGGGCCACTGCACCACAGCTCTGGGCAAGCATCCGGCCGTAACAGGCTCCGTCAGGACTCAAGACGTTAGGCTCCGTACTCGATTCCTCTCTGACAGGGGAGGCTGTTTCATGCCCCTCAGGTAGCAGCCGCCTCCGTTCAGCCCGACCGGTCACGCAAACCCACAGCTTGCCGGCGCCTCCCGGGCCCAAACACCAGCTCAACGCCCAGCGCACTATTGGAATCCAACTTTTTTATTGCGTGGTTGCGAAATCAACTGTACACAGCTTAGCTGCCTACATCAGGTTGCCGGCAGAGCGAAAAGCACTGAAAATGACACAGCGTGTAGGTCTACATTCTGGAGGACGACCCAGCGTTCAATTCAAGCTAAGGTAAAACGTGGAGGCATCAAGCGAAGAAACCACTTTTAGAAGTACTTAAACAACAAAACACAACCCCCCCACAATGGGGGTCATAGGGGAAGGAAACGTGGTCCAACCTCTCGGACCCGCCAGTCGATCCCACACTCTGAGGGTCGGGGAGGTGATTGGCGAGGAATACAGCCCCCACGCTCTGTCTGCGCTGAAGCCACAGTTCTCGCCATATATTTTGACCGGCCACTGCTTGATCCATAAAATTCCAGCGTTTGCTGGATAGAGGTCGGTTCCATTCTACGATGTAACAGAGGCACGCCGCCTGGTAGTAAGCGCCCACCAATGGAAAGCCCAACCCTCCCTGCACTTTTGGGGAGGCTACAAGCGCCAGCGCGAGACGTGGCATCTTATTATCCCCCAAAAACCTATTTAGAAGTCCCTGCAGTTTCCGAAGCACCCCTGGCGGATGACTCAAGGGGAGCATTTGGAAGATGTACAGGAAGCACCGTCATCTTGACTGCTGCCATCCGACTGTACCACGACAACTTGAGCCGGGACCAGGCTGCCAGCGCCTTGGCCGTCTGCTCCATTAACGAGGCGTAATTGAGAGCGGCTGTTCTATTTATGGACTCAGTCAGGCGACTGTCAAGGTACAGGATATCAGAGTGCACCCACTGGAAAGCAAAGTCCTGCTGCAGATCCGACACTCAGCTGCCGGCACGGAAATATTCAGGATTTGGGACTTTGTAAAATTGACTTTAAACCCCGCCACCTCCCCAAAGGCAGTCAGCTCCTTGGTAAGATACCGTAGCGTTGACCGGGGCTGTGTGAGCGAAAGAATGACATCATCGGCATACATGGTGATTTTGTGTGTATCTGCCCCAAATTTAAGGCCCACAATGTCAGGATTAGACCGAATACGCTGGGCAAAAGGCTCCATATAGAATGCAAACAGGAGTGAGGATAGGGGACAGTCTTGCCTCGTGCCCCGGGAAATGGGGAAAAGCGCCGACTTACAGCCATTCACCCTCACCGCCGCTGTGGGGGGGAGGCATATAAGCAACTGACCCATCGGATAAAGTTACCCCCAAACCCGAAGATGCGCAACACCTCAAATAAGTAGTCCCAGTCGACGCGGTCAAAGGCCTTCTCCGCGTCAATCGAGAGGAGGAAGGCCTGCGTGCGCGATCGGGGCAAGCACCTTGGACAAGGCCCGGCGAAAAAATGGCTCCTCGTGCTCATTCAGGGCATATAACGACCCCACTGTCAAACATGCATCCCCCCCAATGTATCCTGACAGCCAGCAGCTGCCCCCGTATGTCTGCCACCGTGGAAACCACTTTACATTGCGACTTTGCACTAAGAAGGATCGCCACCCCACTTTTCTTAGACCGCCCTGAGGACCAGCACTGTTGTGGGAACCGCCTATCCCGCATGCGTTTAGTGTCCATAGCTAGCAGGTGGGTTTTCTGGAGTAAGCCGACATCGCCCCCAGCATTCTCTAAGAGTGAGAGGATTGAAGCTCGCTTTACAGACTTATTCAGCCCGGTACATTTAAACCAACGATTTTCAGGTCCCTACCCATCACAGTAACAGGGAAGCGCAGGGCTAGTTATCCGCTCTAGACCACCCACCCCATAGGTAGGGAGGACCAGCTGACTCAAACCAGTGAACTGCCTTGGAAACTCGTGAGCTGATGTGGAGTCCCAAATTAAAACCCAAGAATACCCTGTACAACTCCCAAAGAAAACCCCTGAAACATACAAAACAATGAGCAAGCCAAAAAACATGACAATAGTCCGTCGCAGAATACAGTGTCCGGGGAAACGTGGCACAGGCCCAGACCGTAACAGGTCGACCGCAGTTTGCAACTCGACGACCAAGTCACGGGGTAAACCACCCACAGACAAACATCTCCTCCCTCCGGTGCCAGATAAAGCACCCAAGTGGTCGCCATGGTGAATGACTCAAGGTGTCGTCGGGCTATCTGTGGCTTGCGATATGGAAGAAAGCGCTGCCTTCCGCTCCAGTCTGCTAGCAGCCATGTCAGGGGCAGGGCTCACTCGCGCTGCTCCCACTCGCTGCCACCCCGAGGAGCGACGGTCCCTGCGAGGAAGCGATCCCTTAGCTCCCGCCCCATCAGCGGGCTTCTCAATACGCAACAAGTCATACGCTTCCTCCAAAAAGCGGAGCTGGTGGAATGTGCTGTTGTACTTGAAGATAAGACGAAACGGGTGACCCCAGGAGTAAGGGATTTGTTGAGCGTGAAGGTGGTTAGTAATGGGCTTAAAGTCTCTGCGCTTGCTCAGAGTGGAGGCGGCCAGATCTTGGAAAAGCATGGGCGGGTGACCACGGAACTGCACTGGATTCAAATCCCGCGCCCTACGCAGGATACGCTCCTTCAATTGAAAGTCGTGGATGCAAACAAGTAGATAAGGAGGGGGAGCTTTGGCACCACGCGGCAGGCCCGCCCGATGAACCCGGTCCATCCGAATCTCCGTTAACTCCTCATCCCCGAGAATCTGTAGAAACAAAGCACTGACGTAGGCCCGCAGGTCGTCGCCCTCACCCTTCCAAGGGACTGCACGAATCTGAATGTTACGTCTGGAGCGTTTCTCCAAATCCTCCACGTGCGCCTGGAGCTCCACGTTCTGTCCCTTCAGACGCAACATTTCCTGTTGGAGATGATTGAGATCGTCCTCCCTGCTGAGATCATGCTCCTCCATCGTCGCTACCCGCTCCCTAATGCCATCAACGTCCCGCCGTACCTCGCGCAAGTCAGCAGAGAGCTGCGACCGAAGATCCTGGATGTCCTCCTTAATAGCTGAGAAGAGTTCGAGCATAAAGGCCTTAGTTGCTGGCGCATCCTCTTCATCCACTGCCGGAGCCCCGACCGCAGGCTGCAAGGCCGACGAGCCCGTCTGCTTCTGCATAAGATCTTTCAGAGACTTCTCCCTCTGGACGTCAACATCTTAGCTCCGACGTGCTGCTCGGCCCCACAGCTGGTACCCAACCGGAGCCAAGCGCCTGTTCACTAACACTGGGACCGGACAGCCAGGACAGAGCGCACAGGCCAATACGCCGCTGGGACAAAGAGAACCGCGCCAGCCGCTCCCGCCATTGCACCCCAGCAGCCGCAACTCCTCCAAATCGTGAGGCTCACCGCCGACTTCACCCTCAACCAACAGAGCAGCCAAGTCCAGGGCACACGCAGAGGGATAGGCCCCGAAAGAGCCAGGCACGGCCACCTCCCTCCAGCCTACCGACAAGGCCAGCACCAGTAGGATTCCAGGACACAGCAGGCCCAACAACACTTCTCCGCAGCCTGCCTCTCCTTCGCTTGCTCGGGGAAGAGACTCTGCCCACAGACCCTGCCAAACGTCAACACGCTGTCTGTCAGGGCAGCACCAGTCATGCAGGCATCCTCAGACACAGCCGCTACTGCACGATGGATCAAGCTGACAGGCCTCAGCAAGCAAGGCCCTGCAATCACCGCCAGGTAGGCCCAACCTTCAGATCACAGCACGGGCCGCCACTTGTCTCCTCCCTTGCATTGGACCCAGCGCTGAGGGCAGCCACTCAACAGCTGTCAGGCGCCAGACTTGCCCCACCAGCACCCCAGCAGTTTCATGCGTCACTCCACTCATCCGAGGGCTTCCCCGCTGAGCGCAGCTCCGTCTGCCGATCTGCAGACCGACGCCCTCACGCACCGGTAGCGCGCCCCGCACCCAGCCGATCCTCCTCACCTCCTGCTTCCTGGGGCAAGCGCCGTCACCTGCAGGCCCCACACCAACCTCAGGGCCCAAGCAGGGTGCGCAGCCTCGGCCTTCTCAAGCTCCGTCAGAGGCCCGGAGCATCGCCGCCATTTTCGGAGCCCCAACCAGGCCGTCACTGCAGCAGGAGAGATGGCGCCCGCGACAAACCACTCTCGGGCGCCGCCACACCGTTCTCACTCCGGCACTGTGTTCACCCCAGGAGGGCTCCAATCAGCGGTTTCGGTGCTCCGCCATCACTCGCCCTGAACGTCAGGCGCACCGCTCACTCCCCTCCAGGCCGCAGCAATACCGGGGCCGGGAGGGATGCACCGCGCGGGAGTAATCACCGGCACCAAGGACCGTAACAGGAGCCACCACCAGCCGCGATACAGCCCCAGCCAGCCAGACACCCTCCGGTGAGCACAGTTGGGCGCCAGAAGGGGGGATTATGCAAGGCTGAGAAACGGCTGCGCCGGAGGGATAGAGACTCGTGTCCTATCTCGCCGCCATCTTGGCCACGACCCCCCCCCCTCCCCAATCGCACTATTGGACAGTGGAAAGTTGCTCGCCAATTTCTTCTGTCGGGAGCCAACGAAATCAGTGTTATTGCGGGCCATATAGGAGATCATTGGACTGATTAGTTAGCAGCGGGCCCAGGGGTCTAGCGGAGCTGCTTTATTCCGCATCCATCTTTGTTGCTGCCTGGCCACGCCCCCCACCCCCCCATGTTTTTGACGTTTTGACGAAAGCGATGGTGGCACAACTTTGGAGGTTAGGGGTGTCAGTCTTCCTGTACCTTAATGACCAGCTGTTCAAGTAGTTGTCATCCACCTCTAGACCATAGTGAATCTTCTGTCATCTTTGGGGTTCACTGTCAAAGTTCCAAAGTCCCACCTGACTCCTTTTTAAACGTTCCCCTTCTTCATAGCCATTCTGCACAAGGTTCAGTTTTGTGCCTTTCCCCCTGAAAGCGCCCTGACTATGTTGCCATGATCCCTATGTTTGAGCCTCAGGCTTGGAATTTAGTGAGGTCTACTGAAGCTGCTGGGACTGATGACCTTCTGCATCCTGTTGGCCTAGCATGACAGGTGGCATATGCATGCTCTGCGTTGGGACCTGAAGTCTTAGTGAACTCAATATCAAAGGAACCTCTCTGACTATGTCGAGATTTCGAAGGAGACTGCAAAAGACCTGCAGTGGTCCTCCCACTCCCAGAAAAAAACACTTTCCAATAACTTCTTCAGAATTGCCTGGCATTATGGGCAATCTACATTTTGGTTGGTAAATATGCCCCCAGCTCCAACTCTGATTTGTGTGTACATTTAAGAATTAAATAGCTTTCAGTTAGCCCCCGCACCCATTTCAATTTATTAGATTTTCATCAAGTAATGCATGTAAACAAATCTTTGCAATCATTGTTCATTTGCTGGCTCTGGGTATCGTCATTTTTTTTAACAAACTACTAACGCTATGCATTTCTGCCAGAGAAACTGTTGGATGTAATGTTGTATTTTTTTGGGAGGATGTACCTCCTGTGGAAGAATGGGCATGTGCAAACCTTGTGACCATTGTTCCCTGTAGCCTGCGCGCGTGCTCAAACTGCATTCCCTCAGCGCGCACATACTCCCACAAAGCGCGCACTTCAGTTCCACTTGTGAGACGAAGTGACCATTTGTGAGCAGACGGGAAAAAAGATCAGTTTCTTAATGCTGAAGTGCATTAGCAGCGAGTTTACAAGGACGGGTGGAGGTGCAGAATGCGTGTGAAAGGCAGAGTCTTCCTCTTGGCTGCACGTGTTTTACCACAGAGGAGAAAACTCGGAGCAGTCAGCTGTTCCACATGCTGCTTGTTCTATTAGTGTCGGGTGGGCGTCCTGTCAGGATTTAGCAGCTGCAGAGTTCAGAAACTGAGGTTTTTTAGGTCTCGCCTGCCCAGCGCATGCGCTGGTCTGGCAAGACTTATTGAGAGGGCTCCAAAAAGTGCTACCAGGCCAGCCTAGAGCTACAGTGCATGTGCGCGGGCGCGCGCGCCACGCTTGACCGTGATTACTTTCACTTTCGGAACCGCGTCGTGCTTGTTTTATTTCTATTAACCTGAAAAAGTTGGTCCCCGCAAAGGGAGATTTTTGATGCTCGCACTTTGTTTCGCCGGGGACAGCGCGGAGAAAGATCCGTAAATGTTGTTTTCTTAAATTTCTTGGCACTTGTTTGCTTTGGGAGTTCTCATTCGTCAGGCGGAAAAAAACGAGCGTGAGAAAGAATAGCTCGCTAATACTGAAGGAGGTGGGGAGTTTGCGTTCAACCGCTTGACTTTAAACCAAGTTATTTAAAATAAAAGTTTGTATTAATGGCTTTACTGCCATCCTTCATCTTCTCGGAGCAGATGGAGCCTTTGTGTCTTAGCACTGCGTTCCGAGAAACGGCACAGACGCTTCTTCAGAGTCCGCATGTAAACATCACGGGCCCACTTAATTGGTTGATTGATTGTTGAGCCATTTTGTTTAATCGACCGTACTTTCTTTAATACGCCACATCGAACAGCTCACTGGGTTAATGTGTCTGCTGTCGAGATCTGTATGTAAGTACTTACTGCTGCATTGGATACAGGCAATCCCTGGTATTTTACAGTCTAAAAACCTACTGGATGTCCGGGATAGGACCACTCACATCTGCTCTGGTATTAGCCGAGACTGTCTCCCAAGAAGGCTTGGCTCTCGCATCTGTTATGCCCCAAAAACTAATAATATCCTTTTGCACTTATGTGAGGCAAAGCTTTATTTGTGCTACGAGCACTTTTGAGGGGGCCCATTCCTGACCGTTCCTCAACATGTTTTTAGTGGCGCTAATTGAAAACTGTTAAATCTGAATTTGCTGGACAAAATGCACACAGCCCAGGCACCGCTGGTCACTAAACCTGACTCCTGTCCGAGACCAGGATATCTCCCCTCAGATCTCTCCCAGGCTTCCCAGACCGGCAGCGGGTGTCTTGAGGTTACATCTGTGCATAAGAGACCTACAGCTCACAAGACCATCTGAGCCGTTCATCCTCCAGAGGTCGATATTATCAATAGCGTTGAATTGGGTAATAGTAATGCCCGTGGTGTACAGCGCTTAGAAACTGACAAACTATGATAACAAGTGCTGTATGTATTATAATGTGTGCATTTCGACAGAGGTTTTGAAACCAGGGTATGTGAAATCACATGTCTAATCTCTACATCCTACTTACGTTTTTTTTAAAAACACAGCTTCCTGCCAGTCACACAGTTTCGAAGTGTTGTGGGCGCTACTAATACTAATTTCAGGTCTATGTTTATGCAGGTAATCCCGGCTCCGCCGTTTGGGCTCGTTGTGTGATCCTGTACAACAGTTCCATTATCTGTAGGTATTGGATGATCTTAGAAACCCGAATAGCCAAATTAGTTAAGTGCTATTTAAAGACGGGGCAATTCGTTGACATTTCCACACCCAGCTCAACGGCTGCTCACCACACGTAGGTATTCCTACAACCGATAGGATATTTCGGTAAAATTTAGAAATCTCAATTTGTTTCCGTTGACTAAAGTAAATCCAAGGAAACCTGGTAATTGTTCCCTCCTTTTCGACATCCCGTAACCATGTACCCCGCTAATTTAAACGCTTTAACGCTCCCTAAATTACACATCTCAGGGTGTAAAGCGGGAACACAACGGAACCTAATACTATACATAAAATTCTTGAGAAGTTAACTAAAGTCACACATTGGCGGATGGGTTGGGCAAGGGCCTACGACAAACGGGCCTTACTGGCAGGTGCTCGAGCACTGAATATTCGGGAGTGTCTGTTATCTTTCACTGGACTGTCCCTCCCCACTACATCCATCCAGATACATGAATTTGTGTCTTTTTTTCTCCTCTTGCGCCATTTAAGTGTACTGCCAGCGCCCAGATGACTGGTCTCCAGGCGCAGTTCATGATATAGTAAAAAAAGAGGGCCTGTCACCATTCGCAGTTTATGCTAGATTACAAATCATACAGCGCCCAGACGGCCGGTCTCCAGGCGCACTTCATGCTATAAACACAAATAAGTGCTCGCCTCTGCGTTTACGCTTCAGACCATTACAAATGTGAACACAGCCACAGGGGAACTAGGATTAGAACTATATATATCTATCTGATGGTTAACCTAACAAAAAAATCAAAACACGCTGTGCACAATTTCACAATTATTACTGTAAACCTTTTAGTGAGCCCCAGTTTGCATAGCCAAGGCGCTGTCCTAGTGAAAACAGATTAGCTCTATCAAATGTCTGTCACCACGCTGTTACCAGGCACTTTCCTGAAAGCTGCAAGTTTCACATTTTTAAATAGGTATTTTAATTACAAATTCAGTAGTCCCTGTCACCACTATACATTTCATCCTGCATTTTTAGGTCTCTCCTATTGTATCCCGCAGGGATGGATAGGCGAGATTATAGTAAGCAGCTCAAAGTCTACCTAGCTGTGGATCGCGTACAGTTCATGTGAACACAATCACGCGCATTGTCAACAACTGCCACAACCACGCGCATTCTTTACAGCTTCCATTTTCTACCAGACACTTCGAGCGCGTGCGCCGTGCTCTCCCTCTGTTGCCACACGCATTCAGCTCACCAGGCTGCACACCCCCTCACTCTCCATATGGTCGCACGCCTTCCGTGTAGTTCCGCCCCGCCTTCTCTTTCTCGCATTTTTTGTTTTTTTTGGGGCTTTGTGTGACTGACTACTTGACCTCGTGCCTATGAGTTTTGCATGCGTCTATTATATTTATTTACTTTGAATGTGTTTTTTTTTTTAACCGCCCACGCGTCTCTCCTCTTCCATGTAGTTCCCCTCCGCCTTTTCTTTCTCGCATCTTTTTCTGATTTTCGGCTTTGTGCGACTGACTACTTGACCTCGTGCCTATGAGTTTTGCATGCGTCTATTATATTTATTTACTTTGAATGTTTTTTTTTATTTAACTTTACGCACCCAAACACGTTCATTGTTTCCTTTCCTTCTTACATTTTTATGTGGAAAAAAAATCACTCTCTCCACAAACAGCACTTTTATCCTGTCTCACCTCTGTGTTTTGCTGTCTGCCCTCGTCTTCAATAGTTTCCAGCCTCTGTGTTCTGCTTTACGCATCCAAACATGTATGCTTTTGTCTGAGTTTCCTGCTTACATTCTCATGCAAAACAAACAAAAAATCACTCTCTCTACAAACAGCACTTTTATCCTTTTATTCTGTTTTGCCTCACACAATGCCCTACACACATTAGACCACACAAAATGCCACCTCACACACTGCCCTACACACATTAGACCCCCAAACTGCCACCTCACACACTACCCTACACACATTCGCCCCCTCACACTCTGCACCCCCTCAAATAAATAAGAATACAGTTTACTTCCAAGGCACTGCAGTCATTTACGTGAGCCAGTGTCAGATTGTGTATGTTTTGTCAATACTAATAAAGCCTTAAAGAAAATAGAAATACAGTTTACTAACCAACACTGCCCCCTCTCACACAGACCCACACACAATGCCCCCTCACACAGACTACACACACTGCCCCCTCACACAGACCACTCACACTGCGCCCACACACAGACCACACACACTGCACCCCAACAAAGACTACACACACTGCCCCCTCTCACACAGACTACACACACTGCCCCCTCTCACACAAACCACACACACTGACCCCTCATCACACACTGACCCCTTGACACACTGCCCCCACATACACTGCTCTCACACATTACCCACTCACAGTACTTTCGGTCACACACACTGCACCCTTACACCCCGCACACACACACAGCCTGCACCCTTACACACTCACACTGTGCCCTCATACAATTCCCCCTCACACACTGCCCTCTTACACAGTGCCCCCTAGTTCGTACTATGTCAGTAGGTGCCTTTTCTAAATTTTAACAGAAACAAAAACGTTACAGGATCAAAGCGTTTCTAAAACGCATCAGTAGATTTTTGGTTCTTTTCGTCGGTTAATGTCTATTGGTGCTAGGTGTTTTGTGCTTAAATTAGAATTATTGTTTAACTTTATTTAACAAATGAACAAAGTTCACGTGGACGTTGCGGTCTGAAAATGTTGTGGCGCCCATATGCCGCGCTCTCCCTCTGTTGCCACACGCATTCAGCTCACCAGGCTGCACACCCCCTCACTCTCCATATGGTCACAAACCTTTTCTTTGATCTCCGTAGTGCGTTCTCACAGGCTCCTCTCCACCCAAGCGTCTCTCCCATTCCGAGTAGTTCCGCCCCGCCTTCTCTTTCTCACAACTTTTCCGGAAACTCGGCTCTGTGTGACTTACTACTTGACCTCCTGCCTCTGTGCTTTGCATTCATCTCTTATATTTAGTTACTTTTGAATGTGTGTTTCATTATTTTACTTTACGCACCCAAACACGTATGCTTTTGTATGACTTTCATTCTTTGCTTTCCTGCTTACATTCACTCTCTCCACTAACAGCACTTTTATTCTGTTGCACCTCTCTGTGTCTTGAGGTCTGCCCTCGCAAGTTGCCTGCTACTGGTCCTTCACATACACTGGCCCCTCGCACACAGACCACACACACTGCCCCCCTCGCACACAGCACACACACTGCCCCCTCTCATGCAGACCACACACACTTCCCTCCTCTCACACAGACCACACACACTGCCCCCTCACACTCTGCACCCACTCACACCCTGCACTCTGCAAACACTGCCCCCTCACACATACCACTCACACTTACCCCTCCACACAGACCACTCGCACTTACCCCTCCACACAGACCACTCACACTTACCCCTCCACACAGACCACTCACACTGACCCTACACACATTAGACCCCACAAAATGCCACCTCACACAATGCCCTACACACATTAGCCACCACAAACTGCCACCTCACACACTGCCCTACCTATATTAAACACCCCAAACTTCCACCTCACATACTGCCCTACACACATTACACTCCACAAACTGCCAGCTCACACACTGCACCACCCCTCACACTCTGCACCCCCTCACACTCTGCACCCCCTCACACTCTGCACCCCCTCACACTCTGCACCCCCTCACACTCTGCACCCCCTCACACTCTGCACCACTTTCACACTCTGCACCACTTTCACACTCTGCACCCCCCTCACACTCTGCACCACCTCACACTGCCCCACTGACACACTGTATCTATACACTCTGCACCCTCACACATTACCCACTTACACTACTTTAGGCCACACACACTGCACCCTTACACCCCGCACACACAGCCCGCACCCTTACACACTCACACTTTGCCCTCATACAATGCTCCCTCACACACTACCCTCTTACACACTGCTCCCTATTTTGTACGATGTCAGTAGGTGCATTTTCACTTTTAAAAAAAGTCACAAACGTTACAGGAACAAAATGTTTTCAAAACGCATTTTTAGCATTTTTTGGGTTTTCGGACAATGTTTGTCGGTGCTATGTATTTTCGTGCTTATTTTTTGTGTAACAAATCAACAAATTTCACGTGGAGGTTGCGGTCTGGAAATGCTGTGGCGCACACGCACCGCGCTCTCCTTCTACTGGCACACGCATTCAGCTCACCGACCTGCACACCCCCTCACCCCCCTATGCGCTACCACAGCATCACTGAACGCCACAGCATCACTCGTCGCCACCACAACATCACTCAGCGCCACCACAGCTTCAATCTGTGCAACCATTCAACAACAACTGGTTCAAATATGTTCTCTCAATGTTTCAAGCTTTATTACAAATGTCACAAAAAGATGTTAATATTTCACTTCTGTACTTGGATTTTCGTCACAATAAAATACACTAAACATAATCTTCACAAAAGTTATTTACAAAAGTTTAAGCTATTGCCATTATACATTACAATAACTTTTATTTAGGTATTAATTATTTAAAAAAATTAAAAGCCATTGTTATTTGTAATATCAATACATCTAAGTCACGTAAATACAACACATATTGCCTTACAAATGCTATGGGTGTCACATTTGCGAAAGTTAAAACGACTGGAATTGTAAATGACAAAGCTATTAATTTAGCTATTTTCAAAACCAACTCATAAATACAAAATTTGGCATTTACAATACCAATAGCTCAAACGTTCCTAATGCGAGACCTATTGCATTGCAAATGCTTGTTTGACAGTGACACTTAGAAAACTTAACACATGGAGTCTTTTGTAATACGCAGGATAAAACTGCCCAAAGTTTGTGCTGTATAAAATAGCACAAATTGAAATGAGGATTCTGTTTGTCACCAAAATCTATTCACATTCGTTAAGTAAGCAGCTAGCATTAACCTTTGATGGCGTAAATAAATAAATTTCTAAAGGCTGAATTGTATGGTGTGAAACTAGAAAATCCCTTCTTGGCCAAATTGTGTGATCCTAGGCAAATACATCATTTTACTGAGCATCCCTTTTGTCCGTTATCACTTATAAGAACACCTCAATAAACAGTTGTAAAAAAAACCATATGAGAGTTAAGGATGTACGCTGCACAAAAAACTTCTCTTGTGCTTGATTAATTGGCTTATAAAGTTGCTCCATTTATAATAAAAATCTAGGTCATGTATTCTGCTTGCATGACAACTGGTGTGCCTCTGTTCATTTAAAGCATAGTCCCCGGGGACGGGGAAGGAATGTTTCTCAGTTCATGTTAAATTCCCAATTTTAATAAATACTTTTGAAATCAACTGATATGCCAAGATGAGGCGGTTCTGTGTGTTAAAAATATACACTATTTCGAAGCAAACTTATCGTATTCTAAAGGGATGCTTGTTGCAAGATTTAGATGTAAAATATTTTCAGAACTCCGCTTGTGAATGGGATGTAAGAGCCAGAGCCGGCACTTGGTTCAGCTCTCCCAGTTAATCTGTTGGCCTGCGAACCACTTCTTACTCTCCACTTTGCTGTGGGCTACATCCAGTAGTTAATTTGTGTTCCCTCGCCATCCATGGCACACAGTGTCAGCTATTTTATGATGTCTCAAGTGTGCTGCCAGCGAAAGGAGTAGTCCTACTTGTCACCATGGCTTTAAGTGGGATGGATAAAATAGGGAGTCTCTAAAAGGGGCATGGCAAACAGAAGTGTAACTGCTACTGGGGTTTGTTGTAGGTGTAGTGCAATCATCCCCTTACCTGTATGAAATAAATTTTCATTTACTTCAGCTGTTTAAGTTGTTTTGTATCTCCATCACACGCTTTTGCATATAATCCCATTTACAATGGTACTATTGCTTTGTGCGCTCTGCAGAGGGACCAACAATTGGATGCACAGTGTTCTGAACAACCTTGGACCCATTGACAGGCATTGTGCGAATCCCACACCTTCATCAGCCTCAACTTCCGAGCTCTCCATTGTGACCCATTATAAACAACCACCTGAAACCTGAGCTCGCTTGGGTGCAGAAATCTGAGCATATAAAAAACATCAGAGCATAGAAAATGCTGGTTCATTGTGTCACAATTGATATACTATGACCAGGACGGTTCGTATTAATGACGTTTACTTAAATCCTCTACTTTCCATTAAGGAGCAATACTTGTGTGTGTAACAAGTGCAATACTAAATCATGTTTGTGATACTGCATAATGAGTAAGAAGTAACATAACACTGTATTTGTGTAGTTGGGTGCTAGCATCCCAGTTTCCTTCTATTCAGATTTACCACTAAACTCAATAAGAGGGTGAGTGCTGGAGCACAACAAATTCATCAAATGTAATGTGACGGCATAAAATAACACACTTCTCATAACTACATATGGACTGCATCCCCCAATTTACCCCTACCCGTCTACTTGCAGATTACCAACCTACAATTAAGTCACAAGTAGAGGCTGTGTCTTATGCTTATTGTGAATTAGGAACACCCAGTTTTTAGCTTCAATGATTCCATGCAAAAGCCCTCGATGTCACAGTCTGATACATGTACCCGTTTAAACTCTACTTTGACAGCCCAAGTAAAGCAATTTCAAATTGTTCAAAAATCAGATACGTTCTGCCCTATTTGAGACTTGCTAATGAGATGAGGAAAATACATTTAACCTGCGGTCCTAGATTCCAATGGATCAGCAGAGGGCAACACCACTGAGCAAAGTGGTTTAGCGGGTCTTTTCAGGAGTGTGGGGACACTGATGGTGTTGGTGGACACATTTAATAAAAAAGTAAATAATGTGCTGTTCAAGATCAGCTGACCTAGCACCCATGGAAGTCCTCGATTCCATGAAGGAGGAGAGCCTGGGAAGAAAGTGCTCAGGTGGGAAAGGGGGACAAGACTTAGGGGAGAGCAAGGCCAGAAGCAGAACTTTAAATGGAAGAAAAAAAAACAGATGCCAAGACCCATACACCTACCTGGCATGATCACACTGATGACCCACAACTCCATGGAAAAGAGCCTTGCACTCTTCCAGGTAAGATGACTGTCACATTTTTAGTGATTATGACTTTTTCACCATTAGGATAACTTTTAGGTAAGTTTTCTTATTGCATAATGTAGAGGCTAATACCACCACCCAAACCCCCTCTTCCGAGGCCATGAAGACTGCATTAACCAGCTCTAACCCTTCCAGATTATTGTCACCAGGAAACTACTTTAACTTCAGTAAAATCCTGTAATGCTACAACCTTCTGAGTCCTGTCCTTTTTTAAACCTGGGGCGTAGGTGCCACTAGCGTAAACTATTCTTCATATTGGCATGTATCTATATTGCACAACTGTGTCAAGTCCCTATTAAAGGTAACTATATGTGAAATGCACCTGTTTTGCTGGTTTTGTAAATAAAGGTTTGGAGTGGTGATAGCCACAGATTTATATAACTGACCACAACGCTTCCATGTATGATCATTTCCTTGGTGCACATAGACATGTCTGCAGTGCACAGCGATCTTACACTGCTGCACACAGAGGAAAGAAATTAGAGGCAACATTGCTTGTGACCCGTAGCTCTTTTTCTCAAAATTGTGTGCCCAAGGAAGATGCTAGGGGCAGTTGAGATTATTAGTCTGGAATGAAATCAAGACTGCATTTGGCTCCTTACTGAGATAGTATTTGCTACATTGGTTGGGCACATGCACACATCTCTAGCCCTGTGAGGAGTCAGATGCTGGTTGGATTTTTTTTCTTTAGCTGAGTAAAAACAAATAAAAATCCAGGCTGCTCCTTACTAGGGCTTTATTGTCCGCCACGATCTCCTGGGTAATTTTTCCTATTGTTAGGGAGTAAGGGGTCAGAGGAGCTGACTTGCTCTTCCTACTCTCTCATTTGCTTCCCTTCCTTCTGACCAACAGAGTGCATTGAGCTGGTGATATGGCTAGGGAGGAGCTGGTACATTAATGTCTTTCCTTGGCCCCCTCCCATTGCCATTCCAACTAGTTTGATCCTTGAATTGACCTGGGTGAGGGAGGGTGCTAGGCAATCCGTCCCAGGTTAATCCATGCATGTGTAATATCACTTGTGACATAACTCGCTTACTAATGAGCCTGGAAAAGAGCACTGGGTCCAGAAGGGTTTGTGGGCGAACCAGATCCCTTCCAAACCCCCAGTTACCACCAGGAATCTGCTCCCATTGAGGTACAAAAATATGGATGCCATCAGTTCAGTTAAAAATATCACACACTTAATCAGTGCCTTCTGGCGACACATTTAGATGACACACGGCTATATGGTTGTATGTCATTATGACAGCAAAGAGGTTAAAAAGGTCTGAAAAACGTAGTAGATTCTTTGTTTTTTTTGTGGCTGGAAAAATAGTTACTTTCAAACAAGATGTTGCCAGATGGAGTTATGTATGCATCTAACAGCTTCTTTAAGGTTTACTAAATCTTTGCTTGGGGATGTTGGAGCCCATCACACTTAAGGATATGACCATAGGCTTGATGTAAATTTTGTGTTGCATACATTTTTTAACCTTCCTCTATTTTTGTTTGCACTTCTATACAATACGTGCCTGTAAAATGAACATATACCATGTTTTGGCTTCAGGTTAGATTCAAGATGAAAGAAAGCAGAGAAACTCTGTGAAAAAGGCAGGTTTCAGGGATTTAAGATAATTGAATTTCTATTTTTATTGTGACCGGATGGTGCATAAAACTTACAGATAGTGGGTACCATAACCTGTATCCTAAAAGAAGTCTACACACTTGCGCTTGCTTGAAACATGAAATAACAGTTTAATGTTAGCGAATGGGATGAGGACAAGCAATGATGGATCACAGCAAATTTTGGCATAGAGTACAAAACCGTATTTTGACCGATAACATACAGTACTTACTGAGACCTGTACCTGAGGTACAGTGTACTTAGTGATTCAAGCACAATTATGCTACTTATTGTAAGTTAGTGCAAGTTATTATTTTTCTATAGAAATTGGTTTGTTTTAACGTAGTTCAGTACATTTTAGATGAGTAGCTAATAAAGTTTGCAACTGAGTCATCTTTCAATATGTGACGTACAGAAGCAGTCATTACTTACTGATTGACACTTTATTACAGAGCGTTACAATTGAAAATACCGTTCATTTTTCACCCTCCCCAGATGTGTACAACTCCCTATGGCTCTTAGTATTCCCTCATATCAGACTCCGATTTATGTGTTTTTTTTAATACCTACTAGCAAGGCAGGCAGTGTTGGTAGAATCTGATCTGATTGAGAAAAACTAAGAGCACTTGCTTGATGCATCTAAGAAAGACTCCCCTTTGTAAGAAAAAAAGTTGGTTATTTGCAAGGGAAATGGTCAGTTTTCTGGTGACCTTTGCATGCGAGTAGACTGGCCTGCTGAAGTTGAGTAACCTCGTTAGTTAAGCAAGTTCATATTTTCAGAGTTATACATATCTTTCCAGTCAACAATGCTAAATAGATTAATTCCATTTTATGTATGTAAATCTGTTTATTGAATTTTGTTTTAACTGGTAAGAGATCAACATAAGCACCATACAGCTTAGGATCAACAGTAACAAAGGTAAAGATTACAGTACAGGATCCATTTTAATTCACCATTTTCTTTCACCTCTTGCAAAACCTATATTATATGTCCATCAGTTCCTGTGCTCAGAAGACATTTTAACTGAAACTTTGTTTGTAGGCGCAAAAACTACAAAAGCAAGAATCGGGATAGAGAAAAAGGTCGCACGGCTAATGGGAAAGAAAAAAAGTCCAAGTAAGTGTTAATTTGCTAATTCATTTACTCGTTTCAAATAATGGCTTCTGGATTTTAATGAAATGAGTTATGATGACATTGCAGATAAACATTTGCAAGCTAAAGCTCATTTTACATTAAGGATTGTTTAAAAAAAGTAACCCAAATTGAGGGAAATCCAAACCCAAATCTTGTGATATCTCAAAGCTGCACATTGAATTCATTGTTTTAAATTTTTTCATAAATGACATGGTGCATTTTCAAATTCTTTTTAGTTGGGGAAACTCTAAACCGAATTTAAAAATAAGGACATGTCTGAATGTAAAGCAAAATGCTTGCTGAGGCCTAGTTTATTTCCCACAGGCTTCAGCCATTTGCTCATTTGCACTACCCCAGAGAGTAGTTTCATTATTCTCTAGGAAAAATGTCATGCAAAGTACATCTCTGCCTCAGATGGATGCAGCTAAGTAAGTGCAGTGGATAGTTCAATCCTCCAGTGCCATGAAAACCTTTGTGTGGCAAAGCTTGCGCTTTGTGAATTCCGGGAGATGGAAAAAGAAACACGTATTCATTTTTTGCCTTACCCCAGCAAAAATATACCTGTTGCTGTGCTTCCACAGGCAAGCTGGGAGTGGTGGGGTCCTATGCAATATGGGGGTCCTATTTTAGGTGTGAGGCAGCACAAGAAGGAAAAGGCTAGTAAACACATGTACTTTCATGGAGTGCTAAATGGAAAATGAAACCAGCATTGGCATAGCCAACCGGTCTCGCTTTTGGGACCATATAAGTATTTAGTTTTGCAGCACAATATCCTTGGTGCAACAACATCAGCATTGCATGGCTAAACCTTATAAGTGTTTAGCCATGCAACAGTTGATGTTGTTGCACCAAGGATATTGTGCTGGATAACTAAACACTTAATGTCCCAAAGGCGAGACCTATTGGCTATGCCAATGCTTGTTTAGCGATGTTGTGCAGCATGGATAAAGAGGAACCCCCCATTAAAAAAAAAAGATGCTATTATGCAGTCGCAGCAGCTGTCATTTTGTAGGTAAAAGCACATCACATGAACGCACCTACAGCGTGCGTGTGAAGATTTCTTTTTTTTAGTTAGTGATCCAAGTTGTACTGGTAAATAAAGAAAAATGAAGCAGTGCCAAAAGCTTTTTTTATTTATTTATTTTTTGTTTTTTTTAAGGCGGGTGGAGGGAAATAAAAGCAGGGCTCAGAAGCAACACGGAGAGTACTGGTGCGTGAAAGATTACAGAGGAGCGAGAGATAGCGAGTGTGTGGTTGTTGGGTGTGGTTGTTGGGTGTGGTTGTTGGGTGTGGTTGTTGGGTGTGGTTGTTGGGTGTGGTTGTTGGGTGTGGTTGTGTGTGGGTGTGGTTGTGTGTGGGTGTGGTTGTGTGTGGGTGTGGTTGTGTGTGGGTGTGGTTGTGTGTGGGTGTGGTTGTGTGTGGGTGTGGTTGTGTGTGGGTGTGGTTGTGTGTGGGTGTGGTTGTGTGTGGGTGTGGGTGTGGGTGTGGGTGTGGTTGTGTGTGGGTGTGGTTGTGTGTGGGTGTGGTTGTGTGTGGTTGTGGTTGTGTGTGGTTGTGTGTGGTTGTGTGTGGCTGTGGGTGTGGGTGTGGTTGTGTGTGGCTGTGGGTGTGGTTGGGTGTGGTTGTGGGTGTGGGTGTGGTTGTGTGTGGGTGTGGGTGTGGTTGTGTGTGGGTGTGGGTGTGGTTGTGTGTGGGTGTGGGTGTGGTTGTGTGTGGGTGTGGGTGTGGTTGTGTGTGGCTGTGGTTGTGTGTGGCTGTGGGTGTGGCTGTGGTTGGGTGTGGTTGTGTGTGGCTGTGGGTGTGGGGTGTGGGTGGGTGTGGGGTGTGGGTGGGTGTGGGGTGTGGGTGTGGGGTGTGGGTGGGTGTGGGGTGTGGGTGGGTGTGGGGTGTGGGTGGGTGTGGGGTGTGGGTGGGTGTGGGGTGTGGGTGGGTGTGGGTGGGTGTGGGGTGTGGGTGGGTGTGGGGTGTGGGTGGGTGTGGGGTGGGTGTGGGGTGGGTGTGGGGTGTGGGGTGTGGGGTGTGGGGTGTGGGGTGTGGGGTGTGGGGTGTGGTTGGGTGTGGGGTGTGGTTGGGTGTGGGGTGTGGTTGGGTGTGGGGTGTGGTTGGGTGTGGGGTGTGGTTGGGTGTGGGGTGTGGTTGGGTGTGGGGTGTGGTTTTGGGTGTGGTGTTGGGTGTGGTGTTGGGGTGTGGTGTTGGGTGTGGTGTTGGGTGTGGTGTTGGGTGTGGTGTTGGGTGTGGTGTTGGGTGGGGTTGGGTGGGGTTGGGTGGGGTTGGGTGGGGTGGGGGGGTTGGGTGGGGTTGGGTGGGGTTGGGTGGGGTTGGTGGGGTTGGGTGGGGTTGGTTGGGTTGGGTGGTTGGGTGGGGTGGTGGGTGGGGTGGGGGTGTTGGGTGGGGTGGTTGGGTGGGGTTGGTTGGGTGGGGTTGGGTGGGGTTGGTTGGGTGGGGTTGGTTGGGTGGGGTTGGTTGGGTGGGGTTGGTTGGGTGGGGTTGGTTGGGTGGGTGGTTGGGTGGGGTGGTGTGGGTGTGGTGTGGGTGTGGTGTGGGTGTGGTGTGGGTGTGGGTGTGGTGGGGTGTGGTGTGGGTGTGGTTGGGTGTGGGTGTGGTTGGGTGTGGGTTGGGTGTGGGTGTGGGTGTGGGTGTGGGTGTGGTTGGGTGTGGTTGGGTGTGGGTGTGGTTGGGTGTGGGTGTGGTTGGGTGTGGGTGTGGTTGGGTGTGGGTGTGGTTGGGTGTGGGTGTGGGTGTGGGTGTGGTTGGGTGTGGTTGGGTGTGGTTGGGTGTGGTTGGGTGTGGTTGGGTGTGGGTGTGGTTGGGTGTGGTAGGGTGTGGTTGGGTGTGGTTGGGTGTGGTTGGGTGTGGTTGGGTGTGGTTGGGTGTGGTTGGGTGTGGTTGGGTGTGGTTGGGTGTGGTTGGGTGTGGTTGGGTGTGGGTGTGGTTGGTTGTGGTTGGGTGTGGGGGTGGGTGTGGGGGTGTGTGTGGGTGTGGTTGGGGTGTGGGGGTGGGTGTGGTTGTGTGTGTGGGTGTGGGTGTGGGTGTGGGTGTGGGTGTGGTTGTGTGTGTGGGTGTGGGTGTGGGTGTGGGTGTGGGTGTGGTTGGGTGTGGGTGGGTGTGGGTGGGTGTGGGTGGGGTTGTGTGTGGGTGGGGTTGTGTGTGGGTGTGGGTGGGTGGGTGTGGGTGTGGTTGGGTGTGGTTGGGTGTGGTTGGGTGTGGTTGGGTGTGGTTGGGTGTGGTTGGGTGTGGTTGGGTGTGGTGGGGGTGGTGGGGTGTGGTGGGGTGTGGTGGGGTGTGGTGGGGTGTGGTGGGGTGTGGTTGGGTGTGGTGGGGTGTGGTGGGGTGTGGTGGGGTGTGGTGGGGTGGGGTGGGGTGGGTGTGGGTGTGGGTGTGGGTGTGGGTGTGGGTGTGGGTGTGGGTGTGGGTGTGGGTGTGGGTGTGGTGGTGGTGGGTGGTGTGGTTTGGGTGTGGGTGTGGTTTGGGTGTGGTTGGGTGTGGTTTGGGTGTGGTTGGGTGTGGTTGGGTGTGGTTGGGTGTGGTTGGGTGTGGTTGGGTGTGGTTGGGTGTGGTTGTGGTTGGGTGTGGGTGTGGGTGTGGTTGGGTGTGGGTGTGGGTGTGGGTGTGGGTGTGGGTGTGGGTGTGGGTGTGGGTGTGGGTGTGGTTGGGTGTGGGTGTGGGTGTGGGTGTGGGTGTGGGTGTGGTTGGGTGTGGGTGTGGGTGTGGGTGTGTGGGTGTGGGTGTGGGTGTGGGTGTGGGTGTGGGTGTGGTTGTGTGGTTGGGTGTGGTTGGGGTTGGGTGTGGGTGTGGGTGTGGGTGTGGGTGTGGGTGTGGGTGTGGGTGTGGGTGTGGGTGTGGGTGTGGGTGTGGGTGTGGGTGTGGGTGTGGGTGTGGGTGTGGGTGTGGGTGTGGGTGTGGGTGTGGGTGTGGGTGTGGGTGTGGGTGTGGGTGTGGGTGTGGGTGTGGGTGTGGGTGTGGGTGTGGGTGTGGTGGTGGTGGGTGGTGTGGTTTGGGTGTGGGTGTGGTTTGGGTGTGGTTGGGTGTGGTTTGGGTGTGGTTGGGTGTGGTTGGGTGTGGTTGGGTGTGGTTGGGTGTGGTTGGGTGTGGTTGGGTGTGGTTGTGGTTGGGTGTGGGTGTGGGTGTGGTTGGGTGTGGGTGTGGGTGTGGGTGTGGGTGTGGGTGTGGGTGTGGGTGTGGGTGTGGGTGTGGTTGGGTGTGGGTGTGGGTGTGGGTGTGGGTGTGGGTGTGGGTGTGGGTGTGGGTGTGGGTGTGGGTGTGGTTGGGTGTGGTTGGGTGTGGGTGGGGTGGTGTGGGTGTGGGTGTGGGTGTGGGTGTGGGTGTGGGTGTGGGTGTGGGTGTGGGTGTGGGTGTGGGTGTGGGTGTGGGTGTGGGTGTGGGTGTGGGTGTGGGTGTGGGTGTGGGTGTGGGTGTGGGTGTGGGTGTGGGTGTGGGTGTGGGTGTGGGTGTGGGTGTGGGTGTGGGTGTGGTTGGGTGTGGGTGTGGGTGTGGGTGTGGGTGTGGGTGTGGGTGTGGTTGGGTGTGGTTGGGTGTGGGTGTGGGTGTGGTTGGGTGTGGTTGGGTGTGGTTGGGTGTGGTTGGGTGTGGTTGGGGTTGGGTGTTGTGTGGGTGTGGGTGTGGGTGTGGGTGTGGGTGTGGGTGTGGGTGTGGGTGTGGGTGTGGGTGTGTGGGTGTGGGTGGGTGTGGGTGTGGGTGTGGGTGTGGTGTGGGTGTGGGTGTGGGTGTGGGTGTGGGTGTGGGTGTGGTTGTTGGGTGTGGTTGGGTGTGGTTGGGTGTGTTGGGTGTGGTTGGGTGTGGTTGGGTGTGGTTGGGTGTGGTTGGGTGTGGTTGGGTGTGGTTGGGTGTGGTTGGGTGTGGTTGGGTGTGGTTGGGTGTGGTTGGGTGTGGTTGGGTGTGGTTGGGTGTGGTTGTGGTTGGGTGTGGGTGTGTGTGGCTGTGGGTGTGGGTGTGGGTGTGGTTGGGTGTGGGTGTGGTTGGGTGTGGGTGTGGTTGTGGTTGGGTGTGGGTGTGTTGTGGTTGTGGTTGTGGTTGGGTGTGGGTGTTGTTGGTTGGGTGTGGTTTTGTGGGTGTGGTTGGGGTTGGGTGTGGTTGTGGTTGGGTGTGGTTGTGGTTGGGTGTGGTTGTGGTTGGGTGTGGTTGTGGTTGGGTGTGGTTGTGGTTGGGTTGTGGGTGGGGGGTGGTTGTGGTTGGGTGTGGGTGGGTTGGGTGGGTGTGGTTGGGTGTGGGTGTGGGTGTGTGTGGTGTGGGTTGGTGGCTGTGGGTGTGGGTGTGGGTGTGGTTGGGTGTGGGTGTGGTTGGGTGTGGGTGTGGTGGGTGTGGGGGGTGTGGTTGGGTGTGGGTGTGGTTGGGTGTGGTTGGGTGTGGGTGTGGTTGGGTGTGGTTGGGTGTGGTTGGGTGTGGTTGGGTGTGGTTGGGTGTGGTTGGGTGTGGGTGGGTGTGGGTGTGGTTGGGTGTGGTTGTGGTTGTGGTTGGGTGTGGGTGTGGTTGTGGTTGGGTGTGGTTGTGGTTGGGTGTGGTTGTGGTTGGGTGTGGTTGTGGGTGGTGTGGTTGTGGTTGTGGTTGTGGTTGTGGTTGGGTGTGGTTGGGTGTGGTTGGGTGTGGTTGGGTGTGGGTGTGGTTGTGGTTGTGGTTGGTTGTGGTTGTGGGTGGTTGTGGTTGTGGGTGGTTGTGGGTGGTTGTGGTTGGGTGTGGTTGGGTGTGGTTGTGGTTGGGTGTGGTTGGGTGTGGTTGGGTGTGGTTGTGGTTGGGTGTGGTTGTGGTTGGGTGTGGTTGTGGTTGGGTGTGGTGGTTGGGTGTGGTTGTGGTTGGGTGTGGTTGGGTGTGGTTGTGGTTGGGGTTGTGGTTGGGTGTGGTTGGGTGTGGTTGTGGTTGGGTGTGGTTGGGTGTGGTTGTGGTTGGGTGTGTTGGGTGTGGTTGTGGTTGGGTGTGGTTGGGTGTGGTTGGGGGTGTGGTTGGGTGTGGTTGGGTGTGGGTGGGGGTGGGGGTGGGTGTGGGTGTGGTTGGGTGTGGGTGGGTGTGGGTGTGGGTGGGGGTGGGTGTGGGTGTGGTTGGGTGTGGGTGGGTGTGGTTGGGTGTGGTTGGGTGTGGTGGTGTTGGGTGTGGTTGGGTGTGGTTGGGTGTGGTTGGGTGTGGTTGGGTGTGGTTGGGTGTGGTTGGGTGTGGTTGGGTGTGGTGGGTGGGTGTGGGTGGGTGTGGGTGGGTGTGGGTGGGGGGTGTGGGTGTGGGTGTGGGGTGGTTGGTG